>NC_069124.1:9516521-10191521 GCF_026914265.1 Mya arenaria
CTCCATAGAAAGTTAGGAAACAAAATGACGCTATGGATGAATGTATTTTACTTACAACCAAGATATTATTGTTACTTAATGTTGCCGAAGCTATAATAAAATCAAAAGGATATTATGAATATAATGGAAGACAGATTTAAATGTTGTTGATGGCGTACGACTATCAGATAAGATGAATAATATAGAAAATAATTTCCAGTCATTACAAATGTGTGATTAACTAGGAAATGAATTGCGGGATGGACGTCATTATCGGGGTAAATATGCAGTTGGGCTGGTTAGAGACTCCACGCGTAATTTAACCAGCCAAACTACGTTCATATACCCGATAACGACATCAGTCAATACTTATATGTACACCAATAATGTCATTCAAGAACTGTTAAAATACTTTATTTCATTTAAGAAAACCTTACAGTAATAATTCCTCACCGATTCTGTAAATAGAACGACCAACCGTTACTGTAAACAGTTTATCAAATGACGTCACATTAACGCGGGAAAAGATCAACCACTTTAACTCACTTTTGAACGTAACATTTAAATATTTATGCAAAACGCTTATAACAACAATACATTTGTACATTTACATACGGGGTCTACTGACACAATAAAAAAACAAAAAAGACAACTATTTTCAATTTTCATGTATATGGTTATGCGATGATTCTCGATCCGAAAATATCCAAAGTTGTTGTATTTTTCTGATGATAATCGCAATTGCCAAAAGAACGCAGTTCATTTAAGGAATGGAAGTAAAGGTGTTACATGAGACAATAAAGCAATAAACTACTGAACTAGAACTGCGATTAAACCTCTCTGCTTGGAAATTATGCATTAATTTAAATAGTATGAACTAGATGACAAAATAATGACAATGTGACTTTCAAGGTTTTCATTTATTTAAATATAAAAGGATCAATCAAACATTGAGGGTGGGTTTTGATATTGTCCTTAGATACCATCAGCAGTTATGAATAATCTTTGAATATATTTAACAACACAGTAATGTTCATTAGTTCTCTGTATTCAGGTCATATTCATCAAACGTCTGCAATGCTCATATAATTCCTAGTTGAACGTTCAGGAAAGATACATATCAACAATCATAATCATATGAATAATAGTCTATTTCATTAATAGTTAAACTGTCTTACCATCGTAATCAGTCTATCATATTATATACTTTTATCGTTTGCAATGGCATATAAAATTAAATGGCTAAAACATACATATATGACAAATCACAAACACAATGTACATCACACAAAACATCACATCAACAAGGATCTTACCAATTTAATGAATTGAACGCTCTTAAACCCCAATCTCTCACGGTGTCTGTATTATTTCCATGCTGATAATCAACTGTAAACCAAACCGATTCTATACAAAATGTACACCTGTCACGAAATAATGTGACAAAACTAAACAAATACAGCTGAATGAACTTATTGATCATTCCAAAACATTGCAAAACCACCTAAAATACAAAAGACAACAAATGCAAACAAATACTGACCCTTGCAAATGAATTATCACTTAAAAATCATAAAACAAGTCAAACATGTCTGACAGGATGATTCAATTTCTGCTCACAATGAAAACCAGTGATCACATGACTATATCCCCGCAAAATCATTGGTCTGTAACAATCATTATCAAAGGGAGATTTTGCCTCTTAAACCAAGTAACTCTTCTAACAAGAGTTATCTTTTATAATAAAACTGCACCTTGCTACAAAAAGGGTTGGGAATAGAGAATATTCTTTGTGGTTAGCTGGAGAACTCAAGGTAAAATGTATCCAAAATTAGTGGGTTTATTTACACACACAGAGTACTTTAATCCCGAAATTTTCTTGGCGATTTTAGAAGCAGAGGTTTTTGGTTTAAATTAAACGAGCCAGCAACTATAAGATTAGAAATTTAGCTTTCAAATACCCCTGACACTGCTTTGAATCTGGTATTTGATGATCCAGTACAATTATATCTATATATCATAATAAAATGAGCCAATACTTTTTCAAGAACAAAGTTGAAGCTTGAAGGTGGTAACTAGTATTCACTCTTCAATAGCACCGCAAGTAGGCTGTTATCGTAACTGAAACAAAACGTATATCTATTATTAATAAAAAGTAAACAAAATAAGATTATAAAACACATTAATAAAAAAATCACAACGGTAAACAACTTAAAAGACAAATTTTTGACGGCGGCAATTACAGTTATGGAGATGTAATTGATAACATAAAAGAAACTTTAATTACTAATGGCAACTTAAAACCAGATATAGCAAGTCCCAACAACCATTGAATTTGACTTGTCGAGTTTCAAGTGTTCTGTTTCCATTAGCGACAATTTTACTTTTGATTTAAGAAACTAAAATAACGGATCATCGATTGTTTTTGTAAACAAGGTAATAATCACAACGGATAATTATTGCCGGACAAAACTTTTGATTGTCTGTACGTTCACTGTGATTTAGTAAGTGATCCAATTCTTGACGGAACATATGGTGATGTAATTCACAATTTTAGTACGGCAAATCTTACAAAAACTACTTTAAAAAAAAAAAACCCAGGGAGTCAATTTTTGCGGAGTGAATATAATAATTATTTATTCTATAACAATATATTAAATACCCTTTTGATAAAATTGTTTACTAAAATGAGGTAGATATAAGTCTTGCATTATGTGCTCTGAATTGTATTCTTCCGTATGCAGATAAAGTTGGGAAGTCTAATCATAGAAGTACTTGGGGTTTACCTATAAGTTTATTATTAGTTTTTTTTATTATATTTCCTCAAGTTAATGTATACTTTGATAAGATTTACCTTTTACGTTTTTTATCTTTATTTAGGATTGTTGGGATAAGAGTGAGGTTTGTGCACATAAACTGGTATAACCCCCCCGTAAATTTACATTTACTGACCGTTCCAAGACGGTACCTAACAATCCTTGATAAACACACTTAGTTTTTATAAAGTATATATGCACTGTGTTGTTTGCGGAGTTTTGTGTTACGCTGAAACATCCCTAGCCAGCATAAAAACGGTTTTAAAGATAACATGAATCTGCAAAACTTTCATTAAATAATATAAAATAATAGAACCCTTACTTTATTTATAAGGCGTCTTTCAAAAAGAGTGGGTCAGCACCGTGAAAGCACGAGAACTCTTTCGTCGAAAGGTAAAGAAGAAAGAACTGAATCAGATAATGGAGGATGTTTAGTTTCCAAGATAATTAACAAATTACAGAGAATACAATTCTTACATAATTAAAGCTTAAACATTCTGACATAAATTTAAGGTTTAGTTTTATTGTGATTTAGAAAACAACCATCTGAACGTAAACACACTTAAAATATGTTTCTTAAAGGAATTCAATGTTCCAAAGGTTCATAAATTAGACAAATAAATTTAAACACCCAATGTGCATTGTTTTAAATTTTAATCCGATTTTCTTACTTTTATACTTCCAAATATAATCATGTACAACACACAGTTTCGAATATGTAGACAATTATCTCCTTTGGGTATTCAAGATTACATTTTTTAATGTAATTAATATGTTTTTATTTAGCAAATAAATTATTCAGGATCTGCCCATTTAAATTTACCTGTTGGAAACAGTGTACTCATACCCGTTCCATATATTGTACATTATCTGCAGGAGAAAGATTAAGAAATTCTTAATTGTCAATAAATACTAAATTACTTATTAAGTAAATGTTATGTACTTTTTCATGCTGTTTGGAATTACTTTATGAGCTTTTTTTCCTTTTAATCTTCCAACGCATTATTTGATTGTTATTGATCCTTTTTTTTGTTATTTTTTTCTATTTATTTTGTAATGTTCTAATTTTATTCATTTTCTTTAATACTTTACTACACTTTTGGATAATTTCATCCGCGCATGTTATGGAACACTATTGAAAACTTTGTATTTAAAGTAAATGATCTTTAACATAAATTGTGTGTAGATACTCTGTATGTTTCTGTTAGTTTGCAATGGTCTCTTACAGGCTTTACTTGTCACTTTTGTAGTCTAAATCTGTGTATTTTTTATACAAATATGACAAGATACATTTTTTGTTAATTCTCAGATCATGTCTAGTTCTTATCATTACTTTACTAAAATGCTCTTTCATTATTTTCGCAAAATAGTTTTATTCTTTTATGAAGTTCTGTAAAAAACGATGTAGTGTGGTTGAATCGCGATACACTTCTACAGGTTTTCTAAAGTTTTCATCATTAGTGCAAACTAATTTATATCTGTATCCACAAGCAACGTAGTGTTGATAAGCCTTGGTTGAACTCCATAAAGCTTCATTAGCTGCATTTACAATTAATTTCAATTTAAATTTATATTCTGCATCAGTAACTAATAGACGACCATTAATTGCTTGTTATATGATAAAACATGAATTTATTATTTTCTGGAGTGTATTGTTTATGACACCAATGCTCCAGATAAGAATATATATGCTATCTACAATTACTCCATACCTCATATGTATCTATTTCGCGTATTCCACATATCTAGTGACTTGTACTTCATGATCGTATTGAGAAACAACATTGAATTCTAAAAGATTTCGCAAACGAAATTATGAACGAGAATATACTATCTTTAGATGTTTATGCTAATAATTATGTGTTACAATTACATGAATAAACTCACAAAACGAAAGCCATTCAACGCTTTTATTATTTGTAAGTAACACATAACATATGTGTTGACTTATGATTACTATAATTCATTTATTTACAGCCCTATACAGACAGTGTCGATGTAATTAAATGTAAAATATTTTAACAACACTTTGCGTGATAAGTTATAACATGAGAAATAAACTGAATAAAATACTGACAAAAAATAAAATTAGGAAACCAAACATCGATTCTTTCCTGTTTTGTAAACATCTTTCCCTAAAATTTGTAATGTTATTAAGAAGTGTTTTTAGGCCTAATATTACAAATAAATTATTCTTTGTTGAGTAAAATATTTAAAGTGTATTTGTTGATTTTAGTGTTAGTTGGTATTTTGTTTCACGACTGTCAAGGAAAACGTTTTTTGGCGATTGGCGGAGCCATGAGTGAAAACAGCTTTTCTATGGTGACGAGTGAACAACGATCACACACTACAATGAACATTTTTTCCCGTTGTTATGATAATTTTCAGAGCTGTATTGGTATTTTAACTAAGTTTTCAAACTACCCCCCTTTTTAAAATAGTGCTTTTCCGTAGGACACCTCTCACGCATTTTTCGAAAGCTGATGACATAGCTGTCAATTCTATTTCTGTCCCCTGAAGAAACAGTTCTCAAAAGTTTTTGGATTGTTTATTATTTACTCGTGTTTTAATGCAAACATTTTATGAACATTCACTAATGAACTTTAATTAATGCATCAATGTTCCAAATAATGACAGTTGTATACGGAAGTATTTTTAAATTAATAGGGCTTGGATAGATGATAAAAATAACACTGGACGCCTTTTATTTAATGAAAATTCGGAAAGGTCGAACGTAAAAATTAACCAATGTGAATAATCATTTAAAACAGCTTGTCATGTTTTAGAGTTTGTTTATGATATATGGATATTAAGTAACCACTCATTATCAGAGATTAGTCTGAATCGTTTGAACACGGGTTCTTTCCAAGATAAAGAATAAAGATGACACTTGGTTCTTGACAATTGTGTGGGCTGGTGAGGTAAACACAAATCAGTTAATTGACAACAGGATTCTATTAACTTATGAACTATATGTTATGTTTATGTCCCAAACGATCTTAAAACATATGAAACCCTTTCTAATTCATAATAAACTATTTGGCATTATTAAATGGTTTAAACATGATGCGTTTAATTTAAATCAAGGGAAGCAACTTGTTTTTTGTCAAGAGGAAGTAGCTTGATTTTAAATGCATTTCTTAAAGTTGATAATTTCACTCCTTAGTTTGCCTTGAAAATATCAAAATGATTCTTCCGCTGTTGTTATTTTACTGATAAAACTCCATTTTTCATCGAAAAGAATGTAAGAAAAACCAATAGACTGGGAAAAACAGAGAGCGAAATTTCAGATATTTTATCGTTTGAGTCTAATCTATTCAATTATCAGTCATATAAGTTGTATACACAAGTTTTAACAAATTTACTTTATAGATGTCAGTGAGAAGTTTAAGAAATATTTGTATTAAAGTTTCAGCACAAATTCTTGTCGGATAACTATGGCCAAATTCCTTGCTCAAGCAATTACAAGCATATATCTTCTGTCGGGCATTGCTGCTGGGTTTCTTCTTCCGGTTAAGATCCAGTGTTTTTTCAAACAACTTTTATATAAATACCGGTATATAAATATCAAGATGGTCATTAATTTCAATCTAGGATACTAAACATATGTCAAATTCAAGGCTTTTTTTGTAAATCAGTAGGAATAGGGAAGGTCAAACGTTTTATCGGAGGTTCAATATAATGTGACGTTCACATTACTATGTACGTGAAGTTAGCAGTCTAGCGGCCTAGCTGCGTGAAGTTATTGGCCTAAGGCCTGGTAGCCTAGCGGCGTGAAGTTGGTGGCCTAGCGGACTATTTTTTCTCTATTTCAAAGCTATTGTTAATGCCTTTTTTGGAAAAATAGTTTTTTTCATTCATACATTAACATAACGGCCTTAAATTGTTTTCTATTCAGAGCATTTTTCTATACGTTTTCTTCAAAAGCAATGATAAATTAACTGTTTTAATTCACAAATTATCAATCTTCAAGCAATATTCAACATTGTTTTTCAAAAAAAGTCGATCATGCAGTTCAACCTAGCGTCCTAGCGGCTTTACGGCGTGAAGTTAGCGGCCTGGCGGTCTAGCGGCCTATAATGGTTTCCTATTTCAAAGCATGTATACATGCATTTTCTTCTTAAACAATGATATATTTACTGTTTTTATTCACAAATTATCACTCTGAAGCAATTATCAACTCTTTTGTTTCAAAAAAGTCGATCAAGCAGTCAGCCATTTCAAAGCATGTAAACATGCCTGTTCTTCAAAAACAATGACGTATTTACTGTTTTATGCACAAATAATCAAACTGAAGCGTTTTTCAACTTTTATTTCCAAAATGTCGGTCAATCACTTTAGCGGCCTAGCGGCCTAGCGGCGTGAAGTTAGCGGCCTGGCGGCCAAAAATGGTTTCCGTTTTCAAAGCATGTATACATGCCTTTTCTTCCAAAACAATGATACATTAACTGTGTTTATGCACAAATTATCACTCTCAAGCTATTATCTTTTTTTTTTCAAAAAGTCAGTGAAGCAGTCAGCTATTTCAAAGCATGTGTACATGCCTGTTCTTCTAAAACAATGATATATTTCCTTTTTTATGCACAAATTATCACTCTAAAGCAATTATCAACATGTTTTCAAAAAAGTCGATCAAACAGTTCAGCGTCCTAGCGGCCTAGCGGCGTGAATTTAGCGGCCTGGCGACCTTGCGGCCTAAAATTGGTTTCTCTTTCGCCAGACCGCACAAAACAGTAAATATATTATTGTTTAAGAAGAAAAGGCATACATACTTTGAAATAGGAAACCATTTTAGGCCGCCAGGCCGCTAACTTCACGCAGCTAGGCCGCTGAACTGCTTGATCGACTTTTAAAAACAATGTTGATAATTGCTTTAAGACTGATATTTTATACATTAAACAGTTAATTTATCAATGTTTTGGAAGAAAATGTATAGAAAAATTCTCTGAACAGAAAACAATTTATGTCGATATGTTAATGTATGAAAAGATAAACTTTGATTGATCATTGTTTTCCAAAAACAACGCATTAACAATTGCTTTGAAATAGATAAAAAATAGGCCTCTAGGCCGCAAATTTCACGCCGCTAAGCCGCTAACTTCACGCCGCAGGGCCGCTATCACATTTATACTTCTTTTTGTGATTGAATTCTGATGAAGTCATTATGCCGTAACGTTTCGATATAACAGTTTAACGAACACTACATGCGCTTATTTTATTTATGTACTGTATTTGATCTAAAAGGGCAGTGATAGTGGCAAGCATGCGGACATTAATTACCAGTGATTGTAGCAATAGTGTCTTAGGTTACAAATACTTCATTTACCAGATTTGTCACTTCCCAACACACATTTAAGAATTGTTGGTATGAAAACAACAGTATAAGAAAAGAAACAAGTTCATCTCAAGTCATTAATGAAACACGCATGCATATTTGTAAACGTTTTGCAAACCATACAGTAAGTAGTAATTTGACCATTATGTAATTACATGATGCATAGAGTAATTAAACTTTCGGCAATTTACAGAACAAGAGGACGACCCATGCAGCAGTTCACCGGGACGCATATTCCAGCCTTACCCAGTGGGCAGCTGTACGTTTGTTAACAATGATACGTGTGGATATATTCTGGAACAAGGCTGGGAAACATACAAGGGCCCTTTCCTGTATCATGGACGCGAACGAATATCGAATATCAACTGGATCAGGTATTGATATTTTGAATGCAGACAACGCTTTCTTGTACCCAAACATGCCGTTTCAATTTACTTTTCTTGAACTTTCCATATTGTAATCTCATTAGGGCAATTAGGGCTATAGTGGCATGTTTGATACCTCAACAGATATCAGCCTTGGTAAAAAGGTTTTTTTCAATTAATAGCTACGTGCCACAAATTCCTCCCCTGAAAAACGCGATAATCATAAATGATAGTACCTCTTATGTTTTGTTAAGTTGTACACAATTATTCTTTCTTTTGATCAATTAAGGGACTAAACACCAGATGATACAACTGCAAAGAAAAAGACAATTGTCAAAAGCTAACATAAAATTGATATCGTTGTGTACATCGCATTGATTCTTAATTACTGATGAATTATTATGATGTTTTCGCTTACGACAAAGGTACCATTTAACCCTTTTTAGTATTTCTCCAATTCGACAAATTTCTTGGTCTGTCTACCACGTAAATTCTAGTTAATCTTAAAAATAGCGAGGGTATATGTATATGTACTTATCACGTTACTTTCACATGCGAAATATACACGCTATATACTGGGATACCATTATGCGCTATTTTTAAACGGGTCACAATGTTCCTTTAATCATGTTAACTGATGTATTATCGGCCTCGCACTAGCTCGTATTGAAAATTCTAGGCTTGTTATGAGGAAATACTGTATTTGTCGTTTTCGGAACCATTTGGTGTCTAGTACCTTTAAATTCAAAGGAGTTGGAAATAATAATGCATAAGAATAAAACAATGTTATCAACATATACTGTGCCTGTTTAAGGAAATAAAAATATTTAAATGGAAAACCTTTAACGATAAAATGCTTTTTTTACAAAAGGAAGAATTAATTATGAAAAATACTAATTCATGACACGTTTAATATTATTATGGTAGTCATCAAAAATCATACATACAATAAGAGGATAAAGATGTATATCAAATTATAATCAAAGTTCACATATAACTTAAATACGTTGATCATCATAACATGATAATAAATTATTATGAAAAAAACACACTGAATATATCGGAAGCAAATAGTTAAAGTACAGCAAGAAAAACGACCCTACATGTTTTTGCGGTAATGCTAATGATACGGATACCTATTGATGGACAATTACATCGGTATATTTTCTTTCAGATGACGGCTACTACGCATTTGCAAACTCGGATATAGCAGACTTTCGTTTTATGCAAAGCCCAAGAATGTTATCCCAGCAGCTAACTCCAGGTAAATACGGCACGGTCTCGTTTGCGTATCGAGAAGCAACTTGAAAGACCGTGATAGAATTAAAAACTATTTCAACACAATCTACAAATACAACCGTCATGACAGACATTGAGAGTGCAATGCCGGATTGGAAAAGTGTGTCTGTTTTAGTGAACAGTAATGCAACGTTTCAAGTAAGCATACTTGTTATAATTGCTGTCACAAAGGGGTGACATGAGAGCACTGGTTTACACGCGTTGGTAAAATCATAAACAGATATAATATAAACTATTCTAGCGCAACAAATAATATTAATCACAGGTACATGGATGTAAAATCCTATGTATTTGTTAAGGCAAAACCAGCGCATTCACCCAGCACTGCAGGGCCACCTGATAGGTAAAAACACGGCCAATTTCCTCGTTTAACCCTAGTATACCCCCGGCACTGGGGTCGGGGGGGGGGGGGGGTACAATTGACTGGTGCACCAACTTGTCTTCAAATAGTATTTGTTCACGGCAGGTCATGCTTCACTTCACCTCCTAGGCTTTGGAGAAAACCAATCATAAAAAGTTTCTTTACACATTCTATTTGGGCTATTTAAAAAAAAGGGTTAAAAGTTGAAAAATGGTCTAAATTTAAATCATCATTAAATACAAGGCTGTATGCCTAGTTTTGATGAACAAACTTTGTAGTGTACAACATTGGTTTTGTATAGAGAAAACAACTCATATTAATATTTTTATTAAACTTTTATTAAACTGAACATGGAATAAAAACACAGAATACATGAATACTTTTAATGTCATTTTTTCTTGAAATAACCTAAGTTAACATGTCTCCCAATTATTATTTCAGTAGCTCTTATGTCAGCATACATTAATAGAATGTTGAATTTACTCAGTCGCTCAAAATTTCTGAAGAATTTAATTTTTTGTACTTTTTTTACCGATGTAATGTAATATTCAAATGTTTTTTTTTTCATTTTCTATTTAAATGGTGCAATTAAAGAAAAAAAAAGAAATACGTTTCCTTAGAATCCAAACAATAACAAGTAACATTAACAAAGACATCATAGGAGGCATTATGATTTCACTTCACGCAGCAAAAATAAAAACAGGAACAATATTTTAAGAAATTGTTACACTCCTGACATATGGATATTACAATCATTAAATAAATTTCTTAGTATAAATCAACAGACATGCAATTACAAAGTAATATTGATAGCCAGTGAAACATAATAAAACAAATTTAGCATTGACACATTGCGATTTTACATAATCTGTGAAAGATTTTTCAAAACAATAAAAAAAGTATTGCAGTTACTTAATTCTTGCTCAACTTGCTCAACTCGTAAAAAATTGCAAAACTCAATTGAAATAACAGTAAGCACTACAACAGTAACACATTTTTATTTTATTTAACTAATGGTATTCAGGGTAAGTAACTAAATACAACTGTTCCAAATTGTTACACTCCTGATAAAATATTTCAAGTTCAAGTTACTATGACATTGTATCAAATTTCTATTTTAACCCAAAACTGAGACATAAGGGTTGGCAGTGAAAGTTTTCTTAGTATATCATGCTTGGAATGGCCATGATATATCATCAGCATTTGATCAGGTGTACATCCCATTGAAGGTATCTCACTGCATTATTCTAATCTAAATATCTGAGCCATCCACTTTTAAGACATGTTCATTAGAAAGTCATATTTTACAACATGTTCATAAAATATCTGTCCTTCTATCATATATGATGACTAATATACCCGCTAATAATATAAATTTATTGCACATCTACTGTTGAATATTTATTTTACCTTTGCTGCTTTAAGTCAGACTTACACTAATACACTGGCACTGACGTGACATTCGCAACACTTTATATATTGTGGCCACAACTTAGTCAATTGTGTCACCAACTTTGTAACTTGAGGCCACAACTTAGTAACTTAATTGAGGCCGCAACTTTTGAAAATGTGGCAACAATTTAGTTACTTGTGACCACAACTTAGTGACTACTATTAATGGGCCACGATTTAATAAGTCATGGCCACAAGTTACTAAGTTGTGCCATCAAGTTACTAAATTGTGGCCACAATATAAATAAATTAATTTACATCTGTGCCACTTTAGAGACCTCTTCTTTCTGCATACTGTTGAAAAATCAGCTAAAATGATCCAGTACAAATTGAAAGTAATGGCTCATACAGATTATAAATATAGTCAACATCCCAATTCTCACAGCACCAGGTATAGTGTCAAAAGGACATTATCATTCTTATGTGTCAGGCAGCTCTCTGTAGTCTGTAAATTTGCCTGGACTGTCTTTTTCGACATATTTATCTGCTGTTCTAGACTTCAACTTAGCAAATGGCGTTTAGGTACTGGTACATGATTTCCATTTACATGTATGGCGTCTTTTTTGTTGGGCATGATTCTTGAATTGCTTTCAATGTGTACAGCTTATCTTCCCAAGCTGCTGGTTTTGACAGTGTACTTTTCAATTGAGTATCTTTCCTCTTCTTGTATCTATTTAGACATGACATTCTTCTAGCCTGATCGACTATTTTTCTTGTTTGCAGATGCCCACTTACTTTTGACATTTTTGTTCTCATACTTTTGGACGGCTGACTTTGCTTACTTCAAGTGTTTCGTCCACAACTTCATGGTCATCTTTGTCAACCAACTTTGATCGTCTGTTAGCAGTTGCCTTATTCAATAAAAGCTTTATTGTCTTGGTCCAAGCTCTGGGGTTTTCTAAAAGATTCTTCATAACTCGGCAATTTTCTGATTTTTGCTTGCTTCTTGTGTTTCCTTATTTCTTTTTCATTTTTTAAAACTTTACATTGTCATTTTTAAGATTTTCTCTGTATTTCCTAATTCTTTCCTCTAATGTACTTTTATTGACTTTCTTCCTCGTATTTAAACTTTTCTTGTTTCTTAGTGCCCTTTTGAAACATGGAAGGCTAACAATTAATTTGTCCCTATTTCCATGATATTTCTTCTGTAAGAAAATAGTTTTCACACTCATAACCAATATTTGGTCAGGAGTGTAACATTGAAGGACATGTTAATAGTCATGCTTGAAATTAAAGTCACCTAGTTTTAAATGAATTAAATTATAGAACAGGGTCATCAGTTTGCCTCATTGTAGCCAAAAAATACCATTTGTTGATTGTCTGTCACTGTATGATTTTTCTATTAGTTGCATAGTAATTAAGTTGTTTTAAATTCAAACATTTTTTATAACATTTATGCGCATAAAATTGGTTAAAACTTACCTTATTTACTTCAGATTGAAAATGTATCCTTCACTTCTCATTTGTAATCTTAATATTTGTAAAAGTATACTGTTATACTTGAATACTTGTTATACTGAAAATGATGATATAATAATGTGCCAAAAATTTGCGAAAAAATGTTACACTCCTGACGGGCACGTATCATCTATATGCTATGTAACCAACCACTATTTTCACTCATGATCATTTTTCATGATCACTCCATCACATAGACTTCCAGGCAACACCCTAATTAGTACATTTGTTAACTGTTCGCCAACACTGTGTTTCATTTTATACCAAATGTTACACTCCTGACATTTTTAGGCCAGCTTCTTTCTAGAAAGCTTAACATCAAAAAGAGTAATAACACACAAAAAATATTGTACACATGAAATAATGATATATTATCCTAAACTTTAAATAGATATATTGTAAGTTATATGATAATTCATCCAAGCTATACTTTAAAAAGATTTTTTTAAAGAAAAAAAATGTGGAAAAATTCCTAACACACATTATCAGTAATATTTCATGCATAAATAATGGAATATTGCTTAAATTTTTATATAACCTTGAGGTCAACATATGTGTTTTCTGGTTAATAATATATATTACATTGACATTCGCCAATGTTGTTTACAGTAATGCTTTGAATTGATTGCTTTTTATAAAGTGTCACGTTTTTTTGTTACACTCCTGACAATTTTGGCCTGTTTTTTGTGCTGAAGCTAATTCAGTAAAACTTCCCAGACTTTTAGATGACACAGAAATACAAGATATGGGAAAGAAGAAATGATGATTATTTGTATGTTTTTCATTTTATATAGGAAATACTCAAACTAGCCAATTTTTTTGAAATAGCCCATATGTCTTATTCAATAATTATAAGTCTCAATATCTTTTATTAACAACAACAACACCAAAAAGGTAACTGATAAGATACTCAATTGATTTTTTTGAACACATATTTAGCCTTGTTACTAAGATTTTCAGCAATGTATACCAGACCTTTTTTCATTTATACTTAATCTATTTCGAATAATAAGCCTTTAGATCACTCTTCACACAATGACTCTTAAATGTCCAACTCCATAAAATGCAAACAAGAATAATTACAATTTTGATCAACATGTCCCTTAATTTTATTTTTAATATTAGTCAAGCAATAACAGAGCAATCAGTATGTAAAATTAATGATAATTTAGTTTTTGCTCCCATTTTTACTTTCATTTCTGTGCCAAGCCCTTTTAAGTGCATTGAGTATTTTGGGAGACTTCACAATCTTTCTGGCATTTAATCCCTATATATATATATATATATATATATATATATATATATATATATATATATATATATATATATATATATATATATGTATATATATATATATATATATATATATGGCTTTAAGTTGCCATACAAATTTAAGTCTTCATTATAAAAGATAACAAACGTGCCAATTGGCAATTATTGTGCAAATGTATGGAAACCAGTGATATTAGACTGCTGACATAATATCAGATCACAGTCTTTCATATTCAAGATTGAAAATTTGGTATAAATGCCTTCTACTAAGTCATATAAGGTCACACATAATATAACAGATTTCAATTGTCTGGAAAATAATTTGTTGCTATTGCTTTTAGCTATATATTTGTGTACATTTAAATTTATTACTCCTTTGATTACAATTGAGGGCTTTTGAAGAATGACCAAGAAGAACTGTCAATCTGTGAGAGAGCAGCTTTTAGCTCTGGACTACTGGTAAATTTAAGAATATAAAATGAAATTGTTATCATGTTTAAATTCCACTACAATGTTGATATTTTAATAATAATACTATCAATCCTTGTTGATTAATTGTACAAACATGCAGGTACATTTGGGCTTAAACATATAGGATACTTGATTGGTAAATAATTGTTCCAATTTTGAAAATAGCACAACCATTACCTCATAGTCATCCGCCTTTTTTCATTAGAACAAGCCAGGAATTCAGAGTCGGCTGCACCACTGGTACCATACTGCTCTCTGAAAATGACAATAAGATTAAAATTTAAATGTCTGCATTTCTTGGCACAGTAAAAATGTAAGCATTTTTCAATATTATTGCATCACCACCACCGGTGGATATCATAGAATTTAACAATGAAGTTGAAACTGGGACAAATAATAGTAATCTTACTCCCAGCTTTAAAGAAATGTGTGCTGGTTTATGCGTTCAAACTCATTTTGCAAAACCACTTGAATGAAGATCTAATTTATTTATAGAGCTATATTATTAGTGAACAGGGATCAACTGTGCCACTACATTAAGCTGTTCGATACCAACACTCACGGACATATAAACCATACTTCCTTGGTTAAAAGAATGTAAATTTTAATTATAAAAAAGTGAAGTTAATGAAATGAAATATATATCTTAGAATTTTACACACAAATAAGTGGTAGAAGTTACGCTCCTCATTCTGTCTTCGGTCTAACATATCTCTTGGTTGTGTGAACATCTTCTTGGTCGGCCATGATGGACTATTTTCTTACGACTCGTATTATATCCGAGGCCATATCTTGATACTAGCCGAGGAGTTCCGATTGTGACCACATCTGACAAATTGTCAGGCGGAAGAAGTTAATTAGGGCCTCTTTTTTAATCATTGAAACTTAAAACACCAACCAGTGTCCATTAATTGAAGTTGATGCCATTTCTGATAATACGAATGTCAGTTAGTTAATTGCAGACACAATTGATCAATTGACATTTACTTTCTTGAGCTTAGTCATATCGCGTATCTATGTACATTTAAAGAAAATACTAACACCTTGCTTCTTCTATGTTGGATGATTTTTACCGTCGGCAAATACAACAATTTGAATATACGTCAAATGGCGGGGCAAAATATGACAAAAGGACATGTTGACGGGCGAAAATATGCCATGTAACGCGTTGAAACTACGCCTTATCATTATTTCGTAAGCCCAATGATCGGCGTATTAAGGTGGCGAAAATATGAAATGGCAGACATCAGGCACCATTATAATCTGTAAACGTTTATGTAAAGCATAGCTTGCTTTGGATTTTTCCTTTAATAGCCAACCTGGTGAAAAAATAGTTAAACTAAGAGTGAGTATTAGTTTAGCTTAAACGTATTTACTTTACAACGATTGGTAAGCAAGTCATCAGTACATTAAATTTAAATTAATCACTCACGTTGGGGCGAAGTTACGCGAGATTGTAGTTTTGTATTGTTTTGGAGATCTAATTACCCGGAGGAAATCCACTTCTCCGGCTTGGTGACCACAAAACAGACCCACATGTTATTGAAATTTGACTGAATGTTCGTTTGAAGACTTCCGGCTTTAATTATAATTGTTATTTTGGGACAATGAAGTATTTTGTAACGCAGGAAAGTCTTGAAAGCGTGTTACATTTACTTCCGTTTAGTAGTTTGTTTACAGTGGTGGTGATATGAACTATAACAATGCAATACATTGTGAAAATATAACATTCGTCGTCCATTTTGTCCGCGTAAATCACGTAGGCATAGATAATATCAACGTATGGAAAGGCAAGTAAAAACATATATCATATATTAAGCATCTAAATAATATTTAAAATCACATGCTAGATTGTATTATGTCTTTATACACTGCATTTCATATCGGGATGGAGTCAATCATCAAATACGCTAAGCAACTACAAACAACTGACAAAAGGGACATTGCTAATGGGATCTTACATTCGTGTACATTGTTAGTAAAGATCAATTAAATAATTATAATTCAATTAAAAGGCATTTGAAAACTGCATTTTTCCTTTTACTGAGCTCTTTCCACAGGTAATGGTGTTCTCACTCACTTAATTGACAAGGTCTCACTAATACGGTGTGTAATATTGATATTAACTTATTAGGAATTTTCAAAAGGGTATATTAATAAAAAGGTTTTAACCTAATCAACTAAACATAATGTAAAACATAAGTCTGCTGCAGTCTTTTATTAAAAGTAATTTGATGCGTTTCTTGACAAAGTAAATTTTTGCCGTAAAACACTGACACAGTAGATTGTGCCGTCAAACACTGACAAAGTAGATTGAGCCATCAATCATTAAACTTTGACAAGTAGATGATGCTATCAAACATTGACATAGTAGATTGTGCTATCAATCACTGACATAGTAGATTGTGCAATTAGACATTGTTTTGTAAACTGTGCCATCAAACACTGACAAAGTAGACTGTGCCATCTATAACTGACATAGTAGATAGTGCAATCAATCACTGGCATATACGATTGTGCCATCAATCGCTAACAAAGTGGATTTTGCTATTAAAACAGACATAGTAGAATGTGCTTTAAATCAATACAATGACATAGTGGATGGTGCCATCAATCACTGACATAGTAGATTATGCCATCAATCACTGACAAAGTTGATTTTGCTATCAAACACCGACATAGTAGAATGTACTTTAAACCAATGACAAAGTGCATTGTGCAATCAATCACTGTCATAGCAGATTGTGCCATCAAAGGCTCACATAGGAGATGTGCCAGCAATCACTTACACAGTTAATTGTACCATCACTCACTGACATAGCAGATCGTGCCATCAAATACTGACAGAGTAGAATGTGCTATAAAACAATGACATAGTAGATTGTGCCATCAAACACTGCTTAGTAGATGATGCAATCAATTACTGACATAATAGGTTGTGCTATAAAAGAATGACATAGTAGTTTGTGCCATCAAACAGTGACTGATTAGAGTGTGCTATAGAAACAATGACATAGTAGACTGTGTCGCCAAACACGGACATAGTGGAATGTGCATTCAGATACTGACATAGTTGATTGCGCTATAAAACACTGCCACAGTAGATTGTGCCATCAAACAATGACATAATAGATTGTGCCATTATTACTGACGTAGAATATTCCGCCACAAAACAATGATATAGTAGAATGTGTTCTAAACAATGACATTGTTAAATGTGTAATAAATCAATGACGAAGCAGAATGTGTTATGAAACAATGACATAGTAGAATGTGTAATAAAACAATAACATTGTGGATTGTGTAATAAAGGAATGACAAAGAGGAATGTGTAATAATTTAATAGATTGTGTTATAAAACAAAACATAGTAGAATAAAACAATGAAATATTAGATTGTGTAATATAACAATGACATAGTAGATTGTGTAATCAAATAATGACAAAGAGGAACGTGCAATGAAACAATGATTTATTAGATTGTGTTATAAAACAATGACATACACTTAACGCCTTTGAAAACGCACCACTTACATTTTCATAAATTTATTCAAAAACAGTTCATCCAATGTATTCAAAATTTCTAGGTACAAAAAACAATATTTATAAATATTGTATGCAAATTTCATTGCCACATGTGTTGTTTTAGCTGAAAAAACAACTGTAAACGTAAGACACGGTCGAATATCGCAAATCACAGTTTGCTAGAATAGAGTGTATGACCCGTATACAGGCAAGCCATCTACTCCTCATGAACAGTGTAAGAGCTGCTATGCAGTGTTGTGGGATGATGGCCCACTCCTGCATAAGAGCATTGCGTAATTCTGCAACATTGGGTAGAGGAGGATTTCGTGCATAGACCCTCCTACCAAGCTCATCCCAGAGATGAGCCATGTCTGGAGACAACGACAGCCAGTCCAATACAGTAACATTGTTTTAATAAAAAAACTGAGTGGTCCTTCGGGCTGTATGGGCGGGAGCATTATCAAGTTGAAACATGTTACGTCCATGTGGAAATTGACGTCGCACAAACGGCAAAAGCATTGGTTAAAGAACACTATTTATGTATGTTTTCGCCAAGTGGTGCGTTTTTAAAGGCGTTCAGTGTATGATGATTGTCAAAAATTCCCACGAATGTTCACTTTGTTGAAATTGGCCGCGTTACGTCTACAGGAAATGACGATTAGTGTATACTCGTAAAATAAGTACCGTTTTTTGTTGCTGTTTTTTTGTGCTGTAACATTAAATAATTGTTTAAGGATCAGCCATTTGTTAATTTTGCTATGATATAAAATATTTTCTTCTTATTTTGCTCAATAAAGTGAATTCAGTAATTTCTGACTTCGTTTCATTGTAGTAGCCTCCCTTGACTTTAATACACAAAAGTACGTAACAATTATACGCGCAAGCCATTCCATGTTTTGACAATTGACAGTAGGCGGTAAATTTAAATCGAATTGAAACCGAAAAATAAAAAGGAATTAAAAAAAGGTATATAATAAATGGAATATTATGATAAAACGCTTTTCTGGTGACCTGCATCACGTCTCGGTCGGTGAGTAAACATGTATTCGTCTGGACCTGCGGTTTCGACGGATACGTGTTTACACACTGAATGATGTGATACAGGTCACCAGAAAAGCGTCCTATCATAATATCCCCTATATATTACCACATAGTTTTTAGCTCTTTCTACATAACGCGATTTATCATATTAAATGAGTTTATAAAACTGACCTACATTATTATTGTTTGGTTGGTAGTTATAAGTCCCCATTTTCATCAACCTTGGATGATTAGAGGTCAACATAATCACTGACCATTAAAGTCACACTATTATTCAAAATCAGTACATACACATGTATAAAAAACATACATTTTGAGTGATAAACCTTTAACTTCTTACTAAATAATGCATTTATGGAAACTATTAATTACTGATAACAAGATTGAAACCGTGTATTTAATAGCTGTAAACGCAAAAATATAAAAGGATTGGTGAGTGCTACAAGATTTACCGTGAGAAGTACCGTTTCATAAGTTAGTAATAACGTGTATTCAGAACCTTTCTTTCCAATTAAACTCGGAACCCTCCATAAGAACCATTGTTTTCGACATTTATTCATCCTTTATGATATATTAAACAATGGTATTAATTGTGGTTAATCTTATGTTGGAGTAAGAGTACATCTTTAAATAATATGGCGGTAGTATGTGGTAATTGGTTATCAGGAATTTTGATTTTATTTCTGAGACCTGCTTTTAAGCGGGTCTCAAAATAAATCAACTGTTCTGAGAACCCCGTATAGCATACAACTGTTACTGACGCTTACTAATGTCGTTTTTTAAGTGTCTAAAGCGTTCATACATTACATATGGGTTGGCTTAATATGATTATACTCAAGAGAATAATTCAATTATTTACAGCCCAATACTGTTGATGTACTCAAATGTAAAATATTTATAAAACACACTGAAAAACATCGGCGTGCTAGGTTATAACATAAGAAATAAACTAAATAAAATTCTGACAAAAACGAAAATTAGGAAATATAACATTTACAAAATGTTGCGGTTTGCCAGCATGAATCGAGTATTGCCTTTTTTAAAAACATGTTTCGCTAAAATTCGTTTCGAAAGTTATTGAGAAGTGTTCAAGAGGTCTCATATTACAAATAATTTCATTCTTTGTTACGTAAAATGTATAAAGGATATTTGTTGCTCTTAGTGTAAGATAATATTTTGTTTCACGAGTGTCAAAGAAAAACATATGTTTGCCATTGGCGAAGCTACGAGTGAAAACATAGCTTTTCTATGATGCCGAATAAAAAACGGTCTCATATTGCAATCAACATTTTTTCCGTTTGTTTTTTATGCTTATTGTCTGAGTTGTATTGGTATTTTAACGTTTTCAAAATACCCCCCCTTTAAAAGTGTCTTTTACAGTAAAACACGTCTCACGCATTTTTTTGAAAGCTGGTGAAATAGCTGTCAATTCTATTTCTGGCCCTGGAGAAACAATTTTTGTACTGTTTATTATTTACTCGTGTTTTAGTGCAAACATTTTATGAACATTCACCAATGAACTTTTATTAATGCACCAATTTTCCAAATAATAACATTGTATACGAAAGTATTTTTTAAATTGGACAGGGCATTGATATCATACATTACCAAAATAACACTGGACGTCATTTATTGAGTGAAATTTCGGAACGGTCTGACGTGAAAATTGACCGAATGTGAATAAACATTGGACTTAAAATAGCTTTCCATTTTTAAGAGTTTGTTTATGATACATGGATATTCACCATCAGAGATCAGTCTGATTCACTTGAACGCGGGTCGTTTACAAGATAAAGAATGAAAACGTCTCTTGGTTGAAGACAATTGTTTAGGCGGGTAAGTCAGTTAATTGATGTTTGAATTTTCCGGTAAGAAAGTACTAGAAAAACACAAATATCTGATACATGATATGACATCGAAAATATGATCGAACAGTTGTTATCGGCTGTATTAATGTTCGAACATTCAGTTTCAAACTCAATAAATCGTTTGAATAAACAGGATTAGAATCGACTAATTAACGATGTTTAAAAAAATATCTTTAAACATATGAAATATTTTCAATATCAAAAAATTATATTTGGCATCATTGAATGATTCAAAATTGATGCGTTTAATTAGACCAAGGAGAAGTTACTTGATTTCATCGATCAAGGGGAAGTTACTTGATTTTAAAAGTCGTTTTTAAAGTTGATATTTTCACTCCTTAGTTTGCCTTGAAAATATCAAAATGATATTTCCACTGTTGTTTTTTAACTGATAAAACTCATTTCACTGAAAAGCATGAAAGAAAAACGAATACTCTTGAAAAAACAGAGAGCGTGGCTTTAAGATATGATATCGTTTGAGTCTAATCTTTTCAATTATCAGTCATATCAGTTAAATACACAAGTTTATGGATGTCAGTGAGAAGTTTATGAAATATTTGCATTAAAGTTTCAGTACAAATTAACGTTGGATAAATATGGCCAAATTAATTGCTAAAGAAATTATAAGCGTGTATCTTCTGTCGGGCATTGCTACTGGGTTTCTTCTTTCAGGTAAGATCCAGTCTTTTTTCAAACAACTTTGATATAAATATACAAATATCAAGATGGTCATCAATTTCAATCTACGATACTGAACTAATGTTAAATGTAAGGCAATTTTGGAAAATCAGTATGAATAGGGTCAAACGTTTTATCGGAGGTTCAATTAATGTAACGTTCACATTACTCCTTTATGTGATTTAACTATCTACTGATGAAGTCAAAATGCGACAACGTTTCGATGTAACAGTTTAACGAACTCTTCACGCGCTTATGTTATTGATTTACTGTATATAACCTAAAAGTGCTGTGAACGAGGGAACCATGTGGACTTCAATTGTCAGTTATTGTAGCAATATTGCCTTTGGTTACAAAAGCTTCATTAACACAGTTTTGTTAAAATTTGTTGTCGTTAAATATATCCACCTCTCATCACTCATTTAAGTATTGTATGTATGAAAATACAAGAAAAGAAAGGTTTATTTTAAGATATTAGTGAAACACGCATGCACCTGTCTTTACGTTTTACAAACCCTACAGTTAGTAGTAATATAACCATTATGTAATTAATTACATGAAGCATTAATGTTATTAAGCATTCGGCTTGTTAAAGTAAAAGAGGAAGACCCATGCAGCAGTTCATCGGGTCGCGAATTCCAGCCTTACACAGTGGGCAGCTGTACGTTTGTTAACAATGACACATGTGGATATATCCTGGAACAAGGCTGGGAAACATACAAGGGCCCTTTCCTGTTTCATGGACGCGAACGTATATCAAGTGGATCAGGTATTGATATTCAGAATGCAGACAACGCTTTCTTGTACCCAAACATGCCGTTTAATTTGCTTTGCTTGAATATTTCATCTGGTACTCTCATTAGGGCAATTAGAGCTATGGTAGCGTGGCTGTTACATCAACAGATATCAGCCTATAAATAGTGTTTTCCAATTAAAAGCTACGTGGCCACAAACTCCCCCCCCCCCGCTTTAAGCCATAATCATAAATCATAATACCTCTTATGTTTTGTTAAGCTGTACACCTTTTTTTCTTTCTTTTAATCATTAAAGGGACTAGACACCAGATGAAACAACTGAAAGAAAAAAAGAAACTGTCAAGAACTAACATAAAATTGATATCGTTGTGTACATTGCAATGATCCTTAATTACTCATGTATTACATCACATCGACACTTGACTTGGTCTGACTAAAAGGTAAATCCTAATCAATTAAAAAATAGCGACGGTATATGCATATGTACTTACCACGTGACATTCACATGCTAAATTTATACACTTGGAAACCATTATGCGCTATTTTTAAACGCATACAATTATTCTTTTAATCATGTCAAGTGATGTATGATCGGCCTCATATTAGCTCGTTTTGACAAATAAGGAAATACTGAATTTGCCGATTTTGGAGTCATCTTGTGTAAAGTCCCTTTAATTTCAAATGAATTGAAATAATAATGCATTAATTTTTTATTTATATTCTTTGGTATCAACCTATACTGTGCGTCTTTAAGGTAATACAATTATTTATATGGAAACAATAAACACATACATCTTTTATTTAAAAAGAAGGAATTATTCATGAAAGAATTCAGGGCACCTTTAGTCTTTTCATGGAAGTCATGATAAATCATACATTGAATAAGAGGATAAAGATAACTAACACATTTTAACAAAAGTTTACATATAACTTTAACAGTGTAAAACAGTTATGAATAAGTTGAATATAAAAGTTATAAAATCTCTAAGAATAAAAACGCTGGAGAAAATTAGTAACCCCATTTTTTTAGAATTGAAGAAGTTGATCATCATAACGTGATATGAAAAAAACACTAAATATATCGGAAGCAAATAGTTAAAGGAGTGTAAGAAAACGCCCCTGTTTTTGCAGTTATGCTAATGATACGGATACCTATTGATGGACGATCTCATCAGTGTATTTTCTTCCAGATGACGACTACTATGCTTTCGCAAACTCTGATATAGCAGACATAATGTATAAGCAGTCACCAAGTATGATATCCCAGCAGTTACCTGCCGGGGAATACTGCGTCTCTTTTGCGCTTCGCGAAGCAACTGGGGCAACCGTTATAGATTTAAAAACCATTTCACCACAGTCTACAAATACAACTGTCATGACAGTCATTTATCGTGCAATGCCGGATTGGAAAAATGTGTCTGTATTAGTGAACAGTAATGAAACATTTCAAGTAAGTATACGTGTTTAATTGTTGTCACAAATGGATACAATGAGAGCCATGGTTAACACGCGCTAGGAAATTCCGACACAGATATAATAGAAACTATTTTAGAGCAACAAATAATAGTAATCACAAGCACATGGAATAATCGATATATTTCTTTGAGCACCTCTGACAAGTGACCAGGCGAAATAAGTTAATTAGGGCATCGTTTTTTTTAATTATTGAAACTTAAAACAATATCAGTTAGTTAATTGCCGGCACATGATAAGTTGACATTTACCTTTCGGTTGGTAATATCGCGTATCTTTGTACATATAAAGAAAATATTAACAAATTGTCTTCTTCTATGTTAGACGATTTATACCATCGGCAAATACAACAATTGGAATATACGTCAAATGGCGGGGTCAACATATGACAATAGGATATGTTGCCGGGCGAATATACGCCCTCTAGCGCGTTGGAACTACGCCTCATCATTATTTCGTAGTTTACCCCACTAAGCGGGGTATAATGGCGGCAAACATATGAAATGGCAGGAATCAGGCACTTTAATAATCTGTTAACTCTGATGTACAGCATAACTTGCCCTGGTTTATTCCTTTAATGACCAACCTGGTGAAAGGATAATTAAATTGAGAGTCAGTAATGTGTCGCGTAAGGCAATAATATTATAATACCTATACATTTTGATCATCATTGTTTGGGATTCAAGCACAGAATTTCTTTGAGTATATATTTCTTTGTGTGATAAAATTACACTTTTGTGAATAAACGGTCAGGGGTAACAATGATAATATATTTTTAATATATATATTTTAAAGAGGGATACGAATGTCGCGTAATGCATTAAAAAGTTAAGTATAAATAGTTAAAGCAACAAGGTCTCTTTAAAAGTATAAAGATGAATTCATTGCATTAAACTAACACTGATTTAACAAAACATATATTCAATGTAACTTTTAATGGCCACATTAGTACCGATGTTAATTCAGAACTAATTGGTAATACACTACTAATAAGCGCATATCTTGGGCATATAAATTATCAACAGCATATGGTTGTCTAATGGATTAAGCGTAGGCTAGTTAATGTGTCTGTCAAAATATAAACTATGGTAAATTGTGTTTATGACAGTATTGACCTATATTCAGAGTATTTATATTCATTTGTTTTGTGTATTAGCGAGTCGGGAGTCCGGGTTCAGTCCGGAAGGTGTGAGGGACATGCAATTTAGCTATAATTATATTATTATATTAAGAAAGAATCATTTTAATAAAGAAATAAAATGTGAACAATTGTTAGTGCAATTAGTTGCGTTTTGCTGGTTAGACACTGAGCGTTTTAAAAAGTTCTGGAGCGTTTCGTAGCATTACGTCACAAATGGCTTAGCTTAAACTTATTTATTTTGCTACGAATGTAAAACAAGTCATAACTATATTAAATTTATTACTCTCGTTGGCGCGAAGTTACGCGAGATAGTAGTCTTGTATTGTTGTGGAGATCTGAGTACCCGGAGCTAATCCACTTCTCCGGCTTGGTGACAACAAACCAAACCCACATGCACATAGGCCGGGAATCGAACCCAAGTCCTCTAGATGAGAAGCGAGTGCGCTTATCACTGCGAAAACCGGACAACCTAAACATTTGTTTATGTTATTGAAATTTTACTAAAAGTGTTTCGTTTGAAGACTTTTGGCTTCAATTGTCATTGTTATTCTAGTACAATGAAGTAATTTGTAATGCAGGAAAGTCTTGAAAGCGTGTCAAATGTTACTTAAGTTGTTTGTTCACATTGGTAATATGAACTGAAACAATGCAATGAATTGTTAAAACATCTTTTTTCAGATTGCATTCGTCGTCCATTTTGTCCGCGTGAATCACGTAGGCATAGACAATATCAACGTCTGGAAAGGCGAGTAAAATATATATTACATATTAAGCTTTATCTAAATATTATTTTAATGACAAGCTAGATTGTATTATATTAAAATAGACTGCATTCCATTTTTCTGGGTTTGAGGCTATCATCAAATACACTGAACAACTAGAAAACAAATGAAAAAAGTGACAATGCTAATGTCATCTTACATTCGTGTACATTGTACGTTAAAACTTTCAATTAAATAATTAAAATTAAATTGAAAGACATTTGAAAACTGCAATTTTATCTATTTTCATTCGTTTTCTTTTACTGGGCTCTTCCAATGGGTTATGGTGTTCTCAGTAACAAAATTGACCAGGTATCGTCTAATTATTAAGGTGTGATTTATTGATATGGACTAAAAGTTAGACAAACTATTTGATGGAGTTCTAAACATAAACGTCTTTATAAATATTTATATTGATCTTTTAAGTAAACTATATTGACTACTTGAACATTTCGTGGTAAAACATTAAAACTACGACCAACATTTACTTACAGTATTTAAAAAACAACATCATTCATAATTTGAATGCTGATAGAAGATCAGCTACCAAAGACAGGTTAGTTGCGTTAGGAATTTTCATGAGAGTATTAAAATAAATAGGTTGTAGTCCAAAAAAACTTAACATAATAGAAACGTCTGTTGCTTACTCCTATCAAAATAATTTGTTGTGTTTCTTGAGGAAGAATATTTTGTCATCAAACACTGACACAGTATATTGTGCCATCAAACAATGTCATAGTAGATGGCGCAATCAATCACTGACATAGTAGATTTTGCCACCAAGAATTGACAAAAATGAATGAACCATCAATTACTGACAAAGTAGAATTTTCCATCAAATACTGACATAGTAGATTTTGCCATCAAACACTGACATAGTAGAAATATGCCATCAAACACTGACATAGTAGATAGTGCCATCAAACATTGACATAGTAGATTGTCCCATTACTTACTGACATACAAGATTGTGTCATCAATCACTTACTAGTAGATCATGCAATCGAACACTGACATAGTTGATTGTGCCATCAAAGACTGACTAGTAGATTGTGCGATCAATCACTGACATAGTAGATTGTGCGATCAATCATTGACTTAGTGGATTGTGCCAACAAACACTGATATATTAGATCGTTCCAACAAGCACTGACATAGTAGATTGTACCATCAAACACTGAGACAGTAAATTGTGCAAACATACACTGACAGAGTAGATTGTTCCATTCATCACTGACAGCGTAAATTGTGCCATCAAACACTGACTAGTAGATTGTGCCATCAATCACTGACATAGTAGATTGTGCCATCAATCACTGACAAAGTGGATTGTGCAATCTTACACCACCAGACACTGACAATGTAGACAACACCATCAATCACTGATTGTAGATTGCGCCATCAAAGACTGACATTGTAAATGTGCCATTAATCACTGATATAGTAGACAGTGCCATCAAAGACTGACATTGTAGATGTGCCACCAATCACTCACATAGTAGGTTGTGCCTTCAAACATTGACATAGTAAATTGCTCCATATATCACTGACATTGTAGATGGGCCATCAATCACTGACATAGTAGACTGTGTCATCAAAAATATATTGTAGATATGCAACCAATCACTGACATAGTAGGTTGTGCCATCAAACATTGACATAGTAGATTTCTCCATATATCACTGGCAGCGTAAATCGTGCCATCAATCACTGACATAGTAGATTGTGCAATCTCACACCACCAGACACTGACATTGTAGACTAAACCATCAATCACTGACTAGTAGATTATGTCATCAAAGACTGACATTGCAGATGTGTCATATCAATTACTGACATGGTAAATTGTGAAATCAATCACTGACATAGCAGATTGTGCAATCAACCAATGACATAGTAGACTATGCTATAATACAATGACAAAGTAGATTCATGAACCACTGCTTAGTAGATTATGCCATCAATCACTGACATAGTAGATTGTGCTTTCAAACACTAACAAAATAGAATGTTCCATCAAACACTGACATAATATAAAGTGCTTTAAAAGAATGACATAGTAGAATGTGCCAGCGAACACTGACATAGTGGCATGTGCTATCAACAATGACATAGTAGATCGGGCCATCAAAAATTGAATAGACGATTGTGACATCAATCTATGACATTATACTGTTTACCCAGGAAATCTTATGTCATCCGAGGCGTCTGCCAAAGTGAACATTAACGCTTCGAGGGTTAACATTATATGCTATCACCCTCCATGGCATCTGATATTTATTTTATTACATCTAAAAACTAAAATTGTCTGTAAATATACATGGAGGGCGAGGGTAATATCACCTGGTGAAAATCGTCATGTCAGGGTAACAGTACACGTGAGGTATAAAAAAGCAGAATGTGCCATCAAACACTAACATACAAGACTTTGCCACCAAAAACTGAAAATGTGTTATAAAACAACGACATAGTAGCAGTGCCATCAAGCACTGACACATAGTTGGGGCCACTAAACACTGACATAGCAGATTGTGACATCAATCATTGAAATAGTAGATTGTGCCATCAAACATTTACATAGTAGATTGTGCCATCAAACATTGAAATAGTAGATTGTGCCACCAAACATTGACATAAAATATTGTGGCATCAATCACTGATAGAGTAGAATGTGCCATCAAACATTGAGATGGAAGATTGTGCCATCAAACACTAACATAGTTGATTGTGCAATCAAACATTGACATAGTAGATTGCGCCACCAAACATTGACATAGCAGGTTGTGACATCAATCACTGATAGAGTAGAATGTACCATCAAACATTGAAATAGTAGATTGTGCAATCAAATATTGACAAAGTAGATGGTAATATCAAACATTGACAGAGTAGATTGTGACATCAATCACTGAACAGTAGATTGTATCATCAAACATTTACATAGTAGATATTGCCATCAAACACTGATATACTAGATTGTGTCATTTATTACCGATATAGTAGATTGTGCCATTAGTCACTGATACAGTTGATTGTGCCATTAAACACTGAAACAGTATATATTGCCATCAGTCACTGATATAGTAGATTGTGCCATCAATCATTGACATAGCAGATTGTGCCACCAATGACTGATATAGTAGAATGTGCCATCAAACACTGATATAGTAGATTGTGCCATCAAATACTGATAAAGTAGGTTGTGCCATCAATCCGTGATATAGAAGATTGTGCCATCAATCCGTGATAAAGTAGATTGTGTTATGAATCACTGATATAGTAGATTGTGCTATTAATCCGTGATAAAGTAGATTGTGGCATCAAACATTAACAAAGTGGGTTGTGCCATCTATCACTGACAGAGTAGATTGTGCCATCAGACATTGTCATTGCAGATTGTGCCATCGAACATTGACATAGTAGATTTTGCCATAAATCACTGATATAGTAGATTGTGTGATTAGTCATTGACATGGCAGATTGTAACATCACACACAGAAATAGTAGATTGTGCCATCAAACACTGATAAAGTAGAGGGTTCCATCAATCACTGATTAAGTAGATTGTGCAAATAGTCACTGATAAAGTAGATTGTGCCATAAAACTCTAATATAGTAGATTTTGCCATATTACACTGATATAGCAGATTGTGCAATCAATCACAGATATAATAGATTGTGTCATCAATAACTGATATAGGAGATTGTGCGATCAATCACTGATATAGTAGAGGGTTCAATCAATAACTGTTTAAGTAGATTGTGCAATTAGTCACTGATAAAGTAGATTGTGCCATAAAACACTAATATAGTAAATTTGCCATATAACACTGATATAATAGATTGTGCCATCAATAACTGATATAGTATATTGTGCGATCAATCACTGGTATAGTATATTGTGCAATCAATCACTGATATAAAAGATTGTGCAATTTATCAAAGATATAGTCGAATATTCTATCAATAAATTACATTGTAGATTGTGCAATCAATCCCTGATATAGTTCATGGTGCAATTAATTACTGACATAGTAGATTGTGCCATCAAGCCGTGAAATAGTAGATTGTGGCATCAAACATTAACATAGTAGGTTGTGACGTCAATCACTGTTATATTAGATTGCGCCATCAAACATTGACGAAGTAGATTGTGTCAGCAATCTCTGACATGGTAGTTTGTGCCATCAAACAGTGACATTGTAGATTGTGCCATATAACACTGATATAGTATATTGTGCCATCAATAACTGACATAGGAGATTGTGCGATCAATCACTGATAAAGTATATTGTGAAATCAATCACTGATATAGTAGAATGATCTATCATAAATTACGTTGTAGATTGTGCAATCAATCCCTGATATAGTTTATTGTGCAATCAATCTGTGATATAGTAGATTGTGGTATTAATCCCTGATAAAGTAGATTGTGCAATCAATCACTGATAAAGTAGATATTGCCATCAATCCCTGATTTAGTAGTTTTGCCGTTAATCACTGATACAGTAGATTGTGCCATCAATCCGTATTAAAGTAGATTAACATGGCATTAAACATTAACATAGTAGGTTGTGACGTCAGTCACAGTTATATTAGATTGCGCCATCAAACATTGACGAAGTAGATTGTGCCATCAATCACTGACATGGTAGTTTGTGCCATCAAACAATGACATAGTAGATTTCGCCATACATCATTGATATAGTAGACTGTGTCACCAAACACTTATATAGTTGATTGTGCCATTAAATACTAAAATGGTAGATTGTGCCATTAGACACTGATATAGTTGATTGTGCAATCAAATACTGATATAGTAGATTATGCCATTATTTACAGACAAAGTAGATTGTGCCATCAATCACTGACATACTGATTGTGCTATAAAATAATGACATTGTATATAGTGCCATCAATCACTGACATAGTAGATTGTGCTATAAAACACTGGCATCGTATTTAGTGCCATCAAACAATGCCATAGAAGATAGTGCCATCAATCACTGGCATAGTAGATTGTGCTATAAAACAATGGCATAGTAGATTGTGCCATCAATCACTGACATAGTAGATTGTGCTATAAAACAATGGCATCGTATATAGTGTCATCAATCACTGATATAGTAGATTGTGCCATCAATCACTGACATATCAGATTGTGCCACCAATAACTAACACAGTAGAATGTGCCATTAAACAATGACTTAGTAGATTGTGCCATCAATCAGTGACATAGCAAATTGTTCCACCAATCACTGACATACTAGATTTTGCTATAAATCCATGTGATAGTATATAGTGCCATCAAACAATGACATAGTTGATTGTTCCATCAATCACTGACATAGCATATTATTCTTTCAAACACTGACATAATTGATTATGCTATAAAACCATGACATAGTATATAGTGCCATCAAATAATGACATAGTTGATTGTTTCATCAATCATTGACATAGCATATTGTTCCATCAAACACTGACATTGATTGTGCTATAAAACCATGACATAGTTGATTGTGCCATCACAGTTGAATGTATAATAAATCAATGACATAGAAGATTGTGTAATAAAAGAAATATTTAGTAGATTGTGTATTAAAACATCAATACAGTAGAATGTGTAATACAACAATGGCATAGTAGATTGTTTAAAAACATTGACATAGTATAATGTGTAATAAAACAATGACATAGTAGATTATGTGTCTATTTGGCTTATCTTTGCAAGTTGTAATATCCACACATCGATATAAAACAAACTTACTTATTTTAATCTCATTTAGCCTTGATATTTTTAGATATTACGCGAGAACAAAATAAATATTGTTTGGGCATCATACAATGGCTTCATGCCTTTTTAGATACAGTTGTTTGTGTAATTATCATTTTACTCGACAACTCTGTGATATTTTATTTCAGCATGTCCAGAACTTAATATTGACAATGGACATATCACATACAACGAAAATACCGCGAACATATCATGCTATGAAGGGTATGAAAATACGGGGCAAACCTTCGCAACCTGCAATAATGGGATTTGGAATGTCAGTATCAAAATCTGTAGTAAAGTTGGTAAGAACTATTATATACTTTTCTCATTTAATTTTAGTGAAACAAAAAGCGATAACGTGTAAGAATTATAAACAATGTATTTATAACCAAACAGAATGTCAAGCAGCAAATAGTGGTCCAAATCACATACTTCATGTACACTCGTCTTGTTAACATGTTTATTCATTAAAGTAGCACTAGCCATGCAAGTTTCTTGAGCAATGCTTTCGTATAGAAACAAAACAATGAAAAGAGATGTTCACTCTAACAAAAAGAGTTGATTTCGACAATTAATGGAATGAAAGCTTTAGTTCTAAGGCCACTCCTTTTTTATTTTTTGGTTTACAAGAATTTTTGGGAAAAATGTCCACCGGGCGGTCGAAAAAAAAAAAAAAAAAAAAAAGGAAAAAAGTCACAAAACATACTCTTAAAGGGTAAAAATCAGAGAACAACATAAAAACATTGAAAATTTATATCATTTACATGACATTTTAAATTTTTAAACTGCTATTAATGCATGGTTTAATACACTCAAAGTTTCAAAGTTCTAATTAAACACACAGTTTAAATCTTACATACTGTGCATATATAACATCAATGAAATTGACTATAAAACATGTTTACATGTATAAACTACACTTTTTTTAAAGATACATTGAAAATCACTCAGCAAGACATTTGTTAAGCTTCAAGGGTATGTTAAAGCAAAAGTGAATGCAGAACACTAAACTGAACAATATTAAATTGAAAAAAAAGAGAAGGCAATTTTACGCATTAAAATACAAAAAATTGCACTGTATTAAAACAATACATACTATTTTCTAAACATTGTTTCAGTTATTTCAATATTGGAAAATGCCAATAAAGTGAAATAATTACCAATTTTGTAAATAAGGAAGTAACATTTTATGAAGACATTTGAGCTTTAACTTTGTGAAAGCAATTCCTGAAAAACTAAAAACCAAACTAGACCTAGATTTGAGTTTTAATAATCTTTACCATGGTGGGTCCTAGTTGTGTGTAACCCGATCCATGCTAAGTTCGGATATTTTCGGACCGGGATATTTACCATGGGATGTTCACCAAATCCATTTCAAATTCAAATCTTGCAGCAAATTACCACATCAGTACATAAAAATCACATAACAAAATAATAAATCTAGCATGTGACTTAACTTTATGTACCAATGATAGTAACAGAGAAATCCATAATTATGTATCGGATATTTTCATCTTCTTCTAACTCCGCCATTTTGTGTAAACACGAGTTCACAGGGCATCTGTACTTCATGCTTGTTTATTTTTCATTTTAAAGAGTATTCCTTGGTTACAACAACAAATCTCATTTATAGTGAAATATCAAGTTCATTACAAATTGAAATGGACTTATTCAAAATAGTTTTCCGTGTTATTTTATCTAAATGTTTTGCACACAACTCATGGCATTAGTATTAAAATGTCATTGAGGCATGTGTTCAACTCTTTCATTGTTTTTACTCTACTATTAACCCAAACATGAATAAACATGTAATCTAGAATAAACACAAGCTTTACATTGACTCAATAACAAGTATTTCCAAACCATTTTGTGATTTCAAATCCATAAACACCATCGACCGAACTTGTGAAACTAGGTAACCGGTGTCAACTTAGAAATTTTACTTTCGATTTCACCACTCACACTTAGTGCACTGTTATTTGATATTTAACCATAAAATGTTATAAAATGTTTTTCTCACACATAATTTACAGATATTTGTGTCTACTGATTCGATGGCAGCCGCTGACAATTTTATTTTTTATCTATTAACAACAATATTTTCATGACCTAAAATGGCGGGGAATAACAACAATCACGTGACAGTTATTGTTTGTGTCGGCTGTTAAATTTGCCAATGTTTATTGCCATTGTTATTTTAACAACTCCTGCATATTTTAATTAATTATTTCATACAAAGAATGACTGCTATCGTCAATTCCGCCATTGCCATCGGCGCTGCCATAACAGTTGACTGGCTCACATGCTATCACTATAAATTGGCAAATACGGCCACGGAACAACAAACCAGTCGAGATCTACTGCATTCGTACTCTTATCTGTGCGTTTTTTTCTTTCGTTTCGCACCAAAATCAATACGGTCGGTAAAATAATTTTGAAAAAATAGTGAAATTCATTTTTTTTATTTTTTTGTACTTTTCGGAAAATTAGACCCGCCGGTTTTGTAAACCAATTTATATAAAAGTAGTGGCCTAACAATAGGTTTCTTTCTTGTTAGTGGTCCATTGTTTTTGACAACCAGGATATATATGCAAAATATATATGCACTTTTTGAAGAAGATTTATCTTAAGTTATTATTATTATTAGATTATTATTTTACATGCTCATTTACACAATTTGAGAGTATGGTTATGACAATGTGTGATAAATGTTTTATAGGGGATTTTTATGTGTTGAAAAACTTCAAATACATGCTTTACCATGTTTGTTTAACCAAAACTTACGGTCTCATAGATGTCACATGTGGCCACGACTTACAAACGCGTTCGCATGACTGTAGCACCTTCACTATTAAACCGCGTCCTTTACACTAAGCCGTTCTATCGTATTGTGCAATCAACCAATTATAAAGTCAAAACAACCACGTCCGATAATACAAGTTTGATTATTAGCAATTATTTATTTCATCGTTCTAAATAATTTGTTCTATTAAACAAGAGCAAAACTGACTCTCAGATCTTAACCAGGTATATTATCAGAATCCTAACCAGAAGCGGACTACCCAAGAACTCTCCTCTTAAGCTCCTGATAAGTGTTTTTATATTTCGCAATTGTTCAAAATTGCAGTTGACCATTCAGAAGTGTTTCCTAATTTTCCTTAATAGTTTAACGATATCAGGTGATACATTTGACCTCACGTGACCATACTCAAAGTATCTTACTGGCTATCTCCACAAAAAGGTGCTTGTCAATCAATATATCTAGTGACGTCAAAATGGACTAGACCAAATCCCTTTGATAGGATTTTAGTAAACAAGGTAATTAAGCCATCTCTGGACAGTCATTAAATTAGCCATTAGCGGTTTACCTTGGCCGTTACTGATTGATCTTCGACGGCACAAAGTAATATATGAGTTTATCAGAAAGCAGATCATTTGATTATAGCCTTAACATATGATAAAGAGATTAACTGTTCCATTTTTTCTTAGGATACCTAACTGACACCTGCCGGTAACGGTAATGAAGCTCAAATGAAAATAACGCTATGGCATTTTGACCACTCAGTAGCTAAAGAAACGAGTAATGACCTTAGCAGATTGGCGAGGGTCATTGTGTTACATGACTTAGTGTGTCGTGGCCACGACTTACTTACTCGTTCCCTCAACTTAGAATGTCGAGGCCACGGCAAGTTTTAAAATTGTTATGTGTAACCATGTCATTTAGAAAAATACAGAACACATACAACCTCTATGTCACCATAAAAACGTGTGTTAATTTCCGGTAACATTTTTTTTTATTTAAAATATTTGCACTATTCACTATATCTATATAGTGAACATTGTAAATTTAGGTTGTCGCGTGCTGTACTCCAAGAAAAGTTAAAATAATTCCCATATTATTATTATGTACGCAGTATTTTTATGCAACAGAAATGTAAAATTCTGTAATTTCTCAGATGCCCGATTGCTTTAAGTTTGGTCTAGATCAATGTCCCTACCTGCGTCAGTTAAACGTATGATCATAGGGGAAGATCCAGAATCTGACGTTAGAGGGGCGTGCGATGGGCATAACCTTACTCCTATATGGAAATGTTAACAATTTGTGGTCCGAAATGATGAATTTTGAGCGTATGAAGTACAATGCGATATACGTTTGTTTTAATAGCTGCAGTTTACCGATTGCTTTACCTTTTTCGTAAGAATTGAAACAGCATTTGTTATTTATTTTATAAAACGCTTAGAAGAGTCGAAACACAAGCAATGACACCTTTCCGCATTTTTTGGAAACTATTTTTGAACCGTTTGTACAAATAACCGAAACATTAAAGCGAAATACTGATTGTGACCCATCAATTATATAAATTCATATCACCCAATCATTTAAGCTAGTATTGGTGATAACAGGAACTCGTAAACATGGTGTTTGTCAAGACATCAAAATTGTAAATAACGTTTAATGCTCTAACCCCAAGACTTTAAGAACTCACCCGATTCAAACGTTGTTTTGAAGATCGATAGAAATTATGGTGCTATATGACGAAAAATGTTTCTTGAAAAACTTAATTTGTTTTAAACAGCAGATTTTTCAAGATTTTTATAGGTATACAGCGTTTTCAACTCAAAATATTATACATGACTTTTTCAGAGAATAACTAATTAATTATCGGTATTTTAATGCAAAGTCGTGGATTGATGTTGATAAACATCTCTATGAAATCAGGGATTTAAAGAGTTTCAAAATTCTCTCATTTCATCAAACATAGACGAATCGCAATATGTAAATATAGCTTATTGATGCAGCACAATATTACATGTAGTTGAAAGACTGTTCATTAGTTGGGGGGGGGGGGTCACTATCGGAGCGCATCGAAATATAACCCGGATTAAAGCGTCATTTACATATTGCCGTTATTTTTTTCTTCAGATTTTATATCTTCTGATGAAGGCGTTACGCCGAAACGTTTAAGATAATAAACTTTACGTGTTTGTGTGGTTTATATTATTCATATTCTTCAGACTGTGGAAATATCACAGCTCCAGCGAATGGTTCAGTGCGATTACAATCTACAAGTTTTGAGTCCGTTGCCACTTTAAGCTGCAATCCAGGTTATATCATAAATGGACCAAATACAACTCGATGTAAGAGTACAGGGATGTGGTCACGAAACAATACATTTTGTGAACCGACGGATTGTGGAAATATCACCGGACCAATTAACGGTAACGTCAACTTGACCTGCACAAAGTTTCAGTCCGTGGCCACGTTTAGCTGCAATCAAGGTTATACTTTGCGAGGACAAAATTCAACGCAATGCCAGAGTAACGGCACGTGGTCCAATACCCTAACTTCGTGTCAACTTGAGGACTGTGGGAATATCACCGGACCATTTAACGGTGACGTCAACTTAACTTCCACAAGGTTTCAGTCCGTGGCCACGTTCAGCTGCAATCCAGGTTATAAATTGCACGGAGGCAATTCAACACAATGTCAACGTAACGGCACGTGGTTGTACACCTTGACATCTTGTCAACCCGAGGACTGTGGAAACATCGCCGCACCAATTTACGGTAACGTCCACTTGACCACCACTAAGTTTCCGTCCATTGCCACGTTCAGCTGCAATCCAGGTTATAATTTGCACGGAGACAATTCAACACGATGCCAAAGTAACGGTACGTGGTCAAATATCCAAACATTCTGTCAACCTAAGGACTGCGGAAACATCACCGCACCAATTAAAGGTAACGTCAATTTGACTTCAACAAAGTTTCATTCTGTGGCCACGTTTAGCTGCAATCCAGGTTATAATTTGCATGGAGAAAATTCAACGCAATGTCAGAGTAATGGCAAGTGGTCCAATACCCTAACTTCGTGTCAACCTAAGGGCTGTGGAAATATTTCGGCACCTATTAACGGTCACGTAAACGTCACCTCTTCAAAGTTTCAGTCCGTTGCTACCTTTAGTTGCGATTACGGATATAAACTATTCGGTGAAAACAGGACAACGTGTATGCAAAATGGAATTTGGAAAACTGTTACTGTTGTGTGTACACAAAGACCTGGTAAGTTATAACTTGCGGCGTGCTTTTTGTATAGTATGTTTTTAGCATATCCATTTTCCTAACTCAAGAGTAACGAAATCTTAGAGTAAAGATTAAAATATATATATACATTTTTTATATGTTTAAAATGATGATTTTATATTCTTCTAGACACTGTCAATTTGAACATTGCTATCGACGCAACTTGCACGAGTGCTGGATGGAACGTGTTGATTAACATGTCAGCCCTGAAGATATTTTACCCAACAGTTAAATCAACTGATGTTTTTCTCGGTGATCCGTCATGTAAAGGAAAAAGTGTCGATAACAAGTTATTGTTTAGACAGGGTTTCAATGAATGCAATACTGTGGGAAAGGTAAGGGATATACAATTTGTAAATTCTAGACGTGTTCCACATGGCTAGATATATAAAATGACATAGATGAAGTGTTTGTTTTTGTTTTTGTTGTTTTGGATGATGTGTGTATATTAGGCCTTGAATCGTGTGCCTCTAACCCAAGTCGTTCCTTACTATTTTGCTTCTGGGCTTGTCTTTGTAGTTTCGTTTTAATTGTTGTTTTGGTTTGAAACACGAGGAAGACTTCTTAGAGGGACCAAACTGCTTTGATTAAACAGTTTCATTGTTGGCACAAAAACCGTATGAAATTTTACTTTTGCTCGTAAGTTATCACTATTAAATGCATTTATCTTGCCTGGTGAATAGAATATGCCATTTTACTATTTTTAATTTTCGGGATCCTTTTTTAATAAATTGAGTCGTCTGCATTTCTACGAGTACTCAAAATATCCAATCTAATGAAATGTTGTCCTCGGGAACTTAATATATGTGAAAAACTGCACAATTAAAAGTGGCATTTTCTACCTAAACGCATAAAGAGTATAGACGTAGAAGAGCTCGAAAGACAGTTCGACCGGAAAACCTCACAGAGACTATCAGACTGAGCTAGTTGTGGGTATATTTATGCATGTAAGACTTATCGAAAGTGTTTTTCATCAAACATGCAGGGACGGGTTTACTTATAGAAACTTCGAACTATCTGCATCTCTCCATATAAAAAATATTTAAGACCACTTGTAAGAAACCAATGAAAGGTAAATTAAGGTAAAAATGAAACAAGTATCCTGTTTCGAAATGCAAGGCCTACACGACGCTAAACTTTTAAACAAAACAAGAACAAAAAACAACTATAAATGCGTAGAATGTTCTTTGTTATGTTGGGGTTGCCGCCATGAAACGGTTTGAGAAGAATATTGTTTAACTGGGGGAAACGCTAGTGTTTGGGTACCCTGCCTCACGCTTGTCACACCATTCAACGACACAGTTTGTATGTTCCTTAATTTCAGACGGAACCAGATAATATAGTGTACACAAACGACTTGATATATGCCATATTTGATACAAACAATCCGTTTGTAATACGACAACACGTATTTACTTTAACTGTTGAGTGCGACGTAAAGCGGACGGAAGCAGCCTCATCGCATGTGCATCATGAAACAATTCACCAGCATGTCAACTTCACAATACACAACAATATCAGCATGGCGTTTTATAAAGATGCAAACTTCAGGGAGCCTATTTCTGGTAACCCACTACATGCCCATGTTGGTGACCAGGTCTATGCTAAGGTGTACACCACTGTACCGGATTGGAACATTAAACTGCGTTTGCACACTTGCTACATCAAACCTCCAAAGACCTCAGATTCGTCTATGGACTATTTCCTCATAAAAGATGGGTGAGTAAATTATGTCCAATGAACCAATGGCACGCCTAAATTATCGAAACATCAGTTCTTAAACTTTACTTAACTTACAAAATACACAAAGTATTATTCCTTAGATTATCGTGATTCTTAAAAAAACTTATTTATTTTAAAGTCTCAGAATCTTTTCAAAATTATAACATAACACAACTTATATAAATAAAAGCTTGCTCTTGTTCTGTGGGATTAAAACCTGTTCGAGGAATGCGTGCATGCTACTGTTCTAAAATATCTAAAATATCTAAGTTATTATGTATTCTGTCTTAAAAAAAGAACTCGCTATGTTCTTGTCAAATGTATGTAGGAGGGCCATGCAAAAATACGCCGACTTTCTAAATTAGTTATTAAATGTTTGACGCCGTAGCAAACTATTTGGTGATTTTATAAATTGAACAGATACTGCCAGAAAAATAATCATTGACATTTAGGTATTTTGATAATTATTTTAACAATAATAGGCTATAAAATATAGACTGGTATACAATGGGGTTGTATGTAAATGTTTTAGAGATTGAACATATATACATTCGAAGAATGCTATCAAACTTTGTGACTGAAAGATATAATGTATTTTTGGTAAGATATTAAAGATAAAAAACCAATATGCACCACACTTTCTGAGAATCAAGTTTTTATTACTGAAGTGAGAAGTAGAATTTGATTTGATTTTTTTCGTAATCTTATTTCAGTAAACATTTCAGTTTTAAAGTGCTGATTGAAATTTGGCACACTTATTGAGAAGATTCTGTCAATATCAGTAATATGTATAACTATAATTATTATACCTCATTTTTGTCTACAATGGTAAAATCATTACCCGAAAAAGAGACATTTTGACTATCAGAAACATTTTCAACCTTTTTGACACGTGACCGAGCGAAAATTCACTGTCTGGTCATATGACGGCAGTGACATTTTGAATGTCATATAAGGGCATATAACTGCTTCAATATTCTAGCTAAATCACGACGTGATTGTCTCCCTTATACACATTTAACAGTGACGTCACTATTCAATGTGTACACAAAACATCGGAAAACTGTTTTGAAGGAATTTTAGCATAATTAACAGTGAACTTTTGCTCTAGATATAACTACTTTATAATGTTATATTTTGTTTTCCTTGTTAAACTTGTTTAATTAAATTCATTTTAAAACTATTTTATGTAGTTTATTTTGATTGGTATGATAAAATAACGCGTCGGATGACATTCCGCTCTCGGGTTGACAATATCATTGTCACACCTGCTGCCATATGATATTTATATACTATTACCTCTATCAAATATTTGATTTGACAGTGTCTACGTATTTTAATGACCCTCGTTTGTGTCTTTAATTACAGATGTGAGACGGACACCAACACACACATTATCTCCCAATCAGCCCACGAAACGACATTTGTGTTCCAGGACTTTGAATATTCAACTAACCGCGAGGGACTTGACATTCTTTGCAATGCTACATTTTGCGAAACTACTGACTATTCGCCCAAGTGTACTCAAAGATGCCATTCCAACCCAATAGTTATTGGGTGATCTTCTGGGGATTGCTTTTCTCCACTGAACTCGCGATGAACACTCTGAAAACAAACAAACTGATGTATCTTTATAAATTCAAATATTGTTTCATTAAATTAAATATTGTAAACATAAGACTTTTCGAATATGTTGGAAATAATTGGATGAAGAAAGAATCTGTGATTGTACATGCATGCCTTAGTACGATATGTCTAATTTTTTTTAAATAAATGTTATTCCGGCACTGTTTTTCAGTCTTAATTCATAATATGTTTGTCTGGGTTTAATGGTCGCAGTTGTGTGGAGAACATAAGACACCATCGCATGAAGTAAAAATGTCATTTATTTTGTTTTTATGACGGTGCATCACTTCCTAACACAATGTGATCCAATAAAAAACACCTCAAAACAAAGATTGGGGGGGGGGGGGAGTGCCAGTGTTTGCTCATATGGAGTAGAAATGGAGCGCGAATAGAATATCAAATAGAAATAATACATATAATATAATACTAAACACACTTATCGTGGCTGTTCCTGTCAATGAGCGGGACATTCCACGTTGCGACATTCCTTAAATATGAAGTTTATTGTTACCCTCGCTTTAACAAGTAACAAAAGTTGTTTTTTTTGTTTTACAAGGGTATACAAATTACTCACTGACCACCGCCACCGGAAGGAAAATAAGTATTCAGCTAATTACTATGTTTTTTTTGTTTTAGTGTCTTAAACGTTCAAACTTAAAGCTGCACTTTCACAGTTTGAACGTTTTGACAACTTTTTTATTACTTTTTTTGTCTTCGAACGAGCCAATTTATACAAACATGCATGTAAATCAGTCATATAAGACTGCTGACAAAATATTAGATTGCAGATTTATATATCTAAGTTCAAAAATTGATGTTTAAAGCATTTTTCTTAAACCGTTAGTAACGCTTTTAGCCATATAAAATTATTTTTCGAACGGAAATATGAAATTCTGCGATCTGATCTTTTGTCAGCGGTGTTTTATCACTAGTTTGCAGATATTAACGCAAAAAATTGCTCATTCCAATACAAAAATAAAAAAAAGTTGTAAAAACGGTGAATCTGTGAGAGAGCAGCTTTAACATTTGTGTCATATTTATACTGAAGTCTATAATTCACTTAGTAAAAGCAATTAATTATAGTTCTGAAATATAAACTATTTAAAAATATATGTTTCGGCATATTTAGCAATTCAATTTAGATAACTATGGCCCAATACCTGACCAAAATAATTGTATGCTGTCGTGCATTGTTAATGGATTTCTCCTTTTAGGTAAGATCCAGTCTCTTGTCAAATAACTTTAATATTTATACATACTTATCAAGTTTGAGATCAGTTTAAATATAGAGTACTGAAGAAAAGTAAAGATTAAGGCTATTTTCATAATGCAATATGGTTTTGGAAGGACAGCTACTTCAGTTTTTAAAAATCAAAGCGCTTAAAGCGTTGAATGGCTTGGCAATCATATACTGGTGTGTTTTGAGAGTTACAGAAATGAGCAAAGCATTTTTTATAAGAGCTGTCTCGTATATCGATTGCATTTAAACAGAAAGATTCTTGGGCAATATAAAAAGTATGTTTATGGACCACTGTGCCCTTCTAATACTGCGTTTTTAAATATGATAGTGTATTAAGAAATAATTTTGCCTTTTAATTTTTTTTTTTGCGAATTGAAAATGTCAAATTGAAAATAAAAATTGTACTATAGATTCGGTTATTGTAACGCCGATGGAAACGCTGACTATTTTGGTTTCTTAACTTATAATTGCTCATTGTCAAGTTTTATTTTCTTTCCTTAGACATCTTACGTTCACAATAAACTAGCACATACAAACAAGCAAACATTGAGAAAAAAACACAAAATTAATGCTTCAAAGCGGTCTAAATAATACCACTTTTTATAAGGTCACAATATAATGAAGGCACAAATCTAGAATACATTGAGTTTGCCTATTACTATCATTCTTATTTGTCAGAAGTTCGACAACGAAAATTCATAACGCATTCAATGAAAGACTGACTGAGATATTTGACATATTAAACATTTACTTAGTCTTCAATTTGATGTTCATGAAATTATTATATGAAAATTTTGCACTGATCACAATGTGAGGATTACTCACAACCCCTCTTGCCCCAGCAGTTCTTCCAGGATCTAGACACCCAACTCATTGGCTTACCAAAAGAGGACTTTGTGCGCGACATATTAAAGCTCTGTTACCATGATAACTATTGAATAAACGAATATCGGCGCCATTTATCGGGAAGGAACAATGAAGGACTGTCCTCAAACGGGCCTGGTCAATAGGCGCAACTCCTCTCAAGCTTCAAGAAAATTTAAATATGCCTAAGATTGTTGAACGATCAGTGCTTTTATAGTTGGCGAACTGTCTAGGATATACAGGACGTATTTGTCAAGATGACAAGTCAACAAATGAAACTATAGTTATCGAATGGAAATGGCCACTATATCCAAAGACCTTATATAGCTTTTATGTTTACCAACTTACGGCTGGTGGTATTGAATACATCAAGACCATAAGGGTCCAGCAAAACGATATCACGAGCGTATCAACTAACTTTAAACTAATGAATGGAATATTAAGGAGCATATCAGCTTGCTTCCTAGATTCTACAGCTACGTCTGATATAAAAAAAAACTATAGAATGAGACAACAAAACATCGTGTATCGATAGCTACATTTTAATAGGGACTGCTTGAAAAAGAATCAGAACAAATGAATGAGTTCAAATTAAGCCAAAACTATGCTAAAATGTAAAGCAAATGCTGGGAAAGATGAAAGTTAGAGTTATGGTAAACGATCCATATATTTGATATTTGCGCACTAACTTTAAACACCCGGAAACAAGCCGCCCAAAACGGGTGTAAACACCAAAAGGTTATAGATTTGAAGATTAAACATCTACGTGCGATAAACCGCTTACCGAACCTGCAACTAATCTCCAAGGGACAACGCAACAGTCACTTGGTTCAGTAAGTAAACTAGGAAACGTTACTCCCCATTTCAAAGAAGACCGTTTCGTATCGGCAAGGAAAGAAAAATCTATGTCTGAAACATTGCCAGGGATATAACGAAATCAGCTATTTATAACCAAATTAAAAACAATGACGTTTATGTATCGTACAAACGTGTGTTTCGCGGAAACGAGGGTCTGTGCAAAAATCAAAACTTCCAAGTAGATGGAACCCATTATTGATGATAATCACTTTTGGCCTGATGGTATTACTTAGAGGAGATAGGTTTCAAATGAAGGGCATGCGGACAAGATAAGGAATACTAGATAAAAAGGATCACAGGAATGAAGCATTTAAGAGATATGACGATACGAGCGGTATTTCCGACGATAAATGACCGACTAGTCGAAAAGGTGTTGCTGATTCTTACACTGATCATAGCGTAAGAAACTGAGACGCGCGCTTTTTACGCTATAGGCCACATAAAAACTTATGTCAGTATAGGACCGATCATTGCCGGGATATTAGCTACCATGACAACGGCGGATACTTATTTGGGACACCAGCACGGACAAAATAGATGACGAGAAAGCTTAGTTGGAACTGTCATGTCATCGTCATCGGCATACCTATTGTAACAGATGTTAGATAGCGAATTTGTAGATATCGCGATTAAAAGTGAACATAAACTGTTACCAAGACCAAGCGGTTTTTGTGAAAGTTTTCACCCTATATACGACTGTATTGTTTATTTCGATTCTAGTGTCAGCCAGTATGGTCAAAACGTTGTGGTACAGCTGGCACGGCTACTTTGTGTACGAACTCACTTGTTTCTTGTAATTCTTTTTAAAATCATCGCATTTCTGTTGGTATTGAGATAAAATGTATACATAAAAAGACGCTATTTATAGTCTGTATCTGTATGCCTGCAAATCATTTTTTCCAAATCTATGTTAAGAGATTTACAATCATTGATCTCGGTCTAATCTCAAATTGGGAGCGTTATTGCCGCAGGGGATTTTAATGGTCTATACGAGAAAAATAGAAACATATTATTTTCTGGGTTTGAGTGAAACGAATTAGAAGAAAATAATTGTTCTTTGTAATGGATTTACCGCCAGGTGGCGTTTTATATGCACGAGTGGTTCATTGGCACGAGTATTTCGTGCGCATATGCATGTTAAGGCATTCATCGCTGGGAAGCCGATACGCTCACATGGATACCATTGATTGTAAAATTTTACAAGCAAAAGTTTAAGGTGAACATTTTCTGTTATTATGCAATTTCATCATATGAATGACCTTTTTGTTCTCACTTGTATACAAGCGTTGAAATTGACACTTGTATAGCTTGACATAGTACGTGTACATGAATCATATAAATGATATGTATTTCATACATTATTTTTAAGGAGCTTACGGGTGATGAGGCCTGACATCTAGTGTCACCAGACAAATCCTGTAAATCTGAATGACAAACGGGCAGAGGTGTCTGAGTTTTCCCCATATTTTATCTCAGTTTTTCCTCGGCCAGTCGACCACGTCTGTAAGCTCGATTTTTGTCAGCCATGTTCTTAATAACTTTGCTCATGGTGCAAGTTTATGCTGTATATGTTTCCTAAATCGCTTCACTAAGACTTCCAAAATAATACCATTGAAAAGTATTGATTTTGTTGTTTTCTATAGGATAGGAGGTTATAGAATGGTATTAAGAGAACAGAATACGTCTGTAAAATCATCATTGTTGACAGATATTATTAATACAAACAGCCTAATATCCGTGCAAGACAGTCTTGGTTTAAACAAAGGAGTATTCATACCGACAGGAAAAAAGTACTAGTTGAATGTGCATTCATCGGTAGAGTGACAGATTTTAAATTTGGGCCAAGAACAATGCAATTACCTAGGACCATTTGACCTTACACTTCATCGTTTCAGTAACGCCCCAATTAAGTCCAACTCCACCCAGACAGAACGATGTTGCTTGGCATACATGTACAGCGGATAATATTCATATGCATTCGAAATAAATGCATCAGGGCCTAAGTAACATATCAATAAACGACGGGGACCCAGCCATCCTAGCTGACTTAATAACAAATACATTGAAAACTGCAGAATTACATTTACCCCACAGTAGTCTGTAAATAAATGGGCTTAAATCTACTGGAACCGCTATATTAAAACAAAAGCCGGAGTTACGCTTAGAGAGTGGATTGTTCTGGGACGCCATTTGGGTAACAAAGAAAGTAAAAAGGAAATAGACAATATTTTAAATGAAAATGTTATATATGGCGGCGAGGGCGTACTATCTGCACTTACCAGGCTATTTAATATTATCTCTAAGAAAGAAGAATAAACAACGAATTGGAAAATCAGCTTAGTGGTCCCATTATACAAGGGCATGGGGAACTAAAGTTCGACCCAAGCAGAAAAACACTCGTATCCATGAGGCCATGTTTTAGTAAAATTTCCGAAAGAGTCATACTCAATAGACTCAATGACTTTTTCAGTAAAACAGCATTGTTTCCATTCAAACAAATCATAAGCCTTTCAGAAGAACTTCTGTGTCACTGCCGCTTTTGTACCATTAGATCGAACGTACGTGTATATAGATGAACTCATACATAAACTGGAACATATTACCCTACAATGTTTTGCTTTTTCAACAAAGAGAGGTAATTCTTTATTCGCTTATTTTATTTCACTCATCGCATTATCTAACTTGAAGTTGCTACGCATGTTTGACGTAGAACATCTGCATGGAACATTGTCATTGGAGTGAACGTTAAGAAATCGACCGTTTTAATATTCTCCAAGAAGCGAAATGTACGGCCACATTGTTTTTTAAACGAGGGTAATGTTTTCATCAGTCCAGTAAAGCAAATCATTTGGGAAATAAACATGATTCGAATTAATAATGTAAAGTACGTATTGAGGAACGCTGCCAAAAAGGCCAAAAACTCCTTCTTTGCAATGTCTGCACAAGGCTTACATCCTTATGGTTTACAGCAAATTGCGTCTTTAAACGCAAAAAAACAAGAGGATAGTCAGGCCAATAGTCTTATATGGCATTGAACGGTGGGATAATCTTATTTACAATGATATACTTACTGTCAGTAAACTTTATTGTAAAACAGATTTTCATTAAAATGAATTCCATTTAGGGACAAGATCTGATATGTGTGAATCCATGCGTGGCATATATAAGTTGTTTTCAACTGTTATCATTAGAAATATAATTTTACCTCACTTTACTTGGTGCTCCCCGTAAACGTATCATGGACATAATTCAACAATAGGATTTCATGAAATATTCCTTCCTCTCGTGAGAAATGCATTTACAATATCTGACCGAACATGTTTAGCTATAAAACACTACGCAGCTTTTTCAAGATACTTCTGATATTAATATACAAATCCATTCGCCTACAAAGGTTTGAGGCTTGTTTGAAAACACCACACAAAGAACATTGCTTTTACTGTACGTATACACCAATATTTATCTTTTTGGGAAGATCACTTTACACTGCCAATAGGTTGGATGATGTGTAATTGTTAAACCATATATTTATGTTTGATTGTTTCTCTCATTTTCGGCACAAATTCATGTTTAATAATTATCAATTATTGGTGAAAATAACGACGATTGAATTGAATTGAATTGAATTAACAGTAATGTCTATCGGAGCTAAACAGTGCTTTAGTCAATTGCCACAAATGATCTGCAATTCCGGATATAATTCGTATGGAGAAATTCACCACAATGACAGAGTAACGGGTGGTGGTCCTACAACCCAACAAACTGTCAACCTTAATCCTGTGGTAATATCTCCTTGCCAATTACATTTACGACGGTTGGACCTCTACATAGTTTCAGACTGTAACTATATTTAGTTGCAATTCCGGTGATCAATATTTGGTGACAACGTGCAAACATAATGATGTTTGGAAAACTGTTATTGAAGACCTGGTATTAAAATACGTATGGTGTGCTTCTTTAATTATTTAACTCACATATGTTTTCATGATTCCGTTTTCCTAACTCAAGAGAAATATTAACTTACAGTAATGGTGTTATTTTTTCTTTTCGCTAAAAGTCTGAATGAAAGATGAAATTTGGTAGTAGAATCATTAGCAGAAAAAAACAACATTATCGAAAATAGGCGGCCATGGGAATGGTTTACAAAACTCAGACACATTAGTTGACTGTTTCAAGACGAGCTTTGACCCGCGTTGCATTCAATTATGGCCATTGACGGGAAGTGTGTCGACGTTGCGCTTGGTGTTCCATTCATAACGGAAGGCAGCGCTCCATAGTCTGAAAGCATTATAAACCTTTAAAACTGTTTACATGACTTAAAAATGCAACATAAATAACCAATGCTAAGCCAAATGCACATAAACCATTTTTTGAAAATCAAACATTCTTATCGTTATATGAACATAAATTGGTTTGAAACACAAACTGAAGTGATCCGGAAAAACAAAAGAGAAACAGAAAATATAAATTATGTAACGCTTGAAATTCCATTTATCTTAGAATTGAGCTGTGTACATGCACATGTTCAGACACCCGTTAAAATCACAATTGCTCATGATAAACAAAAGTATGCACTAAATAGTCTTTTAATAAAACAAACACTATCACCGTTGCTAGGTTCTAAAAATACACTGTTCGTTTATAATTTCGTTTCCCAATACCGTTTTAAAAAAACACAGGTAAGCATCTCTTATCTTACCAATTGGATTGCTTGACGGCTCATTACTTTATTATGCTTTGCGCACTAATTCTTTACCCGGGTTCACATTTGTATGTTCTAAGAAGTTGATAACTTCTTCCGTTTGACTAACAACCGTTTATTTTATTGGTCAAAGGGTTATTGTAATATTGACCTATTCCGCTAAAATAAGGTGATGTGTGAACATTTTACCGAAAAAAGTCTTGAGAAAATGCTCTCATCGAAGTGCAAATGTACAACGTTGAGCGAAATTCGGTAACATTTTATGACGTAAATAGACATAGTTATAGTCGAAGTTGTCAAAACTGATGTGTTCGATTAGTATGCTTTGTTATCGACGGACATCAACGTTCCAAGTCAGTACCTAACAATTCTTGATAAACATACCAATTTATACAATTTATATATATATATATATATATATATATATATATATATATATATATATATATATATATATATATATATATATATATATATATAGTATTTATGCACTGTGCTGTTTTTAGAGTTTAGTGCTGTTCTATGTTTCTTGTTTGTGATTTTGTGTTCTATGTCTATGGCGTTTGCCCATTGCCACTAAACCGGGTTTATGTTTAAACGTTTTGCTACTGAGCATGTTTCTGTAGCTTTTTGCATGAATATTCATGCTGGATATGGATTCTGTATATCAATAAGTGTTTTCTTACCGACTAGAATACCAGAAGCCGCAATTACAGACCATTTCCCAGTACTTTGCCATCGTATGTCATAGTTTCCAACGAGATTCCATTCGGATAACAACGTGTAAGTGGCGATAGGCAGGTAAGTCGTTGCTGAAAACTTCAGGCTCCCATCCTAATAGTCATCGAAGCTTTGCAATCTGTAAAAGTGACTCGCTCGTGATTTATAAAATGCACCTTTTAATACGAAACAAAGTGTGGCGATTCATAAGGAGTGTTAAAACTAAGTTACCTACTGTAATAAAGATTTTAGCTTAAATATCGTCGATGAAGATCACAATTCTCAAAAGCGTAAATAACGGGTTTCAGCGTTGTGGCATGATTGGTTGATTGACATTGTCACGTGATGTTATCAATGTATTGTAAATATGTCAACATATCTATATCTAATGTATAACACTTTGTGGCCAAGTTTGGAAGGCGTTGATTTACTACTGTGTGGATTCGCATCCCACTATAGCCAAATATTATTTTATATATCAATTGTATTTTTCTGCAATTTCGGTATCATAGAGTAAAATAATGATAAACTATGTGTTTTCAGATGTAGTAACGGGAAATCTATTTTTTGGTCCAAAAACATGAGCGTGTCTGTATGAGATCAGTATTAAGTAGTCGATTAAATCAAACACAACAAGTGCCTATTTAAATGTCGGTGCTAAATCCAACATAGCAAATGTCCATTTTAAGGTATGTGCCAACTTTTTCTGATAGGATGTTATGAAAGCATATTGTAGTTTAAAGATATATGGGTGAAAGTTATGTTAGCTCCCTTACATGAATTGATACATAATATAAACCGTAAGGACGTAATGATCTTCTTACCGACCGAGCTGCAGGTTGACATCACTGAAGACTACTAGCCGCTAGTCATATAGTGTATAGTGTGGTTGAATTCAACTGATGTTATGTCGAGTCTTGCATGTGTATTTGACGCAAATAAACAGGTTGTTTGAGTAAGGTCACATGACTATTGCCAATACCAGGGGCTGCTCTGCAATCTTTATACTAGATCACAAATACCCGCGAGTTTTATAAATCTGAAAAAGGTAGCCGAATACTTAATAGTAGTTGCTATTTAAATACAAGTTAAGCAAAATGTTAAATGGTGAAAAGTTCACTACGAAATTAATTCAATTCTTTAAAACTATAAATATAATTATATACTTGGCTGTTAAATGTATCAAGTTTCTCCAACTGCCATCAATGTCTGCTTGAAACCATAGTGCTAAAGCTGTTACCATTTTAGCGGTCTGTTTGACCAAGTTATATGGTGACAAGTACTAAAACGCCTTCAATACGCAGTTCAAAAGAACTAAATGTAAATATTCTCAATAAAATTAAACACAATGCAGATTGATGTACACATTACTCTATTATCTGTACATATGTAAGGGGATTCTTTATTACAAAGAGTATAATCTAATTAACTGAAGCAAGCCATATTAAAACCTGAACAAATCGTTGAAATTAAATTGCTTAACTTGAAAAAAACAACAACAACAACATCGACTGAAATACTTGTAGCTCAAAATAAATTACGAGAAGGAAAGATTCTTTAGATTTATTGTCAGATTTCTAGTTTATCTCAGCTACAACTATAGTGATCCTATGCATAAACAACACAAAACACGTTCGGAAAATAGTTTTATCGGTAAAGCTTGATATTCTTAGTATAACATAATTGAACTGTGTATTTGCATGTGTTGGAACACCTGTTAATCTTGTCGTTATATCCGGTTTTTAAAACAATTACCCCCTGTGTTGTTATTCTCTAAAACACAGCAGTAATATTGTATTTCGTTTCCCAATACCGTTAAAAAGGCACCGGTAAGCATCTCCTTCCACGGACTGAATTGTACGACGACTGTCTCTTTATTTGGCTTTGCCCACTGATTCAGTACCCGGGATCGCGCTTGTAAGAAACAACAGTTTGTAATATTTTCCTGTTCGATATGACCTGCCCCAGATTTACATTAGGATCTGTTTATCAATCTGTAGACAAAAAGGAACGATTAATTTACAGTCATTCATTTGCTAGAGGATGCATCTTGGTGGAAAACGGTTATTGGTTAATACCTGAATAACATGTATGATAAGGACTTAATAACATTCTTACCGACCGTGCTGCAGGTTGTCATCACGGAAGACCAGTTGCCACTTCACATACAATGTATGCTGTTGCTCCCACTGATGATTTATCCAGATATACACGTGTATGAGGCCAATTATGAATAGGTTGTTGTAAGTGCGTACCCGTGACCTTGGCTTATATGAAGGGTTGCTCTTTAATCTGTGTACGAGATCACAAATACCGAGTTTTATCAATCTGAAACAAGTTTTTGAATATATATTTAGTCGGTAATTTATATAATTTAAATCAAAAATCAACATACAATTCAAATTTTACAAGTGCACCATGGTATCAGTTAATCATTACGACTATAAACGTAGTTGTATACTGCCTGCTAAATGCACCCTGTACCTTCAACTGTCCGCGATGTCCGTCTAAACCTGCGCTTCTGTTGGCAAGTGTTGAATACTTTATATTAAAACTCTGTCCTTGTGTAAAGACGACATGAGAACCAAGTTGTCCAAAAAAAGACAACTTCGTCTACACATTCTCACGCCACTGTACGTACGATCGGTATTTGTTCATTGTAAGGTGATCACTACCATATAATGAACAGACACAAGATAGAAACAAGTTTACCCAAAGTATAAATTAAGTTTTAATATGTTGTTCAAGAGTGAATACTATAACGGATAAAAAGTAAACACAATGAAAAACCGTTTATTTGACGTGTCACAGGTTCCATTTTTCAAACCAAAGATATATTTGGAATTCAAGATAAATAAAGAATACCTTAAAGTTTTGCTTAACTTGATACATAAGACGCTTCACTATCGATTTATAAATAAATTATAACCTACCGACAGGCTTGCATGTTGCCTGTGTGCGGGACCAGTTTCCGCTATTCATGCACTGTATAGTCCTGTTCCCTATGATGTTATATCCGGGGTCACAAGTGTAGGAGGCGACAGAATTATAGGTTGTTGCATGCACGGTCACATTGCCGTGGTCAATTGTCGATGGAGCATTGCAATCTGTTCATAGTAAATTAGATTGTAGTAAATGTTAACAAAATAAAATATAATATTAAGCGTTTGCGAACAGTATAAATGAGCAATATAAAAGAAGCAGTCTATGCGAAAAAGAATATTTGTTGATTCAGTGTTGGATTTCATTTCGTTTCTCGAGTGTGATAAAAACAAATTGTAGAAGTAAAATAGAATACGATCTAACAATGAAATCAACATTTCTTCTGCTTTTATTATGATTTTTAGAGATGTATTTGTATTTCATTCTTTATCTTATCATAAAAGTTTTTCTTAATATTTGTTTATATTTTGGTTGATCAAAGGAAGTTACTACGACTTCAATAATTGTTTTAAAAGTTGTTAAGGAACATCCACTCAAAGCTGTAAAAGAACCTAAATAGGTTTGAATGGAAAGGTTTCTTTTACCGACTAGAATACACGACGCTTGCATAGAAGACCAAGTTCCGTTTTGCAAACATTCTGTGGTGTCTTTTCCAACGATATTATAACCGGGATCGCAGGTGTATGTGGCAACAGATAGGTACGTAGAAGCATTCGAATCGACGTGTCCATGTAGGATAGTTGGCGGAGCTTTACAATCTGTTTCGACAATATATTATACCAAAATACTATTCAATTTTTGGTTAAAGAAATTGAAATGACATTATAACTTATAATGTGATTATGACATAACAACTGATTAATTAATTAACAGTGCTTCCTCACCATCCGGATGACACGACGCATTCACCGTAGACCATTTCCCGTTTCTCAAACACTGTATGGTGTTGTTTCCATTTAGGTTATATCCGGATTCACAAGTGTATGTGGCAACAAACATGTAGGTTGTAGCAGACGATGATACATTAGCATGGGAAACTGGACCTGGAGTTCCGCAATCTATTCAAACACATATAAGAAGCTAATTAATAGATATAGATTTCATTAGGATCATACTACAATTAACCAAAATATCATCAAACACAACTGAGGTTGATTTAGAATGTTATAGTTTTAACAAGTTTTATCAGCTAAATTTAGCTTAAAAATGTAATAATCCAAATACTAGATTGATACATATGCAACAAATCAGTTTGTCACCTATTTATAGAATAGCCGAAACCGTCTGCAAGTTCCATTAAAGCATTAAAGCTATGTTACCACTCAATAGCTTTGTGTGTAATAGTATTCAAAATTCTCTAGACGTATATGATGCATGTTTAAACATAGTGAACATACCGACCGGATTACACGATGCCTGCACTGGCGACCAGTTCCCATTACTCAAACACTCAATGGTGTTATTTCCATGTATCTTATATCCCGAGTAGCAACTGTATGACGCCACATAATGATACGTTGTACCATTTGAAGTCACGTTGCCATGGTCAATGGATGGCGCTTCATTGCAATCTGTTGCGAGAAAAAAAGCCACTCACTATCAGATTTTTCTATACTATATTACTTTACGTAAAAATACATACACTCCAGAGATTAGTGATAGCTCTTTTGCATAAAAGGCAAACCTTTAAGCATTGTTATCATAACCACTGGTTCACAAAATGCTTGCACAAAAAACAATATCCGCTATTCAAATAGTAAATTGAGCTACTGAGCTGAGGTTTAATCCTATTTTACAGGTGTATGGTGTTGACGCAGTAATAGTTAGATGACATGAAACAGCATTGTAATGATTACAAATGGGCGGAGTAAGCGTAGCGAACAAGTACTTCTTTATCACTAAAATATTACTTAAGGTCATCTAACTGTCTTAGAAAACAACCTCATTGGCTGACATATTGTCAACGCACAATCTGACACAAGTGTATGTGATGAGTTGCAGAAAACTTTTAAACACCCGTGAAATGTGAAATTCTTAAAGATTAAGACTGGTTAAGACATTTTACGCACCAACTGGTATGCAAGTTGCATGAACTGGAGACCATTTCCCGCTACTTAAACATTGGATTGTTGTATTTCCACTGATATTATATCCTTGATCACAGGTGTAATTTGTTGCAGAAGGAAATGTCGTCGATCGAGAATGCATGTGCCCATGATCAATAGCAGGTGCTGCATTACAATCTGTAAATACATAATCAAAAAATCTGAATGCTGAAGAATTCCATTCAATAAATACATGCGGAGTAATATGAGGACGTTTGACTTACCGACCGGACGGCACGTTGCAAGTACTGGAGACCAGTTCTCGCTACTCAAGCACTGTATAGTATTGTTTCCATTAATTTTATATCCAGAATCACAGGTGTATGTAGAAAAAGACAGGAATGTAGTATTCTGAGACATGACGGTTCCGTTTGTCAATGCAGGCGGTGATCTGCAATCTAAAAATACATAAAAAATAAATTTCTTAAACATCTACATTGGCCTGCTCAGTTATATCAATGATGTGTTATAAACGTTAGATAAATATATAACGATGAAATCAACAAAAGTACTATTAATGCGTTAACATGACTTTTCATTACCCACTGGGATGCAACGTGTATGACCTTGAGACCATTGTCCAGTACTCAGACATTGTATAGTTTTATTTCCACTCAGGTTATACCCAGGGTTACACGTGTATGTGGCTACAGATTGATATGTCGTTGATGTAGAGGTGCTAAGACCATTGGTAACGACAGGCACAGTCTTGCAATCTATAATAATAATACGCGTATGACCACTTAAACGTTACACAAAGATACACGGTATACAGAAATATTTGTCCTTTGGTTATAGCACGGGTAGTTAAATGGCATTTCAAGATACATGAATAAAACGAATGTGTGTCTTTTTTAAATAGATGAAAACGAGCCTTAGTTTAAACATATTTTATTCATCAAAACATGTCAAATACAATGTAAATCAAATACAAGTACAAATGTTATGAAACGGATGAGAACGAAAGATAAATAAATCTTATAATGTTCTTCTCCAAACAATTTGTAGCGTGCTTTTTTAAGTGACGGACATTATATAAACTCTATATAGATGACAAAATGAAAATCATAACGATGAATATAAAGTAATAGAATGTTGAACTATATCTGGGACATATGATAACACGGTTACTTAATTACTAGTATCACGCAATATCGTTAATTGGATTCAAACGGAGAAATATAGAGTTGAAGAAGGAAAGGTTAGGTGGTTGGTTTAGTTAATACACTTCAAGTGTCAATCAATCTACTTAGCTTAGAACTATGAATGACATTACAAATTTAGTCTGAATTCGATACAAATGTTGGATAACTAGTCAAATCGTTTGGACAGTTGAATAAACAGATTAACAGCATCAAACACTATCTTATTTTGATCTTCTGAAAGAGTTTCATCACCGTAAAGTAGGTTATGAAGAGTTACTTCAGTCAGCTCTTCTACAGAAGACAACATTATTCGCCTTTGATCTGTTTAAAGAGGACAAATTAGGAGAAAATGATAAGATGTTTCCTGAATTCCACACGAGCAGAGGGGAGACGGCACGATATTTCTAACAAACAGGTGATGATTCAGTGAGCTGCATTCATTGCGAAGACGTGTGTGCAAGACTTGTAATCGGCGCTTACCATAATAAAAAAGATCATTCGTTTTTGGGACATCCGACTTCAGATAAGTTTTAAATCCAGAAACACTGTCAATCAATTTTACTTCGCCTGGGAGATTATTCCATGCAGATATAGTAGAAGGTAGGAAATAATTCATATAAAGTGAAGTATTTGTACAAATGCTAGATATGTGTGATGAGTTTCTTCAACAATCGTGACGAGGCTTTGCCTACTGTTTGTGGAACAAGGTCAGAAAGGTAATCTGGTGCAAGACCATTTTTCATTTTGAAAAAAAGAAGAAGCTTGTGTTTTTCTCGCCGAGAACTTAAATCCTCCCAACCAGATTCGATCTTAAGAAGTCGCAGGGCAACAAGTCGAGTACAACCAGTAACAATACGTGCACACTCAGTTTGAATTTTATCAAGTTCATTCATGTCATATTGAGTACAATTACTCCAAACAACATCAGCGTATTTCAAGATTGGCCGTATGAATGATAGATAGGTGACCTCAAGAGACCTCCTATCAAGTTGATAACGGAGTCGTTTTATGATATTGACTATAGACCAAGCCTTTCCAATAATATGGTTAATATGAGAATGCCAATTTCCTCCATCAGAAAAGAAAATACCAAGGTGCTTGTGTGATTCCACTACAGGGAAAGCGATATCAAACATGTACAGAGGGGGATGTATTGGTTTGTTCCTCTTTCGAGAAATAACCATTGATTCTGATTTATTTGGATTAAACTTGACCAGCCACTTTTCAGCCCAAAGACTTATTTTATCAATATCTCTCTGTAATTGAACAGCCCCCGTCTGTGGGGAATCCACTATAACAAATAGACTAGTATCGTCAGCAAAAAGGTTAATAGACGAATAAATTTTGCTAACTATATCATTAATATAAACAAGGAATAAAAGAGGGCCCAGAATTGATCCTTGTGGAACACCTGCTTTAATTGATTTTAAGTCAGATGATGCTCCAGGAATAACAACGCGTTGTCGTCTGTTTTCTAAGTAGTTGGCGAACCAAGATAATAAACTACCACACACGCCAGCTCTTTCGAGTTTATAGAGAAGACCACGATGCCAAACTTTATCAAATGTTTTACTTATATCAAAGAAAACAACTTTTATTTCGAGACCAGAGTCGAGAGCTTGACAAAAGCTATTTTATAAGTAGGTAAGTTGGTTTACGGTAGAATCCCCTGGCAGGAAACCAGATTTATATCGGGTAAAGAAATGTGTGTCTCGAAGGAAGTTAAATATATGTTTAAATACAACTCTTTCGAAAACCTTCTCCATTGTATTTAAAAGAGATATTGGTCGATAATTAGAAGGGTCCGAAGGATCTCACTTTTTGAACACAGCACAAACATTTGAACATTTCCAATTTGTAGGAACAACACAAGAACAGAGCGAAGCGTTAAATAAATCACATAAAGGTTGACTAAGTGCTGTACAAGCTTCTCGCAAAACAAGATTATCAATGCCATCGGGTCCAGATGCTTTTCCAATTGATAGACTACGCAGAACATCTCTTACCTCTGAAGGCATGATAACAATTAAATCAAGTTTTCTATCATTGAAAGCTAAATCAACCCGAGGTAATACATGTGATGAGTCGTCAACATAAGTCTGAAGAACGAAATAATCATTTAGAATGTCAGCCTTGCCTTTATTGTCTGCAACACACTCATCATTAAGCGGGTTAATAAGCGGGGGGGGGGGGGGGGTTCCCGTGATGTCTGCGGAGAGATAAATTATTTAAGGGTATTCTACCAATCTTTCGAAGTGAGTTGATCAGATTTAAGTTTCGAAGCAAGTGAATCAAAATATTTCATTTTTGAATTCCGGATTAGAGAGACGACTTCATTTCTCAAGCCACGAAATCTGGCCCAGTGCATTGGATTATTAGTGAGTTTGACCCTTTTATAAGCGCGTTTCCGCTGTCGTATTTTTAGTTTAGTACCTGCATTTATCCAGGGAGGTTCAAAGGGATGGATATATATTTCTTTATTAGGAATACACTCCTGAGCATGATCAACAACAGTCTTAGTAAGAGAAGATGTGAAACAATCAATGCTTGGACTACGAACTAATGACCAATCAGTATCTGAAAGCCTTTGACAAAGTTTAATATAATTCCCATTGTCATATTTCCATATACGACGACGAATAGTTTTTTTGATTGGTTTTTGGAATTTAAATATACCAAAAATAGGACAGTGGAAGCGAGTGTTTTGCTCAAGAAATGGCTCACCAACACCGCTATGGATTAAGTCGTTGGAATTCGAAACAAATAAAAGATCGATAATCGACGAAGTATTTTCTGTGAAGTGAGTTGGATCTTTGATACATTGTTCGATGGCAAAGACAGTATATTCCTCCCTGACTTTTCAACTAGGGTGTTGAGGTTAAAATCACCTGTAATTATAACATCATCAACACCACTTTCTCTTGCTAGACCAATAGAATCTTCAATGAGGTCATAGCAATTTTTATCAGAATTAGGTGGACGATAGAAAACACCAACTAATACTTGTTTATTGGTGTGAAAGTTTAGTTCAAGCTACAGACATTCAAGATAATTTAATTCCAAATCACTTCGTCGTTTAAAGCTTATACCTTCTTTAACGTAAGCAGCAACTCCACTATAACAATTATCGCTGCGATCACGACGAATTGGATTAGAAAATCCAGGAATAAGAATTTGACCATCTAAAGTTGCATCCCCTAACCAAGTTTCGGAAAAAGTAAGAATATCGAACGAGCGAAGTTCAGATGTCAATATATCTAATTTTGGTAGTAAACTCTGGACATTATAATGAACAAGCGAAAGGTAATTAGGACAAGACAAGAAGTTAGACAAGTTATTTGAATAGTCAAAATGAGAACTACTGACAGATGAGTCTTAACTTGAAGTAGGATCTTGGTTTGGGTGAACATCACCAGACAATAAAAGAAATATAGATATCCAAGTGAATAGTACAGTGGAAAACAATACACTTAAGCAGTGACTTGTAAATTCAGAATTAGATTGGAAAGCTACACGTGTTGCGTGACGTAACGCCGAACAATGATTCAGTTTTATATCGTGGTGCTGACGTGCTAGCAAGCCTAAATTTGATGTGACCTTAAAATTAAGGCACAAAGCATAAATGCCACCTGTATCGTTTACTAAGTCAAGTAAAAACACCAAATAAACAAAACATTTTACATGGCCGATGTACTTATATTTTTGAAGCGCGTACCCGTTCATGTGGGCTTTCATGAGAATAACCAACCAATAAAATATACAATAACATAATCAGTGTCGTACAGCTACTTCTATGTTTAGGCCAAACAGTGACACGAGGATGTGAATTATCCAGATACCAACCACCATAGACAGAAAGAAAGAACTTGAAAAGAGGCAAAAAAGATAGGTAAATGTAACCATATGTTGATAGTTTTAGGAGGATATAAGATATATTATAAGTAGTACCATTAAGGAAATACTTATTGGTTTAAGTCAAAATAAAAATAATGTTATTTAACTGATGATGACAGTACTATTGGATACATAAGAGTCTCTTTGAAAATGTAGACTGTATAATTGTTAATGCAGTAGCTATACCAAGAAAGATATTTTAAACATGTAATTATTTGTTCATCTAAGAAAATTTATAGCACAACTAAGTTTATCGAGGCTATTTAACGTAAATGAGTAGTTTCTTCATTGGACCATGGTTAAGAAATGAACATATATTGCATACATTGTATAAGAACAGGTAATACATAGTTTGGTCAAAATGTAAAATGTATTAGTTGTATAAGTGATTTAATTTCAAACCATATGCTTATTTTGCAGCAGTTAACAATCAAAATCTTAAGATTTTAGTATTAGCACTCCAGTCATAATGCTTATCTTAAGGAATGAATATCTAGTTTGAGCTTTTTAGAACTAAGGTAAGAATAATAGATTATCTATCTTAAATAGCTATTGTGTCCGTATGCTGAAACACCTTAACAAAACGAAAGGGAAGGTATTTCAATTGGAAAACACGTATTAGGTAGCACTGGTAGATTTAGTAAGATGAATAATATGTATTCAAGCAAATAAATCTAAATAGTTGTAGAAATAAAATATCGATGTGAGTATATACATAACACATTGTATTACGGTAATACTTAGTCAAATAGCTATAACTAATTATTAGTCAATGTTAGAAATACCTTTACTATACTAAATATTAAAGGTATATTGATTGACCACAGTATTGGAATAACAAGCAAAACTATTCTCCATGATACAACTGCTACAGTAATGCTAATAGATTTTATATAAAGAAAATTAAAACGTCCAATTAATTACGAAAGTTTAACAGCCGTAAATTGGTTAAACATCCAAAGCATAACATATATAATTAAAATGAATCAAACAATTGAATTCCATCTATATAGTCATAAGAAATAATTGCCAAATAGTTATTAGGTTTTACCCGAAATGCGAAATACCGTTTTATTATCAAAACAAAATTTAAAAGTAAGGGACATAATAAGGCAATGTGATCAATGCTGGTAGTACAATTTTGAAGATAATCACTGTTCGATACATTAACACATGTTTATTCTTATAACGATAGGTTAATTAATGTGTTGTCGTTTAAACTTTAAAATAATCTCCTTTTAATTTAGTGAATTGGTTTTGACCACTTACATATTTTTAAGAGACGAATATCCAATATTGATAACTAGGTCAATAGCACAAAGTAAAAAACAACATTAAATAGACTTTGTAACTAAAGACAAAACTTGATTGGAACAGAAGAATAATAATAAGAAAACAAATATTGACTACCTAATTGCATCAATATATAAAGGTGACTTTTCAGAAACAATAACATAATTTAGCCTATCAGTCAAAATCGCTACAAATTGTTATGTTGGCATTCAATTATATGGTCGTTTTAGTACGCGCAACATCTAAACATTAACCTTTTATATTGTATACATAAATACTGTACAGTCATGTACAAACAGGTGAGAATAATAAGGTAGATTGAATAGGTAGGTCAAACTAATACAGGTATACTGCAACTATACTTCAGATGAAAAGTTAAGTCACACAGGTGCTGGCGACCTAGCAATGTCAGCATATGACTTGTACTGAGATAGATCGTCTATGCAGTCAATCCGTTTAGTGATGAAAGAACTGTTCTGTTTTACACGAACTAGTACTGTGCCATCAGACGACCATGCCCCTTCAATGCGACCGGCCTTTACCAAACTACGAGCGTGAAAGAGAAGATTTGAGCGTGGCCTCGTCAGGTCTTCGTTTACGAATACGCGTTTGTGGCCAGCTTCTTTAAGCTTTGTTTTTCGCAGGTAGAATATCTGCCTGGCGCGGTAGGTCGCAAACTTAACCAAGATGGAACGAGGAGGGGCATCATGGACAACCCTACCAGCTCTGTGAGATCGATCAATCTCTTCAATAGTGATATCGGCCCCAATATCCCGACAAAGTGCCATAACTATTTGGTCTGTACTTTCGCCCATTTCCTCACGAAGACCCGATATGCGAAGATTGTTTCGTCTGCTACATTGTTCACTAGCATCAGCTTTGCTTTCCAGGTTACTGATGCGCTGTTTCAATTTTGTGTTTTCATCAACAAGCTGATTAATCTTAGTGTTCAGGCCAGACGTAACACCGGAAACGATTGAATTCACCATGGGCTCAATACTAGAAAGGAGTGAATCCTGCACTGCCTTTGTTATCATTGCAGTGATAGAAGGGTCTAGTTGCGCCCCAGCCCCAGCCATAGTATCGGTCATGTCGTCAATCGTATAATTATACTTGTCACTGGAATCACTCGTGTCACTACAAATACGATTTTTCTTAAATTCTAAAAACTCTTCGGGCGATAATAAGACAGAAAAATCCCTCTTGGTGGACTTATTGGCATTTATTGGCGTAGACGTGGATATACTCATTTCAATCAAAGCGGAAAATTGTTAAGCATACTGTATGCTTCAATATTATCCAGGTTCACGCTTTTAATTATCCACAGTATACTCAATAAAATTTCGAGCGTAACTTCACCTAATAAGTCCTAGTTTTTGACCTGTTTATAAAAGTCAATACACAAGTATACAGGTATATAGGTACATGTAGATATACTGTCGTTACGAGGTTTAAAGTTTCTAAATCATTTCTAAATCATTTCAATAGTGACTTTTCAAACGCATAGGTATACTACAACTCACAGATAATCTCATATCCTCCTAAATGAACTAGAACATCATCAAAAAGTCATAATTTCCTAAGACATTGTTATGAGGCGTCCGCCATTAAACACAAACGAGCCTTAGTTAATAAATATCAAGTTGAAAAAATAAGGATTTAATATATTTTGAAAGCCACATCCTTTTTATTTCTAGAAAAATGATGAGTCAAAGCACTATATACAAACGACGTCGCTGTTCATTCAATTCACAATGCTGTTTCAAATGTTATATAACGTTATTAATTTTATTTAGTAAACAGTGATACGAAATACAGTTTTTCATGAGAGCAGTCATTTATGTTATAAAATTCAAACGACCTTATATCAAAAGCGATAACAAAAATGTTGATTACCGACTGGTTTACACACTCCTCCTACTAGAGACCATTTCCCGCTACTCAAACACTGTATTGAGCTATTTCCACTGAAGGTATACCCTGGATCACAAGTGTACGTTGTGGAAGAAGGGAACGTAGTTGCATGAGAGGCTACGTGTCCATGAGTGAGAGTCGGCACTGCATGGCAATCTATAAATGTATAAGTGAATACATTCAGGCTCAGCGTATTGAACAATGGCCCGCAGTAAACTCAATACAAGCGTATTCATAGGTCTTAGGTCTGTTTTTGTGTGATACGCAGCACGCACCAACATTTGTTTACTCTGTAATCCTTTAAAATACTTTTATACTAAACGTATCTGGACGATGAATATATTATAGTTGATAAGCATTTAAGGAATGCAAGTTAAGGTGTAAATATATTGCATTATATGGTACTGCCGAATTATGTTTTATCTTATTTAATGTTTAAGGCAATGCATTTTATTGATGAATATTGATGACATACATTTTCAAGTATATGCAAAATTCAATTTTTGATAGATGAACTGATTCATTATGACTAAAATGATCTCTTGTCATCAAGACACTGTGACTGTTTTGTGCTGGTTCCATTCAAATGGTAACCAGAATAACAGTTGTATGGCTAATAACTGATATGTTGTTGCATATATATAATTTGTCCATTATAAGTCATGTATAGATATCTTCTACAATATATCCAACTAGACCTAAGGCAAATTTTCAGAGCTCTTTTACAATCTGTTGGAACATACGTTAGGCATTTCCATCTTTATAATATGCATACATTTATCACACCAATGAATTTCAACAATTTGAAAGTTGTGAACATACCGACTGGGCTACACGAGGTATGACCTTGAGACCACTGTCCGCTACTCAAACACTGTATGGTTTTATTTCCACCCAGTGTATATCCTGGGCTACATGTGTATGTGGCTACAGATTGATATGTCGTTGATGTAGAGGTGCCTTGACCATTGGTAATGGCAGGCACAGTCTTGCAATCTATAATGATATAACGTAAGGTAAAGAAACTTAAACCTGACACAAATTAAAATGTATACAGACTTCATTGTCGTTGATGTTGAACCACGTGCCATTGGGTTATTGCACGGACTGTTGAAAGCCTTGTCAAAATACATGTGTAAAACAAATGTTGTTTCTTTTTTATTAATACGGGCCTTTGTGAATTTATATCAAATTTAGAAAAAAACTGATAGAATATTCATGCCTTTCGATTAAAATATTTTCAAATGTCACATGCTCTTATTATAACTACTAATTTGATGATTCAAAGCGTTATATACAAACGACGTCTCTGTATGAGTAATACAGTTTATAATGCTATTTATAACACCACTTCAAGTGTTATAACGTTAATAATATTATAAATTAAACACATTTAAAAATAACATGTTTTCATACGAAAATTCTTTAATGCTATACAATGATAAACCTTTTTATTATTTTTATCGGTAATTAAAATGAGAATTACCGACTGGTTTACACGATGCGCGTAATGGAGACACATATCCGCTGCTCGGATATGATAAATTTCAAATTTGATGACATCGAATTTTAAAATCTATTTTGATCACCACTACTTATTTGAGAATTTATAGCAGTAATTTCCTAATACTTCCACGGTATAAGTAATACAATTTACGAGGTTATTCCTTTATAACGTTACATCAAGCAGTTTGTTGTTTGCGCATTTGACAATGTTAACTACTCATGAGCAAACGTATGTATAGTTTTGTGTTAATAAAAAGAGACCTGGAGAAAATGTACAGACAAATGTCATGTTCATGGAATGTACCAACGTAATTTTAAAGCATGTTATGCTATGGCTTTAACGTTAAAAGAAACCTTAATTGTGTATAATTAATTTTTATAATTGATAGCATCAATAGCCACGAGTACAATATTAACTTAAGGTGATTACCGAGGTGGAAAGTATTGCAATCTTTCACTTAGACAAACAGTTTTCGTATGATATTATAACGCCAATTTGTTTGCAAAAGCAATGTCACCCTGGACACCGGCACAAACATTTCCCAATACTCAAACAAATTATTGTGCTGTGCCCACTTATTCTATACCCGGGATTGTACTTGTACGTAGCAACAGATTTAAAGCTTGTTGCGTTTGAGATAACCTACTATAAACTCATACACTGGCTGTTTTATATACCCTGTTTCTTCAAATGTTATCGGCGTACATTCAAGTTGTGTAATCATGAATGCTTTTATGTGTTGTCAATGAGCGGAAACAACAACAAGTTTGTCAAAACCTTTTCGTGCTATAGCACATTTACATGGTATTTTTGTTCAATGTAAGGAGATCAACAAGTTACAATGAACAAACGCAAGATAAAAACAAGTGTGTTCAAAATAGAAAAACAGAGAAATAAGATGTACACAATATGGACAACCGTTTGTTGAAGTGCCTCAGTCGTTTCTTTCCGAAGCACAAGCTATATTTGAAAAAAATACAATACATCGTAAAGTGTTGCTAAAACCAATGATTTGTATTAAAATCGAATTATAAATACGTTATAACCTACCGCCAGACTTGCATGTTGCTTGTGTGTGGGACCATTTTCCGTTACTCATACACTGTATGGTAATGTTCCCAACCATGTTATATCCAGGGTCACAAGTGTAGGAGGCGACAGCTTGATAGGTTGTTTTCTGCGCGGTCACGTTTCCATTGGCAATTGCGGATGGAGCGTTGCAATCTGTTAATAATACTCTTAGATTGTTGCCGATACAAAATAAAATATACTGTTAACTGTATTTATAAAAATTCATTATTAAATTGTTTATTACCGACTGGTTTACACGATGCTCGCATCGAAGACCAATGTCCGCTACTCATGCACTGTATTGTACGATTTCCACTGAGGCTATGCCCTGGATCACAAGTGTATGTTGTTGAATTAGGGAACGTTGTTGCATTAGATGTCACGTGTCCATCAGTGGGAGTCGGCGCTGCATGGCAATCTATAAATATGGAAATGATTAAATCAATGCTCAGCGTATTGACAACTGCACAAGGAAAAATACGTGGTTTTTAAATTGATAAAAACAAGTCTGTGTGAGAAAATATCAAATTAAGTAGATGATTTTTTTTAAATTCAGTGTCATCGGATGTAACAGTCAATGTATATCATCACTTGCTAATTTACAAAATTTACGAGGCTAATCCTTTATAACATTACATCAAAAAATAATAACACCATTTATATAATGAATAATTAGCACTTTAGAGTGACTTTATTTCATAAGAGCAATCTTTATTTTATATCAATACATACAGCCTGTTAATCTTATTGCAAATTACAAATGTTCACTACCGACTGGTTTACACGCTCCTCCTACTGGAGACCATTTCCCGCTAGTCAAACACTGTATTGTGCTATTTCCAATGAGCGGTAAAAAACCCCAACAAGTTCGTCGAATTCGTTTCGTGCTATTGCACATTCGTATGGTATTTTTGTTCATTGTAAGGAGATCAACACGTTACAATGAACAAACGCAAGATAAAAACAAGTGTGTTCAAAATAGAAAAACAGAAATAATGTATACAATATGGACAACCGTTTGTTTAATGTACCACAGTCGTTCCTTTCCGAAGCACAAGAACTGTTTGAAAATATACAATTCACCGTCAAGTGTTGTTAAAACCAATGATTTGTATTAAAATCGAATTATAAATACGTTATAACCTACCGACAGGCTTGCATGTTGCCTGTGTGCGGGACCATTTTCCGTTACTCATACACTGTATGGTCCTGTTCCCTGTGATGTTATATCCGGGGTCACAAGTGTAGGAGGCGACAGCTTGATAGGTTGTTTTCTGCGCGGTCACGTTTCCATTTTCAATTGCGGATGGAGCGTTGCAATCTGTTCATAATAACTTAGATTGTTGCCGATACAAAATAAAATATACTGTTAACTGTTTTATATCAATACATACAGCCTGTTAATCTTATTGCAAATTACAAATGTTTATTACCGACCACATAATACTCTTAGATAGTTGCCGATACAAAATAAAATATACTGTGAACTGTATTTATAAAAATTGATTATTAAATTGTTTATTACCGACTGGGTTACACGATGCTCGCATCGAAGACCAATGTCCGCTACTCATGCACTGTATTGTACGATTTCCACTGAGGCTATACCCTGGATCACAAGTGTATGTTGTCGAAGAAGGGAACGTTGTTGCATTAGATGTCACGTTTCCATGAGTGGGAGTCGGCGCTGCATGACAATCTATAAATATGGAAATGATTAAATCAATGCTCAGCATATTGACAACTGCACAAGGAAAAATACGTGGTTTTTAAATTGATAAAAACAAGTCTGTGTGAGAAAATATCAAATTAAGTAGATGATTTTTTTTAAATTCAGTGTCATCGGATGTAACAGTCAATGTATATCATCACTTGCTAATTTACAAAATTTACGAGGCTAATCCTTTATAACATTACATCAAAAAATAATAACCACATTTATATAATGAATAATAAGCACTTTAGAGTGACTTTATTTCATAAGAGCAATCTTTATTTTATATCAATACATACAGCCTGTTAATCTTATTGCAAATTACAAATGTTCACTACCGACTGGTTTACACGCTCCTCCTACTGGAGACCATTTCCCGCTAGTCAAACACTGTATTGTGCTATTTCCAATGAGCGGTAAAAACCCCCACCACTCTCGTCAAATTCGTTTCGTGCTATTGCACATTCGTATGGTATTTTTGTTCATTGTAAGGAGATCAACACGTTACAATGAACAAACGCAAGATAAAAACAAGTGTGTTCAAAATAGAAAAACAGAAATAATGTATACAATATGGACAACCGTTTGTTTAATGTACCACAGTCGTTCCTTTCCGAAGCACAAGAACTGTTTGAAAATATACAATTCACCGTCAAGTGTTGCTAAAACCAATGATTTGTATTAAAATCGAATTATAAATACGTTATAACCTACCGACAGGCTTGCATGTTGCCTGTGTGCGGGACCATTTTCCGTTACTCATACACTGTATGGTCCTGTTCCCTGTGATGTTATATCCGGGGTCACAAGTGTAGGAGGCGACAGCTTGATAGGTTGTTTTCTGCGCGGTCACGTTTCCATTGTCAATTGCGGATGGAGCGTTGCAATCTGTTCATAATAACTTAGATTGTTGCCGATACAAAATAAAATATACTGTTAACTGTTTTATATCAATACATACAGCCTGTTAATCTTATTGCAAATTACAAATGTTTATTACCGACTGGTTAAACGCTCCTCCTACTGGAGACCATTTCCCGCTACTCAAACACTGTATTGTGCTATTTCCAAAGAGCGGTAAAAAACAACAAGTTCCTTAAAATCATTTCGTGCTATTGCACATTCGTATGATATTTTTGTTCATTGTAAGGAGATCAAAACGTTACAATGAACAAACGCAAGATAAAAACAAGTGGGTTCAAAATATAAAAACAGAAATAATGTACACAATATGGACAACCGTTTGTTTAATGTACCACAGTCGTTCCTTTTCGAAGCACAAGGACTGTTTGAAAATATACAATTCACCGTAAAGTGTTGCTAAAACCAACGAATTGTATTAAAACCGAATTTTATAATTATAAATTCGTTTTGTCATACCGACTGGCTTGCATGTTGCCTGTGTGTGTGACCAGTTTCCGTTACTCATGCACTGTATGGTCCTGTTCCCTGTGATGTTATATCCGGGTTCACAAGTGTAGGAGGCAACAAAATGATAGGTTGTTTTCTGCATGGTCACGTTGCCGTGGTCAATTGTCGATGGAGCGTTGCAATCTGTTCATAGTAAATTAGATTGTTGCCGATACAAAATAAAATATACTATTTACGGTATTCGAATTGTTTGAATGTGCAATAAAACAGAAGCAGTCCATGCAATGTCATAAAGAGGAATATCTTGATTTCAGTGTAAACTTGTACTTAATTTCACGAGTGTGATAAAAAATATTGTATAACGGAAAAATAGACGATCTTACACTAAAATCTACATATTTTCTGCATATTTCATCCTTATTTTCTGAGTACAGATCGTTTGGTATATTAATTGTTTTTTACTAACAACAACAGAAATCTTTTTCTAATCGTATGATATTGTTTTAATATTTAATTATATTTTTTATCATAATTTGCTGTTCCAAAAGTGAGACATGAGTAAAACAAATATGTTTTTTTAAATGATGAAAACGAGCCTTTGTTAATTAATATCAAATTAAAAAAAAATACGGATTTAATCTATTTTGAATGCCACATGCATTTTACTATAACTAGAAAGTCGATGAGACAAAGCAATATATACAAACGACGTGGCTGTAAAAGTCATTCAATTCACTATGCTGTTTCAAATGTTATATAACGTTATTAATTTTATTTAGTAAACAATGATACGAACTACATTTTTTCATGAGAGCAATCATTTATGTTATAAAGTACATACAGCCTTATAATCAAATTGACAATTAAAATGTTTAATACCGACTGGTTTACACGATGCTCGTACTGGAGACCAATGTCCGCTACTCAAACATTGTATTGTAGTATTTCCACTGATGCTATACCCTGGATCACAAGTGTACGTTATGGAAGAAGGGAACGTTGTTGCATTAGGTGTCACGTGTCCATCAGTAATAGTCGGCGCTGTATGGCAATCTGTAAAAATAGAAACGATTAAATCAATGCTCAGCATATTGAAAGAGTATACGAAGCAAAACACGTGGTTCTAAATTGATAAAAAACAAGTCTGTGTGAGGATACATCAAATTAAGTAAACGTATATGATGAATTTCAAATTCAATAACATCGAATGTAACATTCTATTTTGATCATCACTACTAATCATGAGAATTTGTAGCAGTAATTTCATAATACTTCCGCGATCTAAGTAATACAATTTACGAGGCTACTCCTCTATGACGTTACACCAAGAAGGTATAACACCATTTATATAATGAATTATAAACACTTTAGAAATACTTTATTTATGTTATTTTTATAAAGAGCAAGTATTAATTATTCTATATAAATACATACAACGTGATAATTTTAATGCCAATTAAAAATGTAAATTACCGACTGGGTTACACGATGCTCGCACTGGAGACCAATGTCCGCTACTCAAACACTGTATTGTACTATTTCCACTGAGGCTATACCCTGGATCACAAGTGTATGCTGTTGAAGTAGGGAACGTTGTTGCATGCAAGGTTACCCGACCATGATTGAGATTCGGCGCTGCATGGCAATCTGTCAATAAAGATGTGAATACATTAAGGTCCAGCGTATTGAACAATCGCCCGCAGCAAACTCGACACCAGCGTATTAATAGGTGATACCTCTTTTTTGGCCTGCGGGGCTTTTAAGTATTCGAGCCGTAAAAGTATGGGACGCCGTACGCAGCAACATTCAATTTGGTAGTACGCTGCTCTTGTCATCAAGCCACTATGACAGTTTTGTGCTGGTTCCATTCAATTGGTAACCAGAATCACACGTGTATGGCTACTTACTGTAACATGTTGCACTGTATATCATTCGTCCACAAATGATCATGAATGGAGGTCTTCTACAATTTATTGGAATAGGCATATTGTCGTAGAGCCTTTGCAATATGTCGCAACATACGTAAGGCATTTCCATCTTTGTAATATTCATACATCAATCACGCCAATGAATTTCAACGATTTGAAAGTTGTGTACATACCCACTGGGCTGCACGAGGTATGTCCTTGAGACCATTGTCCGCTACTCAAACACTGTATGGTTTTATTTCCCACTAGGTTATATCCAGAGTTACAAGTGTAGTTTGCCGTAAAGAGATATGTCGTTGATGAAGAGGTGACATGACCATTGGTGACGACAGGCACAGTCTTGCAATCTATAACGAAATAACGTAAGGTATGGACACCTATTCGTTACACAAAGATACACTATATACAGACGTATACATCGTTGATGTTAATGACACATATGTCCATGGATTATTGCACGCTGAGTTCTGCAATCTGTAGAAATAAAAGGTTAAGTAGAGCCATCACGAAATATATCAGTCGTCATCTAATAGGGGAAATGTCATGCAAAGGATTATTTTTATTTTATATAAATATATACGAACGAGCCTTTGTGATTATATATCAAAACAAACGGATTAAACAAGTTTCGAATAGCCTGACATCGAATATAATATTCTATCATAACTACTAATTTGATAAGTGATTGCGTTCATTAAATAATATGTCGCGATATTAGTTTAAAATTAATAATTATTTTCTAGAACGTTATGTAAACGTTACGTTCTAACACTATTCATATGATAACTTATACAAACTTTAAAATAACGTAATTTCATGAGTGCAATCACGTAGGCTGTAAACATACATACAGTCTGACCGTTTAAACGGCAGTTAAAAATGTTAATTACCGACTGGGTTACACGATGCTCGCATTGAAGACCAATGTCCGCTACTCAAGCACTGTATTGTACTATTTCCACTGAGGATATACCCTGGATCACAAGTGTACGTTATGGAAGAAGGGAACGTTGTTGCATGAGAGGTCACTTGTCCATGATTGAGAGTTGGAGCTGTATGGCAATCTGTAAATATAGATGTGAATACATTAAAGCCCAGCGTATTGAACAATCGCACGCAGCACACTCGACACCAGCGTATTATTAGGTGATAGCTCTTTTTGGCCTGCGGGGCTTTTAAATATTCGAGCCGTAAAAGTGTGGTACGCAGTACGCACCAACATTTAATTGGGTAGTACGCTGTCCTTTTGAATTCCTATTATACTAAATGTCACTTTACGATGTATGTTTTGTAGACCATTTCCCGCTGATGTTTATAATACAGTATAGTGCACTTTCGAATTTCGTAAACTCTGATTTTATATTTAAGGCAATGTATTATATTGAGGAATATTGATGATATACTTGTTCAAGTTTGTATAAAATGTAATTTTAGCTAGTTGAACTGATTTATTATGTCTTACAAGAGCTCTTGTCATCAAGCGACTATGACAGTTTTGTGCTGGTTCCATTCAATTGGTAACCAGAATCACACGAGTATGGCTACTTACTGTAACATGTTGCATTGTATATCATTCGTCCACAAATGATCATGAATGGAGGTCTTCTACAATTTATTGGAATAGGCATATTGTCGTAGAGCCTTTGCAATATGTCGCAATATACGTAAGGCATTTCCATCTTTGTAATATTCATACATCAATCACGCCAATGAATTTCAACGATTTGAAAGTTGTGTACATACCCACTGGGCTGCACGAGGTATGTCCTTGAGACCATTGTCCGCTACTCAAACACTGTATGGTTTTATTTCCCACTAGGTTATATCCAGAGTTACAAGTGTAGTTTGCCGTAGAGAGATATGTCGTTGATGAAGACGTGACATGACCATTGGTGACGACAGGCACAGTCTTGCAATCTATAACGAAATAACGTAAGGTATGGACACCTATTCGTTACACAAAGATACACTATATACAGACTTATACATCGTTGATGTTAATGACACATATGTCCATGGATTATTGCACGTTGAGTTCTGCAATCTGTAGAAATAAAATGTTAAGTAGAGCCATCACGAAATATATCAGTCGTCATCTAATAGGGGAAATGTCATGCAAAGGATTATTTTTATTTTATATAAATATATACGAACGAGCCTTTGTGATTATATATCAAAACAAACGGATTAAACAAGTTTCGAATAGCCTGACATCGAATGTAATATTTTATATTTATCATAACTACTAATTTGATAAGTGATTGCGTTCATTAAATAATATGTCGCGATATTAGTTTAAAATTAATAATTATTTTCTAGAACGTTATGTAAACGTTACGTTCTAACACTATTCATATGATAACTTGTACAAACTTTAAAATAACGTAATTTCATGAGTGCAATCACGTAGGCTGTAAACATACATACAGTCTGACCGTTTAAACGGCAGTTAAAAATGTTAATTACCGACTGGGTTACACGATGCTCGCATTGAAGACCAATGTCCGCTACTCAAGCACTGTGTTGTGCTATTTCCACTGAGGCTATACCCTGGATCACAAGTGTACGTTGTTGAAGAAGGGAACGTTGTTGCACGAGAGGTCACTTGTCCATGATTGAGAGTTGGAGCTGTACGGCAATCTGTAAATATAGATGTGAATACATTAAAACCCAGCGTATTGAACAATCGCACGCAGCACACTCGACACCAGCGTATTATTAGGTGATACCTCTTTTTGGCCTGCGGGGCTTTTAAATATTCGAGCCGTAAAAGTGTGGTACGCAGTACGCACCAACATTTAATTGGGTTGTACGCTGTCCTTTTGAATTCCTATTATACTAAATGTCACTTTACGATGTATGTTTTGTAGACCATTTCCCGCTGATGTTTATAATACAGTATAGTGCACTTTCGAATTTCGTAAAATCTGATTTTATATTTAAGGCAATGTATTATATTGAGGAATATTGATGATATACTTGTTCAAGTTTGTATAAAATGTAATTTTAGCTAGTTGAACTGATTTATTATGTCTTACAAGAGCTCTTGTCATCAAGCGACTATGACAGTTTTGTGCTGGTTCCATTCAATTGGTAACCAGAATCACACGTGTATGGCTACTTACTGTAACATGTTGCATTGTATATCATTCGTCCACAAATGATCATGAATGGAGGTCTTCTACAATTTATTGGAATAGGCATATTGTCGTAGAGCCTTTGCAATATGTCGCAATATACGTAAGGCATTTCCATCTTTGTAATATGCATACATCAATCACGCCAATGAATTTCAACGATTTGAAAGTTGTGTACATACCCACTGGGTTGCACGAGGTATGTCCTTGAGACCATTGTCCGCTACTCAAACACTGTATGGTTTTATTTCCCACTAGGTTATATCCAGAGTTACAAGTGTAGTTTGCCGTAAAGAGATATGTCGTTGATGAAGAGGTGACATGACCATTGGTGACGACAGGCACAGTCTTGCAATCTATAACGAAATAACGTAAGGTATGGACACCTATTCGTTACACAAAGATACACTATATACAGACTTATACATCGTTGATGTTAATGACACATATGTCCATGGATTATTGCACGTTGAGTTCTGCAATCTGTAGATATAAAAGGTTAAGTAGAGCCATCATGAAATATATCGGTCGTCATCTAATAGGGAACCTGTCTTGCGAAAGTTTATTTTTATTGTATATAAATATATACGAACGAGCATTTGTGATTATATACAAAAACAAACGGATTGAACAAGTTTCGAATAGCCTGACATCGAATATAATATTTTATTTTTATCATAACTACTAATTTGACAAGTTATTGCGTTCATTAACTAATATGTCGCGATATAAGTTTTACAATTAATATTCATTTTCTAGAACGTTATGTAAACGTTACGTTCTAACACTATTCATATGATAACTTGTACAAACTTTAAAATAACGTAATTTCATGAGTGCAATCACGTAGGCTGTAAACATACATACAGTCTGACAATTTAAACGGCAGTTAAAAATGTTAATTACCGACTGGGTTACACGATGCTCGCATTGAAGACCAATGTCCGCTACTCAAGCACTGTATTGTACTATTTCCACTGAGGCTATACCCTGGATCACAAGCGTACGTTGTTGAAGAAGGGAACGTAGTTGCATGAGAGGTCACTTGTCCATGAGTGAGAGATGGAGCTGTATGGCAATCTGTAAATTAAGAAGTAAATTATATAATTATCAATATATTGAACGATCGCACACAGCAAAACTCGATACACGCGTATAACTATGGTGTTGCCTCCTTTTTGGTACACATATTAAAGGGCGGAAACCGAGAGCTTTAAACTATTTCTGTATAATTAATAATTACACGCAGGAAAACTCGATACAAGATTATAGTTAAGGCAGCACCTCCAAAATTTCTGGTATTTGAAGTGAGTGAGAAATCGAGTCACAAGAGGACGATATGAACGATTGCACGAAGCAAAACACGTGGATGTTAAATGATAAAACAGTTTGAGTGAGAATACATTACATTAAGCAAACGGATACGATGAATTTCAAATTCAATGACATCAAATGTAACATTTTATTTTCACTTCTACATGTAATTTGAGATTTTATAGCAGTAATTTCATAATACTTCCGCTGTACAAGTAATACAATTTACGAGGCTATACCTTTATAACGTAACATCAAGCAGTTATAACACCATTTATATAATGAATAATAAACACTTTGTAATTACTTTATTTCATGAGATGAATCTTTATTCTAAATAAATCGATACAGCCTGATAATTTTAACGCCAATTAAAAATGTTTATTACCGACTGGTTTACACGATGCTCGCACTGGAGACCAATGTCCGCTACTCAAGCACTGTATTGTACTATTTCCACTGAGGCTATACCCTGGATCACAAGCGTACGTTGTTGAAGAAGGGAACGTTGTTGCATGAGAGGTCACTTGTCCATGATTGAGAGTTGGAGCTGTATGGCAATCTGTAAATATAGATGTGAATACATTAAAACCCAGCGTATTGAACAATCGCACGCAGCACACTCGACACCAGCGTATTATTAGATGATACCTCTTTCTGGTTTGCGGGGCTTTAAAGTATTCGAGCCGTAAAAGTGTGGTACGCAGTACGCAGCAACATTTAATTGGGTAGTACGCTGTCCTTTTGAATTCCTATTATACTAAATGTCACTTTACGATGTATGTTTTGTAGACCATTTCCCGCTGATGTTTATAGTACAGTATAGTGCACTTTCGAATTTCGTAAAATCTGATTTTATATTTAAGGCAATGTATTATATTGAGGAATATTGATGATATACTTGTTCAAGTTTGTGTAAAATATAATTTTAGCTAGTTGAACTGATTTATTATGTCTTACAAGAGCTCTTGTCATCAAGCCACTATGACAGTTTTGTGCTGGTTCCATACAATTGGTAACCAGAATCACACGAGTATGGCTACTTACTGTAACATGTTGCATTGTATATCATTCGTCCACAAATGATCATGAATGGAGGTCTTCTACAATTTATTGGAATAGGTATATTGTCGTAGAGCCTTTGCAATATGTCGCAATATACGTAAGGCATTTCCATCTTTGTAATATGCATACATCAATCACGCCAATGAATTTCAACGATTTGAAAGTTGTGTACATACCCACTGGGTTGCACGAGGTATGTCCTTGAGACCATTGTCCGCTACTCAAACACTGTATGGTTTTATTTCCCACTAGGTTATATCCAGAGTTACAAGTGTAGTTTGCCGTAGAGAGATATGTCGTTGATGAAGACGTGACATGACCATTGGTGACGCCAGGCACAGTCTTGCAATCTATAACGAAATAACGTAAGGTATGGACACCTATTCGTTACACAAAGATACACTATATACAGACGTATACATCGTTGATGTTAATGACACATATGTCCATGGATTATTGCACGCTGAGTTTTGCAATCTGTAGAAATAAAAGGTTTAGTAGAGCCATCACGAAATATATCAGTCGTCATCTAATAGGGGAAATGTCATGCAAAGGATTATTTTTATTGTATATAAATATATACGAACGAGCCTTTGTGATTATATATCAAAACAAACGGATTGAACAAGTTTCGAATAGCCTGACATCGAATGTAATATTTTATTTTTATCATAACTACTAATTTGACAAGTTGTTGCGTTCATTAAATAATATATCGCGATATTAGTTTAAAATTAATATTTATTTTTTAGAACGTTATGTAAACGTTACGTTCTAACACTATTCATATGATAACTTGTACAAACTTTAAGATGACGTAAGTTCATGAGTGCAATTATGTAGTCTGTAAAAATACATACAGTCTGACAGTTTAAACGGCAATTAAAAATGTTAATTACCGACTGGTTTACACGATGCTCGCATTGAGGACCAATGTCCGCTACTCAAGCACTGTACTGTGCTATTTCCACTGAGGCTATACCCTGTATCACAAGTGTACGTTGTTGAAGAAGGAAACATAGTTGCATGAGAAGTCACTTGTCCATGAGTGAGAGGTGGCGCTGTATGGCAATCTGTAAATTAAGATACACGCGTATAACTATGGTGTTGCCTCCTTTTTGGTACACATATTAAAGGGCGGAAACCAAGAGCTTTAAACTATTTCTGAATAATTAATAATCACGCGCAGGAAAACTCGATACAATAGTATAGTTTAGGTAGTACCTCCAATATTTCTGATATATGAAGCCAGTAATCGAGTCAGAAGAGGATGATATGAAGTACGCAATATTTTAAGATGTTTTGGTTGAGAATGAACGGGTTTTCGGTACGGAGACGAATGAAAACAATTCTATTATTATAATTAGTTAACGACTGGTCTGCATGATGCATTTGTTGAAGACCAGCTCCTACTAACCAAACACCGCCTTGTGCTGTTTCCATTCAAAATGCAACCAGCATCATATGTGTATGTGGCATCTGCCTGATATGTTGTTAGTTTAGAGATCATTCGTCCATTATTCATGGTTGGAGCTCTTATACAACATGTCGGAATCGACGTAAGGTATAAACATCTTTATTATGTACATATACAGTTCCATTGTCTTATGTAGTATCAAATATGCATTAATCCTATTTCGTAAGGTATAAAGCTCATACGTTTTAAAAGATAAAACAAAAACTAAAGCAATTGTTTGAAATGAATATGCCATTTTTAACGATGACTGATACAAATAAATACAACGGACATGAGTTCAAATATGTATATTAAGCAATACAAATGAAGTTGGGTATAAAAACATGAGTAGTACAAACAATCGTACAATATTATAGCAAAACAAATGGCAACACATATGCCGAAGTAAGAACTGATTCAGAGAAAAGCGCCTTCAATTGAGAGGCGACAAAATAAGAACAGTTTCCGAGTAAAGCGGCAATAATTGGCGACAAAAAGCGCTAACCATTGACTAAATAAAACGCCAACAATAACGATAACAACAACAACAACAACAACACCACCACCACCACCACCACCACCACCAACAACAACAACAACAACAACACCACCAACAACAACAACAACAACAATAACAGCAATAACAACAAAACATGAACTGACTAGCGAATCATATATGCAAAAACGACAAATCTGTACATACGAGAAAAAGAGGCCAGCACATACGAAAATAGAAATGTTTCTTTAAATTGATTTAAAAAAAATAAAAATTGTTTCGTCACCCGCGCTTCGAAATAATTATTAAGCGAGGCGATGAAGTTAATTACCATACGTTAAATTAGCAAATTTATTTAAGCTACAGTTAAGTCCCTTCGATGTATTGAGTCTTTATTGCGTAGTCTGTTACATAAACAAATCGATAAACCCAAGAAGCATAAACTTATTTATTTTACAAATAAATTCGATATTATGCACCCATCATCTTCCGTGGGTTATAAAGTTAGTTAGTTTAGAAAGTAAAATAAAAAAGCAAGTGTTTGAACTGAATATGTCCTTCAAAAAGCAAATGACTGATCAAAATATGTACACTGGACTTGAGGTCAAATATTTTGCAATACAAACACTCGTTTTAAAAATAAGCTTGGTAAAGTTTTTGTAACAATCCCTCAACCTAAATATTGTCATATAGTATCATATCAATTACGCTAATGTATGTTAATGATCTGTAAGCTGTGTACATACCCACTGGGTTGCAAGTGGTATGTCCTAGAGACCAATATCCACTGCTCATACACTGTATGGTGTTGTTTCCACTCAGGTTATACCCAGGGTTACATGCATATGTGGCTACAGATTGATATGTCGTTGATGTAGAGGTGCTATGACCATTATTAACGACAGGCACAGTCTTGCAATCTATAACGATATAACGTAAGGTATTGATACACAACATAAAGATACACAATATACAGGATTATATGTCGTCGTTGTGGAAGTTCCATGACCATGAGTAACGACAGGCACAGTCCCGCAATCTATAATAGTATAACGTTGGGTATAGACACTTAAACGTTACACAAAGATATACATGTACGTAAATTTTAGTAGATTGCATTTCTTCGTATTTTATCAAAGGTTGGTATAACGAGTTGGATTACGTGTGTTCAACTGTGTAGATATGGTATATACCGGTGGATATTTGGACGAAGTGATGGAGTAGATTATACATACATACTGTCGGAGATAAATGTTTTTATCTAAATTGTTATCTATATTGTACTGATGAATGTGAACCCAAATATTTACCTCAGCTTACGACTATTTGATAAGTAACAGACAACTATAAAAGGTGTTTTACTGAAATGCATTGTCAAATGTCGTAACTGAGATGTCCCGAAAGTTTACATGACAATTGCTTTTACAGCTGTAAAGATATACAGAATTTTGAATTTAATTTTTTAAACTGAATAAACATTTATTTTTAAACCTGTGCATTTACCATTTGAATAGAAACAATGCTTTTATCACATAACTCACTGGTTTTACAGTATATGAAGGGAACGCATAAGTTATATTGCATCAATAATCGTGAACAATATCTCTCCGTACAATAAATCGATTTAAGTCTAAGGTTCTTAATTTTATATCGCTAAGATACTTTTCTTCGCTTTCACATGTTCTTGAATTACCTTTTATATCACAGCCCAGCATGTGATCCCATTGCCCTCTCCTGCACACCGCTGTATTTTTACCGTTGCTTATAAATCCATCATCGCAAAACACATTAATAGTATTGCATGATGTGAAATTAACAGTGCCGTTATAAATCGAAAGAGGAGGACAAGCTGTAATAGATTAAAAAAACAATACATGTGCATTTCGCTCACAATCGTGTACAGACATTACCTTTTAGGTGAAAACAACAAAAACAACAACAACAACAACAACAACAACAACAACAACAACAACAAAGTATAATGTAGGTGCTTTTCTGGGAATGAACACAAAAATGACAGAATATTGAACTGAAGGCGAGACGTAACTCAACCATTTCTCAAAATGGCTTGCCCCTTAATCACTTTATTGCGCCCCGCTTTGACATCGTCTTTAACCTTCGCCACACAATACGGACAGAGTCGATATGGAAATAATTGTCAAAAATTCCATTTTTCTCCAGAGATTGAATGACACTACTACGGTCAAAGTCTGTTTCTAGAAGTCACTTAAAACACGAGTCTGTTGTGCTGGTACCCAAACAAAGGGTATTATGTAAGCTACCTAGATTTTACCTTCGCAAAACTGAATATCGTCCAAAGCAACAAATCCAAATCTAACGTCCTCAGATCGAAATATGACCTGCAGAAAAATATTAATATGTTAATTATGTCTTGATAAAATATATTTTGGTCTGAAGTTCAAGAACATCATTGGAATGGTATACAGAAACATGATTTGGAATACAGTCGTTTTACTAATGTTTACATTAAATTTTAAACACTTTTGTGGATATTTTTTTAAAAACAGATAAGAACGATATAGTATAGTAATATTGGTATAGTAAATTATCGTCACAATACAAAATGTAGGTTTTGAGGATCAAAACATAAATCTCATGTTTTCTGTGTTGTGTAGATTTAATCTTTAGCGTATATTATGCATGTACATTTTTAAACACATAGGTGCATTTTAGGTGCATTTTGTCACCAAGCAGCAGAATAAATAATGATAACCCGTTAAATACAGTTTAATAATATTTTTTCTAAAAGTGTACTGTACCTTGTACGGCAGCCCGTGTTTTAGTTATAGCCCCCATTAAAACATTTAATAAAGATTTTTCTCTAAATGTTTGGTAATTAAACCACATGTGAAGCTTCTCAAAAAAGAACAAAGCGTTACAAATTAAATGCTTTACAAGGTACTTTCGCTTATGCTGATGCTCGTTTGCAAATGATCATGTAAAATGCGGTTGCTAAATCTTTTAAGCACTTTGTATTTCGTGGGGTTTTAAAATATCACACAACATGTCTAAAGTATGAACATTTCAGCACAAAATGTTATTTTGGCAGCAAACAATTTCTAATGATAAAAGTCTTCATTACCGTAAAATTGCTTGTCATATTTATTCTCAAGCTTTTGAGACGCCAATTCCGAATACGCTCCGAGTCTTTCCAAACACCCATCGATATACCAGACACCGTTCTTGTCTCCAGGTTAAGGGACGATTCGCTTGCAGGAAATGAGAATGCAAACGTAACTATGTATTCTCCTTTTGGAATAACGGGCGAATACATGGTGTAATTCACGTTGGAACTGGATTTTGAAGAACGTAACAACGCGTAATAATCGTCATCTAAAGAAACAAAAATCTTATTGTAGCTATTATAATACGGTTCTCCCAAACACGATACCGAAACAGCATGATCCCTGTAGTGAAAAAATGAATGTTTCATTCTGATACGGAATTTTCAAATCTGACGCGTGCCAATACTGCCAAATTGCCTAAAGGTGTATACGTGAACTGGTAATTAAATGTCGATTTGATATCATTGAATAATAAAATAAGATAATAAAATGTTTGTTAAGTGTAAAAAAAAGATTTAGATTGAAGGATTTCACGTCTGCCATACAAAGGATTTGTAAGTACTTCATATATATAGGTTTTGTTAGTCTGTCATTCATGAACATGTTGTAAAGCCATGGAACTCCAGAATCTTAAACAACGAGTCTTCGACTATTCTCACTTTATCAATCAAATTCTGAGCCATGTCTTATATGGAAAAGTGTAAAATGTTATTTTGTTTTGTAATATTGCGATGACATAAAGTAATATCTCAATCATAGTGATGTTACTGCGGGTCTTCTAACATACTTATAACACAACATAATTGGCTCACACTTTGTCAATGACACAGGGAATGTGTTGCCGATGAGAGACAGTAAGCGGACCTTTAGAAACCCACGCAAAAATAAAAAAAATTATAAATGATGAAGCCTGGTACTTAATGATTGCCTACCAGCAATTTCAATGGCTGAACATATAGGATATTTTCTAAAGACAAATAATGCTCAATGGTTGCCTAGTTGTGCAGAGTCTGCGGGTTCGAGTTACATACCGGGTATTATTATACAGTATGTAGTATAAACCTCATCGATTCATATCTCCCCTCGGACTGATACTTTTGATCCTGAATTGTTTGTTCACTTGTTTGACAACGAACGACATTCTATCGTGAATAAATACATTATTACTGTTATAATATGAACATTATGGTTTATCTTACCTAATCCAGTGTTCATCAACGGAACAGCGCGATTTGGACCTGGGTAGAACTCTGTCTTGCCCATGACAATCACCCATGGGGGGTCTAGCGTGTATCCACACGTGTCATTATTGGTAAATGAACAACTGGGCAAAGACACTGCGGCGGCTGCTGTAGAATATGGTTGAACATACGTGTACACTAGGACACTACTTAAAAACGTCGTTATAGCCAAAACATGGCATACTTTGATCCCTAGACCTTTACTTAAATAAATAACGACAGCAAACAGTGTACGCTTGAAAACTATGGATGGTTTCTGCATTCAATATTGGATAAGGCTTTTTATGTCAATGTAAGGGAGTTTAACCCAAAAACATACTCTTGAACAAGAAATATGAAAGCAGGTTTCCATGGGATGCGGCAGATATAAGTGCGCTCCCATTCCAGTACCATAAAGCGAATTATACATAAATAATGCAATTATATTTCAGGTACATACGAAACATGCAAAAAAAAATTCTTTTGATTTAGTAGCTCATATACAACGCGGTCGGTTGCTGTCTGTTTCTTTAAATGTTATTCATCATTTGCTTCAAACTTGATGACTTATTGAAGCGCTTCATGAATATGACTATTACGTTATGAATGCCCACGTCATGAAAAGCCAGTTGTGAGTTGAAATTAAACAACAACGCGATAAAACGTTCTGCGTGAGTTTTTCAAGAATTGTAACTAATGACAAATGAATAATTGGAATGATTACCTGCGTGAAAGAATAACTTGGAAAAGTATTTATCCTATTTTTGATAGTTTTTTTGGTGATAATCATTTAATGTTAAAACGTACTCTTACAGTTCATTTGACACTTAAAAATTGACAAAGATTAACATGTAACTTACCATATCTCAAAATACCCTCCAAGACAACAATAACGATGGCAATTTGGTATGCTTTAATAAAACACATTCTTTGAAGTTTAAATGGCTTTTTATTTATAAAGTTTAATATCGTATATATTCCGTGGGCGCATTTGTTCGTTTCTGCAGAAAGTTGAATAATCTTTTCGAAATTGTCGGACACAGATACAGTTTCAGTTGACAAAATTAAGATAACCATTGATATCTCTGATACATTTGTTGATAATTAAACAATCGAATGATAACTGAATGTACTTGCGATAGGGCGACAGCAACATACACGGAGTACGTATCCGGTTGTGTCTCATATCAGGGCGTTTATCCAACAACTTATGGTTAAACACATACATACAATAAAAGGAAACTACAGCTTTTTCATTAACATGAGGTCAGTATAGCCCCCGCAGTTCAAACGTCAGAATCTGACGTCAATGTCATAACATCTCAAAGTAAAAGCCGTTCGCCGCAATACAACGTCGATGTCTCGCTACCCACTGCCGGTAAATGTCACTGAACCACTCTTACTTGTAAGAATACAGGCGTGTCTGAGCTTCACTCTGTAGTTCCTGAAAGTCATTGAAGCGTTTACCTTTTAGTTCACACTTAAAGTTTCGGAAATAGGGCAAAATCGCATGGTGCTAGGTCCGGCGAATAAGGGGTGGGGAGGGATCTCTGCTTCAAGCTTGATTGTCGCGGTAGTCTGGGCCTCCTCCGATCTATGCGCTGGTGCATTATCCTGGTGAAGAATCCACCCATCATGCAACGCCTGTGGTCTCTTTAATGCCATCGCCCTGTACAAGTCACGCTTCAACACCTTAAATGGAGGATTATAACATAATGCATTTGTCGCGTTTTGCGTACTTCATCAAATATCACAATTCAAACTAACACTTATTCAATCCCATATTTTTAATAGAAACCTTTTTAAACATTGTTTTATACAGATTCAAGAACAACATATTGATAAAAATGAATTATGTTATATATCTCTTTACCTTAGAATAGTAAGCACCCGTCACTTATTGGCCCTGCGGAACTGCATGAAGTAGAATAACACCTTGCACATCAAAGAAGACAATGAACATATTCTTTCCTATCGAGCAGGATGATCGTGCCTTCATCGGAGGCGGGGAACCGGTAGTCTTCCATTGACTGCTTTGCTGTTTTGTCTCTTGGTCGTAATAAAACAGCCAGGTTTCATCGCAAGTGACTACCTTCTCAAGAAAACGGTTTCCCTCCTTTTCGTACAGAGCTAATAAACGGCGTGATTATCGTACTCTTTTGCTTATCTCATCTTCTGTCAGCAGCTGTGGAACCCAACGCGCACTCACTCGACTCATTTTCAAACTGTCTTTCATTATCCTCCGTACCGACCCATAACTCATGTCCAACATCTTGCATATTTCATGAAGGGTGACTCGACGATCAGCGTCAACGATGTTTTTTAAGGCCTCGAGGTCACTCTCCGTAGTTTGTGAAACCGGTCGCCCAGACCTCACGTCGTCACATATGCTGTCCCGCCCCTCACTTAACCGCGTGTGCCACTTGTACACGAGCATTCGCTTCACTTGAGTTTCACTCGATGCTCCATTCATCAGTTTAAGTGTTTGCGATTGAGTTTTTCATAGGTTCACACAGAACTGTATCACTGCCCGTTTTTTCAATCTGTCTTCTGGTGTCATTTAAAAAAATAATTTAACTATACCATTCAGTCTAAAATGCTTCCTTTGAAATAAACAAACAAACGCACTGACTTAAAACTTTCACGTTATCACACGTTATTGACGTCACGTCAAATATGCAAACTTTCGCGCCATTTTATTGGTTTCAATGTGAGTGGTCAACAAAACAAGATATTGTCATGGATATACGTGAAGTTAGCGGCCTAGCGGCCTAGCGGCCTAACGGCGTGAAGTTAGCGGCCAAGCGGCCTAGCGGCCTAGCGGCGTGAAGTTAGCGGCCTGGCGGCCTAGCGGCGTGAAGTTGGCGGCCTAGCGGCCTAGCGGCCTAATTATTTTTTCTATGTCCAAGCAATTGTTAATGCGTTTTTTTTTTAAAACAATGATAAATCAAGGTTTTTTATTCATATAGTTACATAGCGGCCTTAAATTGTTATCTTTTCAGAATATCTTTCTTTATCTTTTATTCTAAAACAATTTTAAATTAACTGTTTTATGCACATAATATCACTCTGAAGCGTTTTTCAACTTTTTTTCAAAAAAGTCGATCGAGCACTTCAGCGGCCTAGCGGCCTAGCGGCCTAGCGGCGTGAAGTTAGCGGCCTGGCGGCCTAGCGGCCTAGCGGCCTAAAATGGTATCCTATTTCAAAGCATGAATACATGCATTTTCTTCTAAAACAATGACATCTTAGCTATTTTTATGCACAAATTAACACTTTGAAGCTATTAGCGATTATCAACATTTTTTTTTTTTTAAAGCGTCAATTAAGCAGTCAGCTTTTTCAAATCATTAAACATGCCTGATCTTCTAAAACAATGATATATTTACTGTTTTTATGCACAAATTATCACTCTAAAGCGTTTTTTTTTTTTTTTTTAAAGTTGATCGAGCACTTCAGCGGCCTAGCGGCCTAGCGGCGTGAAGTTAGCGGCCTGGCGGCCTAGCGGCCTAGCGGCCTAAAATTGTTTCCTATTTCAAACCATGTATACATGCATTTTCTTCTAAAACAATGACATATTAACTGTTTTTATGCACAAATTAACACTTTGAAGCTATTAGCGATTATCAACAGTTTTTTTTCAAAAGTGTCGATAAAGCAGTCAGCTATTTCAAAGCATTAAACATGCCTATTCTTCTAAAACAATGATGTATTTACTGTTTTTATGCACAAATTATCACTCTGAAGCGTTTTTCAATTCTTTTCCAAAAAAGTCGATCGAGCACTTCAGCGGCCTAGCGGCCTAGCGGCCTTGCGGCGTGAAGTTAGCGGCCTGGCGGCCTAGCGGCCTAGCGGCCTAAAATGGTTTCCTATTTCAAAGCATGTTTACATGCATTTTCTTCTTAAACAATGACATATTAACTGTTTGAATGCACAAATTAACACTTTGAAGCTATTAGCGATAATCAACATATTTTTTTTCTTTCAAAAAAGTCGATTGAGCAGTCATCTATTTCAAAGCATTAAACATGGCTGATCTTCTAAAACAATGATGTATTTGCTGTTTTTATGCACAAATTATCACTCTAAAGCGTTTTGTTTTTTGTTTTGTTTTTTTTTCAAAAAAATTTGATCGAGCACTTCAGCGGCCTAGCGGCCTAGCGACCTAGCGGCGTGAAGTTAGCGGCCTAGCGGCCTAGCGGCCTAGCGGCCTGGCGGCCTAAAATGCTCTTCTATTTCAAAGCATGTATACATGCATTTTCTTCTAAAAAAATGATATGTTAACTGTTTTTATGCACAGACTATCACTCTGAGGCGATTATCAACATATTTTTGAGAAGGATAGGCATGTTCACATGCTTTGAAAAGCTGACTGCTTGTTGACTTTTTGAAAAAAAGGTTGATAATCGCCTCAGAGTGATAGTGTTTGCTTAAAACAGATAATATATCATTGTTTTAGAAAACAATGCATGTATACATGCTTTGAAATAGGATACCATTTTAGGCCGCTAGGCCGCCAGGCTGCTAACTTCACGCCGCTAGGCCGCTAGGCCGCTGAAGTGCTCGATCGACTTTTTGAAAAAAAGTTGAAAAACGCTTCAGAGTGATATTATGTGCCTAAAAACAGTAAATACATCATTGTTTTAGAAGAACAGGCATGTTTAATGCTTTGAAATAGCTGACTGCTTTATCGACACTTTTGAAAAAAAAACTGTTGATAATCGCTAATAGCTTCAAAGTGTTAATTTGTGCATAAAAAACAGTTAATATATCATTGTTTTAAAAGAAAATGCATGTATACATGGTTTGAAATAGGAAACAATTTTAGGCCGCTAGGCCGCTAGGCCGCCAGGCCGCTAACTTCACGCCGCTAGGCCGCTAGGCCGCTGAAGTGCTCGATCAACTTTTTTGAAAAAAAAATAAAAAAACGCTTTAGAGTGATAATTTGTGCATAAAAACAGTAAATACATTATTGTTTTAGAAGATCAGCCATGTTTAATGCTTTGAAATAGCTGACTGCTCAATCGACTTTTTGAAAAAAAAAATATGTTGATTATCGCTAATAGCTTCAAAGTGTTAATTTGTGCATTCAAACAGTTAATATGTCATTGTTTTAGAAGAAAATGCATGTATTCATGCTTTGAAATAGGATACCATTTTAGGCCGCTAGGCCGCTAGGCCGCCAGGCCGCTAACTTCACGCCGCTAGGCCGCTAGGCCGCTGAAGTGCTCGATCGACTTTTTTGAAAAAAAGTTGAAAAACGCTTCAGAGTGATATTATGTGCCTAAAAACAGTAAATACATCATTGTTTTAGAAGAACAGGCATGTTTATGCTTTGAAATAGCTGACTGCTTTATCGACACTTTTGAAAAAACCTGTTGATAATCGCTAATAGCTTCAAAGTGTTAATTTGTGCATAAAAACAGTTAATATATCATTGTTTAAAAGAAAATGCATGTATACATGGTTTGAAATAGGAAACAATTTTAGGCCGCTAGGCCGCTAGGCCGCCAGGCCGCTAACTTCACGCCGCTAGGCCGCTAGGCCGCTGAAGTGCTCGATCAACTTTTTTGAAAAAAACAAAAAACGCTTTAGAGTGATAATTTGTGCATAAAAACAGCAAATACATCATTGTTTTAGAAGATCAGCCATGTTTAATGCTTTGAAATAGCTGACTGCTCAATCGACTTTTTGAAAAAAAAATATGTTGATTATCGCTAATAGCTTCAAAGTGTTAATTTGTGCATCCAAACAGTTAATATGTCATTGTTTAAGAAGAAAATGCATGTATACATGCTTTGAAATAGGAAACCATTTTAGGCCGCTAGGCCGCTAGGCCGCTAGGCCGCCAGGCCGCTAACTTCACGCCGCTAGGCCGCTGAATTGCTCGATCGACTTTTTTGGAAAAGAATTGAAAAACGCTTCAGAGTGATAATTTGTGCATAAAAACAGTAAATATATCATTGTTTTAGAAGAACAGGCATGTTTAATGCTTTGAAATAGCTGACTGCTTTATCGACACTTTTGAAAAAAAACTGTTGATAATCGCTAATAGCTTCAAAGTGTTAAATTGTGCATAAAACAGTTAATATGTCATTGTTTTAGATGAAAATGCATGTATACATGGTTTGAAATAGGAAACCATTTTAGGCCGCTAGGCCGCTAGGCCGCTAACTTCACGCCGCTAGGCCGCTAGGCCGCTAGGCCGCTGAATTGCTCGATCGACTTTTTTGGAAAAGAATTGAAAAACGCTTCAGAGTGATAATTTGTGCATAAAAACAGTAAATACATCATTGTTTTAGAAGAACAGGCATGTTTAATGCTTTGAAATAGCTGACTGCTTTATCGACACTTTTGAAAAAAACTGTTGATAATCGCTAATAGCTTCAAAGTGTTAATTTGTGCATAAAACAGTTAATATGTCATTGTTTTAGAAGAAAATGCATGTATACATGGTTTGAAATAGGAAACAATTTTAGGCCGCTAGGCCGCTAGGCCGCTAGGCCGCCAGGCCGCTAACTTCACGCCGCTAGGCCGCTAGGCCGCTAGGCCGCTAGGCCGCTGAAGTGATCGATCAACCTTTTTTGAAAAAATAAAATAAAAAACGCTTCAGAGTGATAATTTGTGCATAAAACAGTAAATATATCATTGTTTTAGAAGATCAGGCATGTGTAATGCTTTGAAATAGCTGACTGCTTAATCGACGCTTTAAAAAAAAATGTTGATAATCGCTAATAGCTTCAAAGTGTTAATTTGTGCATAAAAACAGCTAATATGTCATTGTTTTAGAAGAAAATGCATGTATACATGGTTTGAAATAGGAAACCATTTTAGGCCGCTAGGCCGCCAGGCCGCCAACTTCACGCCGCTAGGCCGCTAGGCCGCTAAAGTGCTTGATCGACTTTTTTGAAAAAAAGTTGAAAAACGCTTCAGAGTGATAATTTGTGCATAAAACAGTTAATTTTAAATTGTTTTAGAATAAAAGGTAAAGAAAAATATTCTGAATAAATAACAATTTAAGGCCGCTATGTAACTATATGAATAAAAAACCTTGATTTATCATTGTTTTAAAAAAAACGCATTAACAGTTGCTTGGACATAGAAAAAATAATTAGGCCGCCAGGCCGCTAGGCCGCTAGGCCGCCAACTTCACGCCGCTAGGCCGCTAGGCCGCCAGGCCGCTAACTTCACGCCGCTAGGCCGCTAGGCCGCTAGGCCGCTAACTTCACGCCGCTAGGCCGCTAGGCCGCTAACTTCACGTACATTTGTCATGGGCTATTTTAGCAACTGCGGAGGAACGCGCGACCATCTGTTTCCATAGTGATCACTACGTTGTCGTAATAACATGCTATACGATGAAACTCGCATTCCTAATTTCAAATTACCTGATTATTATTGTATGAAAGTTTTAAAGATATGCTGCATATTTTTTTTCCATTTAATCAAGCTTTTCCACGCACTTCTAGCTATGCCCTTGTAATTTGATTTTAAATCATGATCTGCCACGCCGCGTAGAGCTCCTTAACGCATGAAGTCCCCAACCCCTATATGTGACGTGACAAAGCTCGCTTTGAATGCCCTCGGTGGAGTTATCGCTGGTTGACAGTAGTTGCTAATATAGCCATGAAAACCGTCATTATTATACATGTATTAACTGTGTCAATCTTCTGTTCTGTGAGGCAGTTCACGGCATGTTTTGCACCGTCGACGTGGATGAACTTAGAGGCTACGGGGTTTGGTGGCTGAAGATTGCTTTAATAGCTGTATGCAGAGTTGTTTAACTCCATTCCATCAAAACATGAACAGTAATGGATAGATTTTAAGACACTTATCTGTCATTCTCGTATCTATCCTTCAACATATATGTTTTATATCTTAGTTTTCACAAATCGCATGAAATACAAACTTTCAGTCGGGACCGATCTTCCAGAAACAGACGCATGTACATTCGCGTAATATCACCATATTGAAAATTGTGTCACGCTGACCACAGGACATAACCTATCTAGAGGAGTAAACTACCAAAAACAACATAAATAGGTATTAAGTAGCTGGCGGTTGTATTATTAAAGCGATATGATAATTTGAACTGGAACTGCGTCGATTGGTTCAATTTATACTTATTTCAGTTTGATGTTGTACATTTAAGGAATGAATTGCGGGGTTGATGTCATTATCGGGGTATGAACGCAATTGGGCTGGTCTAAGTGTGTGGAGTCCGAAGGACTCCACGCGTACTTTGACCAGCACAATTGCGTTCATATCCCCGATAATGACATCAACCCCGCAATTCATTCCTTATATTTACACCAATAGTTCATTATTTTGTTCAAAAAACATTAAAAAAAAATACTTCATTTCATTTCGGATTACCTTTCAGTAATCCTTTCTGACCCATTCTGTAAATAGGACGACCCGACTGCTACCGGAAACATTTTTTTCAAATGACGTCACAATAACGCGGGAAAAGATCAACCACTTGAAATCACTTTTAAACGTAAAATTGAAACTCTTTGGGCAACAAAACGTTTAAAATATAATAACTTTGCACTTTCTAAAATGGTGATTTATATTTTACGGGACCTGCTGACACAATACAAACAATAACAAGATCAATAGTTTTTATGTATATTGTTATGCGATGAATTGCGATCCGAACATATCCGAAGATGTTGCGTTCATCGACTGATGAACGCAATTGCCGAAAGGCAGTTCATTTAAGGAATGGAAGTTGAGGTGTAAATATAAAAGGATGAAAAAGATTGTTTAGAACGTTTACAAAAGTGTCAGTTTCTTGCATGACCATTTAATGCCTGTACCAGCGCATTGGAGCCGTAATAAAACCCGGTAATGCATCTGAAAACAGTTATATTATATTTATTATACTTTTTATACCGAAATTACTGAAAAAGAAAATACAATCAAAGTATGCAAAAATAACCTGATTGTAGTGGGGAGTGTAAACACGCCGGTACAATCAAGAGAGAAAATAGAAAACTGATACCATATCCACTCAACCACAAGGACTCATAGAAAGATGATGGATATTTTGACTTTTATTGTATGCATTGGTAGCATCACGTGATAATTTAAATCAACCAATCATGATACAGCCTTTTGTTTAATCGCATAACTAACGCTGTTTTAAAAATTGTGGACTTCAAAAACTATATTGGAGCATATATCAACATTTGTTTAAGGGTATCTTGGTTTCAACACTCCTTATGTTTCTTTACATACTTTATGTTGAAATTAAAAAAAACGTAAACTGTGCATTTTACAAACCATGAAATAGTCCCTTTAAAATGGCGACACAATAAAAAAAGTTCTTGCAATGGCCATTGGTAACCTGTTGTCTTTTGTGACCGTAATTCTTTAAAAACATTGTTTTAGCATTGTTAAGGCTTCCTTTCCATATCTTTGTTTGCACAATTTACGGTATTGCTCCTAAACAATAAAAAGTTTTTCTGGAACTAAATGTCGCAAGATGAAAGCACTCAGCTGCATGTTAAGTTAGTTTCTTAAATTGAAATATAACTTTTCTTTCAATATTAATTAAATGTACATTCAATTGTATCAATGAAAACGCCGTACGAGCATATGTACTTAAAGAACCACATAAACAGTAAACAGATGAAATTAATTTTACTTTCCAAAAATATGTATTTTTTATCAATAATTATATATTTGTTCCTGGTGTTGCAGTATACAAATAATAATAAAAATCATCAGTAATCAATTTACTTCAGCCAACGTTATTAAAGTTACATATATAAGCAAGTACTTGGTGTCCTCTATACCAACCCTCTGATAACGGTTTGAGTTGTATAATTATGCTATTCTAGATACGTTTATGTTTGGTTACTTTGGTATTGCTTAATTCCACACATGCGAGTTCAATTGCGGTCACAAAAGTCAAGAAGCTTTCAATGGTCACTACAGAAACTGCAAGAACGTGATGCCACCAATGTATTCAATAAAACTATTCATCAGGTTACTATGACTCCTTGCGGGTGAGTGGATATTTTTTCTCGTGGGTTCTGTGCCCACTACAATCAAGTTTTTTTTAAGAATTGTATTTTTTTCAGCAATTTTGCTATCGAAAGGTAATAAACAATATATTTAGAGTGGACAGATGCATTACCGAGAAAACTATTTGTTGGTGCCAAAACATAAGCGAGTACCTTTAATAAATCATGCCATACTCATTTGCGAATCTTTTGAATGGATATGAATATGGACTATCAAGGTCACAGGAATTTGACTCAGTGTTTGGTCTGAAATGGTTTTAAAGTAATTTTATAACCAAACGTTGACAAAACGAATGACCCTGTGTAAATGCCAGGTCGAAAGCAGGCTGACCTCAATTTCATAACGATAATACCAGACTATTATTAGCCGATTGAAAATCGATTAAAAGTGACTTAAGATAACCTTCCAATTCAGTATTATCTAGATTTTGTAAAACATTTTGAAAGCTGTTATTTTAATCAGATAAAGAACAATACCATATATCATCTGAACAGTAAATATATTTGATTTAAAACATTGTCTGATTTATATATCGTTTTTTAAAATTGGAAAATGGTTTTAATTATTTGAAACATTAATTCTTTTTTATTCCTATTAACCGTGATTTATAATACAACCTACATTAACAACAAATGAAATTGCGTTTAGAATACAACCTATATTCTCAGCTAATGAAATTGCAGATATGCATTCATTAAGAATTACGCTTAGTCATTAAGGAATTCCAACTTTCGCGGGTGTTAGAAAGTCCGCCTACTACCAATGAGGTATATTCTAAGTCAGTTAGATGACTTGAAGTAATATTTTAATGATAAAAAAGGGCTTGTTCGCTACGCTTACTCCGCTCATTCTTAATCATTAAAATCTTACTTCATGTCATCTAACTATTACATCGGCAAATATTAAGAACTAGGTTTAATATTAATGAATTTTATGAAATCGCGGGTGTTTACAGGTCCGCCCACTGCCACGTATCCGATACACACTCCCTGCGTCCGTTTCTGCGTTGACAATATGTGTCAGCCAATGTGGTTGTATTCTAAGTAAGTCAGATGACCTGAATTAAAATATTAATGATTAAGAAGGGTTCGTTCACTACACTCACTCTGTCCATTCTTGATCATTAATATTTTAATTCATGTAATCAAACTATTAAATAAGAAGCTGTGTATTGATACACATATCTACAAATACTTCAGTAACTAATCTATTTAACGTTATTGTTATCTTAGAAAGTTATGATATTAGCCGTAATCGAACTGTCAGATAAGTCGAAATAGGAAGTTATAGAGGATATTTGTTGAATTCAGAGTAAGATCGTATTTTATTTCACGAGTGGTCACAGAAAAAATATTTTATATATATTTTATATATATATATATATATATATATATATATATATATATATATATATATATATATATATATATATATATATATATATATATATTCACTGTCGCTCTCAGACTCTGGATAAGCGGTATTTTTTCGGGGTGAATTCATGCTCAGTGCAGCCGAAGGTGGTTTTGTTGTTGAGACAGCGAATTAGTTTCATATCTATTAAAGTTGAATGTCACGTTCCCGTGTGTTTACGAAGACCCCAGAGGAAATGTCGAGGATGTGCCCGAAGATGCTTTTGAGAGGGATGCAGCGCAGACGTTGAAAGTTTTTAAAAAGAAAAATGAATTGTTGAACTGATGAATGTAAACTGGAAATTGGTCAAATTCAAAATGCTTGTGCATACATGTACGCGGTTCGAGTTTGTAGGAAGAAATGATCTATTAACTCTATTACTAGCACATGTGGCCAAGTAAATATTCAACCGATACCTACCAATCGGGCCAATTGTAACAGTATTTTCCATGAAATAGTTCATACATAAATTGGTAAGCTTGTTTGTTTTCGGTCAATGTGTACATATTACTGCACTACAGACGACAACAAACATGTACTTGTGACATACATGTTGTTTTTCAAAGTCAAGGGAAGCAATTCTTCTAAAAGATGGAAAAATAATCCCGAGTTGTCTGTACAGAGTGGAATGAGCAAGGGTTATCATTTCACTCGAGCCAGAGTGAAATGATCAAGTTATCAATCACTAATATTTTCACTCTTTCACAGGTATGCATGAAATATAATGAGCAGAAACTTAAAACCCACAGAGAAAGCTCTCTTTTTGAGCAACGTTAATCTGATATTATTTTATTTATTTATTTAGGTTCGGAATAACACGTTTTACTACCGTATATGGTGGTCAAGATCTTTCCAATAATGCCATATATGGTAATGGTCTGTGTGTTTATATAACTAAGAGGCTAGTATAAAAGCCGCTAGTACACGTGCTTTCGTCATTGGAGGTTGTATACTGGGCTATTACACAGCAGAAAAATGGTTTTCCCTCCCTACTCCCCTTTGTTGTTTTGTTTATGCGTTCATACATATTTTAGGATTATAATTTGAATTATGAACATATTCATAACGTTTGTATCTTTTCAGATGAAATTATTTGTGTCGTTCCGCATAAGAGTTTGAGTGGGTGACGTTGTTGTACAGATTGAAAGCGGCGGTTTCATAAACAATTACAACAGTTTCTTGTTTAATGTGTACTTTTGTTTTGGTATAAGTGATCAGACACAATTTACCACATTTGGTGATTTTTTTCATTGTCATGAAACCACTGAGTGTATGTTGTTTGAATATATATACTTGACTGGCATTGACCACTCCTGTACAGGCATTGTTTTATATTTGATAAAGTTTATAAATAAATGATTTATGTTTGGCAGAAATTAGTGAAAGAAAACATAAAACCTAAATAACCACTTAGTCTACATTAACACTATATGAAAACCTAAAATTGACACTCTTAATCAAATCAATACACATACATGTACAACAAACATAAATTTGGGTGATAAACCTTTAACTAATAACTAAATAATGCATTTATGGAAAACATTAATTACTGACAATATTGTAACCGTGAATTTAATAGCTGAAAACGCAAACATATTAAATGATTGGTGAGAGCTAAAATATTCAGTGCGATCTACTATCATCTTATAAGGTAGAACTACTGTGTTTTCTGCACTGTTTTAACGGTTTTGTGTGCAAGAATACTTTTTAGAGAAATTTTGGAGGCATGATATTATTTCTATTCAACTTGTTTCACTATTTCGAAGGTGTCTAATATGCACTGGCCTACGTTGGCATGCGTCAATTATAAAAGAAATACTGTAAGATTTAATCTGGCACTCATTAATTTTCGTCAATGTTTCGTCGTGTTTTGTCCAAACAATATGTTTTCGGCATCATATGGGATAATTAATGAGGTATTTTACTTTTAATCATATTTTCATAAACATAAAGTTAATTTATCTTTTCTACAGATAAATATTCATATGAAGTACATTTAGCAAAGACATACATAACAGACATGATGATTAGGATTCAGTACATAGATTAGAGATAATATTTATACCTCTTTCCTTTGCTGTCATTTTATAGAGTCAACAGTGTAAACAACATTTTACCGATGTTAAATACAGGGCAATATAGTTTGATGGTTGTTATAATTGCTGCACTTGTAAAACAGCAATATGTTTGTTGTTATAACGAAAGTAAACATCTGAGGCATTTTTTTCAATAACACTCTTTCTACTTTAATTAGTTCGAAGGTATTAGAAAAAAACTAGATAAGTGGATTGAAAAAAGGAGAAGAAGGAATCAAGTAAATACAGTTCAGACTTGTCTGTAACGCCGCATAACAGCATCGCCGCATAAACGTGTTTTTTCCGTTTATGCGGTGATTTTCAACGCATAAACAGGGCGAACACGTTTATGCGGCGACGCTCAACGCATAAAGCAAAAATTGCTTATATGGGGCGTAACTGTGTCTTTTTGCCACATAAAGAGGATTAACTTACCATTTATTATAAAGCTAAAACATTACTTCTATATTTCAAAAACACGATGGTGATGACGTTGATATACGCTGATGACCTTGACGTGAATAAATTTCACAATCGCACAATTACCACTGGTTCTTGAAATAATTCTTAGCTCATCTGAGCACAAAGAGCACATGTGGAGCTGTGAGGATTGTTGGATTTCTGTAGTTTGTCCGTCGTAAACAATTGACTTTTTCTAGAAACGTTTGAAATGACGTTGAAAGTGCGCATTGTCAAGGGTACATGCTCGTCAGTCTGACAAAAAGGGGAGAATACACGTTACGTCATACGACGATTCAATTTTCTGATTGTCCCAAATGACGGTGTTGTGCGTTGTCGTAACATGTATTCGCGCCTTTAGTCGGGCCAAACGTCATTTCAAACGTTTTCGCAGAAAAACAATTGGTTTGGTTCACATTTAAACAGATCTTACTAAATCTTTGTCAGAATTTACGTCTCTAAAAGTCTAGTTCAAAGCTTGGTTAAGTGAACACAAAAAACTAAGTCCGATCTTGATGAAGCTTTATCAACCGCTATTGTACTAGTCACTGCATAAACGTGGTCGATTTCGTTTATGCGGCGATGTTGTTATGCGGCGTTACACTGGTCATGCCCGAGTTCAGGAGAAATCCCGAGTAAGCCTTTTGAATCTACATGTATTCGTGTCGGAGACTAATTTGTTAACATCTTTGAAAAAGAGAATTAGAAGTACATGAGTTGTACTTTATGGTTGTATGGTAGGCACTGCGTTAGGCAGGTGGGGTGAGCTAGGATCTTAACTATTGCAATTACATTTCAAAATACCATACTAACACTTGCCCAAATAAAGAAGGTTGAATCAGAGTAAAACAGCATTGTTACACAATATTTCTACCACTAGACACGTTGTCCTCTTTTAATTATTTAATAATTAATAATAATGTTGAAAAAACCATTGTTGATTTTATGAAAAATAGATAGATTGGATTGTTGTTGTATGTCGTGTGCGCAAGGAAGTGCTACTTTCTTACTTATTACAGAACATATAAAATAAAATTGATGATTATAATTTGTCCTCAAGGTGCCCCTCGAAAGCATGTTTTTCTCGTAATAAATGAACCAAATATAACCAATTTCCACATTGATTGTCATCTTTTATCAATTGGTTATGAATTCTCGAACAATCGCGATGTAAAACAAATTATTGCATAACAGAGACTCAGAATTGGCATTTCAAATGCGTAGATATATTGTGACGGCGACCTAGTCAACACAACAGGTTGAAAAACATAGCAAAAGTTTTATGTTGAAGACACGTCTAAATGATCGACAAAGATGCAAGCAATTCGCCCCCCCCCCCCCCTTAAGGCTTTCTAACTTTTCTAATGAAGTCGTGTGCGTGGATACACATTGAATATTGTAAAACAAGTCCTAACGTATTCAAACGATATCAATATAGTTACAATAATATCTATATCAACTAAACATACATTGGACATAAATCGGACTTAAATGTGTTGGGATTGACGATTTGGTAATCCAGATGTGTCGAATCTTCGTTATCTCGACTTTTTTCCTACGTCCCGACGAACTCGACATAACGAACTTCGACTGTAAAAATATTTTTTGGGGATTGTTTTTACTTGAAATGTTTGTTTGATATCTAAGGTTTTGTGATAGAGGATCATTTTTCAATTAATTTTGGTCTTGAAAAAATGTATTGACTGATTTTTTAAGGAGGGGTGTGGCCCATAGGGTGGGTCATGTCAACGCAACTGCCGCCTGTGGTTCGATTCAGAAACTTTTATTTTGATACTTAAGAATAACAGAGGCGGTAGTCCCGTGGTTCATTGTTTTGATACCAAGCACTAAAAAAATGCTGCGCCCAATGAGACGGTATGTATTTTTGTTTATTTTCTCTCCATAATTAAACAATTAAATTTCCTCACATCAACCTTGTTCCAGCGCCCAATTTTCCCTGTAATATGGTACCTTCATTTTGTCAGACAGTTCTGTAGTTTACTTGGAATGCGTGTCACAAGTTTTCAATCGAGGCGAAATGTGCTGCGGAAATCTTTGAACCAAGCATGAACTGTCCATTTTTTCTTAATTTCGTCCGTAATATACGCAATTATGTTTACATAACTATTCATAAACATTGACCGTACACTTATCGATATGCCCTAAGTTATGTTTCCATAGCAACGTACGCATTTTGCGGATATAACGCTACAACCATTTTTCGAACCAAGCACTTACGAAATATTATTCGAACCAAGCACTTCATCATTTTATACGCTTAATGTATTTCTTTTTCAGGCTGATAAACAAGCCGTTCAACAGCTGGAAACGCATACTACTCCTGTAGCATTGAAAATCATGATATATTAAAACATTCATCGAAGATATGGAGTTGAAGTTATATAAAAAATATATCAGGAAATGTTTCTGCAATGACTGCACCATGTTGGCGGTAATTTATTTTCGTCTATACATTAACTCGCATAATATAATGGCCATTTCTTTGTATACGTCACAACAATTCATTCCTTAGTACTATTTTGTTGTGATCGTTTATTTTAACTCATAACTAAACTCATGCATTTTCAATTAACAGGTATCATATGCATTTGACTTATCAGCACGGAAAAGGTTGCCAGGCCGGAAAATATACGACTGTTTCAACAGATAGAAACGCCTCGCTAAAGGCCAATCTGGGTGTGCGTTGGGAGAAAGCCAGTAGAAATGACTTGAAAATGGTTGCTACAAAACGGATAGGCTTGGAATGAATAACGATTTACCATAGTATTTATTCATTGTGAAGTGTACTGAACATCATTGTACATTGTATCTTTACTGAGTACAATATTTTCGCATATTTTAACGTTTAAACCAAGAGAATATTGCTATACATTTTAGCTCTTATAATTGTATGCGTCTGTCGAATTGTCTCTTATTGATCTGCATACCTTAAAATATTGTATTTTATAGCATTAAAACTATATCAATTAACAGTTAGCTTATAAATTTCTTATACTTTAAGAGTATTAGTTTCGGGAAATGGCTGAGGAACAAATAATCAATTCGAATAAATGTTTATTATTTTCATTATTTTTATGACAAAAGCATGCAGTGTGAAAACAAGACACATAACTAACGTAACAGTGTGAGTGTATGTATAGAATGTGTATAAACCATTGTTAACATGAACATGCTATATTCATGTAATAAATAGTGTATAATTATACTCTAACATATGCAAATACATACAACCATGAACATATTACAGCAATTAAACAAAACTCGAGAACTGTATCATTAACATAGTAATTACAAATCGCAAACATAAACTAAAGATTATCACAGATTGATATAACATTCAATTGGGTTAAGAACCGATCATCGCAAGCAGATGATAACATTAGTCTGTTAAAAGATATAAAAAAAACAGTTCACTCAATCACTTATTTGCGCACTTCTGGACGCTTCTATAGTAGCTCAGGCCGGAACGTGAAGCGTATTCTTTACCACAGCTACATTTCCTCCCCTCGGTGGAATAACAGATGAACCACCAGATCTCGTCGAATGTGGTATTTAGCAACACAAATTTCACATTCGATCTGGGCGTCTGTATGTACCATTCTCCGATGGTTAAACAAATCCCCATTTGTGGCTGTATGGTGCTAAGCCTGTAGGTTTTCTTTTATGTAAACTTAATGCGCCTTTGGTCTTGTATGATTTCCCACAATGTCGGCATAACATATTTTGCAACAATATAAAAATTATATAGTGCTTGGTTCGAATAATATTTCGTAAGTGCTTGGTTCGAAAAACGTTTGTAGCGTTATTTCGGCAAAATGCGTACGTTGCTATGGTAACATAACTTAGGGCATATCGATAGGGTTACATGCAATGTTCATAAATAGCTCTTTAAACGAAATTGCGTATATAAATGACGAAAATTAGAAAAAAATGGACAGTTCATGCTTGGTTCAAAGATTTCCGCAGCACATTTCGATTCGATTGAAAACTTGTGACACGCATTCCAAGTAAACTACAGAACTGTCTGACAAAATGAAGGTACCATATTACAGGGAAAATTGGGCGCTGGAACATGGTTGATGTGAGGAAATTTAATTGTTTAATTATGGAGAGAAAATAAACAAAAATACATACCGTCTCACTGGGCGCAGTATATTTTTAGTGCTTGGTATCAAAACAATATACCACGTGATTACCGCCTCTGAATAATATTCTTACGATTTGACTATACAGAATATATTGTGATCTGTATTTCATTGTGCACCTTTGGAGTATTATTAATCAATTACATTCGTCAGATATCAAACTTGACCCAATTTCTAGATACCGGCAATCCCTCGTTCGAATATCTCTCATGTTGTAACTTTCATCAATTGATATGAGCGAATCAATTGCGATAACACGACACACGATAACTTGAGATTTCAGGTTCAAACTCATTTCAATTTTCAAAGTGTCAGGTATTCACACTGTGTAAAATTGCTACCACTGATCCATTCTTCCTCTTAACCAATCATTCATGCAACAAATTATCAACTCAACCGCTCATTCACCCCATTAACTTCACCACTCGACCATTCACCTACTTACGAACTTATCCACGCAAACACTCATCCACCCCATCCACTTAACTATATAGATAAACGTATTATGGCGTTTTAAGGTGAAATTGACCTATGAAAATAATTTCAAACTGATTTATTTTAGCACTATTATACGGTCCTGTAAAAGCAAATCAGGAATTTCACTGTCTACGTCTTGAAGCAATCTTTGGGATTTTTTTTATACCGACTAATGCAACATAGTGCGTGGGTAATGGCGGGTCGACAACGGCATTTAATTTTGTGTTACCTGTACGGCATAGAGTAAGTAATTATACGAGTACTTTCAGAAGAGATGCACCGTTTCTGAGACCACTGTCAAACTGTCACGCCATGTCTTGAGATATTTAGCGGTAACCGGTGAAAATTATCTAGCAGAGAATGTTCGCGGGTTGAAATATACTTTATGTCCAAATTCCATTATAGGTGCTCCTTCGATTTTTGATGAGCGAATGATACGATAGTTTTTGCGAGATCGTTTGACGATTTCAATAGGTCTTCGACATATATACTGTGTCGCACGATATTGTAAGATATTTATAAAATCATGAGTTACTAGTACAACGATTTTAAACGAGTTAGCGACAGTATGGATGCTTTAAGACATACGATACGATATATTGCGACATTAAGTGTGGACATAAAATGCTTGAAATGATGTGTTCCGTGTGATATGTAACATAATAAAATGCGTCTTCCGAAACATATATTGAGAGCAACACAATGCATTTGATAACTCAGTGTCTAGTCAAACTATTCAGCCTGTGGCTTTCATGGCAAAAACGATATTGAAAATTGTTTTCGAGATATACCCATTGAGAAAAATCACAAGAAACAAGATAGTTAACGTTAAACTCAAGTGACATTGACAGTAAAAAAATGTAAGGATACGTTTTTTCCAAGTACTACGAGGTCTTAACTTACTAAATAACAATACCATGCGTTTAACACAATTTAATTTTACTTTTAAGTATGTATTTTGTGCAATGATAAATGTTCATCATTCAGATTCAGATTCTCATTTCAACATTTATTTACCACTTTAAACCTATGTCAAAATATATAATAGCCTTTTCATAAGAGGCAGAATGTTCATAGATTTCTCAACTCTGTTATCAAGAGAAATTTGAGGAACCGAATAATGTATCTATGCTTGATAATTTGCGTAATGGTAAACACCATACTATAATATAGGTAGAAGTTTTAAGACTATTGAATAATGCTTTTTAAAAGAATTGTGATTACAAAGTTGTTAACATTCAAATTTGAGAGTTTCTGGTTATCCCCTTTCACGTTTATCCTAATACCAATTTCTGTGTGTCAAAACATGTGTGTGTCTATTATGGACATTAAAGTTGGAGGACCAGATTTCTTAAATCTTAAATTTTTAGAAAGGATGTGGTATACTTTTACTTTCGTTACAGTTTATTTTTCGGTTTATAATATTGGTAAAACTATCACTTTAACAAAATCTTTATGTTGTTTATTGTTTACTATCATAAGTTTCATATAAATATTTATATGAAAAACTACAGAAACAAGTACAGCATTCGAAAGTTTAAGGTTCAACGCCAAAGACACCGAACACTAAAACAAACAATCCAAAACCAGAAAACATGGAGCAAAAGTACAAAACTCACCACACAGCACACTTCATGTACAATATAAAAACAGCTTGGGTGTTTATCAATGACTGTCAGGTACCGCCTTGGATGCATGTAAATGTAAATCAATTTGGGGTTTAAACTAGTTTGTGCGTGCACAACCTCACGCTTATCCCAACAATCCCGAATAAAGTTAAACGTAAATGGTAAATCTGAGTCGGCTTATGTTTAAACCAATGTAATAACTAACGTATAAAGAAAACTAAATTTATCGTTTCAACTATGAGGAAGACAAATTGAGTTATCAGTAAAACTTGATAAAAGGTAGCAATAGTATCATAGTTGGATGCTTATTGGCTGTGTTAAACTGACAGTGCAAAATCAAGTTGGATAACTATGGCACCTTTCACAACACTTCTATGCATATTTCTTCTGCTGTGCCTTTGGAATGGTTCTGTTTTGTCAGGTAAGATCCAGTCTCTTCATTTTAATATTTTTACTGTTAACTAATTTAACACCTTGCATGTAAAAGAAAGTAAATGTAGGTATTTTGAATAATTAAGACACCAGCATACCATCAAAATCAGCAAATAAAGATATATACTGTAAAAATAAAGCTAGTAAATGCCAAAATTTCGCAAAGGAATGAATTCGACGCTAACACACGAACGGACACACTGACACACAACCAAGAGGACACCTTCATTATTGGAAACATGAATGTTTTCCAAAAAACATTATTTATCGGTTTAAGGATGTTATAATAATATCTGTCATGTGTTCCCGTTCCGGATAGAAAAATCCGACCCGAGGGCACCTGCGTTGCCAGGTAACAAGGCTTGCCGAGTTACCGGCTACGCAGCGTGCCCGAAGGTTGGATTTTTCTATCCGGAACGGACACACATGATAGATATTTTTTCTAGCATACATTAAATTACATTTTTTTTGGGAAGAAAGTACATAAAAAAGCGCATTTTTGTACATATCACCAAAAAGCGCGTGCGATGATGTTTACTGACGTCATGACGCGCAGTAATTTTTATCACTGCAGACGTCAATAAGTTCCTTCGAAATTACGTCTTTATAGGGTTATTTTGTTTTGTTTTTTAAAGTTCATTTTTGTAAAGTTAATGTTAATAGAACTCATTTATTTAAATCTCATAATTATGATTACATAAAGTGTATTTTAAAAGAAATTGAAAGTATTACGTCACAGCGCGTGACTCATCTGGCATGGGGGAAGCCAAATGGAGTTTTCCAGCACGGCTGAATTTACCGGAAATGCCTATCCGGTGTGCTAGAATAATAATATCTGTCATGTGTTCCCGTTCCGGATAGAAAAATCCGACCCGAGGGCACCTGCGTTGCCAGGTAACGAGGCTTGCCGAGTTACCGGCTACGCTGCGTGCCCGAGGTTCGGATTTTTATATCCGGAACGGATACACATGATAGATATTTTTTCTAGCATACCTTAAATTACATTTTTTGTTAAGAAAATATATAAGAAAGCGCGTTTTTGTACATTTCACCAAAAAGCGCGTGCGATGATGTTTACTGACGTCATGACGCGCAGTAATTTGTATTCACTGCATAGTGCGTAAACAAGTTCCTTCGCTATCACGTCTTTTAAGGGTTATTTTATTTTGTTTAAAGGAATATTTTTGTAATGTTAATGTTAATGGAACTCATCTATTGAAATCTCATAACTATGATTACATTAAGTGTTTAATTAAAGAAATTGAAAGTATTACGTCACAGCGCGTGACTCATCTGGCATGGGGGGATGCCAGATGGAGTTTTCCAGCACGGCTGAATTTACCGGAAATGCCTATCCGGTGTGCTAGAAAATCTTTGCTTTTTGTGACATTCTTTAATAGTTCTTGTAACGACCTTACCAACGGCACAGCACAGCGTCCGAGAGTCGTCAGTTGGGTTCTAAAAGAATATTGAGATTTCATGAAGAGGTTGTATCAAAATATTCCGTTGTTGACATATATGTTATTCGCTGTTGTCAGTAAGTGTTACATTTATATATAAAAAAGAAAACAACATAAAGGGTTTCTTTCGTGACAAATACAGTAAAAGAAGTATTCACACACACACACACACGCGCACGCGCACGCGCACGCACACGCACGCACGCACGCACGCATTAATTGTATTATTTTGACCTTGTTGTCCTCTCGTAGACCGTTTATGTTCCATAGCAATAGTTCATATTTAACTGGTTTCAGACGGCTGTCAAACATCGCTGAAACTGGTGAATGGAAACGTTACATACAAAGGGACAGTCACGGGATCAAAGGCAACGTTTAACTGTTTCGAAGGGTATGACCTAGTTGCTTCGAATCCGGACACAATTTGTCTTTCAAACAATTCCTGGGCCGGGTTCGTAGCCAGTTGTGAACCTGTTGGTATGTAGGTTTTGATTACTGTTGTTAAACTTTGTAAGTGACTGATCTAAGATAATTTGATGATGTTTGTGAACTGTCAGATTATTTATAATTTCATTTAAATTTGTTTAATGAACGACATTGCCGTCAACGCGTTAAAGCGTAAAATATACTTTCTTGGTAATGTTTAAAATATATATTATATATCAAATTTTAACCTGTTGATAAAGCCAAAAACACTCCTGTAATTTCCTAATAAAATATAAACAATAGAAACCACAAAGTACACCCTTCTTCTTCTTGTCTTTTCTTGATAATGAATATTGTTGTATTTTAACGGTAGCAAATACACTTCATTAGGTTGGGGTAATCCAAACGGATCCAAAATAAGTGAAAAAATTATGCAGCACCGCTTAAGATCAGACATTTATTTTTTGTAGTACTAGAAATGTTATCTTTACTGTAGACACCTTTAAAATTCTTAATTCCTAATTGCTTTACCCATAAATAAATGCCATAGTACCCTTTGATTTAGTAAGCACACTAAGTTGTCCTTTTGCGAGATATGGAGCAGTATTTCTTTTTTTTATTTGTTGTTATCAATAGAAAACATTTCTTATTTACCCATTCCGTTACTTGCCAAAGACACCCGTAGCTAATGGAGCCAATAATTTTGAAACAAACTTTGTTGCTGTTTTTTTGCTAAAAGTCCATCTACCCCCCCCCCCCAAAAAAAAAAAACAAAACAAACTCCATTCTTTGATTGAGCACTTATTTGTATCTTTGTTATTGTTAAGTCCATCCTAGTTCTATTTGCTTTATTTTGCTTTTTAATGTTATTTGTTCGTGTGTCCGTTAACATAAGTTGAAATCTTCCGGCCAACTGTTCATGTCTTAATTTAAGGGTAATTTAACTTTTTTGGTTATATGCTATTGCTCAATATTTTTTGCCCATCCGTTTAATGTATTGAATATAGTTTGTACGTCTATATATTAAAGCTGCACTCTCACAGATTGAACGTTTTTTTTTTATATTTTGTCTTGGAACGAGCAAATTTTTGCAAAATTCCATGGAAACCAGTTATATAAGACTGCTGAAAAAAACAAAAAGATCACAGATTTTTATATTTAAGTTCAAAAATCGGTGTTTTATGCATTTTTCCTAAACAGTTACTATCGGTTTAAGTCATAAAACATTAAATTTCGAAAGGAAATATGAAAATCTACGATCTGATTTTTTGTCAGCAATCTTATATCATTGGTTTGCAGATATTTACACAAAAATTTCCTCTTTCCAAGACAAAAAATAAAAAAAAGTGGTAATGGTATATCTGTGAGGGTGCAGCTTTAATATATTATTTTTAATATATGACATTTCGTTTCCAACTGTATCAATATTGCCTTGTTCTTGATATAGAATATTGAAAATACTTTGTTATCTGCTCGTGGTACACGATTTAGTCCATTTCATATCATTATTTGAAATAGTTTTTCATATAAATATATATATGAGTATATACGTCTATTGTGCCAGATGGCATAAAAGCCTTATTGGTGGGAATTTTAAGATTCAAAAAATATATACCAGCTTCATAAGGTCTTGAAAGAGCATTAGTTTGTATGTTGGTGTCGGAAAAGCTACAGATATGAATCGTTTGGCTATGTTCAAAAGCTAGTGTATTAAAATACAGCTCCATCTGGGTAGGTTAAAAGCGTAACTTTTAACGTTAGGATTGTTGGCTCTTCTAATTCAAATCAACTTTTAGGTGAAACAATTTCGGGAATTGTGTGCGATCGTTCAATATATTGATAATTATATAATTTACTTCTTAATTTACAGATTGCCATACAGCTCCATATCTCACTCATGGACAAGTGACCTCTCATGCAACTACGTTCCCTTCTTCAACAACGTACGCTTGTGATCCAGGGTATAGCCTCAGTGGAAATAGCACAATACAGTGCTTGAGTAGCGGACATTGGTCTTCAATGCGAGCAGCGTGTAACCCAGTCGGTAATTAACATTTTTAACTGCCGTTTAAACGGTCAGACTGTATGTATGTTTACAGCCTACGTGATTGCACTCATGAAATTACGTTATTTTAAAGTTTGTATAAGTTATCATATGAATAGTGTTAGAACGTAACGTTTACTTTTAAGTATGTATTTTGTGCAATGATAAATGTTCATCATTCAGATTCAGATTCTCATTTCAACATTTATTTACCACTTTAAACCTATGTCAAAATATATAATAGCCTTTTCATAAGAGGCAGAATGTTCATAGATTTCTCAACTCTGTTATCAAGAGAAATTTGAGGAACCGAATAATGTATCTATGCTTGATAATTTGCGTAATGGTAAACACCATACTATAATATAGGTAGAAGTTTTAAGACTATTGAATAATGCTTTTTAAAAGAATTGTGATTACAAAGTTGTTAACATTCAAATTTGAGAGTTTCTGGTTATCCCCTTTCACGTTTATCCTAATACCAATTTCTGTGTGTCAAAACATGTGTGTGTCTATTATGGACATTAAAGTTGGAGGACCAGATTTCTTAAATCTTAAATTTTTAGAAAGGATGTGGTATACTTTTACTTTCGTTACAGTTTATTTTTCGGTTTATAATATTGGTAAAACTATCACTTTAACAAAATCTTTATGTTGTTTATTGTTTACTATCATAAGTTTCATATAAATATTTATATGAAAAACTACAGAAACAAGTACAGCATTCGAAAGTTTAAGGTTCAACGCCAAAGACACCGAACACTAAAACAAACAATCCAAAACCAGAAAACATGGAGCAAAAGTACAAAACTCACCACACAGCACACTTCATGTACAATATAAAAACAGCTTGGGTGTTTATCAATGACTGTCAGGTACCGCCTTGGATGCATGTAAATGTAAATCAATTTGGGGTTTAAACTAGTTTGTGCGTGCACAACCTCACGCTTATCCCAACAATCCCGAATAAAGTTAAACGTAAATGGTAAATCTGAGTCGGCTTATGTTTAAACCAATGTAATAACTAACGTATAAAGAAAACTAAATTTATCGTTTCAACTATGAGGAAGACAAATTGAGTTATCAGTAAAACTTGATAAAAGGTAGCAATAGTATCATAGTTGGATGCTTATTGGCTGTGTTAAACTGACAGTGCAAAATCAAGTTGGATAACTATGGCACCTTTCACAACACTTCTATGCATATTTCTTCTGCTGTGCCTTTGGAATGGTTCTGTTTTGTCAGGTAAGATCCAGTCTCTTCATTTTAATATTTTTACTGTTAACTAATTTAACACCTTGCATGTAAAAGAAAGTAAATGTAGGTATTTTGAATAATTAAGACACCAGCATACCATCAAAATCAGCAAATAAAGATATATACTGTAAAAATAAAGCTAGTAAATGCCAAAATTTCGCAAAGGAATGAATTCGACGCTAACACACGAACGGACACACTGACACACAACCAAGAGGACACCTTCATTATTGGAAACATGAATGTTTTCCAAAAAACATTATTTATCGGTTTAAGGATGTTATAATAATATCTGTCATGTGTTCCCGTTCCGGATAGAAAAATCCGACCCGAGGGCACCTGCGTTGCCAGGTAACGAGGCTTGCCGAGTTACCGGCTACGCAGCGTGCCCGAAGGTTGGATTTTTCTATCCGGAACGGACACACATGATAGATATTTTTTCTAGCATACATTAAATTACATTTTTTTGGGAAGAAAGTACATAAAAAAGCGCATTTTTGTACATATCACCAAAAAGCGCGTGCGATGATGTTTACTGACGTCATGACGCGCAGTAATTTTTATCACTGCAGACGTCAATAAGTTCCTTCGAAATTACGTCTTTATAGGGTTATTTTGTTTTGTTTTTTAAAGTTCATTTTTGTAAAGTTAATGTTAATAGAACTCATTTATTTAAATCTCATAATTATGATTACATAAAGTGTATTTTAAAAGAAATTGAAAGTATTACGTCACAGCGCGTGACTCATCTGGCATGGGGGAAGCCAAATGGAGTTTTCCAGCACGGCTGAATTTACCGGAAATGCCTATCCGGTGTGCTAGAATAATAATATCTGTCATGTGTTCCCGTTCCGGATAGAAAAATCCGACCCGAGGGCACCTGCGTTGCCAGGTAACGAGGCTTGCCGAGTTACCGGCTACGCTGCGTGCCCGAGGTTCGGATTTTTATATCCGGAACGGATACACATGATAGATATTTTTTCTAGCATACCTTAAATTACATTTTTTGTTAAGAAAATATATAAGAAAGCGCGTTTTTGTACATTTCACCAAAAAGCGCGTGCGATGATGTTTACTGACGTCATGACGCGCAGTAATTTGTATTCACTGCATAGTGCGTAAACAAGTTCCTTCGCTATCACGTCTTTTAAGGGTTATTTTATTTTGTTTAAAGGAATATTTTTGTAATGTTAATGTTAATGGAACTCATCTATTGAAATCTCATAACTATGATTACATTAAGTGTTTAATTAAAGAAATTGAAAGTATTACGTCACAGCGCGTGACTCATCTGGCATGGGGGGATGCCAGATGGAGTTTTCCAGCACGGCTGAATTTACCGGAAATGCCTATCCGGTGTGCTAGAAAATCTTTGCTTTTTGTGACATTCTTTAATAGTTCTTGTAACGACCTTACCAACGGCACAGCACAGCGTCCGAGAGTCGTCAGTTGGGTTCTAAAAGAATATTGAGATTTCATGAAGAGGTTGTATCAAAATATTCCGTTGTTGACATATATGTTATTCGCTGTTGTCAGTAAGTGTTACATTTATATATAAAAAAGAAAACAACATAAAGGGTTTCTTTCGTGACAAATACAGTAAAAGAAGTATTCACACACACACACACACGCGCACGCGCACGCGCACGCACACGCACGCACGCACGCACGCATTAATTGTATTATTTTGACCTTGTTGTCCTCTCGTAGACCGTTTATGTTCCATAGCAATAGTTCATATTTAACTGGTTTCAGACGGCTGTCAAACATCGCTGAAACTGGTGAATGGAAACGTTACATACAAAGGGACAGTCACGGGATCAAAGGCAACGTTTAACTGTTTCGAAGGGTATGACCTAGTTGCTTCGAATCCGGACACAATTTGTCTTTCAAACAATTCCTGGGCCGGGTTCGTAGCCAGTTGTGAACCTGTTGGTATGTAGGTTTTGATTACTGTTGTTAAACTTTGTAAGTGACTGATCTAAGATAATTTGATGATGTTTGTGAACTGTCAGATTATTTATAATTTCATTTAAATTTGTTTAATGAACGACATTGCCGTCAACGCGTTAAAGCGTAAAATATACTTTCTTGGTAATGTTTAAAATATATATTATATATCAAATTTTAACCTGTTGATAAAGCCAAAAACACTCCTGTAATTTCCTAATAAAATATAAACAATAGAAACCACAAAGTACACCCTTCTTCTTCTTGTCTTTTCTTGATAATGAATATTGTTGTATTTTAACGGTAGCAAATACACTTCATTAGGTTGGGGTAATCCAAACGGATCCAAAATAAGTGAAAAAATTATGCAGCACCGCTTAAGATCAGACATTTATTTTTTGTAGTACTAGAAATGTTATCTTTACTGTAGACACCTTTAAAATTCTTAATTCCTAATTGCTTTACCCATAAATAAATGCCATAGTACCCTTTGATTTAGTAAGCACACTAAGTTGTCCTTTTGCGAGATATGGAGCAGTATTTCTTTTTTTTATTTGTTGTTATCAATAGAAAACATTTCTTATTTACCCATTCCGTTACTTGCCAAAGACACCCGTAGCTAATGGAGCCAATAATTTTGAAACAAACTTTGTTGCTGTTTTTTTGCTAAAAGTCCATCTACCCCCCCCCCCCAAAAAACAAAACAAAACAAACTCCATTCTTTGATTGAGCACTTATTTGTATCTTTGTTATTGTTAAGTCCATCCTAGTTCTATTTGCTTTATTTTGCTTTTTAATGTTATTTGTTCGTGTGTCCGTTAACATAAGTTGAAATCTTCCGGCCAACTGTTCATGTCTTAATTTAAGGGTAATTTAACTTTTTTGGTTATATGCTATTGCTCAATATTTTTTGCCCATCCGTTTAATGTATTGAATATAGTTTGTACGTCTATATATTAAAGCTGCACTCTCACAGATTGAACGTTTTTTTTTATATTTTGTCTTGGAACGAGCAAATTTTTGCAAAATTCCATGGAAACCAGTTATATAAGACTGCTGAAAAAAACAAAAAGATCACAGATTTTTATATTTAAGTTCAAAAATCGGTGTTTTATGCATTTTTCCTAAACAGTTACTATCGGTTTAAGTCATAAAACATTAAATTTCGAAAGGAAATATGAAAATCTACGATCTGATTTTTTGTCAGCAATCTTATATCATTGGTTTGCAGATATTTACACAAAAATTTCCTCTTTCCAAGACAAAAAATAAAAAAAAGTGGTAATGGTATATCTGTGAGGGTGCAGCTTTAATATATTATTTTTAATATATGACATTTCGTTTCCAACTGTATCAATATTGCCTTGTTCTTGATATAGAATATTGAAAATACTTTGTTATCTGCTCGTGGTACACGATTTAGTCCATTTCATATCATTATTTGAAATAGTTTTTCATATAAATATATATATGAGTATATACGTCTATTGTGCCAGATGGCATAAAAGCCTTATTGGTGGGAATTTTAAGATTCAAAAAATATATACCAGCTTCATAAGGTCTTGAAAGAGCATTAGTTTGTATGTTGGTGTCGGAAAAGCTACAGATATGAATCGTTTGGCTATGTTCAAAAGCTAGTGTATTAAAATACAGCTCCATCTGGGTAGGTTAAAAGCGTAACTTTTAACGTTAGGATTGTTGGCTCTTCTAATTCAAATCAACTTTTAGGTGAAACAATTTCGGGAATTGTGTGCGATCGTTCAATATATTGATAATTATATAATTTACTTCTTAATTTACAGATTGCCATACAGCTCCATATCTCACTCATGGACAAGTGACCTCTCATGCAACTACGTTCCCTTCTTCAACAACGTACGCTTGTGATCCAGGGTATAGCCTCAGTGGAAATAGCACAATACAGTGCTTGAGTAGCGGACATTGGTCTTCAATGCGAGCAGCGTGTAACCCAGTCGGTAATTAACATTTTTAACTGCCGTTTAAACGGTCAGACTCTATGTATGTTTACAGCCTACGTGATTGCACTCATGAAATTACGTTATTTTAAAGTTTGTATAAGTTATCATATGAATAGTGTTAGAACGTAACGTTTACTTTTAAGTATGTATTTTGTGCAATGATAAATGTTCATCATTCAGATTCAGATTCTCATTTCAACATTTATTTACCACTTTAAACCTATGTCAAAATATATAATAGCCTTTTCATAAGAGGCAGAATGTTCATAGATTTCTCAACTCTGTTATCAAGAGAAATTTGAGGAACCGAATAATGTATCTATGCTTGATAATTTGCGTAATGGTAAACACCATACTATAATATAGGTAGAAGTTTTAAGACTATTGAATAATGCTTTTTAAAAGAATTGTGATTACAAAGTTGTTAACATTCAAATTTGAGAGTTTCTGGTTATCCCCTTTCACGTTTATCCTAATACCAATTTCTGTGTGTCAAAACATGTGTGTGTCTATTATGGACATTAAAGTTGGAGGACCAGATTTCTTAAATCTTAAATTTTTAGAAAGGATGTGGTATACTTTTACTTTCGTTACAGTTTATTTTTCGGTTTATAATATTGGTAAAACTATCACTTTAACAAAATCTTTATGTTGTTTATTGTTTACTATCATAAGTTTCATATAAATATTTATATGAAAAACTACAGAAACAAGTACAGCATTCGAAAGTTTAAGGTTCAACGCCAAAGACACCGAACACTAAAACAAACAATCCAAAACCAGAAAACATGGAGCAAAAGTACAAAACTCACCACACAGCACACTTCATGTACAATATAAAAACAGCTTGGGTGTTTATCAATGACTGTCAGGTACCGCCTTGGATGCATGTAAATGTAAATCAATTTGGGGTTTAAACTAGTTTGTGCGTGCACAACCTCACGCTTATCCCAACAATCCCGAATAAAGTTAAACGTAAATGGTAAATCTGAGTCGGCTTATGTTTAAACCAATGTAATAACTAACGTATAAAGAAAACTAAATTTATCGTTTCAACTATGAGGAAGACAAATTGAGTTATCAGTAAAACTTGATAAAAGGTAGCAATAGTATCATAGTTGGATGCTTATTGGCTGTGTTAAACTGACAGTGCAAAATCAAGTTGGATAACTATGGCACCTTTCACAACACTTCTATGCATATTTCTTCTGCTGTGCCTTTGGACCTTGTTAATGTTAATGGAACTCATCTATTGAAATCTCATAACTATGATTACATTAAGTGTTTAATTAAAGAAATTGAAAGTATTACGTCACAGCGCGTGACTCATCTGGCATGGGGGGATGCCAGATGGAGTTTTCCAGCACGGCTGAATTTACCGGAAATGCCTATCCGGTGTGCTAGAAAATCTTTGCTTTTTGTGACATTCTTTAATAGTTCTTGTAACGACCTTACCAACGGCACAGCACAGCGTCCGAGAGTCGTCAGTTGGGTTCTAAAAGAATATTGAGATTTCATGAAGAGGTTGTATCAAAATATTCCGTTGTTGACATATATGTTATTCGCTGTTGTCAGTAAGTGTTACATTTATATATAAAAAAGAAAACAACATAAAGGGTTTCTTTCGTGACAAATACAGTAAAAGAAGTATTCACACACACACACACACGCGCACGCGCACGCGCACGCACACGCACGCACGCACGCACGCACGCATTAATTGTATTATTTTGACCTTGTTGTCCTCTCGTAGACCGTTTATGTTCCATAGCAATAGTTCATATTTAACTGGTTTCAGACGGCTGTCAAACATCGCTGAAACTGGTGAATGGAAACGTTACATACAAAGGGACAGTCACGGGATCAAAGGCAACGTTTAACTGTTTCGAAGGGTATGACCTAGTTGCTTCGAATCCGGACACAATTTGTCTTTCAAACAATTCCTGGGCCGGGTTCGTAGCCAGTTGTGAACCTGTTGGTATGTAGGTTTTGATTACTGTTGTTAAACTTTGTAAGTGACTGATCTAAGATAATTTGATGATGTTTGTGAACTGTCAGATTATTTATAATTTCATTTAAATTTGTTTAATGAACGACATTGCCGTCAACGCGTTAAAGCGTAAAATATACTTTCTTGGTAATGTTTAAAATATATATTATATATCAAATTTTAACCTGTTGATAAAGCCAAAAACACTCCTGTAATTTCCTAATAAAATATAAACAATAGAAACCACAAAGTACACCCTTCTTCTTCTTGTCTTTTCTTGATAATGAATATTGTTGTATTTTAACGGTAGCAAATACACTTCATTAGGTTGGGGTAATCCAAACGGATCCAAAATAAGTGAAAAAATTATGCAGCACCGCTTAAGATCAGACATTTATTTTTTGTAGTACTAGAAATGTTATCTTTACTGTAGACACCTTTAAAATTCTTAATTCCTAATTGCTTTACCCATAAATAAATGCCATAGTACCCTTTGATTTAGTAAGCACACTAAGTTGTCCTTTTGCGAGATATGGAGCAGTATTTCTTTTTTTTATTTGTTGTTATCAATAGAAAACATTTCTTATTTACCCATTCCGTTACTTGCCAAAGACACCCGTAGCTAATGGAGCCAATAATTTTGAAACAAACTTTGTTGCTGTTTTTTTGCTAAAAGTCCATCTAACCCCCCCCCAAAAAAAAACAAAACAAACTCCATTCTTTGATTGAGCACTTATTTGTATCTTTGTTATTGTTAAGTCCATCCTAGTTCTATTTGCTTTATTTTGCTTTTTAATGTTATTTGTTCGTGTGTCCGTTAACATAAGTTGAAATCTTCCGGCCAACTGTTCATGTCTTAATTTAAGGGTAATTTAACTTTTTTGGTTATATGCTATTGCTCAATATTTTTTGCCCATCCGTTTAATGTATTGAATATAGTTTGTACGTCTATATATTAAAGCTGCACTCTCACAGATTGAACGTTTTTTTTTTTATATTTTGTCTTGGAACGAGCAAATTTTTGCAAAATTCCATGGAAACCAGTTATATAAGACTGCTGAAAAAAACAAAAAGATCACAGATTTTTATATTTAAGTTCAAAAATCGGTGTTTTATGCATTTTTCCTAAACAGTTACTATCGGTTTAAGTCATAAAACATTAAATTTCGAAAGGAAATATGAAAATCTACGATCTGATTTTTTGTCAGCAATCTTATATCATTGGTTTGCAGATATTTACACAAAAATTTCCTCTTTCCAAGACAAAAAATAAAAAAAGTGGTAATGGTATATCTGTGAGGGTGCAGCTTTAATATATTATTTTTAATATATGACATTTCGTTTCCAACTGTATCAATATTGACTTTTTCTTGATATAGAATATTGAAAATACTTTGTTATCTGCTCGTGGTACACGATTTAGTCCATTTCATATCATTATTTGAAATAGTTTTTCATATAAATATATATATGAGTATATACGTCTATTGTGCCAGATGGCATAAAAGCCTTATTGGTGGGAATTTTAAGATTCAAAAAATATATACCAGCTTCATAAGGTCTTGAAAGAGCATTAGTTTGTATGTTGGTGTCGGAAAAGCTACAGATATGAATCGTTTGGCTATGTTCAAAAGCTAGTGTATTAAAATACAGCTCCATCTGGGTAGGTTAAAAGCGTAACTTTTAACGTTAGGATTGTTGGCTCTTCTAATTCAAATCAACTTTTAGGTGAAACAATTTCGGGAATTGTGTGCGATCGTTCAATATATTGATAATTATATAATTTACTTCTTAATTTACAGATTGCCATACAGCTCCATATCTCACTCATGGACAAGTGACCTCTCATGCAACTACGTTCCCTTCTTCAACAACGTACGCTTGTGATCCAGGGTATAGCCTCAGTGGAAATAGCACAATACAGTGCTTGAGTAGCGGACATTGGTCTTCAATGCGAGCAGCGTGTAACCCAGTCGGTAATTAACATTTTTAACTGCCGTTTAAACGGTCAGACTGTATGTATGTTTACAGCCTACGTGATTGCACTCATGAAATTACGTTATTTTAAAGTTTGTATAAGTTATCATATGAATAGTGTTAGAACGTAACGTTTACATAACGTTCTAGAAAATAATTATTAATTTTAAACTAATATCGCGACATATTATTTAATGAACGCAATCACTTATCAAATTAGTAGTTATGATAGAATATTACATTCGATGTCAGGCTATTCGAAACTTGTTTAATCCGTTTGTTTTGATATATAATCACAAAGGCTCGTTCGTATATATTTATATAAAATAAAAATAATCCTTTGCATGACATTTCCCCTATTAGATGACGACTGATATATTTCGTGATGGCTCTACTTAACCTTTTATTTCTACAGATTGCAGAACTCAGCGTGCAATAATCCATGGACATATGTGTCATTAACATCAACGATGTATACGTCTGTATATAGTGTATCTTTGTGTAACGAATAGGTGTCCATACCTTACGTTATTTCGTTATAGATTGCAAGACTGTGCCTGTCGTCACCAATGGTCATGTCACCTCTTCATCAACGACATATTTCTCTACGGCAAACTACACTTGTAACTCTGGATATAACCTAGTGGGAAATAAAACCATACAGTGTTTGAGTAGCGGACAATGGTCTCAAGGACATACCTCGTGCAGCCCAGTGGGTATGTACACAACTTTCAAATCGTTGAAATTCATTGGCGTGATTGATGTATGAATATTACAAAGATGGAAATGCCTTACGTATGTTGCGACATATTGCAAAGGCTCTACGACAATATGCCTATTCCAATAAATTGTAGAAGACCTCCATTCATGATCATTTGTGGACGAATGATATACAATGCAACATGTTACAGTAAGTAGCCATACACGTGTGATTCTGGTTACCAATTGAATGGAACCAGCACAAAACTGTCATAGTGGCTTGATGACAAGAGCAGCGTACAACCAAATTGAATGTTGCTGCGTACGGCGTCCCATACTTTTACGGCTCGAATACTTAAAAGCCCCGGAGGCCAAAAAAGAGGTATCACCTATTAATACGCTGGTGTCGAGTTTGCTGCGGGCGATTGTTCAATACGCTGGACCTTAATGTATTCACATCTTTATTGACAGATTGCCATGCAGCGCCGAATCTCAATCATGGTCGGGTAACCTTGCATGCAACAACGTTCCCTACTTCAACAACATACACTTGTGATCCAGGGTATAGCCTCAGTGGAAATAGTACAATACAGTGTTTGAGTAGCGGACATTGGTCTCCAGTGCGAGCATCGTGTAACCCAGTCGGTAATTTACATTTTTAATTGGCATTAAAATTATCACGTTGTATGTATTTATATAGAATAATTAATACTTGCTCTTTATAAAAATAACATAAATAAAGTATTTCTAAAGTGTTTATAATTCATTATATAAATGGTGTTATACCTTCTTGGTGTAACGTCATAGAGGAGTAGCCTCGTAAATTGTATTACTTAGATCGCGGAAGTATTATGAAATTACTGCTACAAATTCTCATGATTAGTAGTGATGATCAAAATAGAATGTTACATTCGATGTTATTGAATTTGAAATTCATCATATACGTTTACTTAATTTGATGTATCCTCACACAGACTTGTTTTTTATCAATTTAGAACCACGTGTTTTGCTTCGTATACTCTTTCAATATGCTGAGCATTGATTTAATCGTTTCTATTTTTACAGATTGCCATACAGCGCCGACTATTACTGATGGACACGTGACACCTAATGCAACAACGTTCCCTTCTTCCATAACGTACACTTGTGATCCAGGGTATAGCCTCAGTGGAAATCGTACAGTACAGTGCATGAGTAGCGGACATTGGTCTTCGATGCGAGCATCGTGTAACCCAGTCGGTAATAAACAATTTAATAATCAATTTTTATAAATACAGTTAACAGTATATTTTATTTTGTATCGGCAACTATCTAAGAGTATTATGTGGTCGGTAATAAACATTTGTAATTTGCAATAAGATTAACAGGCTGAATGTATTGATATAAAACAGTTAACAGTATATTTTATTTTGTATCGGCATCAATCTAAGTTATTATGAACAGATTGCAACGCTCCATCCGCAATTGACAATGGAAACGTGACCGCGCAGAAAACAACCTATCAAGCTGTCGCCTCCTACACTTGTGACCCCGGATATAACATCACAGGGAACAGGACCATACAGTGTATGAGTAACGGAAAATGGTCCCGCACACAGGCAACATGCAAGCCTGTCGGTAGGTTATAACGTATTTATAATTCGATTTTAATACAAATCATTGGTTTTAACAACACTTGACGGTGAATTGTATATTTTCAAACAGTTCTTGTGCTTCGGAAAGGAACGACTGTGGTACATTAAACAAACGGTTGTCCATATTGTATACATTATTTCTGTTTTTCTATTTTGAACACACTTGTTTTTATCTTGCGTTTGTTCATTGTAACGTGTTGATCTCCTTACAATGAACAAAAATACCATACGAATGTGCAATAGCACGAAACGAATTCGACGAACTTGTTGGTTTTTTTTACCGCTCATTGGAAATAGCACAATACAGTGTTTGACTAGCGGGAAATGGTCTCCAGTAGGAGGAGCGTGTAAACCAGTCGGTAGTGAACATTTGTAATTTGCAATAAGATTAACAGGCTGTATGTATTGATATAAAATAAAGATTGGTCTTATGAAATAAAGCCACTCTTAAGTGCTTATTATTCATTATAAAAATAATGTTATAAAAGATTAGCCTCGTAAATTTTGTAAATTAGGGAGTGATGATATACATTGACTGTTACATCCGATGACACTGAATTTGAAATTCATCATCTACTTAACATGGTTGGGAACAGTACCATACAGTGTATGAGTAACGGAAAATGGTCTCACACACAAGCAACATGCAAGTCTGGCGGTAAGTTATAACGTATTTATAATTCTATTTTAATACAAATCATTGGTTTTAGCAACCCTTTACGATGTATTGTATTTTTTTCAAATATAGGTTGTGCTTCGGAAAGAAACGACTGTGGCACTTCAACAAACGGTTGTCCATATTGTGTACATCTTATTTCTCTGTTTTTATATTTTGAACACACTTGTTTTTATCTTGCGTTTGTTCATTGTAACGTGTTGATCTCCTTACATTGAACAAAAATACCATGTAAATGTGCTATAGCACGAAAAGGTTTTGACAAACTTGTTGTTGTTTCCGCTCATTGACAACACTTAAAAGCATTCATGATTACACAACTTGAATGTACGCCGATAACATTTGAAGAAACAGGGTATATAAAGCAGCCAGTGTATGAGTTTATAGTAGGTTATCTCAAACGCAACAAGCTTTAAATCTGTTGCTACGTACAAGTACAATCCCGGGTATAGAATAAGTGGGCACAGCACAATAAGGTGTTTGAGTATTGGGAAATGTTTGTGCCGGTGTTTTAAACGGTACTAGGAACCGAAAGAACCAAATATATTTCTGCCTTTTTAGGACCTAGCAAGCCGTGCAACCTTACAGAACGTATCGTGATACAATCGGATTCTACCACGATACATTCGGTAGGATTCTTATCCCCGCAACCATCGCTATTTGTCTGAAGGTGAAATCGGGGCCCATGGCCCACGTCTAATTACGATTTACCACGATTCTCTTTTACACAGCTTAAATCGATCTGGATGGAGTCATAGCCGTTATATACCGGCGTACCTAACTTCGGCATCCAGAATACCGCTAAAAATTGCCCGGTATCCGGCGTATCAATTCGGAGAGGAGTTGAGACAATCCTAAAATTGCTCTGCATTTTGAAGATATATAATCGTAGTCAATCGAAGCAGCACTACGACAGGTTTGAACGGTGGCCCTTAGCTGATTCATCAGGGCTACAAAAGACTTCCTATGGATCGATTAGCGTCCGTGTTCATAAAGAATATTAAGTAGTTTCCAATTGTTAACGTTTTAAAAGTTGAATTAAAAGTCACTTCAAGTGTTTTTAACATTAAAGTATGATTGTTCAATAGTCACTGAAAACAATGTATTTGAAAAATTAAGCTTCTATAACATATGACCATTTATGAAAGTGACGTCAGTCAGGAAATGACTGAAGATGCTTTATGAATACCAGACAAGTGTATAAATTGCAGAAGGATTAGACGCTGTTAATATTTTCCACGTTGCCCAAACGCATCTGATGGGCGGTGTGTTTAATAAGCGTTTACTTAAATTGATAACGAGGTCTAAAATTATTACGCCCCCGTACATTATTTTCTGGGAATAATGATTTCATTTTGTGAATTTTGTGGTTCAACAAACGTATATATTGGACGTCAAGTACTAAACTATCTGAAACAAGCTCAGAAAAAGTGTGCAAGTCTGGGGATTATACCAGGGACCCCCTGCTTGCAAGTCATGTGTTATATCAACTGTTGTATAACTGGCGCGGACTAACATTGGTCATTTACAATTAAGTTTAGATTCTTGCTTGCTGAATGAGGGTTATTTTGACCACAATCACATACTATCAAAGCTAAATCTTATAACCAAGAGGATATTTAGCTTTATTATTATGTGGAAATATGGTTGTGGAATCATGGAAGGATGTCGTATTATGTCACATTACGTTATCAGGGGCGGTCCCAGGAATTGACGTTAGAGGGGGCGTATTTTAGTGGCGCAACCTTTTGAAATGCGCCCCTCCCTCAGAACCGAAAGTATATGGCATAAACTGTTTGTATGGGGAAACATGTAAAAATAAATGCACATAAATGTTCAGTTCTTAGAAAAAGCCCTATTGAAAATAACACATATTTTACCTATAGGAACTATTGTCGGAAACAAACTATATCCGTGATATTCATGTTTTCTTTCAGTTTGCGATCAGTATCTCATAGACCCTCTTCCATATCCTTTAAAACTTAACCTAACCAATACAACATATGGATCGATCGGTCTTCTTTATTGCCTGAATGGTTTATACGTCAATGGTGACAACACAATTATTTGCCAGAGCAATGGAACATGGTCTAGTCCAAAAGCATATTGCTCCGGGACATGTACGTATTTTAAATGTAACTCATTAAGCCAATTACACTTGCAAAAATACCTTCAAAATAAAAATACAGGACCACCTTGGCATGTACGCCCTATCCACTGCAATACTATAAGTCAGTTAACAATAAATGATATAAAATTAAGCAATGATATCAACAGCAGCAACGGCTGTAACAGCAGCATCGACTCCAACATCACCACTAGCACAACAAACAACAACAACAGACGCAACAACAACATCAGCGCCAACAACAACAATAACAACAACATCAGCAACAGATGCATCAACGAGTATCACAGACTCAGTAGAAACAACAACAGCTGATCAAACTGTAAAAGGTAAATACATATATATACCTATAGTCATTTAAAGAATTATCTAGTTAACTGTCGGTTTATTTTTACCAGACGATATTTAAATGTTCAAAATTACGTAATTTATATATCTGTCATGAAAGTTGCCTCTTCGATAAAAGTATATTTGTAAAAGAAGAAACAATTTCTAAAATGAGAATATTTACACGCATACGCACTTAAATAATAAATATGATGATTGCACTTTAGCATGCATTTATAGACGTGAATTCATTTCAAGTCACAAACTCGAATCCCTGATGAGTTGCGCAAAATGGACTCGTTTTTGCGACGTGTTGTCTTGTTGGAAAAGAAAAACACAAATATTTTTATATACTACATCATGCATTGTAACAATGCAATTTATGATGAAAATGACATCAGAGAAAACAAATAACACCATACAGTCTTTAAGCAGTGGAGATGTTTCTTGAAGGCAAACGTCGTTCGCGTCAGTCTAGTTATAATTATCAAGTCATAGATTGAACGACTTACCTTTTGAAAGCAAGTACCTATTTGACTTTGTCAAGCCGAACGATTTCTTCAGATTGCAGTGCCGTTCCTAACATTGTTCATGGACACATGCGACCTGAAGGAACCACATACCCATCTGTGGCGACAATTACATGTAACGCTGGATATAAGCTGACGGGAAACAACACCATACAGTGTTTGAGAAGAGGACAATGGTCACCATTACATACAGCGTGCCATGTAGTCGGTAAACAAATATTTCATCCACCTACCGTTTTCTGCTCCTGTCTCGCTTTTTGGTTAAAGACATTAACACCAGCATACAAAAGTAAAGATACCTGCTTCATTTAAAAAATCACTTATGTTGTATATCTATGTTGTTGTCTCATGTGTAAGAACGTCTGTACTTAGACGCATTATTGTTATGAATGATAAATGGTTGATGTTTTTTTTAATAATTTAGTAAGTAGTATTGTGATGCTGTTAGTCCCTTGTTGAAAGTATGTTAGGCATTGAACCTCGCCTTCCAAACACCGTTAGCATTGTAGCAACTCGATTTGTCCCTGCATTTTGTATTATTATTATTTATTATCATCGTTTTATATCAAAAGATTGTGAGAATGCACATGCTTTAGCACACGGAAATGTGACCTCAACAACAACGACATATCAATCTGTAGCCACCTACACTTGTAACCCTGGGTATTACATGATTGGAACCCGTACCATACAGTGTTTGAGTAAGGAAATTGGTCGCTGATATATGCAGTGTGCTATCCAGTCGGTAAATATCAAAATGATTACTTATTTACGTAACCTAGCTCGATATTTGCACCTGTTAAAGGTGGCTATGCTAATGTCTATCAGAGACTGCAGAGCACCATCTATCTTCAGTCATAGACGAGTGATCTCTATAGTAACAACATACAATTCAGTTGCCATATACTCGTGTGATTCTGTTTACAAACTGGACGGAGCAAACACAATTAAGTCTATCGGAAACGGGTCTATAATGCTTGCATTGTTACAGGTACTTGTTAAATCTATAAAAAACAATTACAAATTGTAATAAACGTTTAAAATGATTGTATGTTATTTTATTGTCATTATCTGTCTGAAAAACATAAATATTATTAGTCTGTCTAAAAAACAGAACTGTTGTTCATAAATTACGAAAAGTGTACAAGTGTGCATTGCTATATACCGATACAATTCACACTTGGACTCACGCAAGATAAAAAAAACAAGTGTTAATACATTCCTGGTTGAACGTAGAAAATATACAATATATTATTTCTTTTCGTGATATGATAGTAACATATCCCGAAATTACATTGTTTACAAGCATCAATTGTTGCTGGAAAGCTCAAAAAGATCTTACAGTAACTATGGCGTAGGCAAATAATATGACGTCGTAGTTTCTTGTTACTAAAATAAGAAATGCGGTTTCCATAATGCTTTTGGTTTTTGGTGTTTTTTTTTTTAAAAATAATGTACATGTTTTTTTGTTAAAAACATATTTCGTATTATTTAAAACGCTAATTATTTTTAATTCAGTATATAATCCTTACGTTTGTCGCGGTGCAAGAACACTTGCATAGCATGATACATACCGAAAGGTAATAAAGCGCCAGTCCACAGTAACAGTTTGATAATTTTCAAATAAGGAAATAAATTGTTCAGTTTGGAATTTATTTTTTATTTACATCTCTTCCATAACAATATATATTGCGAAATTATTAATACTATAATTATAACTAAACTTTTAACTTAGACAGCATGGACCAATTTTCCGACGATGGGGGTGGTGGGTTGGTGAGGGTCGGACAGCTTATAGGCCACTTTCAAATCTATCTCATCCGAAGATACGTCATCCCCCTTGGTCATAGGTTGAATGTGACAGGGGCTTAAGCAAGCAGCGTTACGGCGGAGATGTTAAATACGCGATGCTTAAATTTCAGCGTAAATTTGCTATTGTCATTGGTTGCATAGTTTTATTGTAAAAATTGCCTTACAGTATGAGAAATATACCTGTTTGGCATCATCAACTAATGTGTATCCTATTATAACAGATTGCGGAACTGCTCCTGGTATTTCCAATGGACACCTGACAGCACAGGCAACCACATACCAGTCCACGGCCACATACTCTTGTGATCCAGGTTACAACCTAAGTGGAAACACGACCATACATTGTACGAGTAGCGGAATTTGGACTCAAGCACGTGCTATATGCACCCCAGTCGGTAAATAATTAACTGAGAATAACCATTCATATTAAAATGTTTCAATATTTAAAACTATTCAAAACAGTATTTACTTTCGCAATAACCGTCCGCTGTCACATAGCCAGTCTTTGTTGTTCTGAAATGTTGGGTGTTTTTGTTTAATCTTTGTGGCCGAATCTCGAAACAGGCTCATCGTAGACTGTTTGGCTACTTGGCGGGTTCTTGTACGTTCGATTACACTTGTAAGATAGACGACAAGGAATATGGTTAATTTATGAACATTGGTCATTGGGCAGATATCACTGTAACTTGTATCACGATGGGTATGCGTACTATTTCTGTACATACACGGATTTGTCAATAATCGCCAATTCTGCTTCATTTGGAAAACATGGTGTTACTCTTATTGTTCACTTGTCATTCGCATTTAATTGGTTAAACTAAAACATCGAAATCATACAACCCACTCTTACACCTCAGCGTATATAAATGAAAGAACCGTACCATGTAAATCAACGATTGAAATTACATTCATTTTTATATAACTCGTATGAAAAAAGTCAAGCATATTTTGCCTTTGAATTTAAAGAGACTACATTGAGAATTACTCTTTACATCACTACCACACCACTTTATAATACCCTCAAACCAGTAAGCAGCTCTCCGGCATCTCTGACCTCATCCTCAAACAAACAATTTACACATGTAAAACAAAGCTGAATTGTTTACGAATACTAAGTTGTTTTTTTGTTTTCTTTGTTACATCGGGCATATACAACTTATAAGGTTTTGATGTTGAATATCCACGACAAATATGCAAAGAAAACAATCACTTCTCATAACTAGATGAATTACGTTTGCTCTAATTTTAGGAATCGACTTAGACAGAGCGGTGTTCGCTAGTTGTACGAGTGTTGGATGGAATATCACAGTTGAAATGCAAACGCTGAAAACCTTTTATCCAACAGTTAAGACAAATGATATTTTCCTGGGTGACGGTTCATGCAGAGGTGTAGAAAAGGGCCAATTCTTGATATTTAACCATAGCTTCAAAGAATGCCAAACTACAGAAAGGGTAGGATATATTCAAGTTTTTCCTATTTTATTACCATATTCATATACATTCGAACCCCAGTGGCTCAAAGTTTCTTGGTTAGATTTCATCTTTGGCTCTAATCTAAGGACCGAGGCAAGCATTCACGATTGGCTCGATTTTTCCGTGGCTCGATGCATTTCGCCGGACCCTGGTAATTGGAGCTAACGGGGTGTAACTGTATTGCAAACACTAAACAGAGTTTTTCAATGATAAACGTATTTTCGTGAAAAATAAGATTGAAACAATGGTCACGAACCAAGCTGTCAACACATTAACTATGAGGTTAACTCCGAAATAATCTTTATGCTCAGTTGAAAATGTCTTTGTATTGCAGACGGAACCTAATGCTATAGTATACACCAACGATTTGATTTATGCCATATTTGATCCAAACAATCCGTTTGTAATACGACAACATATATTCACCTTGACTGTTGAGTGCGACGAGAGGCGATCGGAAGCAGCGACATCACATGTTCATCATGAAACTATACACCAGCATGTTAATGTCGCCATACACAACAACATCAGCATGGCGTTTTATAAAGATGCAAACTTCATGGAGTCTATTTCTGGTAACCCACTACATGTTCATGTTGGAGATCAAGTCTATACTAAGGTTTACACCACTGTACCAGATTGGAACATTAAACTGCGTTTGCACACTTGCTTCATTAAACCTCCAAAGACCTCAGATTCGTCTATGGACTTCTACCTCATTAAAGATGGGTGAGAAATTTTGTTGCAATGAACCAACGTACGGAATGTGACGAGAAAACACTTCATTTAACATGAAACATGTTTGTTAACATTTTGTAAAAATGCTTACTTAAACCTTATACCCCAAATCCATGTCACACTGTCTGGCTTTTGTCATGAGTTGCAAACGATGATTTTAAACTGTTGTCTGTTTCGCCCTAAACATTGTACCATGTGTTTCCCCTTCTTCTTCTTTTTTATTAATTTCATTGTCAGTATTAGAAAAGTATGTTTAAAGTGAAATTAATTTGATTCTAAATAATATGCTGTACTTCTTGAATGTCTGGTATTGATTTTTCGCTGTCAAGATTTATTCGGTAATTCGTTGCCAATTGTATGCCTTTGTTTTAAATCATAGATGTGAGACAGACACCAACACACATATCATCTCCCAATCAGCCCACGAAACGACATTCGTGTTCCAGGACTTTGAATATTCAACTAACCGCGAGGGTCTTGACATTCTCTGCAATGCTACATTTTGCGAAACTACTGACTATTCACCAAAGTGTACTCAAAGATGTCATTCCAACCCTATTGTTATGGGGTGATCTGAAACGGATGACAGTTCTCCATTTGACATAATTGGTGATAAACTGTCCGAAAAGAAACCAAACTGCATAAATGCACGGTTGTTTTCATCAACAATATAAAGTTTAATTTTAATTATAGTCATCAAAATAAATGAAACCTAAATTACAAAAATGCTCTCACATGTACCTGGCGTTTAGAAATAACCGTTTATCTGGAGCAGAAATAGAGTGGGAAAGAAATTAGCAGCGGATTTAATTGGTGACTAATGTTTAAAATGTCAAATACCCGTGTGCAAGAATATCTTTGTCGACAAGAATTTAACATTGTTTTCATAGGCTATTCCCTTCAATACGCGCGACAAGAGAACATCGGTTCGTTTCCAAACGATATATTGTGACATCCCTTAAACATAAAGTTAATTGCAACCTAGCCGTAACAAATCGCAACAAATGTTGGTTTTCCCACTTTTCGTTGGATTCTAACATCTCCTGACGTAAATGTTGTCTTTGAATTACTTCTGTGTAAATGCTTCATCTATAACATCCGAAGCGGAGCACACCGATCGCTTATTAAATGTTAACTTTTACAAATTAATAAACAACGGTTTGAAAAGATATAAGGTTTGCACAAATTTTAGATAAAACGGCTAGAAATAAAATTAATAAATAAGAGCTCCTCTTGTGCCTTTTGTGTGTCTTTCAATGTGTACCATCAACGGTTTGAGCACTATGAATACTATGATAACTATTTGAAGATCGATGACAACAATGCAATAACAATGCTTTTCCTTGGAAACCAGGAGACCGAATCGAACGTAAAAGGGTGCTGAATAATGACGCGGATACGCACTGATTAATATTATTGGACTACTGACAATGTACCGGGATTAATTCACGGTATTCGTATTCACCATTGGGGTATAGTATTCATTCACCATGTATGAATTTGCTCATTGCCTTCAGTTGTTTGTCTGCTGTAATCTAGTAGCATCGGACATCAGTTGATGCGTGGCCCGTCTTTTTAGAAATGAGCTGCTCGTCGACTCCACTTGAAAATACATCTATATGATATATTGAAACAACTATACCAACACTTGTGAAACTCTTTAAATACATAATATTCGTCGATTTCTTTACAACCTTCATTAATCATCATATATTGTTGGGAATTTGCTATCCGATTTAGCCGCTGCTGTGCATAATGATAAAGTGAAAACAAACAGGGTTCGATCCTAACAAGACGTATATGCCAATTCAATGTGGTAATTGTTCATTTACATAGATAGTTTTGCATGTTATTAAAATTTATCAGTATTTGTTTGCAAAAAAACATTTAAAATATTAATCGATAGTTATTTTCTGCAGGGTGCAAAAAACAAACAAAAACAAAACAAAACAAAACAATTGATAAACTGTGTACAGATGAGTTGCTGCAGTCGCTCCCAGTGAGTGGTGGTGTAATAGCCTTAAAATCTGCACTGATAGAAGCCTCATATCAAACGAACAAACTTATCTTTAACAACGTCCAGAACTATATACGTCAATCTAAACGTTTTTGAGTACACATTCTAAAAAAACCTTATCCCAATCTCAGTCAGACCAGTGTCTGTACCACCCCCTCATTCCATCTTCCATTTTCTTCTACCTTTATCCGTTCTTCGTTCTAAATGTTTTAAGACGAAAACAACTTGTTTTTTACATACCATAGTTTACACCATACGACTATAAGATTGTATTTATTCGTGTCACAGCAACTTGCGCACCAGCCTAAGTAGCCTACAGAATGGAGATATAGTATAAGCCTTTAGGTTTTCTTCTCAATTCTGTTTACACTATTGTTTTGTACATAATTTAAATGGTCTTTGTTTTAATGCATTACATATTTGGTCTTTGTTAACGTTGATTATGCTCAAATTTGTTAAACTAAACTTATTGTAAATATAAGATCGAAATAAATATTGTTTAAACCAAACCTGCGGTGAAACATAGCTTGTTGACCGTCTGTTTTTTGGAGTGGAGGTACTCCAATGGGTCTTTTGCAGTACCAACATACTATGAGGGAGATAGGTGTGGGCGCAAGTTCAATGTGGAGCTTTTTTCGTACACTTGTCTTTAAAATCATCATGTGGAATAAACGAACAATAGTAAATAACGAATCATTTTCACATTTCAATGCCAATTACACGAATTTGAATCATAATAATTTGAGCACTGAAAACAGGTTCGCACCGACGTTTTTCGTCAATTGAAAGAAAGAAAGAAACTTGCTAGATGGGAATTTACATTTGTACCTGATGTGTGTATATACATATAAAGTATTTATGATCCACGTGTTATTTAGTATTGGACACAATTTAATCTTATTGTGACGACTCTTAAGCCGAAAGTATGTATGTTACCCTATAGATAAGAAATAATCTCCTTATTTACGTGTGGAAGGCCAATCCTATTTTGCAGTGAAAGGCGTTTTGCTTTCGGTAATAACAAACATATATTAATACAACCTGATTGTTTGGCCGCTTATTTTGTATAACTATGCAATGCCGAATAAATATCTCAATAACCAACTTTCCCCCTCATATTGCGATATTTTTCGTTAAAATGATCGGAAAACAAGGAACTTAAAGTGAAATTCTTTTTCAAATCGGGTCGTGACGTTACGAACATGGTTGTATGATATAGATATGTTATCAAAATTATCTCTGATTTGTGATATCAACATATATTTGAACATACCAAACGGTTTTCAATAAACTGAAGATTTGAATTTACATTTGTTAAAAGACAACTACAAACAAACATGGACTTAATAATCATCCTTATATGTTTCCTTCCGAAAGGTTAGTGCTGTGCAGTTGAATATTGTTTTATCAAATAATCATCAGTAATTATTCGCCAGAATAGTGGCTTGCAGCATACTTGAGATTTACTTCAGAACCTTTGTATATTATAATGTAGGTGCTTATTTCATATTGATATGTGGTAGAAGAAAGTATTCTACACGGTAACAATAGTTTTGTACGTGTTTGATCGACATAATCTGAACTGTATCTCAACTGGTGTTATTGTTTTGCTGCCCCGTATGATTATGGCCCCATGTAGTTTTCTTCTAAAATACGTACTGTAATTAGGGCCTCATTTTAATTTAATATACAAGATTGTTTATGCAAGGAAAAATACTGATTGTATGCTTAAGGACTTACACAATCGTAAAATCAAATGTTTTCGGCAGCTAGTTAGGCAGATAGACTCAATGAATTGCTTGGGTCTTAGCAACGTGCTTTAATTCTTAATTACTATAATACTTTCTTTTCGCTTCTCGAGTTTCATTTAAATTTACTTCTTAACCTCCTGAACTAATTTCTTGTTTTATCACCGAAGAAGCCTCTTTCCATTTTTAAATAATAGTGATGGGAACAATGTTTATATTAAAACTACAGAAACAAGGAGGATAGCCAAAAAGTTAAACGTAAACCCCGTTTGATGGCACAAGGTAAACGCCAAAGACATAGAACACATAACCATCAATCACAAATCATAAACATGGAACAGCAGCACTAAACTCCACAAACAGCACAGTACATGAATACTATATTAAACTATGTGTGCTTATCAATAATAAAACAATTAATAATTAGCTAATAGCTGAATCCCAAATATTTCTATGATAAGGGATCCCAACTCTATATGCAGACGAAGGAATACAATTAAGAGTACCTAATGCATTTTTTTTTCAAAGACACGAACCAGTTATTATTTCAAAGTAAATTTTGAAAAGAAAGAGACGTCACACGCTGGAACATTCCTATCAATGTTTATATGAAAAACTACAGAAACAAGCTTAGTAGCCGACAGTTTAATGGCACCGGGTAATGGCCAAAAACAGTTATAAAGATAACACGAATCTGCACAAGTTTAATAAAATCAAAGCATGGAGAGCTTAGTTATGTAAGGACGCCATATTAAACTTAAATTTTCTATGACAAACTCATCATCACACACAAAAAGGCAAGAACTCTTCAAATTATTGCCATTATATCCAGAGTTAAAAAAGATCAAAGTTATTCATTGAGACTATCTGCCTAAATAGATGCTGAAAACAGTTTAATTTTACGATTTTGTTCTTTCAAACATATACATAAAAAATGTGATGACCACAACTATATGTAACCAGCGATTTAATACTTTTAATATCCATTCAAAAACATTCTATACACTATATATTTGTACGTCGTGCATTGATTTCATGTGTACTATATTGAACGGAATAAATACGTTTACACAGTCTGTGAGCCAAACAATTGTTCAGTTATCAAAATTCCTTCCAACGCAAAAACCAACACAAAATTAGGAATAAGGTGTAATATTGGCAGCATTTTATTGACATTTGAACGATAAATATATTGTTCTTGGTTTGTCGTCTTGATAACGTCTCCAAACCTTTCGTATGTTGAGCCATCGCCTGTCATATCCGGACCCTTCGAAATCCGACATAGAGATAAATCTGGTCACTTCCGACACCGGTTTGGTGTTATTCCGATACTGAAACGATACTTTATAGCTGAAAAATATCGGATATGTTTTGCACTGTTACCAATCTTAAGCAACTAAAACTACATTGCAAGACACGTACGTGATTTTGAAAAGATAATTAATATTTCTGGAATATATTTTAGCATAAAACACCTGAGCATCTTTTGTAGCCTTGGCGACATAACAAACACTCACAATAGGAGTGTCGGCGGGGCAACTAACTGTAACGCTTCCAATACAACCTCGAGTGGCGATAATATCCGGTCTTATAAAAATGATATACAACATATAAGGAGTTATTATTCTTTTTGATTTCATGAACAAGTTCTCGTTATCGGGCTTTCAACGGCTTCCCTGTCTGTCCAACATACTGTATTCCTTTAACTTACAACATATTTTATATAAGATGATTTTGGAGAGACGTTTTCCTTGTGTAAACAGATAAACGTTCTGTTATGTATGGAAGAGGTAAAGGGCTGTTTCGAAGAAAAGAACAGCAAATGCATTTCCCAGAATTGCATAAAGAAATTTTAGGAAACAGAACGAAGTAAAATAACGGCGTGCTATTTGTATGCGTGCTGAAGACGATTTTTGTTAGTGCAATAAACATCGTATTTATAAACAATAAATATATGTACATAAGTGTATAGCGAACTCAGCGAGAAACACTAAACATTTCTTCCAGACCATTTTGTTAGCCCCACTTTCCAAATATAATCACATTTTCTGCATTAAATTATTGTGGGGCTAACTATTTTGAGTAAGTCATAGTCTAAGGTTATGCCAAATTAACAATGTTTTATGTTTACAGTTGTTTTCGGCTGCTTTAACATCACGGGCGACCCGATTTACCTGCCTTTTTGGGGGGCTAGTTGTACATTTAATAGCAATGATACGTGTGGATACACACTAGACCCGCCATGGGAGTTTGTCATGGGCAAGTCAGAGTTCCATCCGCGCCCAACTCATGCTGTAGCATTAATCGATTCTGGAGCAGGTAATCACGTGGTGCAGGTTCAGTTGCCATGGAAAGATGATGACCTAACACTTTTTTAAGTAACATGATTTGATTTAAAGGCCTAAGGAATGTCTGACATGAGGATCCCCTGCTGTGCATCCCCTGTTAAATGCACTGGTGTCACAGTGGGGCCAATTTCCTGTTTATTTGCTAATTGGCCCAGGGCCATAAAGGGTTGACTATTTCTATAACTGAACTTGAGCTGCACAGCAGGATACTCAGATCAGAGGTCTGATAGACAGCACTATGCAATACAGATTAAGATAAATACACAGAATTGCGAAATATGAAAGCAATGTGTAGCTGAGCATGCCCGAAGCATTTGCAGTAGTGGATATAAATCATCGTGTATGCCTACGATAAAGGCTGACCGAGACACATCATTCATAATTATGTTTCCTTCTGATAAACAAACAATTGCTTTGAAGTCATTAGGCCCAAAAAAGTACTACGTTACAAGTCCTTGATAAAAAAGTTATGCTTTTAATGAGAACCTTAACATAAAATGCATTTGAAATTTCATTTTCGATCTAGTTTTGGGGTTGAACAAATAATAAGCATAATACAAACACCCTTTCTAACTTGTCTAAACAATGATAATGTTTTGTGTCAAAATATTGCAGAAAACCCATCAAAATGTCTAGGGACGATTTGATGTCTTCTTCTTTATGAAAGCTTATTATATTTTACTTCATTATTTTGCACTATGATATTGATATTTTGTTTGGAAAACACACACAACACAAACAGTCATTTTAGATGCGGATGTCTTGCAATTTGACTCAAAATATATCTTTGTCGACTATCTTTTCCGAAAAATGCAATCTACTTAACTCCTCAATACGCGATAACGTTTTGCAATGGATGTTTAATGTATGGTTTAAAATGATTATCAAAATTTAATAAAACTGTTTAAACAACTGTTGTTTGGCCTCCCCTTACTACTTTTTCATTGTCGAAGATACGTGAACAAATTTATATCTGATTTAATATTCATTATTAACCACCAAATTGATGTTTCGTTCCTAATTTTTGAAAATGTGAAAACTTTTTGGTGTGCGCCCGCACTAATATTTTAATCGCCAACCAGATATTTTTCGTGAAATTGAATTTCCAGACTGAAAAAAATCAGTTATAATAACCCTACGCTATCTTTTGTGTTTTGTGAAGGTAAGTAACCGATGCATGGCGTTTACATTGTTTATCGATCGGTTATCATTGGTTTAAATCAATTCAATCAAAATTGCTGCTTCCGGTATAAACGCTGTGGCTCAAATATTGAAAATTTAATCTTCTTTACATACTGAGTATTTGTGCAATGTCCTGTGCACTGTAAGATCATTATTATATAAATATATGTATTAGATACATATAGCTATACTACAGCGTTGTTAGTGATTTGTTTGGATTGTAATCAAAATGATTTACACTGAGTGAATGACTCAATTAAGTAATATTTGTTTCAAGTCATAAAACATGTGACCAGAATTTGACATTATGACGTCGATGCTGACGTTGATGCTCAGAAAGACAGCTTAACTTAACAGAAACATGTTTCGTAGTTTAGTCCAGAATTGATGTTTTAAAGTTATTTTTGACCAAATTCTGACAAAACAACAGTTTCGAACAAATATCTTTTCACAAATAGGGATGATAACACTGGTCCGGATAAACCTACGTTAGTCTTATTTCAGTCAAATCAACGATTTAAGAAACCAACGCTAATAAATGTCTATAAACAGTAACTGTTGCAAATGATGCTAAATTGATTCAAATAGATTTGATTTATGTTGTTTCAAACATTTCCCTAAAACTAGGTTATTTTTTATCATAAATGAATGCAAAACTTTAAATATGTTTTAATTATTTTGGAAATTTGGTTTATCAATATAATGCGTTTACTAAAACTAGATTAATAAATAGTAGGTTCCCAATTTTTTTCATTGTCCAGTAGAGGTTCAGTTCATGATTGCATTCAAATGGGTTGAGGGTAAATATATTTAAAAAATCTTTCTTATTTATACTGATTATGAGTAAAAATATTATCGCTCTTAGCTCGCTTCGGATTATATGAAAACTGACAAAATTGTATTGTTTTTTTTTTCGCTCGCTCGCTCAAATTTTTATTGGCAAAAATCCAAGAAGAAACTAAACATTCATTCGGTAAGGCCTTATGTGTAAATCATTCATGAATGAGTTTTAAAATAGGGGCATTCGTTCCCATAGTTTAATCATATTTTATTGCATATAAACAAGTTTACATAGCACATTTAAATGCAAATATTTCAGCACATATGTATAAATATACAAAAAGGGTAACACAAGTTATTACAATGTTAGAAATTGGCCCTCCCCGTGCATTTACTCTTAAAGTATATATGATAAACGAGTTAGGACGACAGACGATAACGTTAACGATGACGTTTTATCGCCTTGCCGCTGCCAATAAGTAAGATACAGGTCGCAATCAATGTAATATTTCGTTTTAATTCGCAGAATCTATCTGTTTTATTTTATCAATTTAGCAACTAAAAGCATGCCGACAAGTATGCATTTTATATCCCTTCTACGTATGTCAAGAATGCATTTTTTCAGATGACGATTTTTATGCTATACTGAGTTCCTCAAGAACCTCCTCAAATGCGAGCTTCACGATGTTGTCACCAGTTATCGAAAGCGGAGACTATGAAATAAGTTTTGACTACGCATTTCCTGCAAGCGTTTCCACCCTTCATCTCGAAATAAGAACGATGTCTGGTGTGACAATGGGTGTTTGGAATGACTCAGGTCACATTCGTGAGTGGAAAGAGGGAACCGCCTTTTTAAATGCAACGAGCAACTTTCAGGTAGCATATCGATACTTTTTAATCCAAACAAATTAGGACTTAACTATGAGTTAAAACATATAAAAGATATTATCTTCAGTTCATAGAAGTTGACAGAAACAAACCAAAGCTTGATGTTAAGAAAGAGAAATATTATATTACCATATAGCTCTTCCATCCTACATACTAACGGTTTACGAGTTTAGTTCCTCTCATAAAACATAAACAGGTTTAAACTGCACCATTTGTACACACATCAGAGGGTTGTTTTATATATAATTTTTATATAGACCGAAAATCTCCCTTGAAAAAAATGTATTTCGACTTCAAATAAAAATACTGAAATTTTTTGACCTTGGTATTTGATAATAGCGTATTGACTAAGTTTACTAACTCAGTACCTGTCGATATCAATGTACTTTTAATAAATGAAATCTAAAAAGTCGTCCAACTACTGGTCCTTTTTTTAGTTACAACCATTTTTTTCTTTAAATTACGGTCAAAACCCAATCGGGATTATTCATTACGGGTATGTGAAAGCGCTTGTTTGATTAGTTTTTTTTTGAATATATGTTTCAGGAACCACAAATTCCTCTTTTTATGGGCTTAAAATGTAGGGAAGATTTTATTATGTTAATGTTAGGATAGAGATGATTGTAATAAGCTACATTTGCTCGAAATTATCTTAGATTTTGGTAAAAGATGTATTCTTTTAATAGAAGTGCGATGGTAGCTTGTTGATGAAAGGGGTCAGATCACTTGGATTTAAGGTATCCAGAAAGTGTCATTTCGACGTTTCTGGAAATGTATAACCGTTAAATGCATGCTTTTGTTTAGTTGGTCGAAATGATCCATTTTCTTGTTTCGACAATATTTGCCAATATATTTCGACTTATATTGATTCGCCCGCACTTCTAGCGCAAAGGTAGAAATTGAAGGCGATTATAGCCTATCTTTGATGTCGATCTGACTTGAGTCTCTCGTTTAGTGCCTATTAGGGTAAGTATTACGCATTTAAACAGGGTATTTATTATCATTGTTGGTTACATGACTTATCATTGCAGTTTTCATTCTATTATTAAATTGCTAGTTTTGTCCAGGTTCTGTTGAGAAATCAGACACGTGACACAAATCGCAATAAATGTGAAGCACACAGCTGCTAGGAGGACATTCGGTGATGTTTTGAAGTCTGATAGATTGTGCCGTTCTAGATTGCATGAGTGTATGTAAAACAAATGAGGTTTTTTTATAAAGCATTATATCATAACCCCCCTTCCTACAACAATATAGAAAAAAATAAAAATAAATAAAAAACATAAAAAATACTGTTACCGTCAAATGTTGATATAATATCACAAGATAAATGCACTTTGAATTTAAAAAGAAAGTGACATTACTCTTAGAAGTGTTGGTTAAATTTCGATCCTGGCTACAATTATCTGTGAAATGTCTAGAACAACTGATTAACTGCTTTCCTAGTGGAAGGTATTTAGGGTAGAATTTCAATTCAGACAAGGTGATACAATGTGTCGAAAAGTTCTCTTAGTTTGACTTTATGATAGCTTTGAGTGGTTGGCATTGTTGTCCCGCTTGGACTCATAAGTTAATAGGTAATGTCTGTGTTCGCTAGTTTAGTTCTTAAGTAGTTTGCAACTCTTGATAAATGGTAAGACAATTGTTAGATTAAGCATTTTTACAGGTTGTGTTTATTTGTTAATCTATTCAATACAGACCCTTTAGTAATTGGTGATCTTTAAGGCTACATATGTTTTCCTTTTACCCGTCATATTTTGACTGCATACATACCTTTATACTGCAGGTTATATTTCGGTCTGAAGATGTACGATACGGGTTTGCGACATTAGATAATATACAAGTTTGTACAGGTAAGTTAATAGTTTTTACTTATGGTAATGCATATTGCTAAATGGGGTAATGACAAATTTAATAATTTTAAGACATATCTTTTCATTGGTAAAACAGAAGTCCTTTGCAACATGGTTTGGTGTAAGTAAGACAGAAGCAAATCTTAGATATATTTTATTTGAAATTTCGTTTGCATTTTTACAGAAACGTCTTTCAAGAATACGAATATGTTTTGTGTCAGAATGTCCAATCTATCCAAATTATCCAAAGAATTGAAAAGTGCCTTAAAATCAGTTCTTGGTTCCAAAAATGACGAAACCCACAAGACAGTGTTGGGTGGATAGCGCAAAATATGTTGGAACCTTAAACAATTCCTAATCGTGTTAAACATTTGCAAAAAAGGCCAATGCGTGTTGTACCATTTTTTGATGAAACGTTCTTTCGTAAAACTCGTTTAGCTCTTAATACATACGTATGGACGAACATAGTCATTATGCTTGCTTGCTTAATATTTAACAATAAAAGACATAAACATGGACTTTTTGAAGATGTTGTGTTTCCATCAAACACCCTTTTGTTCTGTGGACAAGCCAAACCATAATGTATTAAATAGAGGATTTCAAATGAGTGTTTTTTTTGTATCGAATTTATTAAACGAGTTCATTTTAAAACGATAAAAACTGGACTCTGCCGAGTTTTATAGTTTTTAGATGACGAGTTTAATAAATTTGATACAAAATTATCAGGAACTTGGGATTATATTTATAACATAGCTAATTAATGGTCGAAATCTAGGTCAAAGTTTCTTCAATACACTCCTCTTGTCGTAGTGCGAAGGATTTACATTGTGTGTTATTAGGATGCTCATCCACAGGAAAGAAAAATAGCCCGACATAAAACCATTTAATTAACAATAAAAAAACCCCATATATCAAGTTTCAAATAAAAACCGAATTCAAACGTTTCACTTAAAAACAACAAAAATACCAAATAAATCGAGCAAATCAATAATAAGAGCAATGTCATAACTGCGTGACGTCATTAACAGTAACCACGCGAGTGTGAACATGTCATTTGGCAGTTGAAGTTTAAAAAGAACATAAGTCAGCGCCGCAGTCGCTTTCAATAAATAAAGCGAATTCGCTTTGTAGCTGGTTGATTACAGCATGGATTTTTTTTTATGGATGTGCACATGGGCATTATCTCCGTGAAATGGAGCACCATACATGTTGTAAAATCCAACAGTAATGTGGAATCAGTGACTGTGTGTGAACTTTCAAGAGCATTGCTAGCCAACTGCCTAGAATGAGCATCTTGCAAGGAAGAAGACGGGGAATTTTTACAGGAGTACAGGATGTTGGACATTTCCTTGTGTTGATTTAGATTTATGTGGCTATAGCTGTTTATAGATGCAATGTTCTTTGTAACGATGTTTGCATAATCTGGTTCGCAGGAACATTGTTGTCCTTCAATTTCTAGACGGGATATTTTCTGGCGCTGTGATCAGGGAGGTGTTTGTTTGGATTAAGCCCAGCCTTCTCCACCATTCGTTTCATCGTGGAGATGAGTTTGTTGACACCGGCATTTCTTCTTTTGAAACATTGTTTCTATAGATTGTTTGCATTTTTGGAAACGTGTACGAATACTTTTTCTGTGATGCGGTTACCTCATTTGCATAGTTATTACACTAGTTATGCGCCGTAAGTTATGTTATAAAACACATTATCGGTATTCTCTTAATGTCGTTACACTGTACACAATGTGATGTCACGAGGCTCTAAAGACGATATCAAAGTGTAAGTTTTACCTGTGCTGCAAACCGAAAGTGAATTGATGTCAAAGGTGAAAGTAGACCTCTTTCTTAGTTATAACACTATATTTTAAGTAGATTGGCAAACCGGATAAGTGTCTTTCGTTGTTTTTCTTTGACAGTCAAATGCGGTTTCAAGAAAAGAAGGTTTTGAAAAAAATTGTTGGCGTGTGACCCGATATCATATTCATATCATGGGTGACTTCGCCCCGTATATCCCGTATTATATGTGTAACCTTAGGGCTATTTATTAAATAAACAGCCCTAAGGTTACATTTGGCTCCCCGACGGAAGAAAATCTTTTGGAGGCCAGGCAGCTTCAGTGACGAAAAACCCCGAGGGCGGAGCTAAAGGGTGCGTTTGTTGGTGACGACCGGCAGAGACGTCCAGGCAGGGCCGCCGATGATTCGAGCCGTACAGACGAAAATTACGTCATCCATTCTTCATATTTAGAACGTCAATTGATGTTTGTGTACTTTAGTTGATCTTTGTGATCCACTGATCGATCAGTGTAAAGTTATTGTTTTGTGCGGGTAGCTCCACGTGTTTTACGTTCCAGCGTTAACTATCTACTAAACTACGAAAATCTACAGAGACATATCTTACTCCCGAAACCAACCGTCTCACGACAGAAGGATCTTCACCTTTAAAAACTGTGATAACCGTTGAACTACAAGTTTATGAAGTGATTATGTGCTTTAAATGTGTTAAAATTGTATAAAAAAATGATTATTAAGGATGTTTATGTAAGTACATACATTTTCAAATTGCCCACATTTTCTCAGATTTTGCGTACACTTTCCATTGGTAAATTTTTGTTTGATAACGATAATTTCTGTGTAAAATTTATCATAATAATAATTCATTTTATTGTGATGTGTTGATTGACTGATATAACTTGTATTTTTCTTCATTTTGATTTCTCATTATTTTCTATTTTCTGAATTTGTTCAGACTGTCATAATTCAATATGTAGAAATTTGCTTCTTTAGCTGTGTTTTCTTTCTCTTTCTGGTAGGGATAACACGATGGGCACGGTAAATCAATTCCCCTTCTGACGCAATGCAAACCTGCGTTTAAAAGACTGGTTTAATTTTAATAATTTTGAATGAAAACAACAGCATTTTTGCATTTAATAAATAAAACAAAGATTATTCTTAGCAATTAATCTAATTTCATACACAAATTACCGGATGTAAGCGTTAAAATCTGTTTCTGATTTGTAAACATTCTGTTTCCTGACTCATTTTTTCGTCCGCCATTTTGTTGAGCATGTGATCAGAGGTCGGATGAGAAATAGGTTATTTATAGTGTTTGATGATGCTAAAGATGATTTGTGGGTATTTTCTATTACTAGATGTGGTACACTAAAAGAAGGCCATTTTTTGTTTTCTTGAAAAAAAAATATTAAATGAAATTTTAACCCGAAAATCGGCCAACTTTGGCACTTAATACCCCAGAAAAAATAAATTTGGCATAACTTTGCATAGTAAATTAATAAAATAGGGTCCTTTCTCTTCAGAAAGAAATGAAAATTATTGTCCCTGATGCTGCCTTCAGTTGCCTAAATCATTCGAAACCATGAACCTCATTTTCGCGCACTGACTGAATATCGGCAAGGGAGGTAAATATTGCTACTTAAATGGTATCATGGGAAAGTCATTTCACAAGTTAGTAACTGAAAAAATGGGTTCCTACAACGGTACATATAGAATCTTTAAGGAGTTACTATCTTATATAAACTCTGGCTAGTGTAATAACACTTTTGCGAACAAGTTGACTGAAAGTTTATATGAAATGACAACAAGTGTCAGATTATTTTTATCAAATGACTTTACATGGCTAAAACCTGTATCTGATTGAAGTTTTTTATCAATAGCATGTACTGCTTGATGTTCAATTATATGTAATGTGTGAAATACAAGAAAATATGTTATGGTTATATTACACCAGAAACAGCCAATGTCATGTGATAAAATAAAATTGCTAAAGTTGTTTCACAGTCATTATACTTTTCAAAAGTTACAGTTTTTTTATCAGTAGATGTGCATTAGAATACATTTATAACATCACTAACAATTACCAATAAATACTTTTAACCCATTGCACTCTGAAGGTGGATTTATATGCGTTAAGTGAAACTCAACTGTTAGGTCAAAATGTTCTAAAGCAATCATCTGGAGGAAGCAGAAAATAGAACAGCATTTTCACTTGCGCTTTTACTTGCTTTAATTTTATATGTACTAAATTTAATCATAAATATAGTTCATGAAAAGATAAGTAGTTATGCTTGCTAGTTATTGTAGTTCAGGAGCTTTATATCTAGATCGGCTCCTGGACGTGCGATTTATTTATCAAATTAATTAATTTTATTTTTATGAAACAATACCATGTTCAAGCTAAGTTTTTTCAAATTGATATACATACGTTTGTATGCAGTATCTAGGAAAATTATTGCTGAACAATTGAAACTTGTTGTTTTTTAACTTTAAATTGTTTGTAGAATGTTTAAATCTTGAGTCTCAAGATAATTCCTTGTTATTATAAGCTATCATCATTAATTAAAGTATAAGCTTCCATTAAGGAAAGAAAACCTACACCCTGCCCATTGTGTAGCAAGTGTAACATATTTACCAAAAAAATACTTAATTTTTTGTGTAATTTATAATGTCATAGTGATGTTAAAAACAAAGTTTTTCTTTACCATTAAGGTCTCAATATTGTATTGCAAGAGCTGTTTTTAGGCTTTAAAGTCTTAAATAAAAAAACCTTTTCAAGGTGTTTATTGAAATAATAATTCCTATTTACTCAGAAAAAAAGGCAAAATTTGAAAAATGTTGGAAATATCTAGCTATTTTCTGTAAATACTGATACATATAAACCTGATATTGATGTTTTAGACTTGTTTCATGTTTCTGAAAAATATGAATTTAGTGTAAAAAATGAAGAATACTATAAATAAAACATGTTGATATCATTATATTTATGATGACCTGTGTATTCGCCCCTTTTACTTTTATGAACTTTGAAGTCTTAACATGTTATGACATTAAAACTATATGGCATTGACTGCATTTGAAATTTGACATATCTGACATGTTGCAGCCTCATTAGTTTTGAAATCACCCATAAGTATGATAAATACTGAGACTTTGACTCAAATTTTAGACTCGGAAAACTGGTTTCTTGTATGGAATATCTTGTGGATTTGAATAAAAAAGTTGTTGGAACTATGAGAACATACATGACGCTGTGGACCTTCAATACAAGCCATATTGTGTGTATGATTGTATGTGTAATTGTTTGCTGTAATGCTAAACATTAATTTGATGCTATTTGAAGAAATTTGAAGCCTTCTGGTTATGATACACTTCTAAAAACAGAACTGTTAAATCCGGTGGATAAAGTTCAGACGGTGGCATAGTATAAAATGTTATAACTTTTTATGGAATAGACCTACAATAAAAAGAAATAAACCATTGTTTATGTCTTGATATAACCTTTAAAATCATGTAAAACACTTGTGTATCTGAAACCAACAAAAAATCACTTATTTTCCCTATTTCTGGCCTGAATATATTTTTTTCTATACACTTCAATTTAATTGCATGGACACACATTTATATATTAATATATTGCACATTCCTGCCATGGTGTGATTTCTGAAAGGTATGTGAGACTTATTTGTGAAAGCGAGATTGCTTGAGAGTTTTGCAGTGTTTCTATTGATATCGTCTGTGTCTGAAATAAGTTGTTTTGGGCTTTAACAATTGGAGACAGTATAACCTGTTAACCTGTTAACCGCGGTTAATTGTTTGATTATTATTGTAAATTTCGCCATCAAATTTTGACACTTGCCAATATTTTTCATGGCAAGGGGAATAAATATATAGATTGAATATTTTTCATTCAAGAATGTATGGACTCTTACTTTGTCTAATATTTTGTATGTGTTTTTAAGATTAAATGAGTCTGCGTTTCTATTTTTCAGGTTAGCATTAATATACATTTTTATCTCGTTTCAGGGTATCCAGTAATTCTTGCTTTAGTTCTCGTTTCAGGTTAACTCCGTTCTTATTTTTCAGATTGTTTCCTGCAAAGACCACAGCATCAAATCCTTATAAAAAGAACAAGGGCGAACTTCCTTCTTCAGCCACGAATGATCTGCTGCGACTTCGATTCTGGAATGGTCTCCAATCTGAGTCATTGAAACATCAAACGAGACACAAGTATGACTACACCACTGATTTTAACATCCTTCTACAAGATTTGACAAGTGGAACAAGAACTTTCGAAATTATCAACCATTTCTTCATTTTCAAGAAAGGAGCCACAACATCTACCTATTTTGGCAGAGGAAACCTTGTCTAAAAGACTTGATACATTTGAAGGTAAAGTTAATTCATGGGAAGAAAGATTTGATAGAAAACTTGACCTCAAGTTTTATCAACTTCTTAATCATCTTGGTACCTCTTCATCTCAAGAGCAACAAAACCAACAGCAAATTTACACAGACTTGTGGAGGCCAGCATGGTAGATACAGAAGAGGTGGGAATCCTTTTGCTTCATCTCAACAGCAGCCTATGGAACCTTCTTCTCAACCTCCATCTACAGGAACCACATCAGTACCTTCTTTTCCACCCCCCCTTCTTTTCCACCTCCATTTCCTGGTGCTTCTTACAGACCTCGTCACTTGAACCAGCAGAACCAATCATACCCATACAGATCTAGGAATTTCACGCCCCATCAACAGACTACACTTCACCAAACTTCAATCCGCTTCCATAGATGGCCGATCGGCAGCGGGTAACCAGAAAGGCCAATTGAGGGACCGCGTAGTAAGACCTGCTAATCAAACATCTGTACTTTTCGATGAAATACTCGTTTCTGCTTTAATTGATACAGGTAGCATGGTCTTAACTGTTTCAAAATCCTTTTATGAAAGTTTGTCTCATAAACCTGAATTGTTTGATATAACCATGTTAGGCATTGATGTTTCTATTGCGGATGGTACGAAATTGAATGTATTAGGTTACATTGAAGCATCTGTTTTTATTCCAAATGTATCTGATTTTAACATAGATGTTCCAGTGTTAGTCGTCCCAGACAGTTAATTGAATAAACAATGTCCTGTTATTGTTGGTACCAATATCATTAGGAGATGCAAGTCTTTTGTAAATAACTCTGCTTCTTTTGATATTCCACATGTTTGGGAAATTGTTTTTGACTCCTGGACGTGTAATCCTTGCACGGTGCGGTCAACCAACAATCGTACCATTGAAGTTGGTCCGTATGAGACAACAGTTCTCAATGGCATTGTGAGAGGTGCAGGTTTTAAATCCTGTGTTGCTAAAAATTATTGAAGTTAATGAATCTCTTGTATGTCCTCAGTTGGTGAAACTTACACATAATGCTACATATTCCAAAGTGCCTGTGAAGATTTGTAATGTTTCAGCAAAACCATTACTTATATGGCCGAAATCCAATTTGTGCCAAATTTCTGAAGTTAGTGTTGTAGATAACTTGTCATATTTTCATTCCGATTTTTCTGATACTTCATCTTGTTCTATTTCACTTTCTTAATCGGATAGTCCTTTGTCCGAAGCCAGAATTATCATTATTATTCTTTTTGAACTTGAAATGTGTACAATTATTAATTAATCATCGATTCATAATCTGCTGTCAGTTTCGTTTATAAGGTCGACAACTGCTATATCTTTAGTTACAGTTCATACAACAATTATCTCCCATGTATATCATGCCATTGTCACTTTTGCTTTATGCTATTCTTTGTGTTGTTCATAAGTATGTAAGCAAAAGTTACTTATTATTTGTTTAGTTTCCGGTTTCATTTAAGTAGTTTTATTTATTTTAATCGGAGACCGGGGTTCTTTATACTTATGGTAAATTTACATTTCGGGAGAAATGCATTCCCGGGCGGGGGAAGATGTAACCAGGTGTTAAATTCTAGGTAGTGCGAGTGTGAGTGTTTCCCAGGCGTGTATGTTCCGTTATGTATGATTAGCTTGAGTGTGAATACTTATTATCCTGTCATGGCAGTGAACACTTTTTACTTACATAATTGTTGTATTGACGGTCTATGCACGATTTATTAAATCCTATGTCCCTTTCCTTTCTTCTTTATGTCATTCCACATTTGCTTCCTCCATATATGAATAAAATAAATATCGAACCCATCAAGGCGTTTATTAAATAAATATAAAGGTTACATATGGGATATACGGGGCGAAATCAACCATATCAGGTACGAACCTCGCTCTAACAAGATAGGCGTCCCTTCGCTTGGTATGTTTGATTTGTGGTCACCTAACAACCCTTGACTAATAAAATAGAAGTATTATAATGTGCTGCGGAGGCAACACATCCTGTATTTTAAACATGAACATGGGAGTGAAGTGTCAGTGTTGTTTTCACAGCTGCAGTAGTTGATTGCTTCATGCCTTTTTACTTTTACTTTTTACTTGAGGATGAAAAGAAAACTTTGGGCTATATTTTATCAAACGCCTATTAAAGTCGACATACACACACACTAAAAGCTTCTCCCATTACTTGAAACGTATTTCGGAACTATTGCTTAGGTAAAACCAGTTATAATGCCGAACAATCAAGTCGAAATCCTGATTGTGATAAGACAATGTTATTATTACCTGCAATCCATTTATGCGAGTGTTAATTGATCAGTGTTCCAAAATATACCTAGATGAAATTTAGTTTGATGTCAAAGTCGGTATCCCCAATAACCTTTTTTCAACATTATCCGAAACACACAATATTGATTTATTTACATTTCATACTTTATTTAAATGCAAAAAAACTAATTTAAATGCATTTTGAAACAAAACATGGTATCATGACTATGCACATAAGATAAACTTGTCAAGTATTAATACTTGCCTCTTTATTTCAGCATGTCCCAGACTCACCATAAAACATGGCACGTTAAAAAAAACATTTCAACTACTGCTCATGTTATTTGCGACCGTGGATTTGTTATAGAGGGCTATAATTTAACAACTTGCATACAAGGTGCATGGGACTACGATATCGGCGAATGTGTTCCTGTTGGTAAGTATAACCACTCGCATAATACTTTGGCCATTCAACAAATACGTAGAGGTTTTTGCAACTTACTAAGATTTTTACATCTTCTCATAATATTTGATGACAGACAAACGCATTGACTTTTTGTTGTACCTGAAGTTTTCATTGCATAACTGTTCATTGACTTGTATAGGATTTATTGAAAGAGTTCATTACTAAAACGATAAAACGAGGCTCCTTTTAATATAAAGAGTTTAATAAGTTTGAAACAAGTTAACACGAATTTGAGATTCTAATTATAACGTTACTCATTAACAATCGCATTCTTGGTTAAAGTTCCTTCAATACACTTCAATTCTCGTGTCTTATAGCAAAGACGTTACATTGGGTATGATTATGCTGCTTCATCCGTAGGAAAGAAAATTGTCCCATAAAAACATTTTATTTACAATATTAAAGACAACATAAATCATTTCTGTATACGCAACCGATGTTCAAAGGTTTGACTTAAAAACTATACAAAACCTATTTCTATCCATTAAAGTCAACAGAATGAATACTTAAATGTCATAACTGCGTGACGCTTTCTAGCTGGATGGAACACGACCTGGACTTTTTATCAATTTGATGCATGTGCACATGGATATTACTTACGTGGATTGGAGCACCAAAAATGTTTGTAAAATCCACTATAAACTGTGAATTTTGATGTCAAATCAGTGACTGTGCATAAAACTTAAGCATTGCTGGCGAACTGCCATGAATGAGCATCTTGTATGAAAGTAGACGGGGTATTTTCTCTTGAGTCAAGGATGTTGGATTTGTCCGTGTGTTGATTTGGATTTATGTGGACAGGTTATAGTTGTTAATAGGAACTGTGTCCTTAAGTTATGATTTTTTTGCATGATCTTGTTCACAGAAACACTATGTTTGTTTGCGTTATTTGACAGTGCATATCATTACATTTTTCTATGATGCGGTTATCAAATTTGCATAGTTTTTACACTAGCTGTATTGGAAAAATACTGCATTGATTTTTATCACTCCTGCTCCGTAAGTTAATTTAACAATATTTATATAAAAGACTAAAGAAATAAGTTCAGTAGCCAAAAGTTTAAACATAAACCCCGTGTAATGGAATAGGGTAATAGCCAAAGACATAAAACATCACAAACAAGAAACATGGAACAAGAGCACAAAACTCCACAAACAACACAGTGCATATATACTATATAACAAACTGGGTGTGTTTATCAAGCCCATGTATAATGCTACTTAACTTTATGACTAAACGCATCCTTGAATTATTTAATATTAACCAAACTTTATCAGAATCAATTTTCATTTCCAAATTGAGTGATATGAAAGTAAAGCCGGACAAAGAATTTATTGTGATTTTTATAAACATCTTATTCATACGTTTTTTTCCTGTTAAAAACATAATGTAAAGTAAAACAAACTATTTCATAATGTTATCTCTCTCACGTGTATGTAAATCTAGCAAAAAAGCGTACATGTCTAGATATCAAAAACGTTACATGAATCAAACGAGTTAACTTACAATACGCAATTAATGATTAAGACGCAAACATATTAACTAAACTAACTAAAATGTATTGTTAACATATAGACGAAGCTATACAGATCCTCTCTGGGAGATGTAACAAATTGAATATATTTTTGCATATTTTGCCTACGTCTATAAATGCAAACATGCTGAAAACGTTTAAACGATTTGAATATTGGTGTACCTTTTTAGGTGGGGGTGTTGTTGAAAAGACATTTGTGACATAGCAATAAAATTTAAATAAAAAAATAACAATGCTTATACAAGAGTTGGATAATGCATATATGACAACAATCTAATTTTGTCGTCATTGAGGTCATTGGCTTGTTCTACCACACCTATTTAAAAATGAAAGTTCAACAAGCAACATGTCACTGCAAAATCAATTAATCGAAAGGAAAAAGGACGTAAAGTGAAAGCATTCTAACGAATCATGTGACGTGTTTAAATATACTTATTACATTTCCTATAATGCACGTTTCTTTTAGTGGCTCTCGCATTCACTAGGACAGAGATCATTTGTCAGCATAAAAAGTAGTCAAAACATAAAAACGTCAGTCAGGATTCGACCTGAAGAAATTTATGAACAATCAACAACAATTTGTTCTCGCTGATTCAGGTTTTCTTGTTGTACGTCGCATTATTTATGGGAAACAAGCCAGAGAAAAGAATATTTATGCACATAATGCCGTTAATTTGTTTTTTCAGACTGTGGAAATATAATAGCTCCAGCCAATGGTTAAGTGCAATTACAAACTACAGAGTATCGGCCCGATGCCGAGTTTAGCTGTAATCCAGGTTATTATTTGCATGGTGACAATTCATCACAATGCCAGAGTAATGGTACCTGGTCCAATACCCTTACTACTTGTCAACCTAAGGACTGTGGATATATCACCGTACCAATTAACGGAAACGTCAACTTGACTTCCACAAATTTTGAGTCCTTTGCCACGTTTAGCTGCAATCTAGGTTATGATTTGCATGGAGAAAATTCAACGCAATGTCAGAGTAACGGCACGTGGTCCAATACCCTAACTTCGTGTCAACCGAAGGACTGTGGATATATCACCGCACCAATGAACGGTAACGTTAATTTGACTTCAACAGAGTTTCAGTCCGTTGCCAATTTTACCTGCAATCTAGGTTATGATTTGCATGGTAACAATTCAACACGATGCCAAAGTAACGGTACGTGGTCCAATACCCTAACTTCGTTTCAACGTAAGGACTGTGGAAATATTTCTGCACCAATTAACGGTCACGTGCATTTGACCTCTACAAAGTTTGACTCCGTCGCTACCTTTAGTTGCGATTCCGAATATCAACTATTTGGTGAGAACAGGACAACGTGCATGCATAATGGAATTTGGAAATCTGTTACTGTTGTATGTAAACAAAGACCTGGTTAGTTGTAACTTGCGGCGTGCTTTTTTGTAGCATGTTTTTAGGATATCCATTTTCCTAACTCAAGAATAACGATATCTTACAGTAAAGATTAAAATTTCTTATTCGTCTACATGTCTGAATTTAAGATCAAAATTATGTTTTTCTGTTGTATACTAAGTAATGAAAAGATTTTGGTCAATGGGCGGCCAGAGACCGGATTTACTAAAATAACTGGAAATATATCATCTTGTGTAGTTTCCAAAAGTTTTATAAAACATTAGAACCATTTTAATTTTTGTTTTTCATTTAAATACAATTCAGATGTTCTCATCATGGATCGGCAAAAATGTTGCCACTTATATATACTTTTACTGATGTCGTTAATATTGAATTTAAGCTGAATTTAAAATCTTATATTCTAATTGAAATTCTTTTGGTGGGTAAAAGTGGCATTTATTCATATGCCCTTGCATATGTACCATTTGAGGGTTATGATGCACTTACCTTTACTTATTGAAGATTTGTTCTTTTCGGTCTATAGTAAATTACACAATAAGTAAGCAACGCCTCGAAAGTGCAGCTGCTTTAGCAAGTATAACCACCGGCGAGTAAGCAATCATTTCAAACTAAAATCCATGCACCTAAACGTATTTGTCTTCCGATTTACGTACTATGTCACTCCAAACAACCATTTTCCATCAGCTTATTATGAATGATAGCATTTTAGGAATAATTTTACTAAAGTGATGAAACTCGCCATTTACAAATGCTTGAAAGTACAAACCGAAATGCAAAGAAACCAATCAAATGAGAATATATAGCACACACTGCCTACAAATGATAATATTTACGTCTTTCAATGGCAACTCTATTCATTACCTGCATTTGCTTCGACTTAAAGATATACCAGATGCAAAATGTTTCAAACCTTTTAATTTTCATTTAATTAAGATGTTACATCAAATTTAACTTTATTTCATGCAAAACCTGTCCATAATACACAATTATTTATGCATTTAGTTTACAAGATGCTTGATTCTGATCGAACTTATATCTTTTGCTGTGGATACGAATCACCATTATTCTTTTCTAATTGCGACGGACTGCTTGCTGTATCAATAGATTTTTAAAATGTTTGAAATGATGATTTGTATGCTTTTAGACACTGTCAATTTGAACGTTGCTATCGAAGCAACCTGCACGAGTGTTGGATGAAACGTGTTGATTAACATGTCGGCCTTAAAAACATTTTACCCAACAGTTAAACCAACTGATATTTTCTTCGGTGATTCGTCATGTGAAGGAGAAAGTGTCGATGACAAGTTATGGATTAGAAAGGGTTTCAATGACTGCAGTACTGTGGAAAAGGTGAGGGATATACAATTGATTACTGCTAAATGTGTTATACATGGACAGATGTATAAAAAAAGAGATAGAAAATGTGTTTGGTTTTGTATTTGTTGTATTGGATGGTGTGTGTATGTAAGGCCTTGAACCGTGTGCCTCTAACCAAAGTCGTCCTCAACTTTTAGGCAACTGGGTTTATTGTTATTTCGTTTGTATTGTTGTTTCGGGTTGAAACGAGAAACACTGCTTAGACGCACCAAAGAAATTTTACTATTGCTCGTTATTTATCACCATTAAATGCGTTTATCTTGCTCGGATGATCGAAAATGCCATTTTACTTTTTCAATTTCGGACTCCTTTTTCAAATAAATTGAGTCGTCTGCGTTTCGACGAGTACGCAAAATATTCAAATGTGATGAAAATTTGTCCACGGGAAATTAAAATGTGTGTAAAGTTGCATAAAACATAAGACAATTTTATAATTTTAGAATGCAATTTGAGTCCAGGTTAAGTTGGAGATCCTTAAAAGTCCTCACACAGACTCTTAGATTGAGCTAGTTATGCGTGTATTTATGCATGTAAAACTAACCGAAAGTGTTTTTCATCAAACATGCAGGGACGGGTTTACTTACAGAATCTTCGAACAATCTTCCATATACAGATACGTCAGACTACTTGTAATAAACCAATGGAATACATTAAGGTAAAAAATGAAACAAGTGTCCTGTTTCGATATACAAGGCCTACAAGACGCTTAACTTAAAAACAAAACAAGAACAACAAACTATAAAACGCGTAGAACGTTGTTATGCTAGAGTTTCCGCCATGAAACGGTTAGCGAAGAATGGGGTATAACTGGGGGGGGGGGGGGCGTTAGCTAGTGTTTAGTACCCTACCTCACACTTGTCACAGCATTCACCATTTGTATGCTCCTTAATTTCAGACGGAACCTAATAATATAGTGTACACAAACGACTTGATTTATGCCATATTTGATACAAACAATCCGTTTGTAATAAGACAACACATATTCACCTTAACTGTTGAGTGCGACGTAAAGCGGACGGAAGCAGCCTCATCGCATGTTCATCATGAAACTATACACCAGCATGTCAATGTCACCATCCACAACAACATCAGCATGGCGTTTTACAAAGATGCAAACTTCAGGGAGCCTATTTCTGGTAACCAACTACATGCCCATGTTGGAGATCAAGTCTATGCTAAGGTGTACACCACTGTACCGGATTGGAACATTAAACTGCGTTTGCACACTTGCTACATTAAACCTCCAAAGACCTCAGATTTGTCTATGGACTTCTACCTCATTAAAGATGGGTGAGTATTTTTTTGCAATGAACCAACGTAAGGAATGTGACGAGAAAACACTTTATTTAACATGAAACATGATTTGTATTTTACATTTTGTAAGAATGTTTATTTAAACATTACACACAAAAATCCATGTCACACTGTCTGGCGTTTGTCATGAGTTGCAAACGATGATTTTAAACTGTTGTCTGTTTCGCCCTAAACATTGCCCCATGTTTTTTTTCTTCTTCTTCTTCTTTTTTTTATTAATTTCATTGTTATAATTAGTAAAAGTATGTTTAAAGTGAAATTAATTTGATTCTACATAATCTGCTGTACTTCTTCAATGTCTGGTATTGATTTTTCGCTGTCAAGATTTATTCGGTAATTCGTTGCCAATTGTATGCCTTTTTTTAAATCATAGATGTGAGACAGACACCAACACACACATCATCTCCCAATCAGCCCACGAAACGACATTCGTGTTCCAGGACTTTGCATATTCAACTAACCGCGAGGGTCTTGACATTCTTTGCAATGCTACATTTTGCGAAACTACTGACTATTCACCAAAGTGTACTCAAAGATGTCATTCCAACCCAATTGTTATGGGGTGATCTTGTATGGATGACAGTTTTCCATTTGACATAACTGGTGATAAACTGTCCGAAAAAAAACAGACTACATAAATGCACGGTTGTTTTCATCAACAATATAAAGTTTTACTTTTTATTTTAATTATAGTCATTCAAATAAATGAAACCTAAATTACAAAAAAGCTCTCAAATGTACCTGGCGTTTAGAAATAACCGTTTATCTGGAGTAGAAATAGAGTGCGAAAGAAATTAGCAGCGGAAATAATGTTGTACAACTGATTTAATTGGTGACTAATGTTTAAAATGTCAAATACCTGTGTGCAAGAATATCTTTGTCGACAAGAATTTTGGACAATTTAACATAGGCTATTCCCTTCAATACGCGCGACAAGAGAACATCGGTTCGTTTCCAAACGACATATTGTGACATTCCTTAAATATAAAGTTAATTGCAACCTAGCCGTAACAAATCGCAAATGTTGTTTCTATGTGACAAGAGTGTGTAGATAAGTCACTGACCCACGAATCACGGGAACGAACAGACACTATTAAGCTTATTACTGTCGTTTATTGGTTGTGTCTTGAGGGTTCATCCATTGTATATGTTTCGGTTTCTGTTTACACTCAACTGAATTTTTCACTAACTAAAAGTCAATTAGCTGCAGTTTTGATCAAAATATTTTAGGGTTTTATAAATCATTATAAATCAATTAACAATTAAAGTCAAACTCATCAACATTGCAGCGAAAAGAGTAAACATTCAATATTTTATGTTCATGAACTGTAAGCTAATTGGACAATCTTTTTGAACAATTTTCATTTTTAAACAAATCATAAGATAATTTATCGTTTCTGTTTATGTGTACTCTACTGTTCAATATTTGTGTAATATTGTACCATATTAAACGCATATTTGACTGGTAATGGGCCTATGGGACGGCTCATTATGATTAAATTGAACAGTTCTTGGTTACTGTTTACGTGACTCTGCACATTCAAACAGAACAACATAAAACACCCTCACTTCACAAATTATATTTATTATTATCCCGAAAAAAACTGATTGAAATGAAACACTTTTTCTCGCCGACAAAAGTGCTTAAAAGTGTTTATTAGATTCAAAACTGATTTCGCGGTTTTCCAACTTTTCGTTGTCCGTGCATTCTAGCACCTCCTGACGTAAATGCTGTCTCTGACTTACTTCTTTGTAAATGCTTCATCTGAAACACCTGAAGCGGAGCACACCGATCGCTTATTTAATGTTAACTTTAACAAATTAACAAACGATTATTGGAACAGATATAAGGTTTTGTATTTTTTAAAACTTAACACAAATTTTAGATAAAACGGCTAGAAATAAAGTAAACAAATAAGAGCTCCTCGTACCTCTTGTGTCTCTCTCAATGTGTACCTTCAACGGTCGTGGCGCTATGAAAAACTATTACTATTTGAAGACCGATCACAACAATGCAATAGCAGTACTTTTCCTCGGAAAACATTAGAATGAAGCAAATGTAAACGGGTGCCAAGTAATAACGCGGATACGCACTGGTTAATATTACTGAACTACTGAGATTGTAACGAGCTTTATCCACGGTACTTGTATTGTATTTACCATTGGGGTATAGTATACGTTCTTCATGTAGACTTCTGCTCATTGCCTTCAGTTGACCCGTGGTCCGTATTTTTAGATATGAGCTGCTCGTTGACTCCAGTTGAAAATACATCTATATGATATATTGAAACAACTATACCAACACTTGTGAAACTCTTCGAATACAAAATGTTCATCGATTTCTTTACAACTGTCATTGCTCATCATATATTGTTGGAAATTTGCTATCCGATTTAGCCGATGTTGTGCATAATGATAAAATGAAAACAGGGTTCGATCCTAGCAAGAGGTATATGCCAACTTAGTGTGGTAATTGTTCATTTACATATATTGTTTTGCATGTTATTAAAAATAATCAGTATTTGCTTGCAAAAACATTTAAAACGTTATTCGATAGTTACCTTCTGCACGTTTATAAAAACCATGTGTAAAAAACACATTTATAACCTGTGTACAGACGAGTTGCTGCTGTCGATCCCAGTAAGTGGTGGTGCAATAGCCTTTGCACCTGCGCTGATAGAAGCTTCATATCAAACGAACAAACTTTTCTTTGACAACGTCCAGAACTATAAACGTCAATCAAAAAGTTTCGAGTATACATTCCAACAAACCTTATCCCGATCTGACCAGTGCCTGTACCCCCACAGCTTCCTTTTCTTCTACCTTTATCCTTTTGTTCTTCTAACTAACTGATTACAGACTAAAACAACTGTTTTTACAAACCATAGTTTACACCATACGACTATAAGATTATATTAATTCGAGTCACCGCAACTTGCGCACCAGCCAGTGAATGACCTACAGAAGCGAGACATAGTATCCGTCTTAAGGCTTTCTTCTCAATTATGATCAATGTTTTACACTATTGTTTTGTGCATAATTTACATGTTCTTTGTTTTAATGCATTACATATTTGGTTATTTTTAATTAATTATGCTCGAATTTGTTGAACTAAACTAATTGTAAAAATTATATCGAAATAAACATTGTTTAAACCAAACCTGCGCTAGAACATAGATTGTTGACCGTTTGTTTATGGAGCGGATGTACTCCAATGGGTCTGTCGCAGTACCAGCAGACTATGAGGGAGATGGGTGCGGGCGCAAGTACAATGCGGATCATTTTCCGTACACTTGTCTTAAAAATCACAATATGGAATAAACGAACAACAATAAATAACGAATAATTTTCACATTTCAATGCCAGTTACACGAACTTGTATCATAATAATTTGAGCACTGAAAACAGGTTCACACCAACGTGTCGTCAATTAAATGTTTTATTAAACGTGCTAGATGGGCATTAACATTGATAACCGGTGTGTTTATATACATTTAAAGGCTTTATTATTCACGTGTTATTAAGTATAGGACACACTTTAATCTTATTTTGACGACCCTTATGTCGAAAGTATGCATGCTACCCTGTGGATAACAAATAATCTCCTTAATTACGTTTGATATGTCAATCCTGTTTTGCAGTGAAAGGGTTTTAGCTTTCGGTAATAACAAACATACCTTAATACATCCTGATTGTTTGCCCACTTATTTTGTATTACTATGCAATGCAGAATAAATATCTCAATAACCAATGAAACACTTTCCCCCTCATTTTGCGATATGTTTCGTTTAAATGATCGGACAACAAAGAACTTAAAGTGATATTCCTTTTCAAATCGGTTTTATCCAAATGTGACGTCACGAACATGGTTGTATGATATAGATATGTTATCAACATTATCTCTCATTTGTAATATCAGCATATATTTGAACATACCAAACGTTTTGCAATACACTGAAGATTTGAATTTACATTTGTTAATAGACAACTACATACAAACATGGATTTAATAATTATCCTTATATGTTTCCTTCCGAAAGGTTAGTGCTGTGCATTTTAATATTATTTTATAAAATAATCATAACCAACGGTAACTCTTCGCTAGATTAGTGGTTTGCAGCATACTTGAAGTTATCGTCACCACTGTTGTATATTTTAGTGCTTGTTTCATATTGATATGTGCTAGAAGAAAGTTTGCTACACGTTAATATTAGCATACATGTGAGGTCGAGGATTCGAAACGCACTTTAATCCAAGCAGTTTGGTACGTGTTTGACTGACAGAATCTGAACTGTATCTCAACTGGTGTTATCATTTTGCTGCACTGTATGATTACGGTCCCGTGTAGTTTTCATCAAGGATATGTAGTGTAGTACAGATTGTATGCTTGAGGACTACTGAAACATAAAATATACAAAAACAACAACAATACAATGGAAACTACCGGGACACCCACGAGAACCTTAAAGACCATGGTTTGAGGCGCAATAAGTATGCCTTACAGACGAACAACGTTACAAAACATATACACATAGAACAACACGATAGATAATTACAAGAGTGACAACATTTAGATGTACGGCAAAAAGCCCCAATTCCACAAACAATCTTGGGTTCACAAATTATGTGCGTGAACCGGACAACTGTTCCGCATAGAGCATATATTACCCGCCCAGAAAAATAAGCCAACCTACCACTCCATATAAGTCACAACCCAGGAATAACTCATTAAAACGTGTTCAACTTACACAAACATGTCCCAACACAGTATAAAACATGAATACCGGCTACTTATGGCACTCACTAAAATAGGCGAAGTACCACCAACTAGTTGCCATAAGGTCACAGCCCTTACTACCCCACACTTGAGTGAAGTAGGCCGAGAATCACCAACACGATGTCATAGGGGATACGCTCAACTTCCACTCCATATAACTCTCAATTACCCCAAAATATTTTTGATGTATGTGTTAATCCCGACAAAGACAGTTCATCAAACTAAACAAACTTTTGAAACATTTTAATTCATGGCTTTCCACACCCGCTTTCGCATTGTTGGAAGATCCTTAAGTTGCCCTTTCATAAGGTTGTTTACTAACTTCTCATGCTGCTCATCCGTGTTTTGCGCTGCTTCCAGAATACCATCGAGCGAGATTTGTAATTTTAACATTTCGTCATTTGATTTCAGACAGTCACCATGATATTGCTCAAGGGTACATTTCAAGTTTGATTGAGATCATTAACAGGCTGCTTGAGTTGACCTTGATCGTTTTACCTCTCATCGTCCTCTTCACTAATAAAGCTAAATTGTTCAATGTCGTTTACTTCGGGGTTTTCCAATTCCTGTTAAATATTATATGAATCACAAAATATCTCAGGAGAAAACACTTGATGTCTTCACCATCAAGCATCAATATTTATATTTCATCAACTTAATATTGTTCAAAGGCAATGGGATAAAAAACACCGTGATCAGGGCAAATTGTCTTCCGGGGGAAATTATTTAGCCATTATAATGTATTTCACAGAATTAAAACTATGCCTGATTTGAAGTTTCTTCCATGTTTCTTGTGAATCTTCAGTGAATGAAAACAAACGAATATTTACATGCCTCAATATTTTGTTTAAATATGATTCCTTGATGCTCACTCAGAGCTATTTAAATATAATATTGTTAAAAAACAAAAATAGGCGCAATAAATCTTATGACCAAGACATCAGATGAGTGTCGCATAGTTGTGTATAATTACTTTTGTTAAAAACTGGTTAAACGGACATTAAATGCTAAGATGTAGTAGAACATTCTTGACAAGACCTGATAGAAGAAGTTTCAAATATGGTTGAAATATATGTTTATTTGAAAATAATTATTGGCATTGCGTTTATACTTAGCTCTTGTTATTGTTATTGTCCGTACGAAGGTAGGTCACAAGACAGTATCTAGTAGGCTTTTATTTTTCTCATACAACTGTCAAAGTTATAAACTGTTAAAACATAAGTAAATATTAACAGTGCTATAACGTATATATACTTCATCTTTGTTACTTGAAGCGAAATAGTATGGCCCTTATTATGAATATGAATTTCTGAGCATTTGATCTATAATTCGCTGGTCACGTTTTTCTGCAGTTGTTTGATGTACAGCAAAAATAACTAGGTCCAATTGGGATTTATTTAGATTTTTAGTGGCAGGCATAATGCTGAAAACGTTTGACACAAACAAAAACTTAAAACACATTGAAACAAACAAGAACCTTCTAGTTATGAAGATACCATAGATACCTTTATATTTTTAATGATTTTCAGTACAATAAACATTTGATCATATATATATTCTGCTCACTTCATAACTAGAATACTTTCTTTTCGCTTCTGGAGTTTTTAAATTTACACCTTTAAACATAAACCACGTTTGATAGCACAATGTATATGCCAAAGACATAGAAAACAAAAACCAACGATCACAAACCATAAACATGGAATAACAGCACAAAACTCCACAAACAACACAGTACATATACACTATATAAAACTAGGTATGTTTATCAGGATTTTTAGGTACCGCCCGCAATAGAACTGTCAGTAAAATATAAATTTACTGAAGGTTTAAACGAGTCTGTGTTCACAACCTCACTCTTATCCCAACAATCCCGAATACACGGTTAAAAACTGTGTGATCAAAGAGTTTCATAATGAAAAGCATCATTGTACTAAAGCTGGGAACAAACCAAGAAAATATATCAAAAAAACAACAAAAAACAACAACATATATTTGCTTAAGTTTTTTTCCAAATGATTACCTAAGTAATTTTGAAAGATAGAGACGTCATACGCTGAAACATTCCTTATGTATATGCAATATTTATATGAAAAACTGCAGAAGCAAGCTCAGTCGCCGAAAGTTTCAACATAAACCCCGTTTAATGGCACTGGGTAAACGCAAAAAGAGTTATAAAAGTAACACGAATCTGCAAAATGTTAATAAAATCAAAGCACGGAAAGCTTAGTTATGTAAGGACGCCATATTTAACCTTATATTTTCTCTGACGAATTCATCATCAAAAAGACAAAAGGCAAGTACTCTTCAAAGTATTTCCGTTATTTTCACGGTTTAAATAAGATCCAATCATAACAATAAAAAACGGGTTGACCACTACTATTATCAATCAGCGATTTAATACTACTATACTTCATTCAAAAACATTCTACACTATACATTTGTACATCGTGCATTGATTTTATGGGTATATTGAACTGAATAAATACGTTTACTCACTCCGTTTTCGTTAGCAAAACAATTATTCACTTATCAAAATTCCTTCCAACGCCCAAACCTACAACCAGCACAAAATTAGGAATAAGGTGAAGTATTTGCAGCATTTTTCATTTTTGAAAGATAAATAGATTGAAACTGTGTCTTCTTGGTTTGTCCTCTTGATAACGTCTCCAGACCTTTCGTATGTTGAGCCGGCGCCTGTCACATCCGGTCACTTCGGAATCCGATATGGAGATAAATCTGAGAATATTTCGCAGCCTTGAATAAATAAAAAAACAATCGCAATAAAAGGGTGGGTGAGACAATTAACTATAACGCTTCCAATTAAACCTTGAGTGGCGGTAAATGCCCCGCAAGCTCCTTATATACGGAGCTTAAACATCGATCACGAGAACATTCCCGCATACAATATTTCCCGATGTAGCCAAATCGGTTCCTTTAACAATACAGTAGAACTAGAAATAAGTTTGATGCGCGAATTATTTAAACCAAAACTACTATTGTACTTTGGTATAATATTATAATGACCATGAACCCTTTTTGAGAAAGCTTTCCATAATTTATGATATTTGAAACCCTGTTTCAGAAGTTTTTTCGTCATAAGTTTACTGCGAGAGCTGACATTTTTGACATCTGTGCATATTCCAGCGAAACTTATCAACTGTGCGATAAAACCACCATATGATGGTAAACTAGCTACATCTCCATCTAAAGAAGGGTTATTAGTTCTTTTGAAATTAAAATCACCACGTTTATCATATTCAATCCAATTTTTCTACCCTTACTTTGAGTTTGAGATCTGTATAAGATGCCTTTAGATGAAATGTATTAGATTAATTGAGTTGCAATTGTGAAGGGTATATCCAGTTAATATTATCCCTAAATACCGGATAATACCGGATAATCCTAACTAAGAATATCGTCAATATATCTTAAAGTGTTATTTAATTTTCAACAAGAGCAAGATCTCCAGTCTTAGATATTTTCAACATATATTCACTTTCATAGCAGTATAAAAAGAGGTGTGCAAGTAAAGGTGCATAGTAAGCACCCATTGAAATTGTTTGCATATAAAACCATTTACCGGATTTTAGAAAAGAATTATCTGTGCATGTCCAATGGATATATCTATCTGAGCGATCATTGGTAAATAAGTGAATTTTATCAATAACTGCCATATAAATACATAAATACGTTTCTCCATAGCAAACGTATTTTCGATAAGAGGAGTCAATTTGTTTGTAACTAAATACTGTGATATTATATATATATATATATATATATATATATATATAAAGCGTTGGAAAGTCATAATTATTAAGCACTGAGGCCTTATATCGTCTACTTTCAATAACATTACGTCTACGTCTAAAGAACCGTTAATGGACCAACAGAGACTTATTCCAGCGTTTTGATAAACTTTGTTACTACATGCATCTTAATCGCATTTAAGCAGGATGTAAATCAACATCGAAACCTGTTCAGTAGAAAAATAAATGGAATTAACTATTTATGAATTTTAGGTAACCAGTCTATTGTTTTAATGTTTTTATGATCATCATTTAACACAACTTTTCAAAAACTTAACATTAGACTCAATATGATTTAAAAAACAACAACACTATGTTCATCGAGTAGGCTAGGAACATAAGTTTTAACATTGATTGTAACACTTCAATGATAGTATTTACCTAATATTTACGTCAATCTATGATTACATCATTAGCTGTTTTGTCAGCTGGAACGAATACTATTGTTTTGATGTTGGGATTTGATATTCATGATCAGTTTTAGAGTTATCGAAATAGAGTGAGGGGGGGGGGGGGGGGGGGGGCTAATGGATATTTGTCAAAAACTGAACTAAACTTAAAAATACTTATCTATTAGGAAGATATTTCATTCATCCATGGCATTAAGGCAATAAGTTCAACAACTTCTCCTAAACACCAGCTTTTACAATATTAAGTTAAAGTTTCTTTAACTCTAATTTACATGTATGGAAATTTATATCAGATGTTATCCGGTACTTAGGACCTTTAGTTAGCAGTTTGATTTCAATCTACTTAAAATTTCTTGTAACAATATGTCCAGCAGCGTCGATAAGGTACACTGATACATACAAGTTCATGAAGAAGGTGTATTTGCAGAAACGTCATCTTCTGCTTCTTCTTTATAACAGTTAAATATGAAATTTCGAAAATGATTTTTATATTTATTGGCACTTCTATATTCTTAAGGTATTGCGGAATACATTTTTTCTACCTTTTTATTCTTGGATAAACCATTTACATTAGGAAGGTATATACCCTTGTTGCTAAAAGAAAGTTTAATACGATTTCCTTAGCATGTATCAACATTCTCAATGGTAGAATAAAGGTAATGTTTTGTATAACCATTAACAATAAAAGCGCATTTATACTTTGGATCTGTTTCAAAATGACAGTTTCCGCTTCTCAATCCAATAGGCGTAAAGAGGTCACCGAAAGGGAACATAAAGCAGAAAGAAGTCGACATTTGCCGTTTAGTAACAACATAGCAGTACACTGCTCCATATCAATTGTTCGACGCTGTTCCCTTTTTATGTTTCAATTCATTCTCTTACCATGTGATCTTGGCTTACGCGTTCTATCTTTTGGTAATTTATACAAACTAGTCTGGTCTTATAAAAATGTTGAAATAAAAAATTCAAGAAATTATTTCTCTTTTTGATTGTATGAGCATGTTCTCGTATTCGGGCTTTCAATGGCCTCCCTGTCTGTCCTACATATTGTATTCCACAAGTTCCCACATTATAATAGTAGATGATTTTCAAGAGACAATTTACTTAGTAAATAGTAAATAGATAAACATTTTATTATATATTTAAGAGGTAATCTTTGGGCTATTTCGAAGAAAAGAACAGCAAATACATTTTACAGAATTGTACGAAGAACTTTAGGTGACAGAACGATCTGAAATACGGCATGCTATTTGTATGCGTGCTCAAGACGATTTGTTTTGTAGTACAATGAACCTCGCAATTATAAATAATAATTATATGTACATAAGTGTATAGCGAACTAAGCGAGAAACAAGAAGAGTTTCTTTCAGACCGTTTTGCAACCCCCAAATATAATCGCATTTTTTTTTGCAATAAATTAGAGTGGGCTGAATATTTTGAGTAAGTCATAGTCTAAGGTCATGTCAAATTAACAATGTTTTATGTTTACAGTTGTTTCCGGCTGCTTTAACATCACAGGCGACCCGATTTACCTGCCGATTTTGGGGGCTAGTTGCTCTTTTACCAACAATGATACATGTGGATACACACTAGACACGCCATGGGAGGTTGTAATGGGCATCTCAGAGTTCCATCCGAGCCCAACTCACGCTATTCAATTGATGTGGTCTGGAACAGGTAAACATGCAGGTTCAGTGGTTTATGCTATGTTGACCACCTAACACATTTTTAAGTTACATGATTTGATTAGGTTTAATACGTTTAAGATTTTGGCGAAACACTTCGTGACAAAAGTATATCGATTGTTCTGTTTCGTCATTTATCTGATTGTAAATAGCTTTTCGATTAGACAATGGAGTAACTGCGAAACACGACATCAATGTGTAGCTAAGCATGCACGAATCATTTGCAGTAGTGTATATAAATCATTGTGTATGTCTACGATAAAGGCTGACCGAGACACATATTCATAATTCTCTTTCCATCTGATGACATAAACAATTGCTTTGAAGTCATTAGGCCCAAAATGGTACTACGAACCTTAACATAAAATGCATTTAAAATTTCATTTTTGATCTAGTTTTGGGGTTGAACAGTTAAAAACCATAATGCAAACACCCTTTCTACCTTGTGTAGGTTTAAATGGAGGAGGTGAGACAATTTCACGGAATAAGATTTAACCACTTTTTCTGCACATAAATCATTTCTATTTGGCAAAGTCTTTCTAAACAATGATAATGTTTTGTGTCAAAATATTGAAGAAAACCCATCAATAATGTCTAGGGACGTTTTGGTGTCTTCTTCTTTATGAAAGCTTATTTTATTATATCATACTTCATTATTTTTCACTATGATATTGATATTTTTTTTGGGAAAAAACAACACAAAAAATCATTTAAGAAGCGGATGTCTTGCAATTTGACTCAAAATATATCTTTGTCGACAATCTTTTCCGAAAAAATGCAAATACCTTTTGACCTAATACAATCTTCTGTCCTTAAATTTGCTACCTAATACGCCATAACGTTTGGTAATGGATGTTTATTGCACGGATTAAAATGATTATTAAAATTGAATAGAACATCTTAAACAACTTTTGAAACATTTTAATGTTTGGCCTCCTTTTCATTGTCGAAGATACGTGAAACAATTTATATCTGATGTAATATTCATTATTCCACACCAAATTGATGTTTTGTTCCTATATTTGTTTTAAAATGTGAAAACTTTTTTTTGTGCACCCGCACCTATATTTTGTTCGCCAACCATATATTTTTTTTGAAATTGAATTTTCAGACTGAAAAAAAACAATAATAATTACTCTATCTTAAGTTTTTTTGTGAAGGGGAGTTACAGATGCATGGCGTTTTACACTGTATATCGATCGGTTTAGCATTGATTTTAATTAATGCAATTAAAATTGCCGCTCACGGTATATACACTGAAGGCTTCAGTGTTTATACCGGAAGCAGCCAACAGTAAGTGTTGCAAATGATGCTGGATTGATTCAAGTGGATTTGATTTATGTAAGTTAAGTCAAACATTTTCCTAAAACTAGGTTATTTGTTTAACATAAATGAACGCCATAGTTAATATATGTTTTAATTATGTTGGAAATTTGTTTTATCAATATTATGTGTTTACTAAAAAACTATAAATAAATAGTATGTATTCAAACATTTTTCCACTGTCCAGTAGAGGTTCATTTCAAGATTGCATTCAAATGGGTTGAGGGTAACTATATTTCAAAAAAATCTTTCTAATCTATACTGATTGTGAGTAAAAAATATTTTTCGCTCTTCGCTCGCTTCGGCTTTAATGAAAACTAACAAAATTGTATTGTTTTTGTTTTGCTCGCTCGCTCAAATATTTGTTGGCCGAGGAACAAAACATTAATTTGATATTGCCTTATGTGTAAATATTTCATGAATGAGTTTTAAATTAGGGGCATTCGTTTCCATAGGTTTCCACGTCCATTTTATCATGTTAATAATAATATAAAATGTAAACTGAATTGAAGGAATTGAAAGCATTTACTTCGTGTGTTCCTGCGATATTATTATATTTCTGTAGTTTTTCACATTTTCATATTAATATGAACGCAAGACGGAATGATTGTTAATTTCGCAATGGTTTCTAACCCTAGCATATTACAGTAATTTGCTAAATCACAAAGTATATAAGATAAACGAGTAAGGACGACAGGCGATAACGTTGACGTTGACGTTTTATCGCCTTGCCGCTGCCAATAAGTAATGTAAATAAAGGTCGCAATCAATGTTATAATTCGTTTTATTTGCAGTACGTAAGTGTCAATTTTGCTCTCAGTTTTTCGCCGTTTTGCCAATGCACCTAGACGAATGAAAGTCATAAAAACATATCTGTTTTATTTTCGTACTTCTACGTATGTCAAGAATGCATTTTTTTCAGATGACGATTTTTATGCTATACTGCGTTCCTCTAGAAGCTCATCACATCAGAACTATACGATGTCGTCACCAGTCATCCAAAGCGGAGGATATGAAATCAGTTTTGACTACTCTTTTCCTGCCAGCATTTCCGCCCTAAATCTCGAAATAAGAACGATTTCAGGTGTAACAATGGATGCTTGGAGTGACTTAGGTCGCTATCGTTGGTGGGAAGAGGGACGCGCCTTTCTAAATGCAATCAGTAACTTTCAGGTAGCATACCAAATCATTTTATTTCGAACAAATTAGGACATATTCAAAACAGACAGAAATAATCTATAACATGAAAAGGAGTTAACGAGTGAAAGCAAAATAAGAATTTTATCTTCAGAGGATAGAATTGTCAGAAACAAAGCAAAGCTTGATGTTGCCATTTTTTTCACATATAGCTCTTTTACTGTTAACGAGTTTAGTTTCTCTAATAATAAATATAAACAGGTATAAATGCATCATTGTACACTCATAATAGGGTTCTAATCATGTATAATTTATATACAGACACGAAATATCCAACTAAAATAGAAATATATTTCGATGACAAAAACTATTGAAATTTTGTGACTTTCTTGGTATCTGATAAAAAGTAATGACTTAGTATACTATTCTAGTATCTGAATATATCAATACGTTTTTTTTAAGTTACCGTCATATTATACAAATGCCTAGCGCTCAGTCGAGTTCTCACGGTTCTATGACAGCTTATGTTTCATTTGTTTGTTGTAGTTATGTGAACTCACCTTTTTATGGGCTAGGATTTGAGGATTTATTTTAATGTAAAGCTAGAGATCATAATCTACATTTGCTCGGAATTATCTTTAATTGTTGTAAAGATGTTCTTTTTTGTAGCAGTGTAACGGTAGCTTGTAGCTTGAAAGGGTCAGACCACTTTGTTAAAAGGTATCCAGAAAGTGTCGTTTCTTGGACTTTATAACCATTAAATGCATGCGTTTGTTTAGTTGACCGAAATGATCCATTTTCTGGTTTCGACAACAAAGATTCATTCGCCCGCAGTTCTACGAGAGCGCATATGTATTTTTGAATTAAAATTGACAGTGTATATAGCCCTTGTTGTCTTTATGCTCTGTGTTTCTCGTATTAGGTCTCAACAGTGTTCCTTTAAACAACCCCGCTTGGATTCATAAGTATTTTGCAACTCTTGATAAACACTGAGACTGTTGTGATATTTAGCATTCGCCCCCGGGATGTTGCTTTTAGCTTTCTATTCAATAGTCACGGTAGTAAATGGTGATCTTCTGGCTACACATGTTTCAAACTTATCCATTATATTTTGACTGTATACATATTATTTAAAATGCAGGTCATATTTCGGTCAGAAGATGTACGATTCGGGATTGTGACATTAGATAATATACGCGTCTGTACAGGTAAGTTGCTTGTATGCATATTTTTAACTTGGGAAGTAAAACTATTTCTGATTTATTTCTAGGTCATATTGTTTTTGAGTAAACCGGACAACATTTGCAACACGTTTTGGTGTGATAAAAATATAAGATAACTTAAGGATGTAATATATTATCAAAGATCTGTTGAAATTTCATTGGGATCTTTACAGAAATGTCTTTCAAAAATATAAATATGTTTCAAACATGTTCAAGACTATTCAGTGAACGATATAGTATGGGTGATATATTTTCAAAAGAACAATATTGAATTTCACGGTAGGGCACAGTGCCCTAATGCAATGACAATTTGACAGAACCTCAATAATGAATAATGAAAAGAAATTCTTCCAATGGATCAACAAAGTAGATTTGGTAAGTATCTTTGTTTTACCAGATAGGCAGATTTAAACTATGTTCTTAAAAAGGTTTTGCGAGTGATATAAACAGTACGCTGTTAGTAAGTCGCTCGATATAGAATATACGGGGCGAGGAAACCCATATAGCTCTCCATTTGCATTGGTAAGTTGACGCCACACGATTGCCCTTAATAAACCTACATGGAATTAGTAAATCATACGTTTGGGAATTTTAAAATCCAATATGGCGATCCTTTTTATACTTTAAAAGCAAAATGAACGAAATGAAGTTGCGACTGTGTCTGGAACTCTTGGTATCATATGACTGATAGGTGCAGACAATCCCGACCGATTGTCTTTTGGAACAATGTAGAGTAACCTTTCTATAAACACTCTCCTTTTGAGTTAATTTCGTTTGTGGTGGACAAAACAGTATTGCCTCTAGCTGTGTTATACCGTTTGGTGTGAAAAAAGGAACGTTTAAGTGATAGTTAAAGCAAATCACAACTGCGATGATATTGACTTAAAATTGATGGCCGATAACGGTTAAACGAATTATCTGATCCGCATTCACACTCGTTACAATGACCATCGTTTATGTTTGGAAACAAAATATATTGTATCATGGATTAACAATCTTATAACAAAAACGAACGAATGATGGACTATAAACAGTCTATGTTCCTGACAGTTCAAGTAGATTAACAAATCGGATAAGTGTCTGTGGTTGTTATTCTTTGACATAGCGAGGCGTATTTAAGAGAAAAATGTTTAGAAAAAATTGTTGACATGTGACCCGATATCATCTTCATATCATGAGTGACTTCGCCCTGTATATCCCGTATTATATGCGATATATGGGGCGCAATCAACTATATATTAGGTACTTACCTCGCTCTAACAAGAACGGCTTCCCTTTGCTTGGTATATGTGATATCTGGTCACCTTGACATATAAAATAGAGGCAGAAGTATTGTATTGCGCTGCGGAGGCAACACATCCTGTTTTTTTTTTAATTTAAACATGGGAGGACAGTGTCGGTAGTGTTGTTTTAACAGCTGCATTAGTTAATTGATTCATGTCTTTTTAAAATTACTTTTTACTTAAGGATGAAAATAAAACTGGGGTATATTTTATCAAACGCCTATTAAAGTCGACATACACACACACTTAAAGCTACTCCCATTCTTTGAAACGTACTTCCAACCAATGCTTAGGGAAAACCAGTTTTAATGCCGAAAAATCAAGTCGAAATCCCGATTGTGACTCGACAATGGTATTATTACCTGCAATCCATTTATGCGAGTGTTTATTAATCAGTGTTCCAAAATTATACCATGATGAAACTTAGTTTGATGTCAAAGTCGATATCACCAGTAACCGTTTTTCAACCTTATCCGCATCACACAATAATGCTTTATTTACATTTCATATTTTTTTAAAATAAAACTTATTTTAATGCAATTTTAGAAAAACATAGTATCGTGATTATGCACATAGGATAAACCTTTCAAGTATTAATGCTTGCCTCTTTATTTCAGCCTGTCCCAGACTCACCATAAAACATGGCACTTTAAAATACATTTCAACTACTGCTCATATTATTTGCGACCGTGGATTTGTTATAGAGGGCTATAATTCAACAACTTGCATACAAGGTGCATGGGACTTCGATATCGGTGAATGTGTTCCTGTTGGTAAGTACAAACACTCGCATAATACTTTGGCCATTCAACAAATAGGTAGAGGGTTTTGCAACTTACTGTTTACATCTTCTCATGATATTTGATGACAATATAGGCAAAGCTTTTCTCTTAAAGAACACTCAATATAGATATGACAAACGCATTGACATTATGTTGTCCCTGTAGTTTTTATGGCATAACTGTTCATTGGTTTTATATAATGTATTGAAATTATCAAAACGATAAAACGACGTTTTAATGTGAAGAGTTTAATAAGTTTGAAACAAGTTATCAAGAATTTGAGATTCTAATTATAACGTAACTCATTAACAATTGAAATCTTGGTCAAAGTTTCTTCAATACACTTTATTTCTCGTTTCCAAGAGCAAAGACGTTACATTGGGTATGACTATGCTGCTTTATCCGTAGGAATGAAAATTAAATTGTCTCACAAAATCTTTTTTTATTTTTTTATTTACAATATTAAAGACAACATAAATCATTTCTTCATAAGCAATCGATGTTCAAAGGTTTGACTTAAAAACAATACAAAACATATTTCAATCCATTAAAGTCAACAAAATAAAAAGTTATATGTCATTTGGCAATTTAAGTTTGAAAAGACTGTTAGTTAGTAATACTGTCGATACATGGATACTACCTACGTGGAATGGAGAAAAAGGATGTTGGATATTTCTGTGTGTTGATTTGGATTGATGTGGACAGGGTATAGTTGTTAATAGGTACAGTTTCCTTACGTTATGATTTTGCATGCTCTTGTTCACAAAAACACTTTGTTTGTTTGCGTCATTTGACAGCGCATTTTATTACATTTTTCTATGATGGGGTTACAATATTTGCGTAGTTTTTACACTATTTAACAATATTTATATGAAGGACTACAGAAAGAAATTCAGTAGCCAAAAGTTTAAACATAAACCCCGTTTAATGGAACAGGGTAATCGCAAAAGACATAAAGTACAAACAAAAATCACAAACAAGTATCATGGAACAACAGCACAAAACTCCACAAACAACACAGTGCATATATACTATACAACAAATTTAGTGTGTTTATCAAGCCCTTGTATAATGCTTGTTAACTTTATGACTAAACGCATCCTTGAATTATTTGATAATTATTAACCAATCAGAATCAAATTTTATTTCCAAAGTGAGTGATATGAAACTAAAGCCGGACGAAGAATTTATTGTGATTTCATAAACATCTTATTGATGTACGAATTTCCTGTTAAATACATAAGTGAAGTAAAACAAACTATTTCATGATGTTATCGCTCTCACGTGTATGTAGATCTAGCAAAAAGCGTACATGTCTAGATATCAAAAACGTTTCATGAATTAAACTTAAACGGGTTAACTTAAATACGCATTTAGTAATTAAGACGCACACATATTAAACGAACTAACTTAAAAATTATTTGTTAACACATATACGAAGCAATACAGATCCTCACTAGGTGATGTAACAAATAAAATTTAATTTTTGAATATTTTATCTACGTTTATCAATGCAAACATGCTGAAAAAAATAAAACGATTTGTATATTGGTGTACCTGTGTTAGGTGGGGGTGTTGTTGAAAAGACATGTGTGACATAGCAATAAAATCTTATTTAAATAAAAAAAATAACAATGCTTTTACCAGAGTTTAAATATAATTATTACATATCCAATAATGCGCGTATCTTTTAGTGGCTCTCGATTTCACTGCGACAGAGATCATTTGTCAGCATAAAAAGTAGTCAAAACATGAAAACAGCAGTCAGGATACGACCTGAAGAACTTTATTAACTATCAACAACAATTTGTTCTCGCTGATTCAGGTTAATTGTACGTCGCATTATTTATGGCAAACAAGCCAGATAAAAGAACATGATTTATGCACATAATGCCGTTATTTTTTTTCAGACTGCGGAAATATAATAGCTCCAGCCAATGGTTCAGTGAAATTACAAACTACACAGTTTCGGCCCGATGCCGAGTTTAGCTGTAATCCAGGTTACTATTTGTATGGAGACAATTCATCACATTGCCAGAGTAATGGTACGTGGTCCAATACCCTTACTACTTGCCAACCTAAGGACTGTGGAAACATCACCACACCAATTAACGGAAACGTCAACTTGACCTCAACAAAGTTCAAGTCCGTGGTCACTTTTAGCTGCAATCCAGGTTATGATTTGCGAGGAAACAAATCAACCCAATGCCAAAGTAACGGTACGTGGTCCTACACCGTGACATATTGTCAACCTAAGGACTGTGGAAACATTACCGCACCAATTTACGGTAACGTCACCTTGACCTCCTCAAAGTTTCAGTCCATGGCCACTTTTACCTGCTATCTAGGTTATGATTTGCATGGTGACAATTCAACACGATGCCAAAGTAACGGTACGTGGTCCAATACCATAACTTCGTGTAAACCTAAGGATTGTGGAAATATTTCGGCACCAATTAACGGTCACGTGCATTTGACCTCTACAAAGTTTGACTCCGTCGCTACCTTTAGTTGCGATTCCGGATATCAATTATTTGGTGAGAACAGGACAACATGCATGCACAAAGGAAATTTGGAAAACTGTTACTGTTGTATGTAAACAAATAACTGGTAAGTTGTAACTTGCGGCGTGCTTTTTTGTAGCATGTTTTTAGGATATCCATTTTCCTAACTCAAGAATAACGATATTTTACAGTAAATATTAAAATTTCTTATTCGTCTACATGTCTGAATTTAAGATCAAAATTACGTCATTCTGTTGTATATTAAGTAATGAATAGATTTTGGTCAATGGGCGGCCAGAGACTGGATTTACTTAAATAACTGGAAATATATCATCTTGTGTAGTTTCCAAAAGTTTTATTAAACATTAGAACCATTTTATTTTTTGTTTTTCATATAAATATAATTCGAATGTTCTCATCATGGATCGGCAAAAATGTTGCCACTTATATATACTTTTACGGATGTCGTTAATATTGAATTTAAGCTGAATATAAAATCTTATATTCTAATTGAAATTCTTTTGGTGGGTAACAGTGGCATTTATTCATATGCCCTTGCATATGTACAGTTTGAGAGTTATGATGCACTTACCTTTACGTATTGAAGATTTGTTCTTGTCGGTCAATAGTAAATTACACAATAAGTAAGCAACGCCCCGAAAGTGCAGCTGCTTTAGCAAGTATAACCACCGCCGAGTAAGCAATCATTTCAAACTAAAATCCATGCATGTTCAAACGTGTACGATGGTATTTGCTGTACAAATATGTTTGGCTTTTTATTCACAAATTTTGAAAACGTCAGTGACCATAGTCGTGTGAATGGAATGTATTCCATCTTTTTCGCGTCGTATGGCCTGTAACATGTTGTGACATGTGACCTAAACGTATTACGGTATTTGTCTTCCGATTTACGTACTATGTCACTCCAAACAACCATTTTCCATCAGCTTATTATGAATGATAGCATTTTAGGAATAATTTTACTAAAGTGATGAAACTCGCCATTTACAAATGCTTGAAAGTACAAACCGAAATGCAAAGAAGCCAATCAAATGAGAATATATAGCACACAATGCCTACAAACAGATAATATTTACGTCTTTCAATGGCAACTCTATTCATTAACTGCGTTTGCTTCGACTTAAAGATATATCAGATGCAAAATGTTCCAAACCTTTTAATTTTCATTTAATTAAGGTGTTACATCAAATTTAACTTTATTTTATGCAAAACCTGTCCATAATACACAATTATTTATGCATTTAGTTTACAATATGCTTGATTCTGATCGAACTTATATCTTTTGCTGTGGATACGAATCACCATTACTCTTTTCTAATTGCGACGGACTGCTTGTTGTATCTATAGATTTTTTTACATCTTTGATATGATGATTGTATATGCTTTTAGACACTGTCAATTTGAACGTTGCTATCGACGCGACCTGCACGAGTGTTGGATGGAGTGTGTTGATTAACATGTCGGCCTTAAAAACATTTTACCCAACAGTTAAACCAACTGATATTTTCTTCGGTGATTCGTCATGTAAAGGAGAAAGTGTCGATGACAAGTTATGGTTTAGACAGGGTTTCAATGACTGCAGTACTGTGGAGAAGGTAAGGGATATACAATTGATTACTGCTAAAGGTGTAATACATGGACAGATGTATGAAAAAGAGACATAAAATGTGTTTGGTTTTGTATTTGTTGTATTAGATGGTGTGTGTATGTTAGGCCTTGAATTGTGTGCCTCTAACCAAAGTCTACCTGAAATCTTTAGCTACTGGGCTTGTCGTTGTAGTTTCATTTGTATTGTTGTTTAGGTTTGAAACGAGGAAGACTTCTTAGAGGGACCAAACTAATTTTACTATTGCTCGTAAATTATCACTATTAAATGCATTTATCTTGCTCGGTGGATCGAACATGCCATTTTACTTTTTTCGGTTACGGACTACTTTTTTGAATACATTGAGTTGTCTGCATTTCAACGAGTACGCAAAATATCCAAATGTGATGAAAATATGTCCGCGGGAACCTAAAATGTGTGTTAAGATGCGTAAAACTGTACAATGTTATGCTTTTAGAATGCAATATGAGTCCAGATTAATTTGGAGATCCTTAAAAGTCCTTACACAGACTATCAAGTTTTGCGTGTATTTATGCATTTAAGACTAATCGAAAGTGATTTGCATCAAACATGCAGGGACAGGGTTTCTTATAGAAACTTCGAACTATCTGCATCTCTTCATATAAAAAAACATTTAAGACATGTTAGAAACTAATGGTAGATAAATTAATGTAAAAATGAAGCAAGTGTCCTGTTTTGAGATTCAAGGCCTACAAGACGCAAAACTTAATAACAAACCATTTATGTGTAGAACTTTGTTATGTAAGGGTTGCCGCCTTGAAACGGTTAGCGAATAATTTGGTTTAACTTAGATGGGAGGGAAAAGCTAGTGTTTAGTAACTTACCTCACAATTGTCACAGTAGTTCACGAGTGTATGGTCCCTAATTTCAGACGGAACCTAATAATATAGTGTACACAAACGACTTGATTTATGCTATATTTGATACAAACAATCCGTTTGTAATAAGACAACACGTATTTACCTTAACTGTTGAGTGCGACGAGAGGCGATCGGAAGCAGCGACATCACATGTACATCATGAAACAATTCACCAGCATGTCAATGTCACCATACATAACAACATCAGCATGGCGTTTTACAAAGATGCAAACTTCAGGGAGCCTATTTCTGGTAACCCACTACATGTCCATGTTGGAGATCAAGTATATGCTAAGGTTTACACCACTGTACCGGATTGGAACATTAAACTGCGTTTGCACACTTGCTACATTAAACCTCCACATACCTCAGATTCGTCTATGGACTTCTTCCTCATTAAAGATGGGTGAGTAACCTAACTATTTTCTATGAGCAAACGTCAGGGATGAGGCGGAAAAAGATATATAAATCTTTATATTTAACACGTATCGGTAATTACAACAGTTTGACAAACAGGAAAAGTGTCAATTTAATGTATACCGCAAAGTAAATGGTTCATAGGTACTATTGAGAGGTTATGCTGGAAACATGGTGGCAAAAAACTAATTTTGTAAAACGTTGCCCATATTTTAAACAAATCTACTTGATTGAAAAAAAAAACAAAAGGAAAAACGTTAGCATTTAATCCATTTAACAGAGATACAAACATAATCTTGAATTTGCAAAATTCAAAATGAAAAGCTTATCGCAATTACCGTAAGAGATAATTTTACATTAAAAGTCTCTTAGCTTATATTGTTATACGGTACTTCATAATACAATGAATAAAGGGACAAGCCTAGAAGTCGAAAATAAAAAAAAGAAGAATAAAACCAGTTTAGGGGCACAAGGCAAGGGCTTATACAATGATACACTATTAACACGAACACATTAACATCACCTTCACAAAGACGAAAAGCAAAATTACACCACAAAAACAATTATCATCACTGTTTGAGAAATTCGTGTCTGCTAGACTTCTTGAATAGGTCAAGTTGTTGTGGATCCTTTATTTAAAATAATCGTGTGCTATTATGATGCTTATTGTATGTGTCTTTAATTACAGATGTGAGACGGACACCAACACACACATTATCTCCCAATCAGCCCACGAAACGACATTTGTGTTCCAGGACTTTGAATATTCAACTAACCGCGAGGGACTTGACATTCTTTGCAATGCCACATTTTGCGAAACTACTGACTATTCGCCCAAGTGTACTCAAAGATGCCATTCCAACCCAATTGTTATTGGGTGATCTAGAAGGAATGACTGTGTTATGGCACCAATATTTTATAATTTATGATTGTATAATTGTTCCTCTGAGATTATCATTCTAATGATAGTAATGAATGCGTGTCTTAATACTGATATAAAAGTTCAAGTAAACAGACGAAGAAATTTATGCCGCGTTTGCTGTGTGTGTATGTTTTATTAATTTGTTTTAATTATAAGCATCACTTAATAGTATAAACGCGTATACCAAATCAAATTGAATGTAGTTATATTGATAATCATTTTAATAAATGTCAAATAAATTACAAATGTGATTTTAAATCTTGAAATCTAATCATACGAAGTAAGATCATATTTACAAAACATTAGTAAAACTAACATACATTTCTGTGTTGAAAAACAAATAGTATACACATCATAAATTTCAGTACGGAAACTTTTGCAATTCGCCACGTCGATAAATAACCGTGTTGATCAAAACTGAAACTGTATCAATATCACCTTTTTAAGATTTCGTCCTCCTAGTCCTATCATTTTGTGATTAAAGTTAACTTACTTTCAAAACTATTTGATGGCTCTTTTTATATAGAGTATTTACTTCGAACAAGATAAAACTAAGTAAAACATTTTAAAAAGGCATTCCATATATTAAACATACTCATGAATCTCCTTCTGTTAACGTTCAACTAACACGCATGAATAATGATTGTATTTCCAATCGTTCTAGCAAATCCTAGCGAGCATTTTTTGGGGTAAGAGCTTTTGATTCAAAGGTAGAATTTTACGACATTCCATCAATATTAAACGCTCAAACAGGTTTCCAAATAAAGCCCCCTTTCCGAGAACCCCATAGTACATTCGTATTACAAAGTAAGTGAACCTCATTGGACAATGGTTAATAACTACTTAACAAAGGGCTAAGGCCACACTGCCTTGTAACAAACATAAACTTAACAGTGTACTGAACTCATCTTCAAATAGATTTTAATGGAAAATACGCTTAGGTACGAAAAACTACAAGTATTGATTGCATGTTACATTTTAATATACTCCAATAACATGAACTTACCCCTCGCCTCTATAAGCTGGATGTATACTAGTTGTTTATTACATAAGCAGTAAACTTACGACGCGGGCTAATTCCAGCTTTCGACATAAAGTTTAAATAAACACAAAACTGTTAAGAAAATGACTGATGTGATTGCATATTCATTGAAGAAATCTTAAAAGTTATCCTTCAGCATGTTTATATTAATGAAATGTTTCAGAATATGGAGTTAATTTGTACTTAACAGGCGAGAGATAAACACGCTTGTAAATGACCCTTACGTTGCTGCAGCTCATAGCTGAAATGAAAGGGATTCAACGTAGCCAAAAGTAACGGAATGCCGTTAGGGCCATCGCTTGTAAATGTGTTGATTTGATAGGCGATACTCGATAGTACGATGATTAAAACGCGAAATCATGAAACTACGATGGTGAAAACGCGACAGTACGATGATGAAAACGCGATAATACGATGACTACTACTACTACTACTACTACTACTACTACTACTACTACTACTACTACTACTACTACTACTACTACTACTACTACTACTACTACTACTACTACTACTACTACTACTACTTCTACTACAACGTCTACTACTACTACCACTACTACTACTACTTCTACTACTACAACTGCTGCTACTGCTACTGCGACTGCTACTGAAACCGCCCCCTCCCACTACCACTGCTACCACCACCACCACCACCACCGCCGCCGCCGCCACCGCCACCGCCACTGCCACTGCCACTACTACCACTACCACTACTACAACCACTACTACAACTACTACCACTTCTACCACTACTACCACTACCACCACTACCACTACTACCACTACTACCACTACTACCACTACTTCCACTACTGCTACTACTGCTCCTCCTACCACTGCTGTTACTACTGCTACTACTACTAGTACTACAACTACCATTATCACTACCACTACCTCCATCACCACCACCACCACCACCACCACCACCACCACCACCACCACCACCACCACCACCACTACTACCACTACCACTACCACCACAACCACCACCACCACAACCACCACATCACCACAACCACAACTACCACTACCACTACCACTACTATTACTACTACTACTACTACTACTACTACTACTACTACTACTACTACTACTACTACTACTACTACTACTACTACTACTACTACTACTACTACTACTACTACTACTACTACTACTACTACTACTACTACTACTCTTACTACTACGACCACATCTACCACTACCACTACCACTACCACCACAACCACTACCACTACCACTACCACTACCACCACCACCACCACCACCACCACCACTACCACTACCTCTACTACTACTACTACTACTACTACTACTACTACTACTACTACTACTACTACTACTACTACTACTACTACTACTACTACTACTACAACTACTACTACTGCTACTACTACGTAAACCATCAATTTATTAAGATAAAAACTATGTGAATTAAAAAAATAGGATCAGTCAAAACATCAACAAAGTAAATGGACAAGACTGCACAATTGTTACAAGACCTCCAAGGATGAAATATTACCTGTTACGGAGATAGATAGTGATTATTAAAAAGAAGTAATATTTGATGATTATATTTGCGAGACAAAAAAAATAAACGACATTATTGATTACTATATTTAGGTCAGGCATGCATTTTCTTGCGTTTATAATCTTTCTCAATTGTATTATAAGACACCAAATGACATAATTATTCCTATAGCATATTGTTTGAATTCTTATGTGAATCAACAATGATCTTACCAATTTAAGGAATTGAACGCTCTTAAACCCCAATCTCTTTCTCACGGTGTCTGTATTATTTCCATGCTGATAATCAACTGTAAACCAAACCCACATGTTTTAGTCATAAACATAGACTAAAAAATGCACATCAGAACTGTCATTTCGATTTCTATACAAAATGTACACCTGTCACGAAATAATGTGACAAAACTAAATAAATACAGCTGAATGAACTTATTAATCATTCCAAAATATTGCAAAACCACCTCAAATACAAAATACAACAAATGCAAAAAAATACTGACCCTTGCATATGAATTATCACTTAAAAATAATAAAACAAGTCAAACATGTCTGACACGATGATTCAATTTCTGCTCACAATGAAAACCAGTGATCACATGACTATTTTCCCGCAAAATCATTGGTCTGTAACAATCATTATCAAGGGAGATTTTACCTGTTAAACCAAGTAACTCTTCTAACAAGAGTTATCTTTCTTAATAAAACTGCACCTTGCTACAAAAAGTGTTGGAAATAGAGAATATTCTTTGTGGTTAGCTGGAGAACTCAAGGTAAAATGTATCCAAAATTAGTGGGTTAATTTACACACACACAGTATTTTAATCCCGAAATCTTTCTTGGCGATTTTAGAAGCAGAGGTTTAAGGTTTAAATTAAAAGAGCCATCAACTATAAGATTAGAAATTTAGCTATCAACTACCCCTGACACTGCTTTGAATCTGGTATTTGATGATCCAGTAGAATTATATCTATATATCATAATAAAACGAGCCAATACTTTTTCAAGAACAAAGTTGAAGCTTGAAGCTGGTAACTAGTATTCGCTCTTCAATAGCACCGCAAGTAGGCTGTTATCGTAACTGACACAAAATGTATATCTATTATTAATATAAAGGAAACAAAATAAGATTATAAAACATATTTATCACAACGGTAAACAACTTAAAAGACACATTTTTGACGGCGACAATAACAGTTATGGAGATATAATTGATAACATCAAAGAAACTTTAATTACTAATGGCAACTTAAAACCAGATAAAACAAGTCCCAACAACCACTAAATTTGACTTGTCGAGTTTCAAGTGTTCTGTTTCCATTAGCGACAATTTTACTTTTGATTTTAGAAACTAAAATTACGGATCATCGATTGTTTTTGTGAACAAGCTAATAATCAGAACAGAGATAATTATTGCCGGACAAACCTTTTGATTATCTGTACGTTCACTGTGATTTAGTAAGTGATCCAATTCTTGACGGAACATATGGTGATGTAATTCACAATTTTAGTACGGCAAATCTTACAAAAACTACTTTTTTAAAGAAAAAACCCAGGGAGTCAATTTTTGCGGAGTGAATATAATAATAATTTATTCTATAAAAATACATTAAATACACTTTTGATAAAATTGTTTACTAAAATGATGTAGATATAAGTCTTGCATTATGTGCTCTGAATTGTATTTCTCGGTATGCAGATAGAGTTGGGAAGTCTAATCATAGAAGTACTCTTTTCACGATTGTGAAACAAGTTATTACAACATTATATTAATCACTCTCGTTGGCACGATTTTACGCGAGAGTGTGGTCTTGTGTTGTGGGGGAAACCGGAGAACCCGGAGAAAACCCACTTGTCCGGCTTGGTGACCACAAACCAAACTCACATGCGCCCAAGCCGGGAATCGAACCCGGGTCGCCTAGGTGAGAAGCGAGTGCGCTAACCACTGCGCTAACCGGACAACCTAAATAAATAGAAGTACTTGGGGTTAACCTATAAGTTTATTATTATTTGTTTTATTATTAAGTTTCCTCAAGTTAATGTATACTTTGATAAGATTTACCTTTTACGTTTTTTTTCTTTATTTAGGATTGATGGGATAGGAGTGAGGTTTGTGCACATAAACTGGTATAAACCCCCAGTAAATTTACATTTTACTGACCGTTCCAAGACAATACCTAACAATCCTTGATAAACACACCTAGTTTTTATATAGTTTATATGCGCTGTGTTGTTTGTAGTGTTTTGTGTTACGCTGAAACATCCCTAGCCAGCATAAAAACGGTTTTAAAGATAACATGAATATGCAAAACTTTCATTAAATAATATAAAATAATAGAAGCCATACTTTATTTATAAGGTGTCTTTCAAAAAGAGTGGGCCAGCATAGCTCTCTATGAAGGAAAAACATGGATACTCACTTTGTTGCTGCGCTAACAATTCTTATATAAATGCCTTAATGATATGAATACATACGTTTGCAATGTGCTGTGTTGTTTAATATTTGTTAATATTGAATAATAAAAAAACACAATTCTTCCAACCTCGTTATGAATGTTTTGCAATTTTCTTTTCGTTATCAGTGCATTTATCTCAAACAGTATTGTATATGTATTTATTAGCACTTTTCATCCAGCCCACTCTTTTGAGAGCTTTATTACGGATATACTCATGCTAGGTACAGTCACCAGAAGGGATTGAGCCAATGTGCTTATGCAATTGAGTTTCTGAAATTTAATGGCCATACATAAACAGCTCAAATATTAAAACGAGGTTGTAGTTTTTAGAGAACAAAATGGACAGTCTGAAAACGACACCTTGCCTGTGATTGGTAATTAAATCACACAACCATGAAAATAAGTTGCCACGAACACCCGATTCATATAAATTGAAAAGCAGATTATTGCGCCAGACTTTGTCAAGATTTTGCTGATGTATAAAAGACACCTTTCTGACTTCAAGACTACAATCTAAGGCCTTACAAGATCTGTATAAGAGGAAAGTAAGTTTATTGACAGTGGAATCTGGTCTGGAAGGGTATAAATTATTTGAATATATGCTTATGAATAACCCGTTCAAACACCTTTTCCACTATATTATGAATAGGCCGATAGATTACAGAAAGTAGCTGATAATCTTTCTTAAAAAGAGCGAAGACAATAGCATCATTCCACTGCTTTTGATGTATACCAGCAGATAGAGATATGAGAGGTGAAAACGTCTGAGCTTGGAGTGCGAACATCCTTACAATATGCAATTGCTTATACTGTCAGGACTAGACGATTTATTTATTGGCAATGTTGTAAGAACGTCTACGATCGCACTTAGTACCAAAGTCGTATTTTCATTTATGTCATTATTCAGACAGTTAGTTACAAGTGGAACATTTATCGTTTGACTTGCACAGCCAATAGCATTAGAGTTAAAGTTAAAATCGCCAGTGAAAATGATATCGATTATACCTGTATCAGTTACAAGTCCAACAGAATCCTCTATAGCATCACTAAAATGACAGAGGCACTAGGGGGACTATGACAAGTACCAAGTAAGATACGTTGTCGGATTTTCTGAACAATTTCAACCCATATACATCCAAGCCACTGGAGTTTTAAGTCCAGACCACGAGAGTAGCGAATGGTATTTAAACGAAGGCACCACCATGACTATCACCCTGACTATCCCGTCTATCCACTGCGTGATAACCGTTGAAAGAGATATGATTGCAGGGAACGGTATCATTTCTCATTATAAGCTATAAGATCAAGACCATTAGGTTTGAAGGAAATAATATGTACATATACTTTATTTTGAAGACCTTGTTCCGTGTAATGTATGGAACACCTGATGTTGTGACAAAGAAGAAGTATACACTACTCACAACTAGACGTTGATAGATAAGCTGAAGAGTATGAAACGGGTCTCTGTTTAGGATAAATATAACAAAAGCTCAATGATCCTCAATTAATTTGACAGGATGGTGAAAATGGTATTTACAATTATGAACCATAACCTGTTTGCATGAAATCGAATTTCGTTGGGTCTGCATTTTTTGCATGTGTTTGGAGCTGGGTTAAGGGCATGGCATTTGGCCTACTACGCAGTAGTTTCACAAAATTGTATATATTAGGATCAAGAACTAAAAGACATATGTTTTATTACGACGTTTGACAACTTTATGTGATAATGAAGTGTACCAACCTACAAGCATAGGTACAGAAAAATAAACACCGTGAAAGCACGAGAACTCTTTCGTCGAAAGGTAAATGAGAAAGAGCTGAATCAGATAATGGAAGATGTTTAGTTTCCAAGATTATTAACAAATTACAGAGATTACAATTCTTACATAATTAAAGCTTAAACATTCTGACGTATTAATTTAAGGTTTAGATTTATTGTGATTAAGCAAACAACCATCTGAATGTAAAAAACACTTAAAATTTGCTTCTTAAAGGAATTCAATGTTCCAAAGGTTCAAAAATTAGACAAATAAATTTAAACACTCAATGTGCATTGTTTCAAATTTTAATCCGATTTTCTTACTTTAATACTTCCAAATATGATCATGTACAACACACAGTTTCGAATATGTAGACAATTATCTCCTTTGGGTATTCAAGATTACATTTTTTAATGTAATAAATATGTTTTCATTTAGCAAATAAATTGTTCAGGGTCTGCCCATTTAAATTTACCTGTTGGAAACAGTTTACTCATACCCGTTCCATATATATCATTTTCTTCAAGGTACATTATGCACGTATAACGTCATTCTCATGTTCTTATTTTTTGCTTGTGAATATCGGTTGGATATGTAGCTTATGTCGCCACTTAGTCAGTTTTCAATCATAAAATGCATGTCAATAGTTTGTCGTATAGTTAAACAAAACGCCCGCTTCGTGTAAATAACTTTATTAATAGTTCTAAACAGCGTAACGCTTCCAGCCGGATCATAACACAGGGAGATACTAACGCCCTCCCTGCTAAAAGGCTCCCCCGCCCAAAAGCTTTTTTGCTCAAGAGCTCTCTCCGCCCTAAGTCTCCCTCGACTAACAGTCAAACCGACTTTTATATACTACACCGTAAATCCTCTGTATTTTTCTGTTATTTGGCAATGGTCTCTTTTAGGCTTTACTTGTCACTTTGGTAGTCTGAATCTGTGTATTTTTTATACAAATATGACAAGATACATTTTTTTTTAAAATTCTCAGATCATGTCTAGTTCTAATCATTACTTTACTAAAATGCTCTTTCATTATTTTCACAAAAAAACTTTTATGATTTTTGTAAAAAACGATGTATTTTGGTAGAACAGCGATACCCTTCTACAGGTTTTCTAAAGTTTTCGTCTTTAGTACAAACTAATTTATATCTGTATCCACAAGTATCGTAGTGTTGATAAGCCTTGGTTGAATTCCCTGAAGCTTCATTAGCTGCTTTTACTATTAATTTCAATTTCAATTTATATTCTTCATCAGTAACGAATAGACCATTAATTGCTTGTGATTATGTTAAAACATTGATTTATTTTTCCTGGATGGCATGGTTTATGACACCAATGCTCTAGAAAAGGATCTATATGATATTGATAATTACTCCATACCTTATAAGTATCTATTTCGCGTATTCCACATTTCAAGTGACTTGTACTTCATGATCGTATTGAGAAACAACATTAAACTCTAAAAGATTTCGCGAACGAAAGTATGAACCAGCATATACTATCTTTAGATGTTTATGCTAATTATTATGTTTTACAATTACATGACTAAACTTACAAAACGAAAGTCATTCAACGCTTTTATTATTTGTAAGTGTCTTAAGCGTTCATACATAACATATGTGTTTGGCTTATGATTACCATAATTCATTTATTCACAGCCCAAAACTTTCAGTGTCGATGTAATCAAATGTAAAATAGTTTGATAACAGTTTGCGTGTTAAGTTAAACATGAGAAATAAACTGAATGAAATACTGACAAAAAATAAAATTAGGAAACCAAACTTTTACAAATTGTTGCGGTTAGCATGCATCGATTCTTTTCTGTTTTGTAAACATCTTTCCCTAAAATTTGTAATGTTATTAAGAAGTGTTTATAAGACCTAATATTACAAATAAATTAATTCTTTGTTGCCTAAAATATTTAAAGGGTATTTGTTGACATTAGCGTTAGTTGGTATTTTATTTGTCAAGGAAAAACGTATTTTGGCGATTGACAAAGCCACGAATGAAAACAGCTTTTCTATGGTGACGAGTGAACAACGATCACACACTACAATGAACTTTTTATTCCCGTTTTTATGCTTATTTTCTGAGTTGTATTGGTATTTAAACTAAGTTTTCAAAATACCCCCTTTTTAAAAGAGTGCTTTTCCGTAGAACACCTCTCACGCATTTTTTAAAAGCTGATGACATAGCTGTCAATTCTATTTCTGGCCCCTGGAGAAACAGTTCTCAAAGGTTTTTGGATTGTTTATTTTCTACTCGTGTTTATATGCAAAGATTTTATGAACATTCACCAATGAACTTTTATTAATGCATCAATGTTCCAAATAATAACAGTTGTCTACGAAAGTATTTTTAAATTAATAGGGCTTGGATATATGACAAAAATAACACTGGACGCCTTTTATTTATATGGAAATTCGGAAAGGTCGAACGTAAAAATTAACCGAATCTGAATAAACATTGGATTTAAAACAGCGTGTCATGTTTAAGAGTTTGTTCATGATATATGGATATTAAGTAACCACTCATTATCAGAGATCAGTCTGAATCGTTTGAACACTTATGAACTATATTTTATGTTTATTTCCCAAACTATCTTCAAACACATGAAACCCTTTTTAATTCATAAGTATATTATTTGGCATTATGAAATGGTTCAAACATGATGCGTTTTGAATTTTAATCAAGGAGAAGCAACTTGTTTTTTATCAAGAGGAAGTGACTTGATTTTAAATGCATTTCTTAAAGTTGATAATTTCACTCCTTAGTTGCCTTGAAAATATCAAAATGATACTTCCGTTGTTGTTATTTTACTGATAAAACTCCATATTTCATCGAAAAGTATGTAAGAAAAACCAATACACTGGGAAAAACAGAGAGCGAACTTTCAGATATTTTATCGTTTGAGTCTAATCTATTCAATAATCAGTCATATCAGTAATATCAGTTGTATACACAAGTTTTAACAAATTTACTTTATGGATGTCAGTGAGAAGTTTAAGAAATATTTGTATTAAAGTTTCAGCACAAATTCTTGTTGGATAACTATGGTCAAATTTCTTGCTCAAGCAATTATAAGCATATATTTTCTGTCGGGCATTGCTACTGGGTTTCTTCTTCCGGGTAAGATCCAGTGTTTTTTCAAACAACTTTTATATAAATATATGACTATCAAGATGGTCATTAATTTCAATCTAGGATACTAAACCAATGTCAAATTCAAGGCTATTTTTGTAAATCAGTAGGAATAGGGAAGGTAAAACGTTTTATCGGAGGTTCAATATAATGAGACGTTCACATTACTATGTACCTGAAGTGGTCTAGCGGCCTAGCGGCGTGAAGTTATTGGCCTAGCGGCGTGAAGTTGGCGGCTAGGCCGCTGAACTGCTTGATCGACTTTTTAAAAAAAATGTTGATAATTGCTTTAAGACGCATTAACAATTGCTTTGAAATAGAGAAAAAATAGGCCGCTAGGCCGCTAGGCCGTCAACTTCACGCCACTAGGCCACCATGCCGCTAGGCCGCTTATTTCACGCCGCTAAGCCGCTAACTTCACGCCGCAAGGCCGCTATCACATTTATTTTCCTTTTTGTGATTGAATTCTGATGAAGTCATAATGCCGTAATGTTTTGATATAACAGTTTAACGAACACTTCATGTGCTTATTTTATTTTTGTACTGTATATGATCTAAAAGGGCAGTGATAATAGCAGCATGTGGACATTAATTACCAGTGATTGTAGCAAAAGTGTCTTAGGTTGTAGTAATTTGACTATCATGCAATTACATGATGCATAGCGTAATTAATCTTCCGGCAATTTACAGAACAAGATGATGACCCATGCAGCAGTTCCCCGGGACGCGTATTCTAGCCTTACCCAGTGGGCAGCTGTACGTTTGTTAACAATGGCACGTGTGGATATACCCTTGAACAAGGCTGGGAAACATACAAGGGTCCTTTCCTGTATCATGGACGCGAACGAATATCAAGTGGATCAGGTATTGATATTTAGAATGCAGACAATGTTTTCTTGTATCCAAACATGCCGTTTAAATTTGATTTGCTTATATATCTCATCTGGTACTCTCATAAGGGCAATTATGGCTATAGTAGCATGTTCGTTACATCAATAGATATCAGCCTTTATTAATAGGGTTTTTCTCGAATTAGCTACGTGGCCACAAATTCCTCCCCTAAAACGCGATAATCATAAATGATAGTACCTCTTACGTTTTGTTAAGTTGTACACTTTTTTCCTTTCTTTTGATCATTAAAGGGACTTGACACCAAATAACAACTACAAAGACAAAACAACAATTGTCCAAAGCTAACATAAAATTGATATCGATGTGTACATCGCATTGATTCTGAACTACTGATGTATTATTATGATGTTTTCGCTGACGACACATGTATCATTTTTCCCTTTTTAGTATTTCTGCATTTCAGATTTGGTCTGTTTACCACGTAAATCCTAGTTTATTTTAAAACTAGCGACGGTATATGCATATGTATTTATCACGTTACTTTCACGTGCTAAATATACACGCTATATACTGGGATACCTTTATGCGCTATTTTTAAACGGGTCATAATATTCTTCTAATCATGTTAACTGATGTATTATAGACCTCACACTAGATCATTTTGAAAATTCTAGGCTTGTTTTGAGAAAATACTGTATTTGTCGATTTGGTGTCTTATAACTTTAAATTAAAATGAGATGAAAATAAAAATGCAAAAGAATCATTTTTTTTTGTATTAACATATACTGTGCTCCTTTAAGAAAATACAAATATTTAAAAGGAAAACATTTAACGCATAAAATACGTTTTTAAAAAAAGACGAATTATTCATGAAAAGAAATAATTCATGGCACGTGTAATATTCTCATGGTAGTCATCATAAATCATATATTGAATAAGAGGATAAAGATATATAACAAATTATAACAAAAGTTTACATATAACTAGTTGAGTATAAAAGTTTTAGAGTAACTAAGCATAAAAACGCTGGAGAAAATTACGAACGACACTTTTTTGTGAATTGAAGACGTTGATCATCATAACGTGATATGAAACACACTAAATATATCGGAAGCAAATAGTTAAAGGAGTGTAAGAAAAACACCCCTACATGTTTTTGCAGTGATGCTAATGATACTGATACCTATTGATACCTATTGATGGACGATTTCATCAGTATATTTTCTTTCAGATGACGACTACTATGCTTTCGCAAACTCTGATATAGCAAACATAAAAGATAAGCAGACACCAAGTATGATATCCCAGCAGTTACCTGCAGGGGAATACTGCCTCTCTTTTGCGTATCGGGACGCAACTGCGGCAACCGTTATAGATTTAAAAACTATTTCACCGCAGTCTACAAATACAACTGTCTTGGCAGTTAATATGCGTGCAATGGTGGAATGGAAAAAATGTGTCTGTTTTAGTGAACAGTAATGAAACATTTCAGGTAAGAATACGTGTGTAATTGTTGTCACAAATGGATACAATGAGAGCCATGGTTTACTCGCGTTAGGAAATTCCGACACAGATATAGTAGAAACTATCAACATTGTGTTTTTAATAGTTGAAACTTAAACCGTCGAACATTGTCTCTTAATTAAAGATGATACCATTTGTGAAAATACGAATGTTGGTTAGTTTATTGCCAGCACATGATAAATTGACATTTACCTTTCGGCTGGTAATATAGCGTATCGTTGTACATTTAAAGAAAATATTAACAAATTGTCTTCTTCCATGATGATTTATACCATCGGCAAATACAACAATAGGAATAAACGTCAAGTGGCGGGGTCAACATCAGAAAATAGCATATGTTGCCGAGCGAATATATGCCATGTAGCGCGTTGAAACTACGCCTCATCATTATTTCGTAGTTTATCCCACAAGAAGGATAAGAATGTCGCGTAATGCAATTAAAAAGTTGAGTATAAATGGTTAAAGCCAAGTTTCCAAGTTTCCAAGTTTTATTTTTCAAACAACTCACTTCATGTAACATGACAGCATGAGCATGTGAAAAAGAAATACATAATAACAACGAGGCTGTTGTAAAAAGTTAACATTTAAAGAGAAGTACAAAGCAAATAAAAGGGGAGAGACATATGTTATACAATGCTTTATATGAATATGTCGAGAGTTATAGATATATGTGTTATTGTACAGTACAAATATATTAACATTTAGAACAGTTTTACTATTTCCTTCACAAATTTACACAACTTTTTGTATTTCGACATTTGAGTGTTACACATACACATTAGAGATTTAAATTTGATGACACAAAGGACACTTCCTCGATGACATATTAAGTCCAATCCAGCTTCCTGTCTCAATAGGAAGACGATGGTTTCTGGTTCGAAATTTAATCATAAACTTTAACAATTTGTAAGGTGAAGTTTTAAGATAGTTCTCAATTCCGAACTCGTACTTAAACAATTTATAGTTGTTGCATTTACTGGAAGTGTTAACAATGCTATACCATTCATTTAAAAACAAATCTATGAGTTTCTGTTTATCATTGCAAGTCAACCATTTATGATTTGGAAATATATGTGAATCCCATATATTATTAAGACCACATTTTATGAATATTTTTTGACAAAAGAAATCCATAAAAAAGTATTTCTACGTATGTTTACATCAAAAATATAATTACTTAACATTATCGTATACATAGTTGTTACTAATTTTGGGTACAATGGTGATACAAGTTTTGTCCAATATGAAATCATTCAAGTCTCTCTGTCAATTGATAAAGGTTTGACGCCTGTTTCACCGTATACTATGCAAGACGCGGTGCTTGACTTAACACATAAAATATATTTCAAAAATTTAAGTTGAACTCTTTCTAAAATTTCATTATTGCCATCCCTAGCATTCACAACCATATAGAAGTATAGGTTTGATCATTTTATTGAACAGATCTATTTGCATATCAATCGGCAGGGCTAAATGCTTACATTTGCTTAGAAGGCAGTACATAGCTTTAAGTGCCTGCTTTGATATGTCAACCTTAGCTTTATAAAAAGAGCCACTGTTGCTAAATACTAATCCTAAATATTTAAAACTATCAACCACGTCCAATGGATTGCCTTTATACAGATATTGATAATTACGTCTACTGCCTTTCTGAATAACTAGAATTTTGGTTTTAGAAGTGTTCACAGTCAGTTTCCATAGGTCACAGTATTGTTCATAAAGGTCAATAGCTTTTTGAAGATCATCAGCTGATTCAGATATGATGACAGTGTCATCTGCATACAAAAGTACAAATAATTTCAGATAGGCGACCAAATTATTATCTAATGGGTGAGTATTACTACTGACACTGTGCAAAACTGTACTTTTTCGAAAATATTCATGCAGATCATCTAAATAATAAGAAAACAATAATGGCGATAAATTCTCGCCCTGGCGTACACCAATGGAGCACGGAAAGTAGGTTGAATGATTTCCATTAACAGACACACACGATTTTGCATGATTATACATCGATTTAACAACATCCAAAAACATTGCATTAAACTTACACTAATTTAACAAAACATATATTTAATGTAACTGTTAATGGCCACATTAGTACCGGTGTTAATTCAAAACTAATGGGTAATACAATACTAATAAGCGCACATCTTGGGCATATAAATTGTCAACAGCATATGGTTGTTTAATGGATTAAGCGTAGGTTAGTTAATATGTCTGTCAAAATATATACTATGGTGAATTGTGTTTATGACAGTATTGACCTATATTCAGAGTATTTATACTCATTTGTTTTGTGTATTAGCGAGTCGGGAGTCCGGGTTCAGTCCGGAAGGTGTTAGGGACTCACATGTAATTTAGCTATCATTATATTATTAAATTAAGAAAGAATCATTATAATAAAGAAATAAAATGTGAACAATTGTTAGTTCAATTAGTTGCGTTCTGCTGGTTAGACACTCAGCGTTCTAGAAAATTCTGGAGCGTTCCGTAGCATTACGTCACAAATGGCTTAGCTTAAACTTATTTATGTTGCTACGATTGTGAAACAAGTCATAACTACATTAAATAAATCACTCTCGTTGGCGCGAAGTTACGCGAGATAGTAGTTTTGTATTGTTGTGGAGATCTGAGTACCCGGAGCTAATCCACTTCTCCGGCTTGGTGACAACAAACCAAACCCACATGCACATAGGCCGGGAATCGAACCCAAAGACTCTAGATAAGAAGCAAGTGCGCTTATCACTGCGAAAACCGGACAACCTTAACAATTTTATTATGTTATTGAAATTTTATTAAAAGTTTTTCGTTTGAAGACTTTTGGCTTCAATTGTCATTGTTATTTTAGTACATGAAGTATTTTGTAATGCAGGAAAGTCTTGAAAGCCTATCAAATGTTACTTTAGTTGTTTGTTCACATTGGTAATATGGACTGAAACAATGCAATGAATTGTTAAAACATCTTTTTTTCAGATTGCATTCGTCGTCCATTTTGTCCGCGTGAATCACGTAGGCATTGATAATATCAACGTCTGGAAAGGCGAGTAAAAACATATATCACGTATTAAGCTTTATCTAAATAAAATTTTAATGACATGCTAGATTGTATTATATTAAAATAAACTGCGTTCCATTTTTCGGGGTTTGAGGCTATCATCAAATATACTGAACAACTAAAAGACAACTGAAAAAGTGACAATTCTAATGTCATCTTACATTCGTGTACATTGTAAGTTAAAACTTTCAATTAAATAATTAAAATTAAATTGAAAGACATTTGAAAATTGCAATTTTATCTCTTTTCATTCTTTTTCTCTTACTGGGCTCATCCAATGGGTTATGGTGTTGTCAGTAACAAAATTGACCAGGTATCGTCTAATTATTAAGGTGTGATTTATTGATATGGACTAAAAGTTAGACAAACTATTTGATGGAGTTCTAAACATGAACGTCTTTATAAATATTGATATTGATCTTTTAAGTAAACTATATTGACTGCTTGAACATTTCGTGGTAAAACATTAAAACTACGACCAACATTTACTTACAGTATTTAATGAAAAAACATCATTCATCATTTGAATGCTGATAGAAGATCAGCTACCAAAGACAGGTTAGTTGCGTTAGGAATTTTCATGAGAGTATTACAATAAATAGGTTGTAGTCCAAAAAACCTAAACATAATAGAAACGTCTGTTGCTTACTTCTATCAAAATAATTTGTTGTGTTTCTTGAAAAAATATATTTTGTCATCAAACACTGACACAGTAGATTGTGCCATCAAACAATGTCATAGTAGATGGCGCCATCAATCACTGGCATAGTAGATTTTGCCACCAAGCATTGACAAAAAAGAATGAACTATCAATTACTGACAAAGTAGAATTTTCCATCAGATACTGACAAAGTAGAATTTGCCATCAAATACTGACATAGTAGATTGTGCCATCAAACATTGACATAGTAGAAATATGCCATCAAACACTGACATAGTAGATTGTGCCATCAAACATTGACATAATAGATTGTCCCATTAATTACTGACATACAAGATTGTGTTATCAATCACTTACTAGTAGATCATGCAATCGAACACTGACATAGTTGATTGTGCCATCAAACACTGACATAGTAAAATGTGCCATCGAACATTGACTAGTAGATTGTGCGATTAATCACTGACATAGTAGACTGTGCTATCAATCACTGACATAGTGGATTGTTCCAACAAACACTGATATATTAGATCGTGCCAACAAGCACTGACATAGTAGATTGTAACATCAAACACTGAGATAGTAAATTGTGCAAGCAAACACTGACATAGTAGATTGTTCCATACATCACTGACAGCATAAATTGTGCCATCAAACACTGACTAGTAGATTGTGCCATCAATCACTGACACAGTAGATTGTGCCATCAATCACTGACATATTAGATTGTGCCATCTAACACCACCAGACACTGACAATGTAGACAACACCATCAATCACTGATTGTAGTTTGCGCAATCAAAGACTGACATTGTGAATGTGCCATCAATCACTGATATAATAGACAGTGCCATCAAAGACTGACATTGTAGATGTGCCACCAATCACTGACATAGTATGTTGTGCCTTCAAACATTGACATAGTAAATTGCCCCATATATCACTGACATTGTAGATGGGCCATCAATCACTGACATAGTAGACTGTGTCATCAAAGACTGATATTGTAGATATGCAACCAATCACTGACATAGTAGGTTGTGCCATTAAACATTGACATAGTAGATTGCTCCATATATCACTGACAGCGTAAATCGTGCCATCAATCACCGACACAGTAGATTGTGCACACACCAACAGACACTGACATTGTAGACTAAACCATCAATTACTGACTAGTTGATTATGCCAACAAAGACTGACATTGTAGATGTGTCATCAGTCACTGACATGGTAAATTGTGAAATCAATCACTGACATAGCATATTGTGCAATCAAACAATGACATAGTAGACTGTGCTATAATACAATGACAAAGTAGATTCATCAACCACGGCTTAGTAGATTATGCCATCAATCACTGACATAGTAGATTGTGCTTTCAAACACTGACATAATAGAATGTGCCATCAGACTCTAACATAATATAAAGTGCTTTAAAAGAATGACATAGTAGAATGTGCCAGCGAACACTGACATAGTAGAATGTGCTATAAACAATGACATAGTAGATCGGGCCATCAAAAACTGACTATACGATTGTGACATCAATCCATGACATTATACTGTTTACCCAGAAAATTTTATGTCATCCGAGGCGTTTGCCGAGGTGAACATTAACGCTTCGAGGGTTAACATTATATGCTACCACCCTCCATGGCATCTGATATTTATTTTATTATACCTAAAAACTACAATTGTCTGTAAATATACATGGAGTAAACAAGAACATAATTATCAACTATGATAATGAAGTGATTATTTTTTCCGGCGATATTATTAAGTCATATGATAAATCGTTTCGGTTTATAGAAATTTCTATTTTCTTTTGCATCTTCCTACATGGATTTTCAATTTTAGAAATTCACTGGTACATTCATAAAGAAATTCAATAACAAGTAACTTCATTCATCTTTTCCATGTGTTGGTAAGTTCACAATCAGTTTGTTTACAAGTATGTCTTCGGTTCAAAATTTTATTTTCTCCAAAAAGTCGACTCGATCTATTTGAATTTCCAAGTTTCTATTTTTATACCCACGCGACGGTAATATCACCTGGTGAAAATCGTCATGTCAGGGTAATAGTACGGATTGGCTAATGCCGTGTTTATGAGAATTAAACATGGGCAGGCCACGTGAGGTATAAAAAAGCAGAATGTGCCATCAAACACTGACATACAAGAATTTGCCATCAAACACTGAACATGTGTTATAAAACAACGACATAGTAGTAGAGCCATCAAGCACTAACAAATAGTTGGTGCCACTAAACATTGACATATCAGATTGTGCCATCAATCATTGAAATAGTAGATTGTGCCATCAAACATTTACATAGTAAATTGTGCCATCAAACATTGAAATTGTAGATTGTGCCATCAAACATTTACATAGTAGATTGTGCCATCAAACATTGAAATATTAGATTGTGCCACCAAACATTGACATAGAAGATTGTGACATCAATCACTGATAGAGTAAAATGTGCCATCAAACATTGAGATGGACGATTGTGCCATCAAACACTGACATAGTAGATTGTAACACTGACATAGAAGATTGTGACATCAATCATTAAAATAGTAAATTGTGCCATCAAACATTTACATAGTAGATTGTCCATCAAACATTGAAATAGTAGATTGTGCCACCAAACACTGACATAGTAGATTGTGCCATCAAACATTGACATAGTATATTGTGGCACAAAATATTGACATAGCAGATTGTGACATCAATCACTGATAGAGTAAGATGTGTCATCAAACATTGACAGAGTAGATTGTGATATCAAACATTGACAGAGTAGATTGTGACATCAATCACTGAAATAGTAGACTGTACCATCAAACATGTACATAGTAGATATTGCCATCAAACACTGATATAGCAGATTGTGTCATTTATTACCGATATAGTAGATTGTGCCATTAGTCACTGATACATTTGATTATGCCATTAAACACTGATACAGTATATATTGCCATCAATCACTGATAAAGTAGATTGTGCCATCAATCACTGACATAGCAGATTGTGCCACCAATGACTGACATAGTAGAATGTGCCATCAAACACTGATATACTATATTATGCCACCAAATACAGATATAGTAGGTTGTGCCATCAATCCGTGATATAGTAGATTGTGCCATGAATCACTGATAAAGTAGATTGTGCCATTAATCCTTGATATAGTAGATTGTCGCATCAATCCCTGATATAGTAGATTGTGCAATGAATCACTGATATAGTAGATTGTGCCATTAATCCGTGATATAGTAGATTGTGGCATCAGACATTAACAAAGTGGGTTGTGCCATCTATCACTGACAAAGTAGATTGTGCCATCAAAAATTGTCATTGCAGATTGTGCCATAAAACATTGAATAGTGGATTTTGCCATAAATCACTGATAAAGTAGATTGTGCCATTAGTCATTGACATTGTAGATTGTACCATCACACACAAAAAAAGTAGATTGTGCCATCAAACATTGAAAAAGTAGAGGGTTCCATCAATCACTGATAAAGTAGATTGTGCAATTAGTCACTGATAAAGTAGATTGTGCTATAAAACACTAATATAGTAGATTTTGCCATATAACACTTATATAGTAGATTGTGCCATCAATCACATATATAATAGATTGTGCCATCAATAACTGATATAGGAGATTGTGCGATAAATCACTGATATAGAAGTGGGTTCCATCAGTCACTGATGAAGTAGATTGTGCAATTAGTCACTGATGAAGTAGATTGGGCCATAAAACACTAATATAGTAGATTTTGCCATATAACACTGATGTAATAGATTGTGCCATTAATAACTGATATAGGAGATTGTGCGATCAATCACTGATAAAGTATACTGTGCAATCAAACACTGATATTGTAGAATGATCTATCAATAAATTACATTGTAGATTGTGCAATCAATCCCTCATAAAGTTGATTGTGCAATCAATCCGTAATATAGTAGATTGTGCAATCAATCCCTGATAAAGTTGATTGTACAATCAATCCGTGATATAGTAGATTGTGGAATAAATCCCCTATAAAGTAGATTATGCAATCAATCACTGATATAGTAGATAGTGCCATCAATCCGTGATATAGTAGAGTGTGCCATCAATCCTGATATAGTAGATTTTGCCGTTAATCACTGATATAGTAGATTGTGCCATCAATCCGTAATATAGTAGATTAACATGGCATCAAACATTAACATAGTAGGTTGTGACGTCAATCACTGATATATTAGATTGCGCTATCAAACAATGATATAGTTGATTGTTCCATCAATCACTGACATAGCATTTTATTCTATCAAACAATTACATAATAGATTGTGCTATAAAACCATGACCTAGTATATAGTGCCATAAAACAATGACATAGTTGATTGTTCCATCAATCACTGACATAACATATTGTTCCATCAAACACTGACATTGATTGTGCTATAAAACCATGACATAGTTGATTGTGCCATCACAGTTGAATGTATAATAAATTAATGACGTAGAAGATTGTGTAATAAAAGAAATACTTGATAGATTGTGTAATAAAACAACAACACAGTAGAATGTGTAATTCAACAATGGCATAGTAGATTGTTTAAAAACAATGACATAGAATAATGTATAATGAAACACTAATTGAGTAGATTGTGCTATAAAACACAGACATAGTAGATCATGTAAAAAAACAATGACATAGTAAAATGTGTAATGAAACAATGACATAGTAGATTGTGTGTCTATTTGGCTTATCCTTGCAAGTTGTAATATCCACACATCGATATAAAACAGACTTACTTATTTTAATCTCATTTAGCCTTAATATTTTTAGATATTACTCGAGAACAAAATAAATATTGTTTAGGCATCATACAATGGCTTCATGCCTTTTTAGACACTGTTGTTTGTGTAATTATCATTTTACTCGACAACTCTGTGATATTTTATTTCAGCATGTCCAGAACTTAATATTGACAATGGACATATCACATACAATGAAAATACCGCGAACATATCATGTTATGAAGGGTATGAAAATACGGGGCAAACCTTCGCAACCTGCAATAATGGGATTTGGAATGTCAGTATCAAAATCTGTAGTAAATTTGATCTATTATAAACTTTTCTCATTTAATTTTAGTGAAACAAAAAGCGATAACGTGTAAGAATTATAAACAATGTATTTATAACCAAACAGAATGTCAAGCAGCAAATAATGGTCCAAATCACATACTTCATGTACACTCGTATTGTTAACATGTTTATGCATTAGAGTAGCACTAGCCATGCAAGTTTCTTGAGCAATGCTTTCGTATCGAAACAAAGCAATTTCTTGTTAGTGGTCCGTTGTTTTTGACAACCAGGATATATATGCAAAATATATATGCATTTTTCTTTTTTAAGATGATTTATTTTAAGTTTTTATTATTATTAGATTATTATTTTACATGCTCATTTACACAATTTGAGAGTATGGTTATGACAATGTGTGATAAATGTTTTATAGGGGATATTTATGTGTTGAAAAACTTCAAATACATGCTTTACCAAGTTTGTTTAACCAAAACATACGGTAGCATAGATGAAACATGTGGCCACGACATACAAATGCGTTCGCATGACTTAGTGTGTCGTGGCAACGACTTACTTACTCGTTCCGAAAACTTAGAATGTCGTGGCCACGGCAAGTTTAAATATTGTTATTTGTGACCATGTCATTCTGAGAAAACATATCACATAACACCTCTATTATCACTATAAACACGTGTGTAATTTCGGTAACATACTTTTATTTGAAATATTTGCACTATTCTCTATATCTATCTAGTGAACATTGTGCATTTAGGTTGTCGCGTGCTGTACTCCAAGAAAAGTTAAGATGATTAACATATTTTTGATAATGTACGCCCTATATTTATGCAACGAAAATGTAAAGTTCTGTTATTTCTCAGATGCCCGATTGATTTCAGTTTGATATAGATCAATGTCCCTACCTGTGTCAGTAAAACTTATGATCATAGGGGAAGATCCAGAATCTGACATTAGAGGGGCGTACGAGGAGCATACCGTACTCCTACATGGAAATAGTAACAATTTGTGGTCCGAAATGATGAATTTGGAGCGTATGAAGTACAATGCGATATACTTTTGTTTTAGTAGCTTCAGTTTACCGATTGTTTCACATTTTTCCGTGAGGATTGAAACAGTATATATTATTCATTTTATCAAACGCCTGGAAGAGTCGATACACAAGCAATGACACCTACCCGCATTCCTTGAAAATCATTTTTGAACCGTTTGTACAAGTAACCGAAACATTAAAGCGAAATACTGATTGTGATCCATCAATTCTATAGATTCATTTCACCCAATCATATGAGCTACAGTAGTATTGTAAATAACGTTTAATGATCTAACCCCATGACTTCAAGAACTCACCCGATTCGAACATTGTTTTGAAGATCGATAGAAATTAGGGTGCAATATGACGAAAAATGTTTCATGGAAAACTTACGTCAACTTGACCTCCAATGAGTTTCCGTCCATTGCCACGTTCAGCTGCAATCCAGGTTATAAATTGCATGGAGACAATTCAACACAATGCCAAAGTAACGGTACTTGGTCCTACACTTTGAAATCATGTCAACTTGAGGACTGTGGGAACATCACCTCACCAATTAACGGTAACGTCAATTTGACCTCCACAAAGTTCTAGTCCGTGGCCACGTTTACCTGCAATCTAGGTTATGATTTGCATGGAGAAAATTCAACGCAATGTCAGAGTAATGGCACGTGGTCCAATACCCTAACTTCTTGTCAACCTAAGGGCTGTGGAAATATTTCGGCACCAATTAACGGTCACGTGAACTTGACCTCTACAAAGTTTCAGTCCGTCGCTACCTTTAGTTGCGATTCCGGATATCAACTATTTGGTGAGAACCGGACAACGTGCATGCATAATGGAATTCGGAAAACTGTCACTGTTGTGTGCAAACAAAGACCTGGTAAGTTATAACTTGCGGCTTGCTTTTTTATATAGTATTTAATCAGGATATCCATTTTCCTAACTCAAGAGTAACAATATCTTACAGTAAAGATTAAAAAATCCTATTCGTCTACATGTCTAAATTTAAGATCAAATCGATGTTATTCTATGGTATACTAAGAAATATATAGATTTTGGACAATGGGCGGCCAGAGACCGGATTTACTGAAATAACTGGAAATATTTCATCTTGTGTAAGTTTCCAAAAGTTTTATTAAACATTGGAGCCATTTCAATTTTTGGTTTTCATATAAACACAATTCGGATGTTCTGATTATGGAACGGCAAAAAGTTGCCACTTATATATACTTTTACGGCAGTCGTTGATATTGAAATTAAGCTGAATATAAAATCTTATATTCTGATTGAAATTCTTTTGGTTGGTAAAAGTGGCATTTATTAATATGATCCTGCATATGTACCGTTTTAGAGTTCTGATGCACTTACCTTTATTTATTTAAGGTTTGTTCTTTTCGGTCAATAACAAATTAAGCAATCATTTCACAATAAAATCCATGCATGTTTGAACGTGTATCTTTACCATTGTCAGTTAATTAAAATTGTGAATTGCTGAAAAAATCCCAAAAAGGTCAAAGACATAGTAAGGTTATTATTCAGATGTAAATATCAATATTTCCCATAATTTCAGTCTTTGATCCGTGTGAAAATTCGTGTATTAAAATATCGATCTCATTTCCGCATTTATTAGTTTTACACATTTCATGGCGTAGAATTGTTTATATTTTATTCCAGTACTCAAAACTATTCGTGTTTACTTGTTTGCAAGTCTAGGCCGTTTGTTTACTTATTCCGTTCTTATTGGATGAGTGAGAACATTGGTGCCATTTGTACATTTGTACTATTGCTACATATAGAAACAGTTATATCATGTATGTGCCTTTACGATTAAATTTGCTGTTCAAAAGTGTATTGCTACTTCATATCACGTATGTCTTCTTATGTAGAAATTATGAAAACGTCAGTGACCATAGTAGCGTAAATGAAATGTACTCCTGCTTATCTTCATGTCATATAGCCTGTAACATTTGTTGACACGTGACCTAAAAGTAAGCATTTGTCTTCCGATTTACACAATATGTCACTCCTAACAACCATTTTCTTATTATGAATTATAGGATATTAAGAATATTTTTACTGAAGTCGCATGAAACTCGCCATTTACAAATGCTTGAGAGTACGAACCGAAATGCAAAGAGGCTAATCAAATGAGCATATTTACCAAACACTGCCTACAAACATATAACATTTAAGTCTTTCAATGGTAACTCTATTCATTGCCTGCGTTTGATTCGACTTTAAAATATATTAGAAGCAAAATGTTTCAAACGTTTTAATTAAGATGTTTTCAAATTTAACTTTATTTCATGCAAAACCTTTCCATAATACACAACTTTTTATGCATTTCGTTTACAATATGTTTGATACTGCTAGAACATAAATCTCTTGTTTTGGTTACGAAAAACCATTACTCTTTTCAAATTTGGACAGACTGCTTGTTGTATCTATACACTTTTACATGTTTTAAATTAATGATTTTGTATTCTTTTAGACAATGTCAATTTGAACGTTGCTATCGACGCGATAGATGGAACGTGTTGATTAATATGTCGGCCCTGAAAATATTTTACCCAACAGTTAAACCAACTGATATTTTCTTCGGTGATTCGTCATGTGAAGGAGAAAGTGTCGACAACAAGTTGTGGTTTAGACAGGGTTTCAATGACTGTAGTACGGTGGAAAAGGTGAGGCATTTACAATTTATAACTGCTACACGTGTTACACATGGACAGATGTATAAAATTAGACATAAAATGTGTTTGGTTTTGTATTTGTTGTATTTGATGGTGTTTGTATGTTAGGCCGTGAACCGTTTGCCACTAACCAAAGTCGTCCTCAACTCTTTGGCTACTGGGTTTGCCGATGTAGTTTCATATGTATTTTTGTTTGAGTTTGAAACGTGGAAGACTTCTAAGAGGCACCAAACTAATTTTACTATTGCTCGTTAATTATCACTATTAAATGCATTTATTTTGCTCGGTGGATCGAACATGCCATTTTACTTTTTTCAATTTCGGAATACTTCTTTAAATACATTGAGTCGTCTGCATTACAACGAGTACGCGAAATATCAAACATTGATGAAAATATGTCCGCGGGATCTTAAAATGTGTGTCAAGATGCGTAAAACTGTACAATTTTATGCTTTTAGAATGCAATCTGAGTCCAGGTTAAGTTGGAGTTCCTTACACAGACTTTCAGGTTGAGCTATTTGTGCGCGTATTTATGCATTTAAGACTAATCGAAAGTGTTTTCATCAAACACGGTTTTTCTTAAAGAAACTTTGAACTATCTGCATCTCTCCATATAAAAATATTCAAGACCACATGTTAGAAACTAATGGAAGATAACTTAAGGTAAAAATGAAACAAGTGTCCTGAACAACTAACTCTATATGTGTAAAACGTTGTTATGTTAGGGTTGCCGCCATGAAACGGTTAGCGAAGAATGTGGTTTAACTGGGGGGGATAGCTAGTGTTTAGTACCCTACCTCACACTTTTCACAGCATTCAGCAATTGTATGCTCCTTAATTTCAGACGGAACCTAATAATATAGTGTACACAAACGACTTGATTTATGCCATATTTGATACAAACAATCCGTTTGTAATAAGACAACACGTGTTTACCATAAATGTTGAGTGCGATGTACAGCGGACGGAAGCAGCCTCATCGCATGTACATCATGAAACAATTCACCAGCATGTCAACTTCACCATACACAACAATATCAGCATGGCGTTTTACAAAGATGTAAACTTCAGGGAGATTATTTCTGGTAACCCACTACATGCCCATGTTGGAGACCAGGTCTATGCTAAGGTGTACACCACTGTACCGGATTGGAACATTAAACTGCGTTTGCACACTTGCTACTTAAACCTCCACAGACCTCAGATTCGTCTATGAACTTCTTCCTCATAAAGGATTGGTGAGTAACTATGTCCTATGAACCAATGGCACGCCTAAATGATCGAAACATTAGTACTTAAACTTTACTTCACAAAATTTTATCCTTTAGCTTATCGTGATTCTGTTCTAAAATATCTCACGTTATTATTCATTCTTCATTAAAAAAATAATTCGCTATGTCTTTGCCAAATTCAAAAACGTTGACTTGTTAAATTAGTTATTAAATTTTTGACGTCGTAGCAAACTATTTGGTGATTTTATAAATTGATTTTCTGTTACAGATACTGCCAGAATATTTTCTAAAGTAATTGACATTTTGGTATTTTGATCATTGTTTTAACAATAAAAGGCTGTTCCATATACAATGGGGTTATATGCAAATGTTTTGGAGATTAAACATATATACATTCGTAGAATGCTTTCAAACTTTGTGACTGAAAGCTATACTGTATGTTTGGTAAATATTTAAGATAATAAACCAATATGCATCAAACTCTCTGAAAATCAAGATTTTATTACTGAAGTGAGAAGTAGAGTTTGATATGATCTTTTTTCGTAACCTTTTGTTTTTCAACGTTTCAGTTTAGAAGTGATGAAATTTGGCACACTTATTAAAAAAAACTGTCAATTTCTGTGATATGTAAAACTATAACTATTACCTCTATCAAATGTTTAATTTGACAGTGTCGACGTATTTTTAATGACCCTCGTATGTGTCTTTAATTACAGATGTGAGACGGACACCAACACACACACAACATCTCCCAATCAGCCCAAGAAACGACATTCGTATTCCAGGACTTTGAATATTCAACTAACCGCGAGGGACTTGACATTCTTTGCAATGCTACATTTTGCGAAACTACTGACTATTCGCCCAAGTGTACTCAAAGATGTCATTCCAACCCAATTGTTATTGGGTGATCTTTTAGAGATGACCTTTTCCACTGAACATTATGAAAAGAAACACAACTGCTGTATCTATATAAAAATAAAAATTGTTTCATCAAGTTTAATATTGTGAACATTAGACTTTTCAAATATATTGAAAGTAATAGGATGTAAAAATAACATGTGATTGTACATGCATGCCTTAGTACGCTATGTGTACTGTTAAAAATAAATGTTATTCCGACACTGTATTTCAGTCTTTATTCACTATATGTTTTTCTGTGCTTAAAGGTCGCAGTTTGGTGGAGAACATATGACATCATAGCATGAAGTAAACATGTCAATTATTTTGTTTAAAAGACGGTGTAACATTTCGTAACACAATGTGAACCAATACAAAAAGCCCTTAAAACTAAGATTGGTGAGAAAATGGTTTAAATAACGGTGTAACATTTCAAAACACAATGTAAACCAATAAAAAAAACCTTAAAATTAAGATTGGGGAGAAAAGTGCCAGTGTTTGCTCATCTTCAGTAGAAATTGAGCGCGAATAGAATTAGCAATAGAAATTATATTGTATATTAACTACTTTAATTGATGACTGATGTTTGTCACGCCGCTAGGTTTTGTGCAATAATATCTTTGTCGACGAGAATACCTAACACACTTATCGTGGTTCTTACTGTCAATGAGCGGGACGAGCCGCGTTGCGATATCCCTTAAATCTTGACATCCTGATGTTTGTAAAGGGTATACAAATTAATCACTGACCAACACGCCACCGGAATGAAAATAAAGTATTCAGCTACTACTATCGTTTAGTGTTCAAGTGTCTTAAACGTTCATACTTAAAGCTGCACTCTCACAATTTGAACGTTTTTATTTGTTTATTTGTAGTATTGGAACAAGCTAATTTTAGCGAACATGCATGTAAATCAGTCATAAAAGACAGTTGACAAAATATTAGATCGCGAGTGTTATATTTCAGTTCAAAAATTGATGTTTTAAGCAATTTTCTAAAACCGTTAGTAAACCCTTCAGCCATAAAACATTAATTTTCAAACAAAAATATGAAAATCTGCGATCTGATCTTTTGTCAGCAATCTTTTAGTACTGGTTTGCAAAAATATTGCTCATTCCAAGACAAAAAATAAAAAAATGTTGTACAAACGGTAAATCTGTGAGAGTGCTGCTTTAAAATTTGTGTCATATTTACACTCAAGTCTATAATTCACTTAGTTTATACATCCAGTTAGCTGCAGTTTTAAAATATAAACTATTTATTATATGTTTCGGCGTGTTCAACAATTCAATTAGATAACTATCGACAACATCCTGATCAAAACAATGTTATGCTGTTTTGCATTGTTAATTTAATTCATCTTCCAGGTCAGTTCCAGTCTCTTTTCAAATAACTTTGATATTAAAACATACTTATCAAGTTAGAGATCAATTTAAAGTTTAATTAAGAGTACTGAAGAAAAGTCAAATTTAAGGTGTTTTTTTTCATAATGCATAATGATTTGGGAAGGCCAAATGATTCAGCTTTTTAGATTTTATTATCATTTATAGAGTATGTTCATCGTCATGCAATTGCAATGCATAATGCTGGTGTGTTTGGTGTGGTACAGAAATGAACAAAGCATTTTTAATAAGAGCTGTCTCGGATATCGAATTGCATTCAAACACAAATATTCTTGTCCAATATAAAACGTATGTTTATGGTCTGCTAATAAGAGACAGGGTACAAAATTGGTCCTTGAAATAAAAGCTCTGGTTATTGTAAAGCCGATCGAACCGCTTCCTATCAAAACAGTCAAAATAATACCATTCTATTTAAGGTCACAATATAATAAAGTCACTTACTATCAATTGTGTTTGCCTATTACTATCATTCTCATTTATCCAAGGTTTGACAACGATAACTCGTAACTTTATTATGCGCATAGTGTTATCGTTCTGTGTCTATAAGTATGTGTCTTGAACCATAAATATAGTATATTTAGGAGCCTAAGTGAGTTAGTTATGCTATGCTGAAAATTCCGTCGCATTCATTTAAGGGCTTGCTGAGATATTCGACATGTTGAACATTTTCTTCGTCTACAGTTTGATGTTCATGAAATTATTACAATTTTGCACTGATCACAATGTAAGGATTACTAACAACCCCTCGTGTCCCAGCAGTTCTGCCAGGGTCTAGACACCCAACTCATGGGCTTACCAAAAGAGGACTATGTGCACGACATATTGAAGCTCTGTTACCATGATTACTATCGAATGACGAATATAGGTGCCATTTATCGGAAAGGTCAATTAAGGACTGTCCGTAAACGCTTTCAAGCTTCAAGATAATTTAAATGTACCTCAGATTGTTACACGATCAGTGCTTTTATAGTTGGCGAACTGTCTAGGGATACACAGGAAGTAATTGTCACATAGCAACAAATGGAACTATCGCTATCAAACGGAAATGGCCAATTAATCAAAAGACCTTACGTGGCATCTATGTTTGCCAACTCACAGCTGGTGGTATTGAATACATCGAGACCATAAGGGTCGTGCAAAACTAGATCACTAGCCTATTAACAAACTAATGAATAGAATATTGAGGTGCATATCAGCAAGGTTCGAAAATTCTACAACTACATCCGATATCAAGAAACTACAGAATGTGAAACAACACATAGTGTATCGATAGATACAATAAAATAGATACTGCTTGAAAAAGAACAGGCACAAATGAATACGAATAATTAGTCCACAATGAGGCGAAACTATGCCAAATAGTAAAGCAAACACTTGAAAAGACGAAAGTTAGTGTTATGGTACCCGATCCAGGTAATAACAAAGGGCAAAGAACAACGCCGTTGCCACAACGAAAAACTGCCCATGTATCAAGCCACCCAAGATGAGGTGCTTACTAACTTTAAAGGCCCGGAAACAAGCCTCCAAAAACGGAGATAAACACCCAAATGTTTTAGCTGCGAAGCACGTCTACGTGCGATTTACCGCTTACCGAACCTGCAACTAATGTACACGGGACAACGCAACAGATCGTTTTGTATCGGCAAGGAAAAGAAAAATAATGTATCTTTCTATGTCCGAAAAAAATGACAGGGACATAACGGAATCCGATATGTTTACCCAATTTAAAGACACTGATGTTTATGTATCATACATACGTCTGTTTTGCGCGAAACGAGGGTCTGTGCAAAAACTCTACATCTCCTATAAGTTGGAACCCATTATTGATGAAAATCACGTTTGGCCTGATTGCATAGCTTATTTGAGATGGGTTTCAAAAGAAGAGCATGCGGACAGGATAAGGAATACTAGATTAAAAAGGACCACAGTATCAAAGAAATGAAGCATTTAAGAGATATAACGATACGAGTGCTATTTCCGACGATTACAGCCCGGCCAGGCGAAAACGGTATTGTCGATTCTTACACTAATCATAGCGTAAGAAACTGAGACGCGTGCTATTTACGCCATATGCAATATAGTTACGGGCACGTACGACAGTATAGGACCGATCATTGACTACCTTGACATGGCGGATACATACGGAACCTTCTACTAGGAACGGACAACATAGATGATAAGAGAGCTTAGTTGGAACTGTCATGGAATCATGCTATCGTCATCGTCATATCCACTGTATTAAGTATTAGATAGCGGATGAGTGGATAACCGCGTTTATTAGTGAACGAACAATGTTACCAAGACCAAGCGGCTTCTGTAAAATAATTTACCCTAGATACGACTGTATTGTTAATGTGGAAGCCAGTGTCGCCAGTATGGTCAAAACGTTGTGGTATAGCTGGCACGGCAAGTTTGTATAAGAAATCACTTGTTTCTTGTATTTCTGTAATTTATACATTTCAAAATCTGGTGTCATGAGATAGAATGTATAGATAAAGAGACGCTATTCATATTCTGTATCAATATGCCTGCAAATATTGATAAATTGTAATACAATCGGATAACATTCATATGGATACGAAAGAAATGCATTAGTGCCTTAGTAACATATCAATAAATGACGGGGACCCAGCCATCCTGAATGACTTAATAAGAAATACATTGAGAAATGCAGAATGGCAGTAACCGCACAGCAACCTGTAAATAAATGAGCTTTAACCTACTGGAACCGTGATATTAAAGAAGCCAATACAGACGCCAGAGTGTTCAGGGACGCACATGGCGACACAACTATACATCCTTCCGCAACTACAAGTCAACAAAACGAGACTCCCGAGTAACACAGAGAAACAAAGAGAGAAAGTGAAAATAAGGTGATTGATGCTCAAAACACATCGGCAGAGTTAGACTATAAATTATTCCAGAAACTGTTATGTAGTAAACATGGAAAAGTGCCAAAATATTCAAAGAACATATTTTTATCACATAGACTGATGAAAAGGTTATTCACGATTTTTTGAAACTATTTTGTGACTAAGGCACATGACGGACATTTGAAAAGTGTTAATAAGAAATTGGAAGAGCTAAAATCTTATTTAAGCAAATGTGATCTAAATACGGAGTGTCCGTCAGTGGATTTCACCGAGGAATATGTACAGAAATCGACTGTTTCAATATTATGCAAGAAGCGAAATGTACGGCCAGAACGTATTTTATACGATGATAATTTTCTCAAGCAGTCCAGTTAAGCAAACCATTTAGGAATTAGGCAGGATTCGAATTAATGATGTAAAGTGCGTATTGAGGAACGCTGCCAAAAGGCCAAAAACACCCTCTTTGCTATATCTGCACAAGGCTTACTACCTTATGGTTTGAATCCAATTGTGTCTTTAAATTTGAACAGGCCCATAGCCTTGTATGGCATCGAACGATGGAATAATATTATTAACTATAATAGTTTACTATCTGTAAGCTTCAGCATTTTATTGTAAAAAAGATGTTCATTAAAAAAGAATTTCATATGAGGACAAGATCTGATATGTGTGAATCCACGCGAGGCGTGTTCAACCTGTTCTCAAATGTTATTATTAGAAAAATATTTTTTACCTTTCAAAATAGACGATTCGTCGGCAGCTCGACTTATTTGGCGTTTGGCGTATGATTATTGGCGAGAACGCACGGGGCGTTCGTGAAGGGTATTTCAGGTAGTGGGCGGCGCAATGTCGTCACTCGAGGCTTTTTTATTGGCAGCGCAAACATGTTAATTAAATATGTTTGGTCGAGATCAACCATCCGTTTAAACTGTATGATATTATAATTGACAACGATGTGTTCGTTACATACAGAAGGCTGTTTTATTCAGGATTTACAGATTGTGTTTTAGTAGACTGTTAATTTCTTGTTATTTGTTATATCTAGTTTCGTTTCAGATGATTTGTGATACCGCGTTTGTTTGTGGCGCTGCTTTCTTAACCGTATATGTTGTTTAAAGTAATGTTTTTGGGGAACAGTTTCCTGACATTTTCATATTTGACAAAGCGGCACCAATGTGATGCGACTCACATCTGACACAGTTCAACTAGAATACTTCTTTTCAATTGATCTGTATAATTTCTGCCAATAACAAGCGATGTTCCTAATATGTGTTGTTGTTTTTGCAATGTAAATAAGCCTGTGGTGTCGGATAATTTTGTTAAAATATAGAAATACAAGTCCAGTCTGTGGTGTCCGGTATTATTGTTGAAATGCACAGTTGTAAAGAAGTCAAGCTTATGTTGTCTGGGAAAAATGGACTACTTTGATTAGGAAAATCTGTTTAACTCGCGTTACAAGTGAGTTAAATTAAGATTGATATATAAACTGCTATCTCCAGACATTAATCATACAGGCTGAAATCTGTTCATAAAACGTTACATCCAATTCACCTAGGACAAAAATGGTTTTACGTTAAGGTTTATACAAGACATCTGCGAAATATTATTCACATTTCGAGTACAATCTTTCATAAAAGATGTGCTAATAGATAAAAAAAACTACCATATAAGCATCTGTGGAAAGGTCTTGTAAACGTATTGTTAACACGAGAAAGTCCTACCTGGTGTATAGGAGAACACTAACGGATGATGGCTTTCGTTTCTTTCGAAAGCTGCATCCGAAAAAGCACCTGCCGTCATTTATAAAGTGTTCGATTATGATAGGGATAAGAGCATCGAGTTTTGCGTCGCAAAACCATGGAGTAGGTTTTATAAATAAATGCAGCTTACCAGTGCACAATCTGTTCTCTAACTTGAGTGCATGGTGACTTATTCCATATCATCTGTCAACGCCTTTTCAACAACAGATAAACTTTTACCAGATACCAGGATACCAGAATCATCAGCATATAAAAGCAATTTATTTTTGACCACAGCTGACATATCATTTACATAAATTAAGAAGAGAAGGGGTCCAAGGATTGAGCCCTGAGGAACCCCACATGTTATTTTGGAATTGGAAGAATAAGTACCAGAGACATCTACAAGCTGCTGTCTATCTGATAAATATGATTTGAACCAATTTAGGACGTCAATACTAAGACCTGATCCTTGCAGTTTCATTAAAAGAATGGAATGGTCGACTGTGTCAAACGCTTTCTGCAAATCGAGCAGCACCTTACCATTAACATTACCTTTATCGTTTTCATACCTGATAAAGTATGTAAGGTGAACTAGACAAGTATCAGTAGAGAAGCCACTCCTGAAACCTGATTGTAATTTATACAACAGATCTTTATCCTTAAAATAAGCTTCAACCTGGTCATAAACCACCTTTTCAAGGATTTTAGATACAACATTTAAAATGGACACAGGCCGGTAATTACCAACAGACAATTTGTCGTTCTTTTTATAGAGGGGAACAACTCTTGCAGATTTAAGATCATCAGGGACTTGACCTTGGATAAGGGATAAGTTTATGATATGAGCTAATGGACCAGCAATAACTGGGGATCCATCTCTGATAAAACGAGAAGGTATACCATCTAAACCAGTAGCTTTTTTGACACCTTATGAAGTTAAGTATTTAAGAACTTTACTTTCAGAAACAATGGAAAAAGAAAAACTGTTTGCAAAAACACCCTTATTTGCATAATAAGTATTAACAAAATTCTTACTAAATTTATGCACACTTTCTGGCAACTTTTCAACAAGTTTACATGCGAATTACTATGAAAATAATCGGGGGTTTAATCTCAATTAGACGTAGAATCGCAAATTCCCATTTATTTAACAACACTTACAGACTCACTTCCTTATTTTACTGTAAAACAAAAAAGGCAAAGTTAAAGTTGTCCAAGCAGACGGCATCGAGTTGTTTGCTTTTTATCATCACAGTTAATGCTGAATATGGAATTCGTATATTAATATGACAATTTTCTTACCGACCGAAATACCAGAAGCCGCAATTACAGATCATTGCTCAGTACTTTTCCATTTTATGGTATTGCTTCCATGGGGATTCTATCAGGCAAACAACGTGTGAGTGGCGACAGACAGATAAGTCGTTGCTGGAAAGAAACTTAACGCTTCCATCCTTATAGTCATCGAAGCTTTGCAATCTGTAAAAGAGACTCGCTCATGGTTCGTAAAATGCACTTTTTATTACGAAACAAAGTGTGGCAATTCATAAGGAGTGTTAAAATTAAGACACCTACTGCTAGAACCCTCCAGCAAATGTTAATATTTTCTTAAATATCGTCTTTGAAGACCACATTTTTATAGCGTTACTAACGTATTTCAGCGTTGTTTAATGATTGGTTGATTGACATTATCACGTGATGCTTTCTATGTTTTGTAAACTGTCAAAATATCTATCTCTGATTTATAAAACCTTGATGCCTAGTGGTAAAGGCATCGATTAACCATTTTTATTGACTATACCGGCGTGGTTTCGCATCCAACTAAAGCCAAAATATCATTTAATAAATTAATTGTATTTTCCTAGAATTTCGATATCATAGAGTTAAATAATGATAATATATGTGTTTTCAGATGCAGTACCGGGATTCCTTTTTTTGGTCCAAAAACATAAGCGTGTCTCTATAAGATCAGTATTAAGTAGTGTGCAGAATCCAACACAACACGTGCCTATTTAAATGTAGGTGCTAATTTCAACCTAGCCAGTGCCCATTTCAAGGTAGGTGCCAACTATTTTTAATAGGATGTTATGAAAGCACATATCCGGTTTGAAGATACATTGGTGATAGTTATGGTTTCTCAAATCAATTGATACATAATTTAAACAGTACGGACTTGATGACATGTTTACCGACCGAGTTGCAGGCTGCAATCACTTAAGACCAGTTGCCGCTACTCATATAGTGGTATGGTTGAATTCAACTGATGTTATAGCCAGTCTCACACGTGTCTTGACGTCAGATGAACAGTTTGTTTTAGTAAGGTCACATTGCCAATACCAGGAGCTTCTCTGCAATATTTATACTAGATCACAAATACCCGCGATTTCTATAAATCTGAAAGAAGTAGACGAATACTTATTACAAATGTAGTAATTATTATTTTAACATAAAGTTTTATTGTTTCACTACGTTCACTACGGAATTTATTCAAATCTTTAAAATTATGAATGTACTTCTGTTTGCGAATGTTACAGTGCTTAGTGCCAAAGCTGATACCATATTAGCGGTCGGTTTGACCACGATATATGTTGACAAATCCTAAAACTTTGAGAATATGCAATTTAGACATCGACACCAATCATACACCAACATAATCCAATAAAAAAAGCATGCCACATTAAAACAATAGCTAATAAATGAAGTTAAATAGCATCTTGAAAAAAAACACACACAAAAAAACATCGACTAAAATACTAGTACAGTGTAGCTCAAAATAATTTACGAGCAGGGAAGATTCGCCAGATTTATTGTCAGATTTCTAGTTTATATCGATAAAGCTTGTGATTCTAAATGTAACATAATTGAACTGTGTATATGCATGTACTGGAACACTCTGGAACACCAATATGCAGTTACAACCCTTACAATAATATTTTCTTCAAATTCTGTTATTAAAACAATTACTCTCAGTTTTGTTAGTCTCTACAACACAACGGTAACTTTGTATTTCATTTCTCAAAACCGTTTTAAAAGGCACCGGTAAGCATCTCCTTTCCTACGGACTGAATTGCACGACGTTTGACTCTTTATTTGGCTTTGTCCACTGATTAAATACCCGGGGATCGCACTTTGTAGAAGCAACAGATTGAAATCTTTTTCCGTTCGAGATGACCAGCCACAGGATTACATAAGGCGCTGTTTCACAATCTGTGGACAAGAAGTAACGATATATTTACAGTCATTCATTTGCTCGAGGATGCATTTTGACGGAAAACGGTTATTGGTTAATTCCATAGAAAGCATGTATGAAAAGGACTTAATGATATTCTTACCGACCGCGCTGCAGGTTGCCATCAAGGAGGACTAGTTTTTCATACAATGTATGGTGTTGCTACCACTAATGATCATGTGCGTACCCGTGACCATGGCTTATATGAAGGGTTCCTCTGTAATCTGTGTACGGGATCACGAATACCAAGTTTTATCATTCTGAAACAAGTCTTTGGACATATATTTATTCAGTAATTTTTATTTTAAATCAAAATTAAACATGCAATTTCACTTTTAAGTTTACCATGATAAAAATGTTAATCATAATAACTATAAAAGTAATCGTATACTAATATACTGTCTGCTAAATATACCCTGTTCCTTCTACTGTCAGCGATGTCCGCTTAAAACTGCGCTTCTGCTGGCGAGTGTTGAATACTTCATATTAAAACTCCTGCATTGTGTAAACGCGACTTGAGAAGATGTGCAAAGAAAAGACAACTTCGTCTTCACCTACTCATACTACTGCACATACGGACGGTATTTGTTCATTGTAAGTTGATCAACACCATATAATGAACAAACGCAAGATAGAAACAAGTTTAACCAAAGTATAAATTAAGTTTAAATATGGTGTTCAAGAGTGTATACTCTAACGGATTTCTTTTTTTCAAACCAAAGATATACTTGGAATTCAAAATAAATAAAGAATACCTTTAAGGTTTGCTACAATTGATACATAAGACGCTTCAATATCGATTAATAAATACATTATGACCTACCGACAGGCTTGCATGTTGCCTGTGTGCGGGACCAGTTTCCGCTACTCATGCACTGTATTGTCCTGTTTCCTATGATGTTATATCCGGGGTCACAAGTGTAGGAGGCGACAGAATGATAGGTTGTTGTCTGCACGGTCACGTTGCCGTGGTCAATTGTCGATGGAACGTTGCAATCTGTTCATAGTGAATTAGATTGTAGTAAATGTTGCCAATACAAAATGAAATTTACTATTAAAGGTATTCAAACAATATGAATGCGCAAAATAACAGAAGCAGTCTATGCGTTGTGACGTTAAAAAGAATATTTGTTGATTCAGTGAAAAATTGCATTTCGTTTCTCGAGTGTGATAAAAACAAACTGTAGAAGTAAAATAGAATACGATCTTACACTGAAATCAACATTTCTTCTTCATTGGTATTTCAATCTTTATCTTATCATATAAGGTTTTCTGAATATTTGTTTATATTTTGGTTGATCAAAGGAAGTAACTACGACTTCAATAGTTGTTTTTAAAGTTGTTAAGGAACATCCACGCAAAGCTGTAAAAGCACCTAAATAGGTTCGAATGGAAAGGTTTCTTTTACCGAGTAGATTACACGACGCCTGTATAGAAGACCAAGTTCCGTTTTGCAAACATTGTGTGGTGTCTTTTCCAACGATATTATAACCGGGATCGCAGGTATATGTGGCAACAGATAGGTACGTTGAAGCATTCGAATCGACGTGTCCATGTAGGATAATTGGCGGAGCTTTACAATCTGTTTCGAGAATAGGGTTTACCAAAATACTGTTCAATTTTGGTTAAAGAAATTGAAATGACATTATAGCTTATAATGAGATTATAACATAACAACTGATTAATTGATTGTTAAACATTGCTTCCTCACCACCAGGATAACACGACGCATTCACCGTAGACCATTTTCCGTTTCTCATACAATGTATGGTGTTGTTTCCATTTAGGTTATATCCGGATTCACAAGTGTATGTGGCAACAGACATGTAGGTTGTAGCAGACATTGATACATTGGCATGGGTAACTGGATCTGGAGTTCCGCAATCTATTCAAACACACTTAAGCTTTATAAACATTTCAATATGTAACAGTATTCAAAATTTTACTGACGTATATGATGCATGTTTAAACATAGTCAACATACCGACCGGATTACACGATGCCTGCACTGGCGACCAGTTCCCATTACTCAAACATTCAATGGTTTTATTTCCATGTATCTTATATCCCGAATTGCAACTGTATGACGCCACATATTGAAACGATGGGCGTTGCAAGCGTAGCAAACGAGCACTTTTTAATCATTAAAATATTACTTGAGGTTATTTAACTGTCCTAGAAAATAACCCCATTAGATGCACACAAAGAGCGCGTATGGATTGAGTTGCAGTATGCGGAACTTTAAAGACCCGCGGAATTAAAAATTCGTAATGATTATGCCCTGTACTAAATGATTACTTATCTGCAAATTGATTGACTGAAATGGAGGTTGTTTTCTAAGGAAAAGTAGTTACTCAAGAGCTCACGTGATAATGAGTGAGGTTTGGTGCTGTTTTGAAATCTGTGAATACGGCATTAAATATAAATAATGCTTTAATCACATGCAGTGAATTCATTACCACCAAACGTCACCTGACATTTTACGCACCAACTGGTATGCAAGTTGCATGTACTGAAGACCATTTCCCGCTACTCAAACATTGGATTGTGTTATTTCCACTGATATTATATCCTTGATCACAGGTGTAATTTGTTGCAGAAGGAAATGTCGTCGCCTGAGAATGCATGTGCCCATGAGCAATAGAGGGTGCTGCATGGCAATCTGTAAATACATAATTAAAAATTCTGAATGCTGAAGAATTCCATTCAATGAATACGTACGGAGTAATATGTGGATACTTGGCTTACCGACCGGACGGCACGTTGCAAGTACTCGAGACCAGTTCCCGCTACTCAAGCATTGTATAGTATTGTTTTCATGGATATTATATCCAGAATCACAGGTGTATGTAGAAAAAGACAGGAATGTAGTACTCTGAGACATGACGGTTCCGTGTGCCAATGCAGGCGGTGCTCTGCAATCTAAAAATACATGAAAATTAAATTTCTTAAACTTCTACATTGGCCTGCTCAGTTATATCAATGATGTGTTAAAAACGTTAGATAAATATAAAACCATGAAATCAACCTCACCCACTGGACTGCAGCGGGTATGTCCTTGAGACCATTGTCCATTACTCAAACACTGTATGGTATTATTTCCACTCAGGTTATACCCAGGGCTACACGTATATGTTGCTACAGATTGATATGTCGTTGATGTTGAGGTCTTAATACCATGAGTAATTGCAGGCACAGTTCCACAATCTATAATGATATAACATAATGTATAACCACTTAAACGTTACACAACTTCGTCTTCACCTACTCATGCTACTGCACATACGGACGGTATTTGTTCATTGTAAGTTGATCAACACCTTAAAATGAACACACACAAGATAGAAACAAGTTTAACCAAAGTATAAATTAAGTTTAAATATGGTGTTCAAGAGTGTATACTCTAACGGATTTCTTTTTTTCAAACCAAAGATATACTTGGAATTCAAAATAAATAAAGAATACCTTTAAGGTTTGCTACAATTGATACATAAGACGCTTCAATATCGATTAATAAATACATTATGACCTACCGACAGGCTTGCATGTTGCCTGTGTGCGGGACCAGTTTCCGCTACTCATGCACTGTATTGTCCTGTTTCCTATGATGTTATATCCGGGGTCACAAGTGTAGGAGGCGACAGAATGATAGGTTGTTGTCTGCACGGTCACGTTGCCGTGGTCAATTGTCGATGGAACGTTGCAATCTGTTCATAGTGAATTAGATTGTAGTAAATGTTGCCAATACAAAATGAAATTTACTATTAAAGGTATTCAAACAATATGAATGCGCAAAATAACAGAAGCAGTCTATGCGTTGTGACGTTAAAAAGAATATTTGTTGATTCAGTGAAAGATTGCATTTCGTTTCTCGAGTGTGATAAAAACAAATTGTAGATGTAAAATAGAATACGATCTTACACTGAAATCAACATTTCTTCTTCATTGGTATTTCAATCTTTATCTTATCATATAAGGTTTTCTGAATATTTGGTTATATTTTGGTTGATCAAAGGAAGTAACTACGACTTCAATAGTTGTTTTTAAAGTTGTAAAGGAACATCCACGCAAAGCTGTAAAAGCACCTAAATAGGTTCGAATGGAAAGGTTTCTTTTACCGAGTAGATTACACGACGCCTGTATAGAAGACCAAGTTCCGTTTTGCAAACATTGTGTGGTGTCTTTTCCAACGATATTATAACCGGGATCGCAGGTATATGTGGCAACAGATAGGTACGTTGAAGCATTCGAATCGACGTGTCCATGTAGGATAATTGGCGGAGCTTTACAATCTGTTTCGAGAATAGGGTTTACCAAAATACTGTTCAATTTTGGTTAAAGAAATTGAAATGACATTATAGCTTATAATGAGATTATAACATAACAACTGATTAATTGATTGTTAAACATTGCTTCCTCACCACCAGGATGACACGACGCATTGACCGTAGACCATTTTCCGTTTCTCTTACAATGTATGGTGTTGTTTCCATATAGGTTATATCCGGATTCACAAGTGTATGTGGCAACAGACATGTAGGTTGTAGCAGACATTGATACATTGGCATGGGTAACTGGATCTGGAGTTCCGCAATCTATTCAAACACACTTAAGCTTTATAAACATTTCAATTTGTAACAGTATTCAAAATTTTACTGACGTATATGATGCATGTTTAAACATAGTCAACATACCGACCGGATTACACGATGCCTGCACTGGCGACCAGTTCCCATTACTCAAACAATCAATGGTTTTATTTCCATGTATCTTATATCCCGAATTGCAACTGTATGACGCCACATATTGAAACGATGGGCGTTGCAAGCGTAGCAAACGAGCACTTTTTAATCATTAAAATATTACTTGAGGTTATTTAACTGTCCTAGAAAATAACCCCATTAGATGCACACAAAGAGCGCGTATGGATTGAGTTGCAGTATGCGGAACTTTAAAGACCCGCGGAATTAAAATTCGTAATGATTATGCCCTGTACTAAATGATTACTTATCTGCAAATTGATTGTCTGAAAATGGAGGTTGTTTTCTAAGGAAAAGAAGTTACTCAAGAGCTCACGTGTCAATGAGTGAGGTTTGGTGCTGTTTTGAAATCTGTGAATACGGCATTAAATATAAATAATGCTTTAATCACATGCAGTGAATTCATTACCACCAAACGTCACCTGACATTTTACGCACCAACTGGTATGCAAGTTGCATGTACTGAAGACCATTTCCCGCTACTCAAACATTGGATTGTGTTATTTCCCCTGATATTATATCCTTGATCACAGGTGTAATTTGTTGCAGAAGGAAATGTCGTCGCCTGAGAATGCATGTGCCCATGAGCAATAGAGGGTGCTGCATGGCAATCTGTAAATACATAATTAAAAATTCTGAATGCTGAAGAATTCCATTCAATGAATACGTACGGAGTAATACAATTGATTATTTTAAATTTAAACGAGCCTTTGTGAATTTATATCAACTTTAACAAAACGGATTTAAAATACATGTACTTCGAGTAAAAAGATTTCGAATGTCACGTACTCTAATTTTAAGTACTAATTTGATGATTAAAAGCGTTTAATACATACGACGTCGCTATATAAGTCGTACAGTTTACACTGCTATTTATAGTGCTACGTCGAATGTAAAAACGATAGATTAATATGATAAAATATAAATATACATATATATCAAACTTAAGAATAACATTTTACATTTATGCAATAAAACACTAACAACATAATATTTTAATCGGTAATTAAGAAGAGAATTACCGACTGCTGTACACGACCCATGTACTGGAGACCATATCCCGCTATTCAAGCACTGTATTGTACTATTTCCGATAAGACTATACCCTTGATCACATTTATATGCTGTTGAAGAAGGAAACGTTGTTGCATTAGAGGTCACGTGACCATGACTGATATTCGGCGCTGCATGGCAATCTGTTAATAAAAATCAAATCAATACATACTCAGCATATTACACGAAGCAAAACATATCGCTTTTTAAATTAATAAAACGAGCATGCGTGAAGAATACATCAGAATAAGTTAGCGGAGTAAATGAATTACTAATTCAATGATATCGAATGTAACATTCTAATCTTATCAACACCACTAATTTGAGGATTTATAGCAGTAATTATATAATACCTCGCGGTTTAAGTAAATTAATTACAAATTTCGAGGCTTTTTCATTAAAACGTTACATCAAAAAGTTATAACATCATTAATAAATTGAATTATAAGCACTTTAGAATAACTTTATTTTATGACTGCAATCTTTGTTTTATGCAAATATATAACTGTAACGCCAATTAAAAATGTTTATTACCGACTGGTTTACACAATGCTTGAACTGTTGACCATGTCCCACTACTCATGCACTGTATTGTGCTATTTCCACTGAGGCTATACCCAGAATCACAAGTGTACGTTGTTGAAAAAGGGAACGTAGTTGCATTAGAGATCACGTGTCCATGAGTGAGAGCCGGCGCTTCGTGGCAGTCTGTAAATATCGAAGAGGATAAGATAATACTCAGTATATGGAACAATCGGACGCAGCAAAACTTGATACAAGCGTGTAACTAGGGTGTTACCCCGTTTTTGCTATCTTTTATTCAAGGGCTTTTTAGTTATCCGAGTTGCAATATTGTGGTACGTAGTACTTATCAACATTCAATTGGGTTGTACGCATCCCTTTAACCTACATTTTATACTTAATGTCGTTTTACGATGTATGTATTATAGTCCATTTCCCGCTGATGTTCATTTTATCGTATAGCATACTTTAGATGTTTGTCAAATGATTTAATGACTATTGATGATATGTGTTCAAGCATGTGTTAAATATAATATTGGCTAATTAAACTGAATTATTATGGCTAAACTGAGCTTCTGTCGGCAAGCAACTGTGACTGTTTTGTGCGTGTTTCATTCAATTGGTAACCAAAATCAGACGTGTTTGCCCAACTGACCGATATGTTGTTGCATAATAGATCATTCGTCCATTATAAATTATGATTGGAGAGCTTTTGCAATCTATCGGAATATATTTAAGGCAAATCTACGGAGCTCTTCTACAATCTGTCGGAATATACGTGAAGCATAAACATCTTTATAATATGCACATTTAATCACGACACGATTTGTAAGGTATGTTTATACCGACGGGGCTGCACGAGGTTTGTCCTTGAGACCAATGCCCACTGCTCAAACAATGTATGGTTTGGTTTCCCGTCAGATTATATCCAGAGTTACAGGTGTAGGTTGCCACAGATAGATATGTTGTTGATGTTGAGGTTCCTTGACCATTAGTAACGACAGGCACTGTCTTGCAATCTATAATGATATAACGTAAGGTATGAACTCCTATTCGCTACACAAAGATACGGTATACATACTTTTATATCGTTCATGTTTAGACCACATGTGTTATTGTACGATTACTTCTGCCATCCGTAGAAATTAAACGTCAATAAGAGCCATGTCGAAATACATCAGTTGTCTTTAATAGGGGATTTGCGTTAGAGATCGCTTGTCCATTATTAATGGTCGGAGATCTCCTACAATCTGTGGGAAAAGACGTAAATCATAAACATCCTTATAATATACAAACATAAATCACGCCAATGAATATAAATGTTTTGTAAGCTGTAAACATACCGACTGGGTCGCAAGTTATACGTCGTTGAGACCATTGTCCACTGCTCAAACACTTTATGGTGTTGTTTCCCGTCAGTTTATATCCAGAGGTACAAGTGTAGGTGGCTACGGATTGATAAGTTGTCTGTGTTGAAGTCCCACGACCATGAGCAATGGCAGGCACAGTCCTGCAATCTTTAACGATATCAAAATTAAAGGTAACAAACAGATATATACAGATTTAAGAATATAACAGAACAGGGAAATCTAAACTAAAAAAATAACAGTGAACCTGTGTATAGTCAGTGTTAAACCTGTGACCTGCAAACTGATTACATACTAATAAGGAAGTTGTTTCCCTTAAGACAATTTTGCATTTATCAAACACAATACGAAATTAATTTCCGTTATTTGTGCACTGTATGGTATTTAATTGTGTCAGGGTTTTGCGCTTATTGTACACATTACAGTATATGCTCGTTTTGCGCTTATTGTACACATTACGTTATATGCTCATTGCACATTGTACGGTAATTAATCGTGTCAGGGTTTCCGTTGATTGCACACTGTACGGCAATCGAGCGTGTCAGGATTTCCGTTAATTGCACACTGTACGGCATTTGAGCGTGTCAGGGTTTCCGTTTATTGCACACTGTACGATATTTGAGAGTGTCAGGATTTCCGTTAATTGCACACTGTACGGCATTTGAGCGTGTCAGGATTTCCGTTAATTGCACATTGTACGGTATTTGAGTGTGTCAGGATTTCCGTTAATTGCACACTGTACGGCATTTGAGCGTGTCAGGGTTTCCGTTAATTGCGCACTGTACGATATTTGAGCGTGTCAGGATTTCCGTTTATTGCACATTGTATGGTATTTGTGCATGGCAGGGTTTCCTTTAATTGCAAAGGAAATTAAAAGACAGTTAATTTTAGATTTACAAAAATGGCTAATTTGTATGCAAGCGTAACTTCATTTAAGACATGACCTCTTTGAAATTGTACCGAAGCCCTGAGTGCGATGACTTTTATTGAGAGTGTGTCTTTAAGCGGGATCCTAGCTGTATTTCGGATACTGGGCTTTTCCATAAGATTCTTTTGCATTATTTTGAATTCAAATATGCCTTTGTTTAATAGAGTTTTTTTATTGTAAAGTGTATTTACACTTTTCTGGTATCGGAGTTTGTACTTTTAAGTTTCAAACAGAAACCTATAGATACAGTCAGTTGAGACACAGGAGGTTGGAAGGCAGTACGCAGGTACCTGCAATTTGGCATTGAAGGGTACATATTCCAAACACGTTTTATATACTTGTACTTAATTTCACTGCATAATGAATATAGTTATTGTGTGCCAGCTCCAGCTCCAGCTACTCAAACACTGTTTTGTGCTAAATCAATTTAATTGGTAACCAGAATCAAACGTGTATGTGGCCACTGAATGATATGTTTTGCCTTATAGGTCACTCTGATTAATGGTTGAAGCTCTTCTACAATTCTAGATAGAAGAAAGATATGATCATATTTTAAATACTGAGTTTAACATCTTGCGCACGCCAATGAACAGTAAATTGTGTACATACCGACTAGGTTGCAAGTTGTATTTCCTTGAGACCATTGTCCACTGCTCAAACATTGTATGGTTTTGTTTCCAGTCAGGTTGTATCCCGAATCGCAAGTGTATGTCGCTACAGATTGATATGTCGTTGTTGTTGAGCTCCCACGACCATGAACTACGACAGGCACAGTGCTGCAATCTACAACGATATCATGTAAGGTATGGAAACTTACACGTTATAACCCGAAACATATATATTTAAAACTATAGCATAGCAAAGGCAGTCTGCAGCTACAAAATTAACAGTGGACCTGTGTATAGTAAATGTTTAATATGTGATCTGCAAATTGCTTATTTACCATCTAATATGTACGTAGAGTAGTTCCTTTGAAACAGTTTTCCAGTGATCAAATACTACATGAAACCAACAAACACGTAAGCAATTAGACAAATAAGTACCAAGTATACATGTACAATACGAAATGTGAATGGTGTATGAATATAGATAATTCACGCGACTCTGTGTGACGTCACTTATAAAATGACGAAAACAAAAGTTAACGTCCGCCTAATTTAAAACAAGTTAACGGCTGAACTGGTAAATGTGAGTTGTAGTCATGGAACTAATAACTTAAAGGGCACTCAATCACTGTCACTATCGATGACACAGATTATGAATCCGTCTACGTTTGTTTTTCTTTGGCGATCTGTCGCAGTGGTTGATAGTGATGTTACAGTTGAGTAGCCGGCTTAAATGGCAATATATGTGTTTTGTTTGTTTGGATTGTCTGATAGAATGTCTGACATTAAACAATTGAATTATATTATACGTAAACCAGGTCAATCTGTAGATAGAAATTTTGGAATAAAGGATATTACCAAAATTGTACGATCGAAAAAGTAGCCCCGGTCTAGTGTGTAATACGGGACAGAAAGCTGTAGTGTGTAATACGGGATGTTTAGTCCGATTATTTGTATTTTTCATATAAAAAATGCTGTATGTTTGAAAAAATATTCTTAGGTTAATAATAAGTTATATTATCACAAGACCAAATAGCAATCTATAATGTTAACGTGAATACTTATTCTCAAAATAAATTATATTTAGACAAATGGCAAGTGGCCTGTGCACGAGGTAAATTTCCATATTTGTAACTTTTTCGGTATTTGATTGCGTCAGGGCTTTGTGCTAATTGAACACTGTACAGTATTTGTTTGTGGCAGGGTTAACGAAGAGATAGATGTGGATGTGGCTGTATAAGAATGTGCTGTAAAACATACTTTCCGGATGTGGCATGTCTTGGGGTAGTAAAGAGTTGACCAAAGAAGAATTTGATCCTAAAGTATTAACTTTTTTCGGAAAAGCCTGTCGACATTATTCCTTTGTTTTTGTGTCAAATGTCCAAGACAACCTAATCAATAATGTCTTGAGGGTTCTTGAATATATATTTTCAAATGAGAAAGATATTCAATTAAATAATGAAAAATAGTGGATTATATTTCTTAAAAAAGGTCCAAGCACCACAAAGCCTCAATCAATTTTTAGTACATAGTTCTGACAGTTTTGGCACAAAACATATTCATTTGTTTTAATATATTTCCGGAAAAATGTAAATGCTTCCTGACTGGAAATCGGATAAAATTTGTTTAGTAAAATTTGTTCAACTCCTTAATACAGCTTCATATGTTGCAACGGATATATAGATGATGTTTCCTAAATATTGAACCTTAAAACTAAATATAAAATCTTTACACAACTTTGTGACGCGCATTTCCAGCATGTCCAGAGAACTTTTGGCTATATATGGGCAAATATCCCAAACAAAATGTAAAATTATGATATACAAAGGCTTTCATGCTAGTTTTGCATATTTCATTGTAACTGATAACATCAATAGCCACGTGTCCAATATTTACATTTGCCGTTTTCGAGGTGAAATGAAATCACTGAACAAACAGTTTTTGTCTGTTTATTATTTGCCTTAAAAGGATATATTTGACAGTTAATTGTAGTTTTTTTGGGAATGGACAAATTATATGGGAACGTAACGTCATGTTGGACATTGTGTACCAAACTGTATGCGCTTTGATGTTTCGAAAGGGAGAGCTTGTCTTTAAGCGGGGTCTTAGTTGGATTTCGGATACTGGGCTTGTCACTTGGTTTAATTTGCATGATCTTACTTTTAAACATTGTTTTGAAAGAGATTTTATTGTGAAGTGGGTTTCCGCACTCTGGTATTTGAATACTTCCTTTTGACGCTTTTTGTTCCGATACTGAAACCCTGTACTATGTTGGTTAAAATCAATTGGTACCCAAAATGATACGTGTATGTTGCCACTGACTGATATGTTGTTGCTTTATCGGTCACTCATCCATTATTAATGGTCGGAGCTCTTCTACAGTCTGATGGAATAGATGTGAGGCATATTCATCTTTATAGTATACATATATCTATTACTCTTATGTATGTGAATGGTTTGTTAATTGTTTGCATACCGACTTGATTGCAAGTTGAATTTCCATGAGACCATTGTCCACTGCTCAAACAATGTATAGTTCTGTTTCCCGTCAGGTTATATCCAGAGTTACATGTGTAGGTTGCCACAGAGAGATATGTCGTTGCTGTTGAGGTACCATGGCCATTAGTTATGACGGGCACTTTCATGCAATCTATAACGATATAATGTTGATTCACTTTAATGATACAAAAAGGTACACGAAGCTTTAAAGATATAGCAGAACAGAGGCAAATGCAGCAATTAAATTTATAATGAACTACTCTAGAGAAAGTATAATATCTGTGACTTGTTCATTGCTTATTTACCTACTGATGTGCACGTAGTGTTTCCTTAAGACTATATTTCACTGTCCAAACACAGTAGGATGTTTCCTAAGAATGCATTACCGGAATAACTCGTCTTAATTCGAAACAGTTTTAGTTAACGTAAATACGTATTCTATAAATTAATGTTTTTCGACTGAATGACATGTTATCAGTATAATTTCCGTTATTTGCACAATATACGGTTATTGATCGTTTCAGGATATACCGAGAGTGTATGCGGATGTAATTGTATATGGACGTCTCGTCGTTTGTGGGTAATGCATGAGCTGTCTCATAATATGTTGGAATGAAAGTTAGGCAGCCTTTTTAATTTTTAACTTTAGTCCATACCAAATTAATATTTTATTCCTCAGAATTTTGCCAAAAAAATGGACCGAGCGAGCAATTCTTTTTTACAATGGTATCATTTTCCAAACAATATTTATGCAAAAAGCTACAGAAACAAGCTCAGTAGCAAAAAGCTTACACATAAACCACCCGAAGTAAGCGAAGAGCGAAAATATTTTTTCTTATAAGCAATATAAAGACAAAAGATTATTATATATTATTGCTCTTTGACCCTTCTGAATACAATTATTTGACTTAATCTTTATTGGACAATGAAAAAACTGTTTGGACACGTACTATTAACTCATAGTTTATTGAGTAACCACAATTATATATAGACCTTTTATGATGTATTTTAAGAATTACTATCAATAAGTAAATACTCTGCTTTAAGGAAAAGGTTTGGAACAATGTATCTACCCGAATCTCTTTAAAATCATTTGCAACTGTATCTCAACATTTACAATGACTGATTTTGGATATTTAAAAAATAAATGGTTAGCATATTTTTATAGGCAGTATTTCAAATAATCTTACAATCTATATGATATCAAGTAAAACGAGAAAAGAGAATTACATTCCTTACCAACTTTACTACAGCTTGTGATTTTGACATTCCATTTCAATTGATTGCAGGTCGCGGTAGTGTGCCCCGTGTTTTCATACCCTTTATAGCATGTTACACGGACGGTATTGCCGCTGTAACTGATATTACCATTGTCTACCAGCAGTTCTGGACATGCTGGAAAATAAAGGTCACATAGTTGTGTAATATCTAAAATGTATAATCAGATGTTCAAAGGGTAAATTTGTTAAAGAGCTTTAAATGGTCATAACAGTAAGTAAATGAACTATGTGCATGCAAACATGAAAAAAGAAAGATCATCAAGGTGACTGATTTCTTAATTGGAAGCGAAATTTATTTTATGAAACTAATTATGTACATCAATAATTTACCAAAACGATCTTATCTCCCACCCATCAAGATTAAGTGATATACATGCACTCATAAACGCAAGCACAAACGCCGCACACACTTAATACAAATTTTAATAGAGTAACCGAACGCAAATCCTACCAGTCGCCGAGAATGCTCTTAAAACCGACCCCCAAATATAACAACCTTTACCAGAATTTGATATCGCCATGCAACTGACAGTTTGAAAATCAAACGAATGTATATATATTGTATGGGATGTATAAACAATTTGAAACATTTAAAAAATGATACATGAAGTGAAACAACCTCTCCATTTACAGTTTGTATGACAAGACATCTTTGAGAGTAAGGAATTCAATGCTATTAAATCGTTTAATGAAATAAAGAATATTTAATAGTTTAAAATGGTAGGAGTGAGCGTAGCACCTGTTTCAAATTTTTTAGTACTAAATGTTTGCCTATCTGCAATACCATTGGCTGAAAATGTGGGCTGTATTCTAAACTGTATTAAAAGAAGGAAGACAATGATTAATTTCCGAATTTATCATTAAGAATTTCGACTTTCGCGAGTGTTTAAAGGTCCGCCAACTGCCACTAATCAGAAACACAACACCTGCATCAGATTTTGCGTTGACAATGTGTCAGCCAATGGGGTTTTATTCTAAGTCAGTAAAATGAACAGAATTAAAATCGTATTGCTTAAAAAGGGCTCGTTCGCTACGCTCACTCCGCCCATTCAAGATTTTAACTCATGTAATCTAACTACAACTTAATGTCACTTTCATTGCATAAGGCTTAGCCTAGACACTTTCCACCATACCCTTATGTTCTATTGGTGTTAAAGTAGGAATGTCACTCGAAATAACCAATGATAATTATTATTTTTGCATTTAGATCAGCGACGCTTGCGTGCATTTATTCGCATTAGTTAATAAAAATATCTTTCAATAAGTTTACCTTTTTCTATTTGGATATTGTCTATTCCAACATGGTTCACTCGAACAAAATGTACTACAAACGCGACCTGTAAAATTGATACAAATCAATTTAAGACAGCAAAAAATCTGGGGCCCATAACAATAAAGACAATAGTCGATTTTAGTCGTAAATTGACATTATCTTTATTTAATCTTTATTTTTTATTTGAATTAAAGTAAGAATTGAAATGAACTCAACGTTGATTACATAAATCAAGCTTTTTTTCATTTGTGATGTGAATAGATCCGTTACTGAAACGGGACTCTCGACATTTAACAGAATAACCAAATCTTGATTCTAATAGTAATCGATAGAAAAAAATTAAAAATAATTACTTTGTATACCGTTTCATCTTCTGGAAATTCTATGTATGTGTTCAGAGAACACCCGCTTTATGAATAATCATTTTTGTAACCAAATGTTGTTCTCTTTTAACACGAGTTTTTAGTAATATAAAACGAACCCACTTACTTGAAATGTTTCATTACTGCTCACTGCAACAGACACATTTTTCCAATCCTGCATTGCACGCTCATTGACTGTCCAGAGAGTTGTATTTGTAGACTGTGGTGAGATGTTTTTTAAATCTATAATAGTGCTTCCTGTTGACGACTGATACTCAAACGAGACGCAGTACTTCCCTGGAGGAAGCTGTTGGGATATCATGTTTGAGACTTGCTTGTTGTTTATGTCTGCTGTATCCGAGTTCGCAAAAGCGTAGTAGCCGTCATCTAAAAAAGTGGTAAACAAAATCATTGTTTGCGTAAGTGAGAGGAAAAGATATTTTGAGGAAAGTAAAACAGAAAACATGCAAATAAACCTACGCTATTTGTCCCGAAATTGCATAAACTTTGTAAATGGTACTAATAAATAATCAAAGTACCACGGGTAGCGGATTTGGAAACTAGGTGTTATACAACACGCTCATACACGCACACACACACGCACACACACCCGATTACCGTACATAAAATGAATTTGTTGTTCGCAAATATGTGGGCCAACGGCAGTCGAGGATTTACCCTATTTTCTGAAGTTTTATATTAAGTGGAGCAGATATGACGGTGAATATATACACTTATTATCGTAGAGAGTATTTTGTCGATCTACATGAATTGGTCAAGTCAGTCCATGTTTCAAAGATCGCTCTGACCTCTGCGCATGAGCGGAGAAAATATGATTGGCAGTTAATGGTGCCGTTTTTGAGGCAGTTAAAGTTTACGTCATGAACATGAGTTTGAATTGTATTCAGCTATCGAATCGTATTGACATATATGAAGGCAAAATTGAAATATGAATGTCACAATATTCGAATAGAAATCTCATTTAGATTCCCTTTAAAATGAGTTTTATAATATACAACCAATCAAACAGATTCAGCACCAAAATGTCCATTTTTTATTGATCATTATGAATCAATAAAATCCCAGTAAAGTGCTGTCATTTGCAAACATACCTTGTTAATTCTAATAATCTGAATACATATATACTTTTTATTGATTTTTGAACGAAAAGTATTATAAACGTTCATATTTCGGTGATTTTCCATTTTTGTACAAACATTAGTCAATTTTACTTGCTTTATCATATATTCACAGTCCCGATAATTTACCATTGGCCGACACTCATTTAATGAAACCAACGCCGGTGCGGTTTAACTTGCACCAGAATACCGTGTGACTACACAAAGAGTGGGGCAAGTGGGGCAATGTAGGGAACACCAAACGTCATTTTTGTATTTACTATTTTTGAAATAAAAAATTCTCTACAGAAAAAAGTGCGAGCTTTCACTTGCTGAGGACTCGCTGAGCTCGCTCCATTATCTGTAGATCGCGGAAATGAACTCTAGCATATACATAGTGTTGTTTGTTGCGCTATTGCTTTTTATGGACGGTGTGTAATCGTTTAGGCTGGTGCGCCTGACGTCCATTCCTACCACTGTATACTTCCTGCCTAAGTATATTCTGCGTTAAACAGATAAATAAGTGGATAAATAAGTGGCTACATACTCAAAGGTAAGTAACTCTGAAAACGTTGATCTAAAAAGACACTTTTTATCTTTTCATCTATGTCAATACTTGTCCTAAGGCCACAGCTTATGTATCAATTTCGGACTTTATTCAAGTCAGTCACAAATAAATAAGATTTAGATATATTCTTAAGTCAAATGACCAATTAACCCGCAAGATACCACCATATACGGCGAGAAAGCTCAACTTGTGTACTAACGATGAAATTGTTTTTGAAATCACAAACCGTTGTGCCTCAAACGCTTTAACATGGAAGGTAACTTATGATCTGAGATCATCAAGTGGTATAACCATGCTTTAATTAACTGTTATGTGTTTATGAAATTAAATCAAGTCCAATAAAGCAAAGTGTGATTTGAAGTTCTATTTCATACCATGTAAAACACTGTAATAGTTATTCAGATTACTTTGATAGAGCAGTAGGCTTAAGGCAAGAGGAGATAATGTCCCCAATAATGTTTTCTCTATTCGTTGAAGACTTATTAAATTATATTTACAAAATAGAAATGATTGTGGGTAAGCTTTGCAGGATATATGTTTAATTTTATTACTATTTGCCGATGATATGGTCGTACTTGGTGAAACCCCAGAAGATTTACAAATGTCACTAGATAGATTACATAATTACTGTACTACTTGGGGTTTAGAGGTAAACATTGCTAAGACAAAAATTGTGGTATTTCGCAAAAGGGGTGGTACAAAACGAAATGAGACTTGGATATATGGAAATGAAAACGTGGAGATTGTTAACGATTTTAACTATTTAGGCGTTACGTTGAATTATACTGGTTATTTTAATCTTAATACCCAAACACTGTACGGTAAAGGTTTAAAAGCAATGAACACGTTGTTGTCTAATTTAAACAGGCATGAATGTAAACCAAGGCTAGCACTTCAGTTATTTGATGCCTTTGTTTCATCTATTATTACATATTGTTGTGAAATATGGGGATTTACAAAATCTGCACAGTTGGAGAGGATACATTTGAACTATACTTGGGGTTAGACAAACAACATCTAACGCTGCTATATATGGTGAATTTGGTAGATACCCGTTACATATTAATAGATATATACGGATTTTAAAATACTGGTTTAAACTTAAGAAAAGTGATAATATAGTTATTCAATCGGTCATTGAAGATGCTATGTTAGATATTGATAATGATAAATCAAACTGGTTTAGTAATGTGAAGAACCTTCTTACACGATATGGATTTTATTATGTATAGTGTGATGATTCACAGATAAACGAAAACCATTTTGTTTGTATTTTTAAACAACGTCTTATAGACGAATATTTACAGCAATGTCAACGAAATGTCAACGAAAATGGTATTTTAACCTTGTATAGAGAACTAAAACCCTCATTTGAATTTGAATATTATTTAGAAAATATCGCGTCAAGAAGACTGAGAATTGCTATTACAAAATTACGTATTTGTTCCCATAATCTAAGAATACATACTGGTAGATATGATAAACTTGAAAGAAACTTGTGTCATTGTCAATTATGTGATTCTAATGAATTAGAAGATGAGTATCACTTTATGTTTAAGTGTTCATTATATGTTATGTTAAGACAAAATTATATTAAACGTTATTACAGAGTTAGACCTAGTATGTTTAAACTTGTTCAGCTATTAAGTACACAATATAAATCTGAAGCATTTATGTTAGGTAAAAATATATCGGAAGCATTTAAGATTCGTAATACTTTATTAATGAATATTTAAACCATATCATTAATTGTTCATCGTAATAAGTGTTTATTTTTTATTTTTTACATTATCATTTAGAATATTTAAATCACGTTTTACCTTTAAGTTATGATATTCAATTCTATTGTCGTCGTGTATTCAATTATATATTGAAAATGAACATGTATACATATACAAAGTCAAATAAAAACCTTGTACTAACTTTGATGATTGCAATAACACTTTTTCAGTTCATCCTTTGTATGTAAATAATACTAGTCGCTATCAGCTTAGTTTAGTTGTAATGCTGATATGTTTATATGAAAACGTGTTATAGAATATGTTCTGTTCTGTATACTTTTTAGTTTGATAGATTTGTGATTTAAAATTCCAGTTCATCCTTAAAAAAAGTTGATTATAATATTTATTTAATATTTCACACTACACTGTATAATTGTAATTGTAATATATTTATTATGTATATGAAACACAAAAAAAACTGTATAGTTTACGTGTAATAAATTCTGTTCTGTTCTGTTCTGTTCATAAAGATTGTAGAGCTCTAGGTATATGATAATCCCCACAATCAAATTTGTTACGTATTTGCACTCGAAATCACTTTTACTTGCCTCACTTTAGATTGACAAAATGTCACCAAAACGCATTATCTTTCATTAAATTATGCAGAGAGTACTTTAGTCCACGATGACTCCCATGCCCTTCCATAGATATTTATGGACCTTTTCAAAATACTTTTTTTCTCACTTTTTAACGCTGAAAACGGTTTTAAATTCCACTCTTTGATCTACCAATATGCAGTTTGGTACTTTAGGTACCCCGGGTTGACCCTTTAAGTTCAGAAACCATTTAATAAACTTCCGATATGTCTTATAGGTTAAATGACCAATGCCAGTGTACTATGAAAAACAATGCGGTATATTGTAAATAATAAAAAGTATATAAAAAAATCAAGCATGTTCAGTCTTTTTTATAATCACAAACCCTTTAGCTTTAAAACCTATAATTAATGAAGCTAGCCAACGGTCCGATATTGTATTATCATGTTTTGTTTCACTGTCGTGTGTTAATTAAAAGAAAAAGGCATATCACAATGACAAGTGCAATCCTGAATAGGTGTTTTTTCCCTTCATTTGGGCTAGTTTCAAATGTTTACCTCAGAAAACAAATACAAAACTTATGCAATTATGTATTTTATGTAGCACTTTTGTCATTTGCTTAAAATTTGAATACAACAACCAGACAAATAAATAAATGTGCAGATGTGCATACACTCTTTGCATTTGGAAGTATGTAAAATAATAGTATAAAAAACAATACTGATTTTAATAATGTGAAGAAAGTAATACGTTATATTATCAAACACTTTTCAGCAAACCTAAATAATTTAGATGAACAAAGCTTTCAGCGTTTTAAAATCGATTTTTTTAAACGAAAATAAATTAATTTATTGTTTCTTTACTTCTTTTCATAAAATATATGAGAACCTAGCGAAATAATGATTTTGTTTAAAATATTTAGCAAGAATTGTATCGAAAAAGGGAGGCTTTTTATCAGTCAGATAAAGTTTACTTAATAAAAATGTCCTCTGACCTTATTGTTGACCTTTATCAATCTTAATAAAATTGCCTAGCCTCTAATCTTACACCTTATTAATCACAATTATGATAAATAATTTATTTGGCTACGGTATTTTCTGTCCTGTTATAAAATAGTTTTACTTGAAGTTTTTGTGTAATTAAAATAAAATCATTCTTACGAAATAAGTAGCTGAATTCTCTCAACGTTTAATTTTCCAGTAGTTGACTCCGTTCAATGATTGGTAAATGTTGAGTCAAGTGAAGTTGAGCACTTAACGGTTTTATTTTCTTTTAAAATTTATATCCATGTCGTTATTGCCTATGTTCAAGTTACGAACTAAATATCCTTTGAAAGCTTTTTACCTGATCCATTTGATATTTTTTCGCGTCCATGATATAAAAAAGGCCCAAGGTATGTCTCCCAGCCCTGCTCTAATGTGTATCCGCACGTGTCATTGTTGTCAAAAGTGCACGTGCCAACGTTGTATGGCTGAAATACGGCATCGGAACAGCAAAGTGAACCTGGAATGTAAAACAATGTAAATAAATAAAAAACACTGTTTGATTTACACTTCAAATGTTGACTAATGCTGGGATAAAATATGTGTGGGTTTTAGATATTGCATGTTTTATTTTTCAAAATAAATTAAGCCTTGGTCACATTTTTGAGTAATGCATTATATTGTAAAAATCGTTCATGTTCATTTGTTACTCATACCAGTAAAGTCACATACACCATATCGCAGAAACCATTTCGCAATTTGAACGTTCAAACTATGGTATAACGATATATTCTGCAGAGGTCTCAGTTAATCCGATATCATTCACGAGAGGCATTAGTATTTATTTCTGTGAAAATCTTTGAAAGAGAACAAAAATGGAGAGTAGTATGCATGGTTGCAACCCAATTATTGTTTATTATTATTTTCATAGCAATACTATTTCGTTATATAAGCGAGTATGTTTGCCTATAAAATGGAACTGAAGTGATTAAGAGCTTGAATGGATAACTTTTAGCAACCTGTTTAATTGGTGCAGCTCTTCACATTAAATTTCAACTAGGTTTGAAATCTCAGACATAAGAAAAAAACTGATAATTAATATTTTAACATAAAACTTTTACATTACACAAACATTTCACTTACACAGTGAGGATGGACTAACAACTTTTAAGTTAATATTTATATAATAATTTTCATGATGAAAGCCAGATTTTTAAAGATATATTATGGTATGCAAAAAAGCAAAAATGTATACCTTAATAAAGACCATGAAACAATATTTACAATGTTATGACGACGTTCAAATGCTTTAGAAACAAATTTGCACAAATTAAGCAGTTCGGAATAATTCGTACCTTGCATAAGATCAATAGATTTCATCATACTAGGCCTAACGATATTTTCTTCTCAAATACATTCTACGTAAATCATCATATTCATCACAAACACAAACAAAATGAAACTCATCTTCAATTTCACCATTATTACATATGGTGAAATTAAACTACACTGCTTTGTGATATGTAAAAGCTAGATATGGCTTTATGTTGTTATCTGGTGTCATTGAATAAGACATGTTTGTGACGTTTTGTGCTGTTCTTCCATGTTAATGTTTGTGATATTTTCGTTTTTATGTTAAATGTCTTTGGCGTTTACCCAGTGCCATTAAACCGGGTTTATGTTAAACCTTTTGCTACTGACCTTTTTCTGTATTTTTTTTGCATAAATATGGCTTGTTGGTTTAGAATATCACGCAAACAGCGTTTTCTGCTAAAATGATACTAGCGGTGCCATTGTTTCGTACGATAAATTAAAAAACAAAAGAAAAGGCACAATTTTCTTCAAAAAGCAATAATTCAAAAGTAAAAATGAAACGCAAAACTACACACACAATATAAGACATTGCCGCATGCAAAAAACTGATGAACCAATAACGATCAAGCATACCTGTGGTAAGACTGAAGAAAAATATAGTCCACAGAAGCATCTTTTTCGGATATTAAGATATTTAGCGAAACAAAATCAGATTCTAATGTGTATTTAATCAATGTAGTTACATAGCGATATGAAATGATATAGAAATAAAGGAACACATGAACGGATGGCTTTAATATTGTTTAAATGCGCTAAGGACTTTTAAACTTCTTTTTAATTTGTTGAAATGACCGCTATTGACTTTGTGTTTCCTTGTATCTATGCCTGGAATGTAGGACAATTATTTGAGAGAGATTCTCAGCATACTTTAATGGTCATAGCTGTCTACCTTCGACTGAGATTGTTCATTTGCAGCAACAAAACACGCAATATCCTCTATCATCAATCCCGTGGCAAGCCTAGCTTAGTAAATCGAAATGTTATTTACTAATTAATATGTTTTATGAATCGCCATATAAAAACAGCTGAAGCATTAGTTTGTGGAACAAATAAGTTGCAATGAACAGAAGTGAGGCCAAAGGGAAAAACACCAACTCGCGCTTCATACGTACGAATGGGCCTTTAACATAAGAAAGGGTTGTTATGAACAATAATCAATTGCTTTTCATTATCTTGTGCTATATCATCCAGTATCAGCCATGTCTGATAAAACCAATGGTATCAGTAGCCTGTCCCTGGTGTCCATGCGGTATCGCGACGTTTTCAATTAAGAAATACTTGAACACTTTTCAAATTAAACCAGTTAGGAAAGTCATAAAAAGTGCAAGTGCACGAGTTAGTTGCTAACATGCTTAAATGATATTTAAATAGAAATGAGCATTTTATTTTTATTTTAATTCTTCTAAATGGTCAATGAAAACAATGCCATTCATGTACTTCCCTGTTCATATATATTTACAATTGCTTGTAAACAATTTATCTAAATTACTGCAGCAACACTGGTGAACTTGTGTACACTAGAGCAGATGGTCCAAGTGTGTGGTACCACAATAACACAGTCTGGAACAAACATCAATGGGAAAAGCAACATTTTAAAGCTTTGTTTAAGTAAAAACGTTAAGTGGTCGTTTTGTCACATTAACCTCAGGATTACTTATTTGTTACAGTAATTAAATCGATAAAGATATGAAATGTTTGGTAAAGTGGTCTGAATCTATACTATACTTTTGCTCATAAACAAAAAAAAAACCTAATTAATTTTCAATTAGATTTTTTTTAATCCCGACCTTAAAGCAACACTCTCACATATTGAATGTTTTGGCAACATTTTTATTGCCAAAACACTCCGTCACTCAGCCGTTTTGCACTATTTTTAATATACCTATCTCTTCTGGTAATCACCCAATGCAGTGAAGAGAAGCTAATATCTGCGCTGTTTTTAATACCGATTACCCGAATCTGTGAAATATCGGCCTATTCATTTCTTAATACAATGAGAAAGATGTGAGAACGGGATTTTTTATGAGCATATATTCAATAATCTTCGTGATGCGAATGTTTTTTACCCTTTACCCTTTACACCATTATCTTTAGATTATACGGACCCGGATTATAAGTATCTTTCATGGCCGCTCATTTAAAATAGATTCATTCCATTACCCGAGCGCAAACTTTTTTGGGGAAACGAGGTTGGGATAAACCTTTCTCCCACCTCAGATAAGTAAATCCAATAATTTAACCATGCTAGAAATTCTTATCTTGCCCACGGGCGAAGGTAAAATGCCCGTATGAAACTCCTTTTTAATTGTCGCCATATTGTAATTACCTCCCTTGTTGAAGACAGTTGTCTGTAGCATCATAGAAACCTTGTCTTGTGGCAATATTTAGAATGCTAATTAACTATTTCTCGCTTCAAATGTCACCATAAAAAAGATTTCACGCATATTTCAAGAAATAATGCTCCACTCTCCTCCGAACTATCTAAAGACCGATTTGACTAGTAACATAACCTGAATCACTGCGAGCATATCCATGACAACCACGAATTATCAAATATCCATACACATTTATTTTCACTACGTACAAAAGAGTTCCAGCAAAAAATACATTTTTACACAATTTTGTTTAACTGAGGTGGGAGAAAAAGCATCTACCATAGCCGCTCGTGTAAGATAGGTTTATCCCGACACTCGCGCAGGGTGTTTTGCGGAAACTCGGTACTCGTTTCCGCAAAACACCCTGCGCTCGGGTCGGGATGAACCTATCTTATACTCTCAGCCATGGAAGATACTTATAATCTTACACGGGCGGTCATGCTGTATGCTTCTTCTCAAACCTCAGTTAAACAAAGTAGGATTTAAATGTATTTTTCGCTGGATCACCTTTGTGCATTGTGAAAATAATTTGCGTATAGATACGTGAAAATTTGTTGTTGTCCAGACTATGTAGATAGTCAAATCGTTCATTAAATAGTTCTTAGGAGAGGGAGCACTATTTTGTAATGCAGCGTGAACTGGTGCCCTTTGAAACGAGGAATATTTTTTTGGGATTTAAATTTTAACCTGAAACCAAGGTTTCCAGTGGAACTACAGCTGACAGTCTTCAACAAGGGAGGTAATTGTCTGATGACGATAAAAAGTAGTTCCATACAGGTTATTTTTATCTTTGATTAGAAATTCTAGCAAGGCCATTTTTTTTTGGATCTGCTTAACTTGGGTGGAAGAAAACATTATCTCGGAAGTGCTTTCTACACGAGTGTACATAATACTAACAGAACGAACAAACAAAATTAGTTTAAATACACATGTCTAAAACTACGATTTGTTTTTATAGGATGAAGAACACAATCATTGAAACTACAATCCTTAGCAAACTGAACATCGTGAATGCACGAGAACACTATATTCAGAAGGTAAAAGAGAACGAACTGAATCAATAAATGGAAAATGTTTAGTTATCAAGACAATTAACAGATTTGGGAAGAAGATAAAGACTCGAGATAAACATTTTAAGATACAATTTCAATTCTATTTAATTGCTGAAAATGGACAAATGCGCTGTTATTTTAGACACTGAAAAACCACTCATTGATGCGGCGTAATAAGCAATGTAAGTTGTGATATTTACATACAAGTTCAACAATGTAAGCAGTTACCAGGGATATTAGAACGCTAAAACAGTGCAAACAATGAACATGGTTCTGATATACACTAATATGTACTTAATATACTATCATTTGAGATTGATCATCTGCATTGTTTCAAATTTTGATTTCAGATTTTCTTACTTTAAAACTAACAAACATGGTCATGTACAAAACACAATTTCAAATATTGAGACAAATACCATTTACATGTAAAGCAATATTACATATACCATAGTTCAAATGTTTGGACAAACTGGGGAGAAAAGTAATTGATTTAAACATATTCAAGAGCTACAAGTGCCATGCAGATGTTTATTCATCTCTTTTGGGTATTCAAGATAATATTTTTAATGTAATTAATATGAAATAAGGCACTGCCTTAGACGGGCTCTAGGTATGTATTAATTTACCTAATACTGAATATCATACAAGCATTTACAGTACAAATAAATGATTCCTACTTTAAACATAAGAAGGTAAACGAAACAGATTGAGTTTACTTAAAACTAATTATTACAGTTATCTGACAATTAACCTGTACTAAAGTATTTTAATATGTAAAACAGCATTGTGTATATTTTAGATTTTTAAGGTTCTGCAAATAACCTGGAAAAATGGTTTGACCACCTCAGCAGTTTGAAATGAATATAAATACCCTGTAGTTGATGTTGTTAGCACCATTCCATCATTGAATATAACGATGTATGCAGAAAGTATGAACATATTTAAAGTATGAGTCTTTAAACTGAATTATACATCTATAACAGTTAAAAAAAACAAGAGGGCCCTGAAGGCCCTGTATCGCTCATCTAGTCCAATACAGATCATCAAGAATAACAATCTGATCAAGTTCCATGAACATATGGTCATAAATGTGGCCTGTAGAGTGTTAACATGCTTTTCCTATTACTTGACCTGGTGACCTAGTTTTTGATTGCACATGACCAAGATCGAACTTGGCCTAGAGCTAATCAATATAAACATTCTGACCAACTTTCAGGAAGATACAGTCGTAAATGAGACCTCAGGCCTCAATTTCCCGAAACTTCTTAAGTCCCTTATAACCGGATTAAGCTAAACTCACTATTTTTGGTTTTCAATAGTTTGGATACTATTTATTTCTTTAAGAGTTTTTATTTTTTAGATAGGAATTATCTATATGTTAGTTAAATTAAACCATTTTTCATTTATCAAAATTCCATTCAAGTATGTATTTTGAGTAATTGAAATATTAAAAGCTACTTAAGCCTGTTAAGCTTAAGAAGTTTCGAGAAATTGGGGCCTAGAGTATTAACAAGCTTTTCCTTCAATTTGACCAGGTGACCGAGTTTTGACCACACTTCACCCAGATTCGAACTTGACCTAGAGATTATCAATATTAACATTCTGACCAAGTTTCCTGAAGATACAATCATAAATGTGACTTCTATAGTGTTAACAAGCTTTTCCTTTAATTTGACCGGGTGACCTAGTTTTTAACCCCAGCTGACCCAATATCGAACTCGTCCAAGATTTTATTGAGAGTAACATTCTGACCAAGTTTCATTAAGATATTGACCAAACTGTGACCTCTAGAGTGTTAACAGTCAAATTGTTGACGGACGACAACGGACGACTACGACGGATGAGAGACACAGGGCGATCACAATAGCTCACCTTGAGCACTTTGTGCTCAGGTCAGCTAAAAACAAGCACATAGATTATTCAACAAAACATAAGTTCTTGTTATTGATATATATTTATGTTGTAAACTTGTAATATATGCACAATAAAGCAACTTGACTGTTCACAACATTATCAGAACAAAAATGTACTATAATTATGCTTACATTAGCTCATTCATAAGCTCATTCAGTTTAAAACTACAAAAAGTATATACTTTGCCAATACACTTAATTGTTCAGAACATATTGGGCTTTGTTTTAATTTTAACAATGTCACTGTATTTTAGACATAGTAAATTGCCCCCCCCCCCCCCCCCAGCAAGAGTTTATTAGCAGCCTTCTGACAAGATGACTGTAATAAACTATGATGTATTGATCTATTGATAGGGGAATACTCTCAAAGAAAATGACACATTTCTCTGCATTTGATACATATGCAATTCTTGTCTCTTATTTCAATTGTTCATGGTGATTACAGTACTGAAGTCATTGATCCAAGATACATAAGGCACTCTGGTATAGGGTACTGAAGTGATCGTCCCATATGCCAACTCTGGTATCCTGGATGAAATGTTACTGGTGAATACAGTACTGAAGTGATCAAATCCTGATGCCACTCTGGTATCCTGGATAAAACGTTACTGGTGAATCCAGCTTACTGAAGAGATCAATCCCAGATGTCACTCTGGTATCCTGGATAAAACCTTACTGGTGAATACGGTACTATAGTGATGAATTCCGATCTGAAACAGATTAACACCTATTTTAAACTCAGAATATAATAAACAAGGGTCAATTTGTTTACATTGACGCAGATGAAGAGACTATCACACTAACAAATGAAGTCACCGTTGTTAAAAATATGTAAATATGGCCTAAGACCACAGTTATTCTAACTATATGTTTCATATAGACACTAACCTTGAGCTTACAATGTATCTCTTCAAAACAGTATTTTCATATAATATTTTTGCAAAAACAGACTTCAAAACTCCTATAGTTCAATTTCAGGCTGTATGCAACACATACTGAAAGTTTGGCAATGATATATTAAACACTTTTAGAATGAGTATAAGCACCAGTGGTGTTTTCATAAAAAGCAGAAATAGCCATTTCCATCAATTGGTTAATCTGACCAAGTAAAGTTTATATATATATATAATGGTTAATCTGACGAAGTAAAGTTTATATATATATATATATATATATATATATATACATATGAAAACACCACTGGACAGCACCATAAAAATGGCCTGCTTACTCTATTAAGATTTTTTCAAAGCAAAATAAGATTTTTCCACTTTATCAGCTTAGCGTTTATATAAAAAATGACATAGAGCCAAACTGATATGCTTCCAGGGACAAATGGCGCAGCAAAGGAAATGGTAAAAAAACACCAAAACTGAAAGATCCATGACAACTGCTAGTGTTTTCATGTATGAGATGGCTACATGATGTAGAAAATGCAGTGATAGCATAATTATGCTAAGTTTAAAAAAAAAAATTGCTTAAAGTATCTGTTTTGAAGGCTAGATTTGCCTTAAAATTAAGATTACAGTTCTTAACCAGTGTCTATAAGTTGCTTATTTACACCTGATTAGTATAAAGCTCACTCTTTGGAATCATTTACACACAAACAAGTACTACAAAGTTACCTTCATTCATCTTCATTCTGAAATATTAGATTCAGAGCTGCAACTCCTGGATCTAGATTGCAGGACCACTGCCATGGGCGAAAAGCCGCAGCAAACTGGAGCTTATTGGCACATCATATTCTGCAAGCAAGACACAAAATCAATGTTTGACACAGAATAAGACTATCTTCTTCTACTGTAAAAGTATGAAAAATGCCTGTACACACTCATTTGAGACATACATAACCTTTTATGTAGGAAGTATGCTCCAGTCAATTGTAAACACCACTCAAGCCCGGGGAATAGCGGGGACTTTGACTCAGTCCAGCCAACCCAGGGTAATGTCCCCGCCCTGCAGGGAAGAAATGATGTTAAAATACCCACCAAATGCCCCCCGCACTGCTATATTTTGCACCAAGACAAAACCACCGCATTCACCCGGCACTGTAGTGACACCTGAATGGTAAAAACACAACCCTTTTCCCCGGCTATCCCCGGTTTAGGGTCAAGGTTACAGCTGACTGGTGCATTAATGCGATACATGTGCAGAAAAGTTCATTAATTCCAAAAAATTTATAACAAAAAAAAATTAAATATATAGTCTTTTGGACGACTTGCAATAACTTTTTTAACAACTCAAAGGTTAATCTTTACTAATCGAGTACCCAGATGCATTTTGAAAGCCTTTAAACAAGACTTTCTTAGAAATCTTTCTTACTTGCAGACAATATTCCTTTCTAACAAATCCTTGCCAAGAACGGGTATGGAATTCCATCACTAGACCACGTTTTGATCAGCATTGGTTCTTGTCCTTGAAAATACCTCTGTGACTTCAGCAACCAGGATGGCTATATTAAATAAACAATAAATTAGTGTTTTAATTTATTAAAGCTGCACTCTCACAGATTGAACGTTTTGATCAAATTTTATGAAACAATTGTACCGAGATTCGCTACCGAAAATAATATTTTTGGTGCCAATCTGGTGTACCCTTTAAGGCATTTTGAGTGTATTTAGGTTTTTTCTTTAATGCATAAAGGGAAAAGGTACTTATCTCAATCCTCCTGCTCACTTTATATTGCTTTTGCCATCAGAGTTGAGATGCAATTTTTTTCAATGTATTAACTTCAAGTAAATGAATATATTCATGAATGATTAACAGTATGAATGAATGAAAAGTAGCAATATTTCTTTAGATAGGGATCTCATTGTGTTGCTGTTTAAGTAGATGTTTTTCATGTTCATAAGCTAAAAATCATATGCACACTAACTGAAACATAATTCTGCATCATGTGTAGTAAGTTGTGATACTTGTTTGCAATTAATGCAATGTTTGCTTAAAAGAGCAAACAAAATGTGCGAATAGATGCACAATACAGTCCAAAGACCAATGAAGGTCAGCAGTTTTATTAGAAAATGATATTATCTCAAAGCCGCAACAAAAACGGCATGAAAGAAATTCAATTCGGAAAGAAACAGTTCATCAATGAGCTATTGAAATAAACACTGATCATGATGTCATAACAAGCGAATGTTAATATCAAAGAGCAAGAAACATACTGGCAATTTATTTCAGGGAAACCTTGACAAAAGTCTGGTTTATTTCCAAACTTATTGCCTCCAGTAATACATAACATGGCAATACCTGCATTGCTGAAAATCTGTCCACAGCAGTAATGTCTAAAACCAGGTGGCATGGATGCATTCTGAAATACAAAAAAAAGTCTGTAATTTGTGCTAATCTTACATATCCCATTTACAAGTGATTTACACTGAAATCTAAACTATAGTAACACAACTTCTTTATGACCAAACATATTGCTATTGAGCATTAGTACACTGTATGTACATGACTTTTTTTATTTTGTATGTCATTTTTTTTGCCCCAATTTATGGAAATATTTTATAACAGGTTCAAGCTTTTTTAAGTCCGTTACGCTTAAGATTTATCGAGAAGCTGGGGTCTTATGCACCAGTCAATTGTAACCACGGCCCCCCAGGTCCGGGGGTATACAGGGGATAGACGGGGAAATGGGCCGTGTGTTTACCTTTCAGGTGGCCCTCAGTGCCGGGTGAATGCGGTGGTTTTGTCTTCGCTTTAAATATAACGGGTAATGGGCCTTACCTAGGGTCCCTGGGGTGCAGGGGCATTTGGCAGGGATCTTACCATCTGTTCGTCCCCACAAGGCGGGGATTTTAGCCAGGGTTGGCTGGACCAAATGTCAAAGTCCCCCACTATTCCCCAGACCTGGGGGGGGGGGGTTGTTACAATTGACTGGTGCATTATCGCATGCAGATTTGAGTGAATCGCAGAGAGTTTTTACAGTATTTACTGTCAACAACACAAACTTCTTTAGGCATCTCATTTAGACTTTATTACTTATTAACAAGCAGAAATTATGACACAATGGCAATTTTATAACAAACTTGACCATGAAATTGAGTGTGAGCAAGCCAGTACAGTTTGACTTACCATTTGGGTGAAAAATTACTAAACGGCGATGTAAATTGAAAAAATGGAGTTGCACCTAATTTTTAAGGTGCAGGTCTAAGAAAAGGCATGACGCTCTAAATATAGAGGTGCAGTTGTATATTATAGATGTGTACCTCCATCTTAAATATAGAGGTGAAGTTGTATTTATGTAAGAGGTGCACCTCTATTTTAAAGTTTTAAAATATATATGGAACAGAACGTATGAATAAAGAATTGCACAGCTTGATAACATACAGGTGTACCTGTAAAGTAAGTGTATTTTAGTATCATTGATGATTCTCTCACAAAGCCATGTTGTTTCATTGTAAGGGTATGGCAACTCTCACTCAGTCATGGAGGTTGTTTGGCAGGATGGTTCGCCTTCTCCACACCCTGGACTGACTATTTAGTTACAATATTTCACACGATCTGTGGCCCACAGCAAAACCATCAACCCGCATTTGCGGATTTGTCTTTCAATCACAATCTTGCACTCTCATGGTGTCCGCCTTCATCTCAACATATTCAGTCACAATCTCTAATCTCCCATAGTTGTGCTTGGCACGAGGGTCACTCGGCACTATTTATTTGCAATCTTTCACACAATCTGTGGATCAAAGCAAAACCATTCATCTTTACAGTCACAACAGCTCACAAAGCCATGGTGTTGGACCGCAACCGTCCATTTATCTTTTCAGTCATAATCTCCGCCATGGTTTTTTTTGGCAGGAGGGGAAACCCCTCCCGCACCCTCCCCTTCCAACTTCTTAATTTGATAACATCTGTCACAAAAAAGTGGTGTTGCATTTCAGTTACCAGGCATTTGTACTGCAGTTGTGGCCAGTCGAGCTATCTGATTGGGGCAATTCGGTCCCTTTGGACCCTGAGAATTATAAAAAATGTGTTTGTCACTGTGTACTCTATGATACATAAAATAAACAAATAATCCACTTTTGGTCGTATATTTTTACATATTAAATATTTTAATGTTACATGCAATCTTTATCATTCACATGGTGTCGGACCGCCATGGTTTTTTTTGGCAGGAGGGGAAACCCCTCCCGCACCCTCCCCTTCCAACCTCTTAATTTGATAACATCTGTCACAAAAAAGTGGTGTTGCATTTCAGTTACCTGGCATTTGTACTGCAGTTGTGGCCAGTCGAGCTATCTGATTGGGGCAATTCGGTCCCTTTGGACCCTGAGAATTATAAAAAATGTGTTTGTCACTGTGTACTCTATGATACATATAATAAACAAATAATCCACTTTTGGTCGTATATTTTTACATATTAAATATTTTAATGTTACATGCAATCTTTATCATTCACATGGTGTCGGACCGCAACCGTCCATTGATCTTTTCAGTCATAATCTTGCGCTCCGCCATGGTTCCACTTGGCAGGAGGGTATACCCCTCCCGCAGTGCTTCGCTGGTTTTCGAAAGGAACCGAGCTCTAATGGATATCTAGATACTGTACAAAATTTCATCGAGATACAATCAAAACTGAAGACTGTATCGTGTTCACAAGCAATTGCTTACAGACGCACGGACGCACGGATGCACATACTACGTACACATTACCATCGCATAAGCTCTTCTGGCCTTTGGCCAGTAGAGCTAAAAATGAAAATCGCCAGCCAATTCCACTGTAGTTTGTACAGTATAACTTATATCATTCTGCCAATTTACACTGTGTTTTCAAATGTGGTAGGTGATCCTGCACATATGTTGGCGTCCTTGGCAGAATAACTTTTTTATAAGACAGACACTTCATTAATCATTATATAACCAGTAAGTCTCCCCGCCAAACTTCTTAATTTACAAAAAAGTGGTGTTGCATGGCACAGGAGTTCACCTGTCACACAAATTCCTGTATATCTTTTTAGTTTCAATCTCTCAACCAGCGTGTTGGTAATTGAAAGGTGTTCCCATCCTTTCATCTCAGTCAAAACATCTCACTGACCCATTGTTGAGGTTCACAGATGGTACACCCCATCCATCTTTTCAGTGACAATATCTCGCTCAGCCATAGCGATTTCTGAACTGGTCAACCGCATGTCATAAGTTTATGAAATTGATATCTTCATTGTATGATTTACTGAAAAGTGGTTTTACATTTTTACAAAATAATCATACATATAATGTACTGTACCTGGCTGACGTGACAAGCTCTGCTATGTGTACCGGTATAATCCATGGTCGTAATTAAATCGGTATTCCAACAGGAATTAATTCTTCGCAATTTCTATCCGATCAACAACTGTCAAACATCTAAATAGTATTGATATTGTAAAGCCTAAAATGACAACTACTAACTGTCAAGTGTGACCTTTGTATAGAATGGTAAACAATGCGTATGAATATCTTTAATAAACAAGTGAAAACAAAGTATATATCTCAGACAATCTATAGAAATATGTTTTATTTGTGTTTTTGAGTTTACCAAAAGTATTCATAGTAATTGCTTATAAGCATATTTTGAATTATTTTAATAACTAGAAGGCCCTATTTCGCCGCATCTCATAGTTTAATTTTCATTCTTCCGTATCGTCACGCTCTGATGACGTTGGTGTCCGGCATGCACGCGCTCAATATAGTTTATGAACAGAAAATATACTGGTTCCATCACCTTTACGACTTTTTTTCAGGCTGATAGTATGTGCAACTGTTGAACGAAAGTAGTGCTATGTGTGACCGTAATAGGGCTCTGCCGAGCTTCGCTCGGTTTAGAGCCCGTGCTATGTTTTAATTTAGCAAATAAATTGTTCGGGGTATGCCCATTTAATCTTACCTGTTTGAAATGGTTGACTCTTAGCCCATCCATATAAGTTATTTCAATCACGGTGCAGTATGCACATTTCATCTTCATTCTGCATTTATTGTTTGCTTGTAAATATCTGCGGGTGTTTAGCGTATGCCGCCACGTAATCCGTTTTCAATTATTAAATGCGTGTCAAAAACGGTAATTATATCTAGATCAAATTTTGATATTTAGGACACGCATCCCAAACAACTAAATTAATGACATATAAATAACTTGTAGTGCTTAATACAAGTCTTTGAAATGCATCCGCCAACCACAGAACATGTGTTTACCCTGGCGTTTACCCTGTGTCATTAAACGGGGTTTATGTTTAAACGTTTGGCTACTGAGCTTGTTTCGGTAGTGTTTTACGTAAGTCTTTAAGGAAAGGTCATATTAATCTCCATTGTTATAACCAAATCATTTATATACGTTTCTTGCATGATTGTTGTCTTCGTTAGATATAATATATGCATCTGTTGGTTTGGTTTAAAAAAAACTTTTGGAGGAAAGGAAGTATTATTTAACCTCTCAAAGTTATTTTGAATGCATTGTGATGTAAAACTTGTTTCCAAAAGTATTATTTGCAAGATATTGATTAAGAAATTCTTTACAGTCAATAAATATTAAATTACCTACCATATATACATTTCGATATTTTTGGAATTACATTAGCTGTTGTTTTTCCTTTTTCTCTCCCAACTTTTATATTCATTTTTATTTATCCATTTTTTTTTGTTTTAAACTAGTGTTTCCTTTTCTTTTTTTAATTTCCTTATTTTGTTTTCAGTTTTCTTTAATTTTACCAAACTCCATTGATAATCTTGTGACTATCATATTCGCGCATGTAATAGAACACTATTGGAAACGTTATTATTCACTAGATGACCTGCTGCATAAATTGTGTGTTAATCCCATGTATTCCATCTGGTTATTGGCAAATCTACTAACAAATAGTCCATTAATTGCTTGTGATTACTTCTAAACATAAAATGTATTATTTCCTGGAGTTGAAAATTTAATCTTTTGCACACCATTAATAGATGAACAAATATCTGTATGATTATTGAGTATTCTTTCTGTTGTATATGGCTGAATGCAGTATTTACCAAAAAATCCTCTCTTTTTTTCTTTTTTTATTCAAATTTATATTACAGTAATATGTTGTATCTTTATGTTTTGTTATTAAATTCATTAACGTGTTAATATCGTTTGCCAATACATGACATGTTTCATTTCATTTTAATAACAAGAGGTTACATATTTCTAGTGACACAATATCATTGTTTTTCAAGTTCTTATATTGAAACTTGAACTTATTTAATATTTGCTTTTTCGTCAATATTCCTTTGGATTGAATTGTTTGTGTGTATGAATAAAGTTGCTTAAAATTTCTGTGTTGGGCTTTCAATAATGCCCCTTTTCCTTTATATGAGTTTTATTTAGCGAACACGTAATTCCTTCGGGAACAACATCAGCAATTGCTTCAGCTAATGGTATGGCAGTTACTTATATTACCACAAAGATATAGCTCTTTCTATATGCTGCGACTTATTTAATTAATTAAGTTAAGAAGCTGTCCTGCATTTTCTATTTAAAATCTGTCAAAACATTATTTATATTTTAAAATGTTTCCTTTCCTTAATTAGTATTATTCATTGTATATATAAACAAACTTGTTGGTAGTTAGTAATCCCCGATTTCATCAATCTTGGATGGTCAGTGGTCAATATAGTCACTGACCATTCAAGTGACACACTTATTCAAAATCAATACATACACATGAAAAACAACTATAAATTTTGAGTGATAAACCTTTAACTTCTTACTAAATAATGCATTTATGGAAATTTTAATTATTGCTAACAAGGTTGAAGCCGTGTATTAAAAAGCTGAAAACGCAAAAAATATTAAATAATTGGTGAGTGCTAAACGATTAACAGAAAAGAACAGAACAGAATGTTTATTATCTTATGCATATACAGCATATCGATGATTCAATAGAAAGTTTAGGCATAACGTCAAGAAATGTACAAATAAATATACACGATAATGAATGCATGTACAAAATTAACGAAAACATTCAAGTCAGTGCATGATAGTAAACATACATAAAATAAGCTGAGAGCGATATGTTAACAAATACAATTGACAGGACTGTGATTTGCGTTATTAAGTTATACTATTTATCAAACTAAGACGTTTAATAAAACATTTACACAAGAAATTGGATAAACTGTTTAGAATCGTCTTATTTTTAGTTGACAGTAACTCCACAAATTTAAACATGCTTGGTCGAATCCTATATCTTGGGGGGAATAAACCTTAGTCTAAGCTCATTGTAAGCTTCACACTCGATAACGAAATGGTATTCATCCTCGATCACACCTTTGTCACACAATGTACACAGTCTATTTCTTCTTTCAATTCCTCTATGGCGCCCATGTTCAATTTCTAAACAGTGGGATGATAGTCTTAATTTTGTTAATGCATGTCTATGCTTCTTGTTTTCTATAACTGATAAATGTGGAGAGAACTCAAATACAAGTTTAACTTCCTTATATAATGCGAGAGTTGGTGAGTTATTTACAGCTAATCTCCAAGAAGTAATGTATTGATCCAACAGTCTTTGCTTTAACAAAACCATAAATACGTTTACATTCACAGATTGCGGATAATACCGAACATCATTAAAGCCGTTTTAACACAGTAAATGTTTCACTTTAAAAACCCAATTTTCAACGCCATGTTCACACTGCCTACGGGCTTCATTATACAAAGAGCTAAGAATGCAATTCCCGTTATAATTTGTAACAAGCTTAAACCAGTACTTAATAATTTTGCATTGCCTAGTAATAATTAGCGGGTAGCGTCCGGTCTCTCCATAGACCGCTGCGTTCACTGTTGACATCTTGACACCAAGAACTCGTTTGAGGAACTTCCTGTAACAGTGATCTACTATCGTTTAATAAGGTAGTAATACCGTGTTTTCAGCACCTTTTCATATTAAATTCGGAGTCTTCCATAAGAACCATTGTTTTTGGACATTTATTTATCCTTATATATATATATATATTAAACAATTTTATTGATTGTGGTAAATTTTAATTTGGAGTAAGAGTGCATCTTAAAATAGCATGGCAGTAGTATGTAGGAGTGGGTTATCCTGAATTTTGATTTTACTTTAGGGACCTGCTTTTAAGCGGGTTTCAAAATAAATAAACTGTTCTGAGAACCCCTTATTAGTTATTACATACAACTGTTACAGACGCTTACTATTGTCGTTTATTGTAAGTGTCTTAAGTGTTCATAAATTACATATTTGTTGGCTTTATGATTACACTCAAGTGAATAATTCATTTATTTACAGCCCATTAACGGCAGTGTTGATGTTATAAAATGTAAAATATTTTTAAAACACTTTGAAAACATCAGCGTGTTAAGTTATAAAACGAGAAATAAACTGAATAAACTACTGACAAAATGAAAATAAGAAAATCAAATATTTACAATTATTGCGGATTGCCAGCATGAATCGATTCTTGCCTGTTTTGTATTCGTGTTTCGGTAAAATTCATAATAGTTTTTCATTTAAGTAATGCTATCAAGAAATGTTCAAGAGGATTCATATTACAAATAATTTAATTCTTTGATACGTAAAATATATAAAGGACCTTTGTTGATTTTAGTGTAATATAGTATTTTGTTTAACGAGTGTCAAGGAAAAACATATCTTCGCGATTGGCGTTTTGCTGAGGTGACGAGTGAAATATGATCTCACTTTTTTCCGTTTGCTTTTTATGTTTATTTTCTTAGTTGTATTGGTATTCTAACTTAGTTTTAAAAATTGCCCTCTTTTAAAAAGAGTGTATTCCCGCAAGACACCTCTCACGCATTTTTTTTAAAAGCTGATGACAGAGCTGTCAATTTTATTTCAGGCTCCTGAAGAAAGAGTTTATGATATAACATTGTAATTATGAACGAGCAGTTGTTTTCGTCTTTAAAAATGTTGGAACATTCAGCTTCAAACTCAAGAAATCGTTTGAATAAACAGGATTAAAATTAACTATTTAACAATATATTATGTTTATTTCTAACACTATCTTTAAACCTATAAAACCTTTTTAATATCAAATTATTTTATTTGGCATCATTTGATGGTTCAAAAGTGATGCGTTTAGTTTAGATCAAGGGTAGTTAACTGGATAATTTCGATCAAGGGAATGCAACTTGATTTTAATTGTCCTTCATTAAGTTGATAACTTTACTCCCTAGTTTGCTTGTTAATATCAAAATGATATTTCCGCTGTTAAACCGAGAGGTTGCTTTATGATATGTTATCGTTTGAGTCTAATTATTCAATTATCAGTCATATCTGTAATATCAGCTGTATACACAATTTTGAACAAATAAACTTTAGGGATGTCAGTGAGAAGTTTGTGAAATATTGTATTAAAGTTTCAGCACAAATTCACGTTGGATAACTATGGCCCAATTAATTGCTAAATATATTATAAGCATATATCTTCTATGGGACATTGCTACTGGGTTTCATCTTCCAGGTAAAATCCAGTCTATTATCAGAACTTTGATATAAATATATAACTATCAAGATGTCAATTTCAATCTACGAAACTGTTAAACCGTGTTCAGGGAAAATACAGACCAAGATCTTCTGATGACATTCAATTTATTGTTCCAAGAACCAGAACCAGAATTGCTGACCACTTGCTGTGGTTGGGCCAAAATGGTGGAATGCTCTTCCTAGAGACATAAAACACATTAAAAGTGAACCTACTTTTAGAAAGGAACTGAAAACTTATTTGTTTGGACTGTTTTATAATTAAGAGCCTACCAGATTTTATGTGTAAATGACTGTATATAGCCTTGTGTAAAATACCGCATGAACTGTGCGAAGCGCAATCGAATATTGAACAATACTTTTTGCGCTATACAAATGTATTTGTATTTGTATTTGTATAACTAAACCAACGTCAAATGTAAGGCTATTTGGATAAATCAGTATGAATTGGAAGGCCAAACATGATATCGGAGGATCAATATTATATAACGTTCACATTACTCCTTTATGTGATTGAATGTTCATCTACTGACCAGATAAGGTCATAATGCGACAACGTTTCGATACAACAGTTTAACGAACATTTCACGTGCTTATGTTATTTATTTACTGTATATAACCTTAAAGCGCAATGAACGAGACAAGCATGTGGACATCAATTGTCAGGAATTGTAGCAATAGTGCCTTTGGTTACAAATGCTTCATTTACTCAGTTTTAATGAAATCTGTTGTCGTTAAATATGATCATCTCTCAACACACCTTTAAGAATTGTATGTATGAAAATAATCGTACAAGAAAAGAAACAGGTTCATCTAAAGTTATTAGTGAAACACGCATGTAGCTCTGTTTACGTTTTACAAACTCGACAGTTAGTAGTAATATGACCATTACGTAATTAATTACATGAAGCATTAGTGTAATAAAACATTCGGCTTGTTACAGTTCAAGAGGAAGACCCATGCAGCAGTTCATCGGGACGCGAATTCCAGCCTTACCCAGTGGGCAGCTGTACGTTTGTTAACAATGGCACGTGCGGATATATTCTGGAACAAGGCTGGGAAACATACAAGGGCCCTTTCCTGTATCATGGACGCGAACGAATATCAAGTGGATCAGGTATTGATTTTAAGAATGCAGACAACGTTTGTTTTCTTGTACCCAAACATGCCGTTTCAATTGGCTTTGATTAAATATCTCTTCTGGTACTCTCATTAGGGCAATAAGGGCTATGGTAGCCTGGTTGTTACCTCATCAGATATCAGCCTTTATCAATAGTGTTTTCCAATTATATCTACGTGGCCACAAACTCCCCCGCTAAAAAGCCATAATCATAAATCATATTACGTCTCATGTTTTGTTAAACTGAACACATATTTTCTTTCGATCATTAAAGGGACTAGACACCAGATCATACAACTGCAAGAAATAAAAAATGTCAAAACTAACATTAAATTGATATCGTTGTGTTATTCGAATTTATTCTTGCTAATTAATGTATCAAGTTTTGCGTGTTTCTCAAATTTGACATTTTACTGGGTCTGTATACCACGTAAATCCCAGTTGATTTGAAAATAGCGACGGTATATGTATATGTATTATCACGTTACTTTCACATGCTAACTGTACACTCTATATACTGGGATATCATAATTCGATATTTTTAAACGGGAAAATATATTCTTTTAATCATGTAAAGTGATATATTGTCGGCCTCATATTAGAACATCCTAGGCTTGTTTTGAGGAAATACTGTATTTGTTGATTTTGGAACCACCTGGTGTCTAGTTCCTTTAAATTCAAATGAATTGAAAAGATTATGGCATTAAAATAATTTTTTTTATTTGGTATCAAGTATACTGTGCAGATTTTAGAAAGTACAAATATTTATATGGAAAACAATAAACACATAAAACACTCATTTAAAAAGACAAAACATATTTATGAAAATAAATAATTTGGCACATTTAATATTCCCTTGAAAGTCATCATAAACCATGAATAAGAGCATAAGGAAATATACCAAATTATAATAAATACATATAATCTAAATTAAATAAAAGTATGTTGAAATACTTGAATATAATGTTTTGTTAAACAACTAAGCATTTTGACGCTGGAAAAAATACGAACTTATTTTGTGAATTGAAGACGTTAATCAGCATAACGTGATAAAAAAATTCTTAATGTATCGGAAGCAATTAGTTAAAGTAGAGCAAGAAAAACGAGCATACTTGTTTTTGCGGAACACTTGACATTATAACGGATAGTGATACGGATACCTTTTGATTGACGATTCCAGCTGTTTATTTTCTTTCAGATGACGGCTACTACGCTTTCGCAAACTCGGATATAGCAGACATATATAATAAGCAGACACCAAGTATGATATCCCAGCAGCTACCTCCTGGGAAATACTGTGTCTCGTTTGCGTATCAATTGGCAACTGGGAGCACTACAATAGATTTAAAAACCATTTCACAAGAGTCTACAATTACAACCTTCTGGACAGTCTTTGAGCGTGGAATGCACGATTGGAAAACTATTTCTGTTTCAGTGAGCAGTAATGAAACATTTCAAGTAAGTATACGTGTTATAATAGTTGTAACAAATGGATACAATGAGAGTCATGGTTTACAAGCGTTGGCAAAATCCGAAACAGATAAAATATATACTTTTCTAGCGCAACAAATAAAAGTAATGACATGCACATTTGTGTAAAATTTTATGTATTCCCTTGACCGCCTTTGACAAGTGGCCAGGCGGAAGAAGTTAATTGGGGCCTCATTTTTAATTTTTGAAACTTAAAACATCGAACATTGTCTATTAATTAAAGTTGATGCCAATTGTGATCAAACGAATGTCAGTAAGTTTATTGCAGGCACATGATAGAATGACTTTTAGCTTGAGGTTGGTAATATCGCGTATCTTTGTACATTTAAAGAAAATATAAACAAATTGCCTTCTTCTATCTTGGGTGATTTTTACAGCAAATACAACAATTGGAATATACGTCAAATGGCGGGGCAAACATATGACAATAGGACATGTTGCCGGGCGAAAATACACCATGTAGCGCGTTGAAACTACGCCTCATCATTATTTTATCATAAGTTTAACCACACTACTCAGCGTATTTAAGCGGCGAAAATATAAAATGGCAGAAATCAGGCACCATACTAATCTGTAAACTTTGATGTACAGCATAACTTGCTCTGGTTTATTCCTTTAATGACCAACCTGGTGAAAGAATAGTTAAAATGTGAGTAAGTTATAATTAGCTTAAACTTATTTATTTTACAACGATTGTGTACAAGTGCAAGTCATAACTACATTAAATTAATCACTCTCGTTTCACGAAGTTACGCGAGATCGTAGATTTGTATTGTTATGAAGATCTGAGTACCCGGAGCATATCCACTTTTCCGGTTGTTGTGAAAACAAACCAAGCCCACATGCACCTGGTCCGGGAATCGAACCCGAGTCCTCTAGATGAGAAGCCAGTGCGCTTTGCGAAAACCGGACAACATAAACAATTTGTTATGTTATGGAAATTTTGATAAAAGTTATTCGTTTGAAGACTTCCGGCTTCAATTGCAATTGTTATTTTAGTACAATGAAGTATTTTGTAATGCAGGAAAGTCTTGAAAGCGTGTCTCATGTTACTTCCTTTTAGTTGTATGTACACAGTGGTGATATCAATTATAACATTGCAATTAATTGTGACAATATCTTATTTCAGATCGCATTCGTTGTCCATTTTGTCCACGTGAATCACGTAGGCATAGATAATATCAACGTTTGGAAAGGCGAGTAAAAACAGATATCACATATTAAGCATCTAAATAATATGTAAATCACATGCTAGATTTTATTATATCAAAATAGACTGCATTCCATTTTTCGGGGTTGAAGCTATCATTAAATACACTAAACAACTAAAAACAACTGCCAAAAGGGACATTTCTAATGTGATCTTACATTCGTGTACAATTTAAGTAAAGACTATCAATTAAATCATTAGAATTCAATTATCATATAATAAAAGACATTCGAAAACTGCAATTCTATCTATTTTACTTTTACTGAGCTCTTTCCACAGGTAATGATGTTCTCACCAACTTAATTGACCAAGTCTCAATAATAAGGTGTGGACTATTGATATCAACTAAAAATGAGTCAAACTATTTGATTCTGTTGTAAACATCAGCGTCTTTATAAATATTGTTATTTATTTTAAGTAACCTAAATGTGAGCGTAACTGCCTGAACACTTCTGTGTAAAACATGAAAATACGACCAACATTTACTTACAGTTGTGTATGTTTAAAATGCATCACTCATAATTTGAATGGTGATAGATGAACAACAACCAATGAAAGGTTAGTTGTGTTAGGAATTTTCAAAAAGGTATAATCATAGAAAGGTTGTAACCTAAAAAACTAAACAGTAATGTAAAACATAAGTCTGCTGCATACTTTTATAAAAAGTAATTTGATGTGTTTCTTGGCAAAGTAGATTTTGCCATCAAACACTGACACAGTAGATTGTGCCATCAATCACTGACATAGTAGATTGTGCCATCAAATACTAACATAGTAGATTGTGCCATCAAACACTGATATAGTGGATTGTGCCATCAAACACTGAAAACTCAAATTGAGCCATCAAAGACTGACATTGTAGAAATCTGCTATCAAACACTGACATAGCAGTCTGTGCTATCAAACACTGACATAGAAAATTTATCCATCAAACACAGATACACTAGATTATACCACCAAACACTGACAAGTAGATTATGCCATCAAACATTGACATTGTAAATTGTGCCATCAAATAATGACAAAGTAAATTAAGCAATCAAACACTGACATAGTAGAAATGTCCCCTCAAACACTGACATAGTAGAAATGTGCCCTCAAACAGTGATATAGTAGATTGTGCCATCAAACATTGACATAGAAGATTGTCCCATTAATCACTGATATACTAGATTGTGCCATTAAACACGGATAAAGTAGATTATGGTATCAAACACTCACTAGAAGATTATGCCTTCAAGCATTGACATAGTTGATTGTGCCATCATTCACTGACATAGTAATTTGTGCAATCAAACAATGACTTAGTAGATTGTACCATTAAACACTGAGATAGTAAATTATGCCATCAAACACTGACTAGTAGATTAAGCAATCAATCACTGACATAGTAATTTGTGCAATCAAGCATTGACATAGTAGATTGTGCAATCAAACACTGACTTGTAGATTGTAACATCAATCACTGACAAAGTAATTTGTGCCATCAACCACTGACATAGTAAATTGTACCATTAAACACTGAGGTGTCAAAAAACTGACTAGTAGATTGTGCGATCAAACACTGACATAGTAATTTGTACAATCAATCACTGACATAGTGGATTGTGCAACCAATCACTGACATAGTGGTTTATGGCATCAATAACTGATGCACTGAAATAGAACAATGACATAGTAGAATGTGTAATAAAACAATGACATAGTAAAGTGTGTAATGAAAAAATGATTTAATAGATTGTGGCATAAAACAATGACATAGTTGAATGTGTAATAAAACAATGACATAGTAGAATGTGTAATAAAACAGTGAAATAGTAGAATGTGACATAAAACAATGACATAATAAAGTGGGTAATGAAACAATGCATTCATGGATTGTGTTATAAAACAATGACATGGTTGAATGTGTAATAAAACAATGACATAGTAGAATGTGTAATAAAACAATGACATCGTAGATTGTGTAATACAACAATGACATCGTAGATTATGTGTATATTTGGCTTATCCTCGCAAGTTGTAATATTCCCATATTGAGTTAAAACAAACTTACTTATTTTAATCTCATTCAGCTTTGATATTTTTGAGATATTACACGAGAACAAAAGTAAATATTGTTTGAGCATCATACAATGGCTTCATGCCTTTTTAGACACAGTTGTTTGTTTAATTTAATTAAACTCTGTGATATTTTATTTCAGCATGTCCAGAACTAAGTACTGACAATGGACATATCACATACAGCGTAAATACCGCGAACATATCATGCTATGAAGGGTATGAGAACACGGGGCAAACCTTCGCAACCTGCAATAATGGGATTTGGAATGTCAGTATCTCAAACTGTAGTAAAGTTGGTAAGAACTATTATATACTTTTCTGATTTAATTTCAGTGAAACAAATAGCGATAACGTGTAAGAATTATAAACAATGTATTTATAACCAAACAGAATGTCAAGCAACTAACAATGGCCCAAATCACATACTTTATGTTCACTCGTCGACTTTGTGATTTAAAATAATAACTATTGTGAAATTTGTTATCTTTTTTATGCATAAAAGTAGCACAAGCCATGCATGTCTCATTAGAAATGCTTAATTGCTTTCGTATCGAAACAAAGCAATAAATATATATGTTCTCTTAAACAAGAAGAGCTCTTTTCGACAATTATTGAAAATGAAAGTTATAGCCTATCTTGTGTTTGGTCCGTTTTTATTGACAACCAGAATATGTATGTATTGTTTATTTTAAGGTAATTTATTATTAATTATTATAAGATTATTAATTTTACATTCTTATTTACACGATATGAGTGTATGGTTACGCTAAGGCTATGCTTTATGTTTTATGGGCGATTTTCAAGTGTTGAAAGAACTGCAAATACATGCATTGCCACGACTAAGTGTACCGTGGCTACGACTTACTTTCTCGTTACCACCACTTAGAATGTCGTGGCCACGGCAAGTGTAAATATCGTTATTCATGACCATGCCATTCTGCGAAATACATAACACATCTTAAAACATGTCACCTCTATGTCACCATAAAAGCGTGTTTTATTGCCGGTATCATTCTTTAATTTGAATTATTTCCACTATTTTCTATATTTATGTATTGACATTGTGCATTTAGCTTGTCGCGTTATGTAATCCAAGAAAAGTTAAGGTAATTCCCATATTTTTTATTATGTACGCAGTATTTTTCAATGAAAATGTAAAGTTCTGTTATTTCTCAGATGCCCGCTATTTCCAAAAATGATTGATTTCAGTTTGGTCTAGATCAATATCCCTTCCCGTGTAAGTACACAAAGAGGCGGATCAAGGATTTGGCGTTAGACGGGCGTACGAGGGGCGTTACCTTTTGACCTGCGAAAACCGAAATTTATTTGGTTTAAAGTATTGGCAAGGGTGTGTGGGGTACTTCTACATGAGAAATTTGTGTCCGAAGTGCTGATGAATTATGGGTGTATAAAGTACAATGTGATATACATTTGTTTTAAAAGCTATATTTAACCGATTTTCCCCATTTTCCGTAAGAATTGAAACAACATTTGTTTTATGTTATTTAACGCCTAGTAGAGTCTATACACAAGCAATGACACCTACCCGCATTCTTTGAAAACTATTTTTAAACCGTTTGTACAAATAACAGAAACATTAGAACGAAAAACTGATTGTAAACCATCAATTCAATAAATTCATTTCACCCAATTATATAAGCTAGAATTAATGATAACAAGAACTCGTAAATATGGGGCGTATAAGCCATGTCAAGATATCAAATATGTAAATAACGTTTAATGCTCTGAACCCAAGACCTTGAGAACTCACCTGATTCGAACATTGTTTTGAAGATCGATAGAAATTATGGTGCAATATGACGAAAAATGTTTGTTGAAAAACATAATTTGTTTTAAACAGCAGATTTTTTTCCGGTTTCATATAGGCGGACAGACAGCGTTTTCATCTCAAAATAATATACATGGCTTATTCAGAGTAATAACTAATTCATAAATTAATAATCGGCAGTTTAATGCAAAGTCGTCAGACTATCTAGAAAAGGTTATATTGGGTATTTACGAAAGATACCAGATAACATCGTAGAACAGATTTATCGTAAATTAGTGAAACGAGGGGAACCCTTTTTTGATTACACATTCCATTGTATGAACTTATGTTGATAAAAATATCTTTGAAATCAGGGATTAAAAGAGTATCAAAACAAAACGAGTGCGCCCATTTCTTCAATCGCAAATGTTTTTCAATATGTGGAATATAGCTTATGGATTAAGCACAACACTAGTAGATGGACTGTTCATTAGTGGGAGGCGGTCACTATAGGAACGCGTCTAAATGTAAACCGAGTTAAAGCGTCATTTACATAATGCCGTCAATTTTTTCTTCAGACTGTGGAAATATCACAGCTCCAGCGAATGGTTCAGTGCGATTACAATCTACAAGTTTTGAGTCCGTTGCTACTTTAAGCTGCAATCCAGGTTATATCATGTATGGACCAAATACAACACGATGTAAGAGTACAGGTATGTGGTCACACAACGAAACATTATGTGACCCGACTGATTGTGGAAATATCACCGGACCAATTAACGGTAACGTCAACTTGACTTCCACAAAGTTTCGGTCAGTGGCCATGTTTATCTGCAATCCAGGTTATAATTTGCGTGGACAGAATTCAACGCAATGCCAGAGTAACGGCACGTGGTCCAATGCCCTAACTTCGTGTCAACTTGAGGACTGTGGAAACATCGCCACACCAATTAACGGTAACGTCAACGTGACCTCCAGAAAGTTTCAGTCCGTTGCCACGTTTAGCTGCAATCCAGGTTATAATTTGCACGGAGATAATTCAACACGATGCCAAAGTAACGGTACGTGGTCCAAAACCCAAACATCCTGTCAACCTATGAACTGTGGAAACATCACCGCACTTATTAACGGTAACGTCAACTTGACCTCCACTGAGTTTCCGTCCATTGCCACGTTCAGCTGCAATCCAGGTTACAATTTGCACGGAGAAAATTCAATACAATGTCAGAGTAATGGCAAGTGGTCCAATACCCTAACTTCTTGTCAACCTAAGGGCTGTGGAAATATTTCGGCACCTATTAACGGTCACGTGCACTTGACCTCTACAAAGTTTCAGTCCGTCGCTACCTTTAGTTGCGAGTCCGGGTATCAACTATTTGGTGAGAACAAGACAATGTGTATGCATAATGGAATTTGGAAAACTATCACTGTTGTGTGTAAACAAAGACCTGGTGAGTTATAACTTGCGGCGTGCTTTTTTGTATAGTATGTATTTAAGATATCCATTTTCTTAACTCAAGAGTAACGATATCTTACAGTAAAGATTAACATTTCTTATTCCTCTACATGTTCGAATTTAAGATCAAAATTATGTTATTCTGTAGTACTCGTATACTAAGTAATGAATAGAATTTGGACAATTGGCGGCCAGAGACCCGATTTACTAAAATAACTGGAATATATCATTTTGTGTAAGTTTCCAAAAGTTTTATAAAACATTGGAGCCATTTCAATTTTTGGTTTTCGTTTATATACTTATATACTGCCTTTTCGTGCCATATGGCCTGTAATATTTTGTGACATGTGACCTAAACTTATGCATTAGTCTTTCGATTTACATGTTATGTCACTTCAATCAACCATTTTCTATCAACTTCTTATGAATTATAGCAATTTAAGTAAAGTTCTACTAAAGTCATGAACCTCGCCATTTAAAAATGCTTGAAAGTACAAACCCAAATGCAAGGAAGCTAATTAAATGAGCATATATACCAAACACTGCCTACAAACATATAACATTTACGTCTTTCAATGGCAACTCTATTCATTGCCTGCGTTTGCTTCGACTTGAATATATCTTAGAATAAAAATGTTTCAAACGTTTTAATATTCATTCAATCAAGATCTTATATCCTATTTCACTTTATTTCATGTAAGACCTTTCCATAATACACAAATATTCATTTCTGTTTACAATATGTTTGATACTGAGAAAATATATCTCTTTTTGTGGATACGAAGCACCATTACTTTTTTCAAACTGGGACAGACTCTTTAATGTATATATATACATTCTTTACATGTTTGAAATGATGATTTTATATACTTTTAGACACTGTCAATTTGAACGTTGCTATCGACGCGACCTGCACCAGTGTCGGATGGAACGTGTTGATTAACATGTCGGCCCTGAAAATATTTTACCCAACAGTTAAACCAACTGATATTTTCTTTGGTGATTCGTCATGTAAAGGAGAAAGTGTCGACAAGAATTTGTGGTTTAGACAGAGTTTCAATGACTGTAGTACTGTGGAAAAGGTGAGGCATTTACAATTGATCACTGCTAAACGTGTTACAGATTGCTATATATATAAAAAGAGATAGAAAATGTGTTTGGTTTCGTATTTGTTGTATTGGATGATATGTGTATGTAAGTTCTTGAATCGTGTGCCTCTAACCAAAGTCGTCCTCAACTCTTTGGCTACTGGGTTTCTCGTTGTAGTTTCGTTTGTACTGCTGTTTCGGTTTGAAACGAGGAAGACTTCTTAGAGGGACCAAACTATTTTTACTATTGCTCGTAAATTACCACTATTAAATGCGTTTATATCTTGCTCGGTGGATCGCACGTGCCATTTTACTTTTTTAATTTCGGACTACTTTTTAAAAACATTGAGTCGTCTGCATTTCAACGAGTACGCAAAATATCCGTGGGAATTTAAAACGTGTGTTCAGATGCGTAAAACTATACATTTTATGCTTTTAGAATGCAATATGAGTTCAGATTAAGTTGGAGATCCTTAAAAGTCCTTACACAGACTATCAGATTGAGCTAGTTTTGCGTGTATTTATGCATGTAAGACTAATCGAGTGTTTTTCATCAAACATGGGTTTTCTTCGAACTACCTGCATTTATTCATATAATTTTTTTTTATTTACAACCACTTATAAGAAACCAATGGAAGATAAATTAAGGTTAAAAATGAAACAAGTGTCCTGTTTTGAGATGCAAGGCTTACATGACTCTAAACAAAACAAAAACAACAAACTATAAATGTGTAGAACGATGTTATGTTAGGGTTGCCGTTATTAGCGAATAATGTGGTTTAACGGGGGGGGGGGGGTAGCTTAGTTTAGCGTGTTTAGTACCCTACCTCACACTTGTCACAGCATTCAACAATTGTATGTTACTTAATTTCAGACGGAACCTAATAATATAGTGTACACAAACGACTTGATTTATGCCATATTTGATACAAACAATCCGTTTGTAATAAGACAACACATATTTACCTTAACTGTTGAGTGCGACGTAAAGCGGACGGAAGCAGCCTCATCGCATGTACATCATGAAACAATTCACCAGCATGTCAACTTCACCATACACAACAATATCAGCATGGTGTTTTACAAAGATGCAAACTTCAGGGAGATTATTTCTGGTAACCCACTACATGCCCATGTTGGAGATCAAGTCTATGCTAAGGTGTACACCACTGTACCGGATTGGAACATTAAACTGCGTTTGCACACTTGCTACATTAAACCTCCACAGACCTCAGATTCGTCTATGGACTTCTTCCTCATTAAAGATGGGTGAGTAACTATGTCCTATGAACCAATGACACGCCTAAATTATCGAAACATCGCTTCTTGAACTTTTCTTCACAAAATATTATCATTTACTTTATCGTGATTCTTATAAAAATAATTTATTTAAAGGGTCGGCAGCGATGCAAAAGTCGATTGAGGAACTTAATTTTTTAAATGTTCGAGAAAATCATCAAGTTTTGAGGTTAAATATTCAATAAGCATAAATCATATATCCGATGCAACCTGAAAAGCTATAATAAGGAGTTGAGCATTTTTTTACGAAAGAATATTTTATCAGATTTCCAATCAAAAAGCATTTACGTTTTCCCGGAAATGTCTTAATACAAAATGAATATTTTTGTGAGTTAAATTTATCGGAGCTGCCCAATAAACAATGTCTTGTGGCTTTGAAATGGATTTCATTCACGAAATTTCATTTGTTTCTGAATAACTTTCTTATTTGACAATATATCATCACTATCTCGCAATACATTGTTGAATAGGAAGTCTTTGGCATTTTGACATAAAAACGAAGTACTAATGTCGACAGACCTTTCCGTAATAATGTGAACCCTTTTTTCCCCAAAATCTGTTAAAATCCTTTTTTGTAAACTTTGATTAACTCCTCACTAACCCAAAACATGTCGCCAAGAATAAATGTTTCACTCCCAAAAAGATCGGTCTTTAAAGCTAAACAAACATGTATTTTCAAACGTTTTAGATTTTTGCCTTCCCCGCCCAATTTTGTATCGCTGCCGGTCCTTAAAGTCTCAGAATGTTTTTAAGATTATAACATAACACAACTAATACAAAGACAAGCTTGCTCCTATTCTAAGGGATTTAAGACTTTTCGAGGAATGCGTGCCTGGTACTGTTCTTAAATATCTCAAGTTATTATTCATTCTTTATTAAAAATGAATTCACTATGTCCTTGCCAAATTTATGTAGGAGGGTTATTCAAAAATACGTCGACTTTCTTAATAAGTTATTAAATGTTTGACGTCGTAGCAAACTATTTGGTAACTTTAAAAATTGAGGCATTCTCTTACAGATACTGCCAGAAAATTAATCAAAGTCATTGACATTTTGGTAGTTTGATCATTGTTTTAACAATAAAAGGCTATGACATACAAACTGGTATACAATATATAGTATTTATGCACTGTGCTGTTTGTAGAGTTTTGTGCTGTTCTATGTTTCTTGTTTGTGATTTTGTGTTCTATGTCTTTGGCGTTTGCCCATTGCCACTAAACCGGGTTTATGTTTAAACTTTTTGCTACTGGGCATGTGTCTGTAGCTTTTTGCATAAATATTGTATGTAAATGTTTTAGAGATTAAACATTTATAGATTCGTAGAATGCTTTCAAACTTTGTGATTGAAAGATATGATGAATTTTTGGTTAGATATAAAAGATGATAAACCAATATGCACCAAACTTTCTGAGAATCAAGCTTTTATTACTGAAGTGAGAAGCAGCATTTGATGTGATCTTTTTTCGTAATCTTATTTCTGTAAACGTTTCGGTTTAAAAGTGCTGATTGAAATTTGGCACACTTATTGAAAAGATTATGTCAATATTAGTGATAAGTATAATTATAGCTATTACCTCTATCAAATGTTTGATTTGACAGTGTCTACGTAATTTTAATGACCCTCGTATGTGTTTTTAATTTGAGATGTGAGACAGACACCAACACACACATCATCTCCCAATCAGCCCACGAAACGACATTCGTATTCCAGGACTTTGAATATTCAACTAACCGCGAAGGACTTGACATTCTTTGCAATGCTACATTTTGCGAAACTACTGACTATTCACCAAAGTGTACTCAAAGATGTCATTCCAACCCGATTGTTATGGGGTGATCTTGTGGGGATGGCTTTTCTCCACTGAATTCGCGATGAACAGTCTAAATAAAACCAAAACAGCTGTATTTAAATAAATATAGACATTGTTTCACTAAGCATAAAACAGTCAAAATATGTCTTACATGTTGGGAATAATTGGATGTAAAAAGAACCTGTGGTGAATTTGAAATAAATGTTCTTCTGATACTATATTGCAATAATTGTTCTCAATTTGTTAATGCGTGATTCCTCTCGCATAAAGGTCGCAGTTGGGTGGATATCATAAGAATCCACCGCATGAATTGAAATTATCGTTTTTTGTTCAAATCACGGTGATACATTTAGAAACACAATGTGAAACTATACTAAGATGAGGGTAGAAAAGCATCATTGTTTGCTAATCTGGAGTAAAAATGGAGGGCAAAATAATTCTCAACATAAATAATATTATTTTACTTTTTTAATTGGTGCCTGACGATTGTCACGCCGGTAAGTTTTGTGCAAGAATATCTTTGACGACAAGAATATTGAACAATTTTACAAATTTCGTTGTTGTTCCTGTCAATAAACGGTACAAGCCACGTTGCGACATCCCTTAAATATGAAGTTTTTTGAACCTCGACCTATTTGGGTTCATTAAATAATTCATTGTCAATTTTTATTTTCTTCCCATAAACATTCAGGAAAAAGCACTAAAATTAATGCTTCAAAACCGAAATAAATAATGCCATTGTATATAAGGTCATAATATAACACAATCAAAAATGTATCATAATTTGTGTTTGCTTATTACTATCATTCTCATTTATCAGAGGTATGACAACGATAAATCCAACGCTAGTGATCAACAATAATATTATGTAAGTATGCTCGTACGTGTGTTTAGATATAAACAATGACTCGTTTGTGTAGCTTATATAGTATACATGTATTAAAGATCAGGGATAGTTGAAACATTTTGTGCATTTGCAACTTTTCCAATAATTTTAGCAATGTGCGTTTGGTTTCTAAGCTCAGTTAAAATGTCAATAAACAGGTTTATATAATGTTAAACATGAAACAAACATGCAATTCTGCAAACGTTTTGCAGTTAGAAATGACCATTATGTAAGTACATGATACTTCGGGGTTTTGACTAGTGGACTTGTTACGGTACAAAAGACGACTAATGCAGCAGTTCATTAGGAGGTGTATTTCAGCCTTTCCCAACAGGCTGCTTTACGTTTGTTTAACAATAACTCATGTCGATATATCCTGGAACAAGGTTGAAAAACATACAAGAGCCCTTTCCTGTTCCATGGACGCGAAAGAATAACAAGTGAATTAGGTGATGATATGATGAATGCAGACAACGTTTTCTTGTATTGTAATCAAGTTTGTCATTCAGCTGTACCTAATTTGAATAACCTGGTTTTACAGTTTCTTCTCAACCTGTCCAACAGTAAAGTCAGCTTGTAAAGGCTGTGTGTTTTTTAGAAAAAATGTTTTGACGTCGTCCGTCCACCTGTCATTCCGTCCGTCCGCCCGTCACATGTTTACCCTTTGGACTATTATCGTGCTACGGATGTTTAGATGAGGTTTACACTTAGTCAGAAGGTCCCCTTTTTATCGAATCTCGACCTCTTGTAAATGTGGGTCACATGGGGTCAAAACTAGTTCACAAGGTCAGTTTTTAGAAAAAAAACTGTGAACACAGTAGATACCTTATTATTGGTCCAATAAAACCTTTCATTGGAATTCTATCCTTTATAAACTCTAAGAATACTTCCTAGATCACTAGGTCAAATCTTAGAATATATCTAAGAAACATAAAAGAAGAATGTCCTATATGTATGAAACTTAATCTGAATGTTATTCTTGATAAATTGTTTAATGCTTATAAATGTGGGTCACATGGGGTCAAAACACTAGTTCACCAGTTCAGATCTTAGGAAAATCTTTGGAATTCACTTGAGACATAATAAAAGGTCCAATATTCATGAGACTTAATCAGAATGTTTTCGAAATTAGAGTTGATTTGAAATAAGGTCATGTTATGTCAAAACCTAGGTCACTAGGTCAACTCCTACAAAAATCTCAAGAACATAATAGAAACCTATATTTTTACCAATAATCATGTAACTTTATCAGAATGTTTTCCTTCATCGACTGAAGGATTAATTGAAACTATGGCATTTAATGTCAAAATCTAGGTCACCAAGTCGAATCTTAGGAAATCTTTGAAATTCGCTTAGAAATCTTAGAAAAAGAATCAAGTGGTTGTATTTATGGACAATTTTTAGCCATAGTGTTATCCTTTGTTTAGTCATGTTTGAGTGACTGAAAATGCATACCATTTAATTCGATTGATAATACAATTTTATTTAAGAATGTTTTATTGGAATAGCTGCTAACTTCACAGTTCGAATAGGTAGAAGATATTCCATAACAGATCAATACAAAACAGAATACTAAGTAATATGATCAAAAAATGTATTGTATATCATTCAATCCATTCGACACCGGATAATCATTGATAAATTAGTTTATGTTAAAGAATGATTACACCAGCACTATTGATTGTGTTCGTGCAATCGACATATATCCTTACACAACAACTCTCAACTTCAAAACTGTTCGTAACAGGTCTTTATTTTGGCATAGCAATAACTGGTAAGCAACAAATACTTAGACAGGCTTAAAATAATCAGAAAAAACACTTTGACGTGACGTGACATGCCGGATGCTTTTGTTGAATTCATCGTTGTCATTGTTGACTGTTAACACAAACAGCAAAACAAATATAGCACGGATCTAGACGGCTTTAGGTCTGTTTTTAAAAACAATAATTCAATGAAGTCGAACTAATGATTTATGATTTTTTATTATTGACAAAATGATTGCGATTGACCTGTAATAGCAAGTAAGCATGGAGTTTGTTATAAAGCAATTAGATGTTCTCTTTATTTATCTCGAGTTAAAAATAAAAAGGGGAAAGGTGTTTTACTGGTCATTTCGGAAAAAGGAAATTGATCAGGTCTCACTACTAAACTATGGTATATTGTTGTGAACATAAACAAGAAAACATGATGCATAGCATAAAGTCGGTGCAATTTTAAAAGTAGAAAAAAAATGCACGTAGATCACCAAAATAATTGCAATTTACTTCAACGATAACATGTTATGGATACATATGTTCGAAAGACAGTAATGTTGATAATACTGTAACAATTGTATTTTATTTCCGACCACACTTAACTGTTTAAAGTAAATAGAACGGGGATAAAAAGACTAAGCATTTTGAGGAAATAATCTGGATTTGTTTTCTTTTCAATGACATGTGCAGAATAAACAATGAAGCCTACTTTGGGTTTTTATAACACAACCTTTGCCGCTGTTCACCAAGGGAAATTACTGCATAGGAAATTTGAGAAACGTGTAGGAAATTGTTATAGTACCGTGTAACGTTCATCTATTTTTAAAATCATTATTTTCAACAATATTCAAAGCTGTTATAATTTAAGACTTCGTTATCAATTAAATGACCCTCCGAATGATTAAACACTCCGAACTTTACATTTAACAGTGCAACGTGGAAAATGTGAAAAGCATTTTGCAATTAAAAGCTACATTTTGGACAATAACAAACATCGTCGGTGCCCTGGGAGCCGACCTATCAATCAAATTGTTTGAAGATTACAAACATTAGCGTCTTTTCAGATAATCCCTATAGTGTTACTCCAGTAACCTTTTTATGCGTACGGCTCACCCATCCTGGGTAAAACATTATAACTACAACGAACATTTCCTTGACGTAATATATAGGTAAAATCACTTATTATTAAAATTTGATTATATAGGATTGGGATGAAAGATGAACAACAAGCAATACATATTATTTCGATAGGACTTTTCCCAACGGTATCATACTGAACAAAAGCAAAGGCCCCGCCCCTACTGGAACACCAGAAATGACTACAAAGATGATGCGAACGATTGGGACCGCCCGACGTAAGGCGAATGTGAGACGAGGTGACAAACAGTAACATGTGACTTGTCTGTGTTGGTTGAATATTGCTGTTTGGCATTGTTTATGCTTAACAATAGCAATATTGATAAAGGTCTAATTAGGTGTGTTATCTTTACTACATATACTATAATGAGTTCTTTGTTGGAACTGTCGTGGAATCATGTACTCGGCATACCCATTGTCACATCTTAAAGATAGCGAATGTGTAGATATCGCGCTTATCATTGATCGGAACATTAATTGTTACCAAGTTCAAGCGGCTTTAAAGTATTCACTGAAGATACGATTGTATTGTCAATGTTGATTCCAGTGTCATGAGTATGGTCAAAACGTTGTAAAGCTGGCAAGGCAATTTTTAATAGAAAATCACTTGTTTCTTGTATTTCTGTAATTGATACTATTGAAGATCATCGCATTTCTGGTATTGATATAAAATATGTAGTGAAATAAACATTATATATATATTATGTATCTTAATGCATGCAAATTATGATATATAGTATAATAAATCTATGTTTAGTGATTTACAATTAGTGATCTCGGTCTATTCTCATACTGGCACCGTTATTGCTGCAGGGGATTTTAACGGCCAATAAGTGAGAAGTTAAAACCAAAATACGTCTGAAAAAATCATCAATGCTGTTAATACGCATAACAACCTTATATCCTCGAATCACAGACTTGGTTTAAATGAATGAACATTCATACGACAGAAAGTGGCAAAGTTTAAATAAAGTCTGCAAACAATGCAATAACCCCTGACCATTTAACTTTACATTTCGTCGTATCAGCAGGGCCCCAATGTAGGCCACCCACCCCGTCAGAACGGTTTGGCTTGCCACACATTTACAACGGATCATATTACTATGTATGCGGAGGAAATACATCGGGGCCTAAGTAACATATCAATAAACTTTCTTTCAGAAAATCCTAGTCTGTGTCACTGTCGCGTTTAATCTCTAAGAGAGTTGCTTATTGTGTTTTTTTGTGTTCCGGTGTTAGAACTATACATAACATTAGATATGCATGCGCCATAATTTTTTACGGTGTATGCAAGCAACGAAGTGTACTTGAAATGCTAGCAGATCTCAAAATATACAAATGCCCGATTCGGAACAAAAGCTGCTGGCACTACAGTTCGTACAATATTGAAATGAAATCGAAGCCAACCTGCTATAAAAGTGTTCTTACACGGTACCACATTCTCCGATTTTCAAAATATGTTCGTTTAACCAAATTATAAAATAAAATATAAATCATATTTACGTGTGTAGAAGTAAACACTTGACCCAGCTGCACCACGGAAGCTCATTTTCTTTGCAACACCGGTAAGTGGTGGAGCCGGCGTTTAGTGGCCGTGTTATATGGGATTGAAATTGTAATGAGACTGTACGGGGAGCATTCCCAAGGAAAACCAGTCCTTACATCAGTGAGACAAGGAGGCGTTTTGTCAATTTTTAGATGAACTCTTACGTTAACTGAAAAATAATAATCTAGGGAGGTTCCGAGTTTTCAACAAAGGGAGGTTATCCTTCATTTTCTGATGATATTTCACTTGTCGCATAATCTCCCTTGAATTTGCAACGCATGCTTGACGTGGTGTATTACTACCTTCTACACGGATTGGAAAATTGACATGAACGTTAATAAATCGACCGTTTTAATATTCCGTAAGAAGCGAAATGTACCGAAAGTTTGTATTTTATATGGGGATAAATTTCGTGAGCAGTCTATTAACGCAAACTAAAAAGGCCAAAACGCCTTTTAGTGCTATGTCTTCACAAGGCTTAACATCCTTATGGTTTACAGAAAAATGTGTCTTTAAATTAAACAAGACGATAGTCATGCCTTTAGCCTAAAATGGCAGTGAACTGTGAAATTAATTTAATAACGATGATGTTTTGACTATCAATAAACTTCAGCATTTTATTGTAAAAAAGATGCAAGGGTGTGATATAAGGACAATATTTGATATGTGTGAATCCATGCCTGGCTTGTTCAACCTGTTCTCAAATGTCATTATTAGAAAATTGATATTCTTACATAAAGCTGCTGCCCTTAAACGTTGATTATATTAGCATAGAAATATGCTCATAAAACGTAACATCCAATATATCGTGGACAAAAATAATGTTACGTTATAGGGTTTATACCAGACATTTGAAAAATAGTGTGCACATTTGGGTTGCAGACTTTTATGAACGATGTGCTAATTTATCCAAATAATCTACCAGTGGAAAGGTCTTGTGAAACGTCATATTTACATGAGAGAAACCGAACTGTGGTAAATGAGAACACTAACGGACGATAACCTTCGTTACTTTCGAATTCAGCATCCCACAGTAGCTCCCGCTGTCATTTATAAACTGTTCGACAAAATATGGAAAAGAACATTGAACTTTGTGTCGCAAAACTACGGACTAGGATATATAATGTAGCTTACCAGTGCGCTAACTGTTCATAAATTTGTGTGCATGGTGAAAAAGTGCACTTCGGTTTAATTGCAATACAATTGAGCGTATCTGGTGGAAGTTCATCTGGAATTACATATTAGAAACGTGCTGCTGTTAATGGACGCAGAGATCTTACTTGGTGCTCCTTGTGAACTACTGATATTAGTATATAAATACATTCGACTATTTAAGTTGATTTGAGGCGTATGTATAACACAAAAAGAACGTGTGTACTGTACGTTTAATGCTACACTCTCACAGATCGAACGTTTTGACAACTTTTTTTATTTTTTGTCTTGGAACGAGCCAATTTTCAAGAAAATCAATGGAAAGCAGTTATATAAGACTGCTGACAAAAAATCAGATCGCAGATTATATATTTAAATTCAAAAATTGTTGTTTTATGCATTTTTCTTAAACCGTTAGTAAGCCATAATCTTCAATTTCAAACGGAAGTATGGAAATCTACGATCTGATATTTGTCAGCAACCTTATATCATTGGTTTGCAGATAAGACAAAAAAAAATAAAAAAGTTGTGAAAATGGTAAATCTGTGAGAGTGCAGCTAAAACAATATTTATCTTTTTGTGAATATATCTGTACACTGTAAATAATTTGGATGTGTTATTGCTAATCTGTATATTTATGTATAATATTAATAATCTTCAACTTTTGGTTGAAATAAAAACGATTGAATTTAAATGAATTAACAATAACGTCAATCGGAACTATACGGAGGTTCAGGTCATTGCCACAAAGTATCTGCAAACCAGGTTATTATTCGCATGGAGAAATTTCAACAATGCCAGAGTCAATGGGGGGGGGGGGGGTTTAACCTAACGAAGTTTCAACTTAAAGTCAGTGGAAATATCAACGTGCCAATTTCATGAACGTCCATTGGAGCTCTACAGAGTGTCAGCCAATAAATATATTTAGTTGCAATTCCGGTTATCAGCTATTTGCCGACAACGTGCAAGCTTAATGAGATTTGGAAAGCTTTTACTGAAGACCTGGTAAGTAAATATTTATGGCGTGCTTCTTTAAAATTTTAAATCACATATCTGTTTTCCTAATTCAAGAATAATATTGACTTACAGTAAAATTATATTTTACTATTCGTCAACAAGTCTGAATAAAAGACTACATTGATCAATTTTGGAAGTAATACTATAAGCAAAAAACATGCAACATTATCGGCAATGGGCGGCCATGGTAATTGGATTTACAAAATTCCGGCACTGCAGTAGACTGTTTGGAGACAAACTATTACCCGCGTTGCATTTAATGGTGGCCATTGAAGGGTTGTTTGTCGGCGTTGCGCCTGTTGTTCAATTCCCAACGAAAGGCAACGCTCCACAATCTGAAAGCATTGTATAATTTTAAAACTGTTAACATTACTTACCAATGCAACATATATAACGTAGGGTTGGCCAAATGCACAACAGCCATTATTTGAAAAATAACACATTCTTATCGTTATACTAACATACATTGGTTTAAAACACAAACAGTACTGATCCAGCACAAATAAATTTAGAAAGTAGGTCTATTTTTAACGTTTTATATATCTTAGAATTGACTGTGTACATGCAAGTTTTAGAACACCCTTTAAAATCACAATAACATTTTAAACAATATTATGGTCTTTATAGCCTTTTAATAAAACAAATACGCGATCACCATTGCTAGGTTAAAAAACACACACTGTTAATGTATTACTTTGTTTCCCAATACCGTTTTATAATATACAAATATATGCATCTCGATTGCTCGACGTCTAATACCGTTATTATGTTTTGCGCACTAATTTTTTACACGGGATCTCACTTGAATGTTCTAAGATATTGAAAGCTTCCTCCGTTTGAGATAGTCTGCCCGTGATTAACAATCGGCGCTATTTTACGATCTGTGGGAGATTTGATACGGTTCAATTAAAGCCGTTTTATTTTATCGTCAAATGGTTGAAAAGTCATTGTTAGTTTGTAATTCTACTAAATAACGTCTAAATATGGTGATATGTGAAAATTTTACCGAAAAACATCTTCAGAACATGCTCACACCGAAGTGCAAACTGACAACGTTCAGTGTAATTCGGCAACATTTTATGGCGCACCGAAATTTATTTTCACCGAAGTTTTTAATCTCATCTAAACGTAGAATCGCGTAATTGCCATTTACTGAACAGCACACAAGGGCTCACTCCTTCCTTATTTAACTTTAAAATAGACATACTGTGAAATCATTAATGTTCGTGGGGCATTAATGTTCGTGGTTTTCGTGGGTTGGGTGATCCACGAATTCAAGATCCCACGAAATATAAATCCTTTATTCACTTTTTCAATTGCCTTGTTACATACATACTCTAGTATATTCTTAACAGAGGTCGCAGTATACAGTGTTAAAACCTGTCTCACTTTATAACTGACGATCATTATTCTGTTAATATATTATAACTGCCTTTAACAAAAAATGAACCAAATCAATTAAATGTGTATTATGCAGCAAATGACAGTTATAAGCACGTGGTTAAACGTGTGCTGTTATTGAAAATCTCCAAGTTTACAAGATGTGCGTGATGAGTGTCCATACTCAATTTTTTAGTTAATGAAATAATTAATCGATTACTAATAACACACCTTTTCGGTGTTTTCACAGTTTGCAAAATTCTTAATTGGCATTCAATGGCTTCCCCTATCTGTATTTATGATCAGGGTACATCTTCTTTTATTACCTTTATTCCCAATTAAATCGATAAGTGACATGGGTATATGCACTAATTGGCATGTCGTACCACATTAGCGAGTGTCATAAACCGACTGACGTAGAAGACGGAAATCACGGGCCAGCGCGTGGATATTATGCAGACGATCGCATCTTCGATTTTTTTTCTTCAAAAATGAAAATCTACGAATTCAAGTACCCACGAAATTTTTTCGGCCAACTACGAAATTTCATGCCCACGAACATAAATGATTTCACAGTAGCTATAGTTGAAGTTGTCCCAACAGACGGGTTCGAATAGTTTGCTTTCTATCGACGGTCATCACAGTTTATGCTGGATATTGATTTCGAATACCAATAAGACTGTTTTTTTACCGACCGAAATACCAGAAACCGCAATTATAGACCATTTCCCAATACTCTGACATTGTATGGTATGGCTTCCATAAAGATTGTATCCGGATAACAACGTGTTAGTGGCGACAGACAGATAAGTCGTTGCTCAAAACTTCACGCTTTAATCCATGTAGTCATCGAAGCTTTGCAATCTGTAAAAGAGACTCGCTCATGGTTTGTAAAATGCACTTTTTATTACGAAATAAAGTGTGCAAATCATAAAGCGTTTAAAAACCACGGTACTGACATCTGATACCCAATGGTGATATTTGCATAAATTTCATCTTTGAAGATCAAAATTTTCAATAGCTTTTATAACGGGTTTCGGCGTTGTTGCTTGATTGGCATTGTATTGTGTTGTTATCAATGTATTGTAAGAATGTCAAAATATTTATCTTTGATGTAAAACACCTTGTGGCCTAGTGGTCAAGGCATCGATTTACTCATTTTATTGACTTAACCGTCGTTGATTCGTACCCAACTAAAGCCAAACTATCATTTTATACAGTAATTGTATTTTTCTGCACTTTCGATATCATACAGTCAAAATAATGATAAAATATGTGTTTTCAGATGCAGAACCGGGACAACTATATCTTGGTCCAAAAACATGTGCGAGTTCCTTTAAGATCAGTATGAATGTAGGTGCAAATTCCAACACAACACGTGTCAGTTTAAATGTAGGTGCTAAATCTAACAGAGCCAGTGCCCATTTCAAGGTAGGTGCCAACTATTTTTGATAGGATGTTATGAAAGCACCTATTCGTTTAAAAGATATATGGGTGATATATAGTTATGGTACTTTCCTGAAATTAAAAGATAAACCGAAAGGATTGATGATATGCTTACCGACCGAGCTGAAGGTTGCCATCACTGAAGACTAGTTGCCGGTACTCATATATAGTGTATGATGTGGTGGAATTCAATTGATGTTATATCCAGCCTCACATGTGTATTTGACCACAGATGAACAGGTTGTTTTAGTAAGGTCACATGACTATTGCCAATACCAGGGGCTGCTCAGCAATCTTTATTCTAGATCACAAATACCCGCGAGTTTTATAAATCTGAAAGAAGTAGCCGAATACTTATAAATAACTGTTATTTAAATACAAGTTAAGCATAAAGTTTAATGGTGAAAAAAGCACTACAAAATCAATTCATTTCTTTAAAACTATGAATATACTTATATACTTATACAGTAGCTGCTATATGTATCCTGTTTCTTTAACTGTCATCGATGACAGCTTAAAACTGCGCTTCTGTTTGCGAATGTTACCGTCCATAGAACCAAAGCTGTTACCGAAGTTACGGTCGGTTTGACCACGTTATATGGTGACAAGTACTAAAACTCTTTCAATGAGATAGACATCAGAACCAAGCTGTACACCGATTAATGCTACTCAATGTTTCCAATGAAAGTAAACACAATACAGGTTGGTGCACAAATTGCTGTGCTTCTGCATTGGAAATTCTTAATTGCAAAGCGACCAACATAATTCAATAAACAAAAGCAAGCCCTTTTAAAACATGAGCTAACAAATGTAATTAAAATCTAAACTTAAAAAAATCGACTGAGATACTAGTAGCTCGAAATAAATTACGTACAGGGAAGATTCGCCAGATTTATTGTCAGATCCGCTCAAACTACAGTGATCCTGTGAAAAACAGCACAAAAAATCGGAAAAAATAGGTAAATCGGTAACGCTTGAGATCCTAAATGTTACATTATGTGTATTCGCATGTGCTGGAACAATCGTTAAACTTCCAATTTGCAGTTGTACCCCTTATAATAATATAGTCTTCAAATCCTGTAAATAAAACAATTACTCTCATTGTTGTTAGTCTCTAAAACACAATTGTAATTTTGTATTTCGTTTCCCAATACCGTTTTCAAAAGGCACCGGTAAGCATCTCCTTTCCTACGGACTGAATTGCACGACGTCTCTCTCTGTTTGGCTTTGCCCACTTATTAAATACCCGGGGACTGTGCTTGTACGAAGCAGCTGATTGATTTTTTTTTTCCGTTCGAGATGACCTGCCCAAGGGTTACATTAAGCGCTGTTTTACAATTTGTGGACATGAAAGTACGTTTAAATTACATTCACTCATTTGTAAGATGATGCATCTTGGCGGTTATTGGTTATTACTATAATAACATGTATGATAAAGACTTGATGATATTCTTACCGACCGTGCTGCAGGTTGCCATCACTGAAGACTAGTTCCCATTTTTCATACAATGTATGGTGTTGTTCCTACTGGTGATCTATCAATATATTCAAGTATATGTGGGCACAGATAAATAGGTTGTTCTAAGTGCGTACACGTGACCATGGCTTATATGAAGGGTTGCTCTGTAATCTGTGTACGAGATACCAAATACCGAGTTAAAAAATTCTGAAAGAAGTCGCTGAAAATATTTTAGCTATAATTGTTTATTGTTATTTCAATTCGAAATTAAACATACAATTTTATGTTTAAGTTAAGTTTATTATGATGATCATTTAATTTGAACTCGCTCATGTTTTAATATTTACCGCTATAAAAGTAGTTAAATACTCATATTCTGGCTGCTAAATGTAACCCTGTTTCTCCAAATGTCATCGATGTCTGCTTAAAACTTCGCTTCTGCTTGAAAGTGTTGAAGTCGATATTACGAAAGCTGTTACCATAATTAACGGTCGGTTCGATCAATTTAAATCTTGATTAATGTGAAAACTCTCTCAGTGTCTGAACGAGACATGAGAAGCAAGCATGAACCCACGAATGCTACTAAATGTTGTTAATGAACGCAAACACAATACAACTTCGTCAAAATCTTCTTGTGCTTATGTACATATGTTCGAGTTTTGTTCATTGTAAGGAGAGCAACACGTTATAATGAACAAACGCAAGATAGAAACAATTGAGTTCACAATATAAATACGGTTTTCCAAGAGTGTATAAATTCGCACAATATGGACAACCGTTGGTTTGACGTGGCAGCCGTTCCTTTACAAAACCCCCAAAATATTAAGTAATTCAAAATATATAACTTCACCGTAAAATGTTGCTTAAAACTCATTATATGAATTGATTTGTGAATAGTTTATCGCCTACCTGGCTTGCATGTTGCCTGTGTGTTAGACCAGTTTCCGTTTATCATACAGTGTATTGTCCTATTCCCCACAATGTTATAACCGGGGTCACAAAAGTAAGAGGCGATAGATTGATAGGTTGTTCTCTGCGCGGTCACGTTTCCATGGTCGATCGTGGATGGAGTGTTGCAATCTGTCATTTTAATTATCTAATTATTTATTTTGGCTAAAATTAAGACACTTAGTTTTGATAAAGAGGAAGTAACTATAATTTATTTCAAAAGTGATTCTTACATTGTTTAGGGACAACAACACAAAGCTGTAAAAGAATCGAAATAAAAGAGGTGCAAAAGGAATTGTTTTCCGATTCCACCACAACACAAGACCACACTGTCGCGATACATCGTACCAACGAGATTGACTAAGTAGAAAATAATGTAACCTTCTTCGTAATCGTTGGTAAAGAAAAAAGTCTGCCTTTTGTATTTACGCGGAGTCTTAGTTGGCTTTCGAATATTGGGCTTACCCTTTTAATTCATTTGCATTTTAATTTTGAACATGCCTTTGTTTTGATAGAGTCAAAGGCTGTACTCCGGTATGGAGTTCCTCCATTTTGACCCTTTTCCGAAGATATTTTTTGAGTTTCAAACAGAAACATATAGATACAGTCAATTGAGACAACATAGGATTGTGATACGCAGTACGCAGGTACCTACAATGTGGCATCTATGGATACTCAGTCCTTAAACAAACATTTTATACTTAAAGTTACAGCATGATGAACATTTCAGACCAGATCCCGCTACTACTTTAGTGTCCTGGATCAATTCAAACTTGTAACCAGGATCAAACGTGTGTGTGGCCACTGACTGATGTGTTATTGCCTTATAGGTTAGTCTTTGATTAATATGTGAAACTCATCTACAAACGGAAAAGATGAAAGGCATGCTTTTTATATTTATTTTGTCATCTTGCCAACGCATGTCAATGAACTGTAAGTTGTGTACATACCGACTGGGTTGCAAGTTGTATTTCCTTGTGACCATTGCCCACTGCTCAAACACTGTATGGTGTTGTTTCCTGCCAGGTTATATCCAGAATCGCAAGTGTATGTCGCTACAGATTGATATGTCGTTGCTGTTGAGATCCCACGACCATGAGCTACGACAGGCACAATGCTGCAATCTACAAAGATATCACGTAAGGTATTGAAACTTACGAAACAGTCATCATTTAAGTTAAGTTAAAAACGTTTTCTCTTAAATTTTGATATATTCCGACTGGATGGCACGTTGTCAGTACTCGAGACTAAATTCCCATAAATTGCACACTGTGTGGTATTAGGCCCAGTTAGGATCTACCAAGAGCTACATTTGGATTTAGCTATATACGAGTATATATGAATGTGTCGACGCTGTTGTGTTCATTTTTCCATGAGACAATATAGAAGTGTATAAATCAACGAACACAGTACGCAGAAACCAACAACTTGGCAACAGTCATTTTATACTTAATATCACTGCATGATGCATATATTGTGGACCAACTCCCGCTACTTAAACAAGTGAGTGTTTAATGAATATAACTGGTAGCTGGATACAAATGTGTATGTGGCCACTGACTGATTTGATGTTACATTAATTTCACTCGTCCATGATAAATGATTAAAGCTCTTCGACTATTGGAATACAGGTAAGGCATGAACGTCTTTAAAAAATACACATATTCATCTCGCCAGCTTGTGTCAATGAATTGTAAATTGTGTACATACCGACTGGGTCGCAAGTTGCATTTTCTTGAGACCAATGTCCACTGCTCATACACTGAATGGTGTTGTTTCCAGTCAGGTGATACCCGGAATCGCAAGTGTATGTCGCTACGGATTGATATGTGGTTGTTGTTGCGGTCCCATGACCATGCGTCACGACAGGTACAGTGCTGCAATCTATAACAATATCACGTTAAGTATTGAAACTTAAATGCTACAAACAGGTATACGTAGATTTAAACATTTAACAGAACAGATGCAATCTGAAGCTACGTAAAAGAGCAGCAGTGAACTTGTGTACTGTAAATGTAAAATATTTGACCAGTAAATTGCTGGATGGTACGTTGCCTGTACACGAGACTTATTTACGTAAATGTTTTACAATGCGGTATTTGATTGTGTCAACGTTTTCCTATAATTGCATAATGTACGGTATTTAATCGTGTCAGTTTTTCCAATAATTGCACACTGTTTGGTATTTGATATTGTCAGTTTTTCCATTAACTGCATACTGTACGGTATTTGATTATGTCAGGGCCCCCGTAAATTGCACACTGTACGGTATTTGATCGTGTCAGTTTTTTCATTAATTGCACATTGTACGGTATTTGATCGTGTCAGGACCTCCGTATATTGCACACTGTACGGTATTTAAGAATGTCTAGGTTTTAGTTATATGCTCACTGTACGGTATTTGATCGTGTCATGGTTGTCTTTGATTACATATTGTACGGTATTTGATGTGCTAGGGTTGTCGTTGATTGAACACTGTACGGTATTTACGCATGTCTAGGTTTCTAGGTTTTGCATGCATGTATCCATCCATGGGATAATTCAGGAGCTGTCCCATAATATGTTGAAAATGAAGTTCAAGTTACATTTTCAATCATAAACTGTACATATAATGATCAAATATATGTTAATCGGTTATCTCAAAATTATTCATTTACCGACTGGATAGCACGTTGCATGTACTTGAGACCACGTTACTTCCACAACTTACTGTATCTTTTTCTATTATTTACACATCTAGTTACATTAGTTTTCTCACCTTTATAGCACGAAGCATTTAACGCGGACCAATGCCCGGTATTCAGACACTGAATGGTACTGTTCCCACTGATCGTGTACCCAGTGTCACAAGTGTATGTTATTGCAGAAGAAAATGTCGTTGGCGAAGGGGACACGCGTCCATGAGGAGTAGACGGTGCTGTTCCGCAATCTTTAAAACAAAATCGTGTTATTGAAACATAAAATGTCATAGTAATGGTAACTAATTTAGTTTTGAATTAGTTACAACATCTTGCTGTTGCTCGAAGTCATCGATCTCACTGAAGCTGGTACGATACTTTTCACGCACCTTTCTTTTTTGTTAATTATAATGCATATTTCGACATGATTTCGTTAGATATCGAGCCCAGTAAAAGTGTTTTGGATAATTAATAACCATGGACAAAACCCTAATAGGAGCCCAGTTGAAAACAAATCCTGTAAAATCTTAAATGTATTATTTTAATATTTTGTCTGGAATGAGAACATATTGTTGTATGTCGCATTTGACAATGTAAAATATTCATGAACAACAGTATGTATAATTGTAGCATATTCAAAAGAGACGTGAAAAAAATGTAGAGACATATGTTATGCTGAGTGAATGTCCCAAACAGAATGTAAAAGTACGATGTACTATGGCTAAATTGCGAGTAGAAATCCTAATTATGTATATTTACACATCAACTTCCGTTCCTTAAATGAACTGCCTTTCGGAAATTGCGTTCATCAATCGATGAACGCAACATCTTCGGATAAGTTCGGATCGTAATTCATTGCATAACAATACATGCAAGCTATTGATCTTGTTATTGGTTGTATTGTGTCTGCAAGTCCCGTAAAATATAGATCAACATTTTTAAAGGTGTAAGTTTATTATATTTTAAATATATTGGTACCAGAAGTGTTTTAATTTTACGTTTTAAAGTGATTTCAAGTGGTTGATCTTTTCCCGCGTTATTGTGACGTCATTTGAAAAAAATGTTTCCGGTTATAGTCGGGTCGTTCTATTTACAGAATGGGTAAGAACGGATTACTGAAAGGTTTTCTTAAATGAAATGAAGTATTTTTTTAACAATTTTTGAATGAAATAATGAACTATTGGTGTAAATATAAGGAATGAATTGCGGGGTTGATGTCATTATCGGGGATATGAACGCAATTGGGTTGGTCAAAGTACGCGTGGAGTCCTTCGGACTCCACACACATTGACCAACCCAATTGCGTTCATACCCCGATAATGACATCAACCCCGCAATTCATTCCTTAAAAAATTCATTGTAACTGATAACATCAATAGGCACGCGTGCAATATTAACTTTGGCTGTTAACGAGGTGAAATGAATCTTTGAAACAGACAGTTAGTTTCTGTGTATTAGTTGACTGAAAAAGATATAAAATAACAGTAAAATGTAGTTTTTCAAAACATTGCCAAGTTGTACGCGAACGTCATTTTGGACGTGACGTCGATTGAAATGTGTCCCAGCCCTGTGCGCGCTGATTCCGTTTGATTCGGAATTGTGTGTTTGTCTTTAAGCGGGGTCTTAGTTTGATTTTTGATAATGGTCTTGTCCATAATTTTCTTTTGCATTATTTTTAATTTAATGCCTTTGTTTTGATAGAGTTTTGTAAAGTATAAACATTCTGTGTTGACATTCTGTGTTTACATTCTGGTATTGGATTTCTTTTCCTTTAGAAGATACTTTTTTGAGTCTCAAACAGTAACCTATAGATACAGTCAATTGAGACAAAGGATGGCCATGAGCCGTATGCAGATACCTACAATGTGGCATTGAAGAGTACAGTCCTTTAACAAACATTTTATACTTAAAGTCACTGCATAATGTATATTTCAGACCAGCTCCCGCTACTTAAACACTACTAAAGCGTGCTGGATCAGTTCAATCGGTTGCGGAATCAACTGTGTATGTGGCCAATGACTGGTATGTTGTTACATTATACTCGTCTTTGATAGATGATTGATGGTCTTCTTTAATCGGGATAGAGGTAAGGCATGCATATCCTTACAATTGTTAGCTATTTATTTTGCAAATACATGTCAATGAACTGTAAGTTGTGTACATTTCCTTGAGACCATTGTCCACTACTCAAACACTGTATGGTTTTGTTCCCACTCAGGTTATATCCAGAGTTACAAGTGTATGTTGCTACAGATTGATACGTCGTTGTTGCTGAGGTCCCATTACCATGAGAAATTGCAGGCACTGCACTACAATCTATAACGATATAACGTGGGGTATAAACACCTAAACGTTACATAAAGATATAGGTAGTTTATAGTTGATTGCTTTACTAAGTAATTTACCAAAGGCTGGTAACAGGTAGGTAACAGTCACCTTGAGAGAACGAGTGGGGCTACGGGTGTTTAAACATGTAGATATGATATATTCTAGTGGATATATAAACGTAGGGATGGAGTAAAATATGAATAAATATTGTCGTAGATAATGCCCTTGTTATCTATATTACAATGCTGAAAGGTTATCTTAATATTAACCTCAGCTTAGGACTATTTTATATGTAAATATAAAAACATGATATATAACAGATATAGCTATGAAGAGTATTCATTAAAATTAACAAGTTTTGTCAAACGTCATAGCTGAAATATCTTGAAAGTGTTAATGACAATTGTTTCATAAACTGTTAAGAAATACAGATTTTCATTGTCAAGCTGAATAAACTTTTTTAAACCTGTGCATTTATCATTTGAATAGAAACAACGTTTTTATCGCACAACTCATGCACAATCATAGTAAACTAATGATCATGAGCAGTAGCTTCCCGAATGATATTTAGGAGTAGAAGAGGGATGAAAGTGATTAGTTCTTAATTTAATATGATGCTACTGCTGCTGCTGCTGCTACTACTGCCACTACTACTACTAGTTCAACCACCACCACCACGACCACCATCACCTACACCACCACGACCACTACAACTACTTCTTCTACTACTACTACTACCACTACTACTACTACTACTACTACTACTACTACTACTACTACTACTACTACTACTACTACTACTACTACTACTACTACTACTACTACTATAACTACCACTACCAATACCACTACCACTACCACTACCACTACCACCACTACCACTACCACTACTACTACTACTACTACTACTACTACTACTACTACTACTACTACTAAAACTAGTAATAGTACTACAACTACTACTATTACTACTACTACTACTACTACTTCTACTACTCATACTACTAGTACTACAACAACAACAACAACAACAACAACTACTACTACTACTACTACTAATACTAATACTGCTAATAATAATAACAATAATTATTATTATAATAATAATAATAATGATAATAATAATAATAATAATAATAATAATAATAATAATAATAATAATAATAATATATTCTTCGCTTTCACTCGACTATAATTACCTATTAAATCGCAGCCAAGAATGTGATCCCACTGTCCACTCCTGCACACAGATGTATTTTTACCGTTGCTTATAAACCCATCATCGCAGAACACCTCAGCATTGCATGGGTATTTAACATTGCCGTTATTAACCGTTAGAGGTGGGCAAACTGTAAATATATAAATCTTACTTGTGCATCTTATGTACACAATATTGTAAACATACTATTTTAGATAAAAAAGCAGAACACAGTATACTGGGACCTTTTTCCGGTAAGCAACACTCCGAACAATAACCTAAGGGTAAATACTTGAAAGTAAGGCGAGACGTAGCCAAACCATTCTGTAAAATGTTCAGAGTTTTCCCTTTAAATAACCACATTTCTTTGCCCCACCTTGTAAACGCCTTAGATATTTACTTCCCCATCATACAGATGCGGACATAATGCGATCTAGATATACTTGTTAAAATATTGAATATTGCTTCACTACTACTGTCCATGTCGGCCTTCTAAAGGAGTGCACAAACAAACGATATTTTGAAGGCTACCAAAATACCTTCGGAAAACTGAATATCGTCCAGAGCAACAAAGCCATATCTAACGTCATCAGATTTGAATGTGACCTGCAGATAAAATCATGTTATTCATTCATTGGTTGAAAATTTGTTGTTTTAAAGGTTAATAACACAACAACCATTGGATCTTTAAAGACGTACTCGCCTATTCCATTATGGATGACAGGAGTTGGAATACATCTTATTATAACTGTTAATATTAAAAAGTATAACACCTTTTCGTTATAATTAAGAAAGCAGATCGGAACGGAAATCAGATAAAGCTTGTCAGACTATGTAAATAAACGTCACAATGCAAATTAAAGTTTTGAGTATCATCTCACAAAACAGCCCGGAAAAAACAACATGTCTTATATCTTGTTTAGGTTTAATATTTGGCGTATTCAATGGATGTACATTTTCTTACATGTTTAGGTACGTTTTGGAACAAATCAAATTATATGTGTGGATACAATTTAGTTCCAAAACTGTCTGCATTCACATGCAAAAGAGAAACAAGGCTATGAATTATGCAGATTCCAAAATGTTTGACACGATCCAAACAACACTATTGTGTAGTAAGAGGTCTCAATTCGTTACCAGGCAGCGGAATCAATGGTATGTAAAGCAAATAAATGCAGTTTAATACTATATAAATGGTTTCATATGAATTGGGTGTTTGTATGGTAACATCGGTCCCCTTATTCAATGAACGCATTTTCCTGTGTATTATACTATCATACCACTTGTCTACAGAATGAGCATTAAAGTTTGGCGGGGTGGGGGTGGGGGGCTAAGTTATTTGGATAGTCAAACAGCTATAAATGCAATTCTATATTACCGTAAAATTGCTTGTCATATTTATTTTCAAGCATCCGTCTTTCCAGTTCCGAATACGGCCCGTGTTGTTCCAAACATCCATCGATATACCAGAAACCGTTCTTGTCTCAAGATGAAGAGAGGATATGCTTGCGGGAAATGAGTATGCAAATGTAACTATGTAGTTTCCCCTTGGAATATCAGGCGAAGACACGGCGTAAGTTGCATTGGAAGTAGTTTTTGCAGAACGTAACAACGCATAATAATCGTCATCTAAAGAACAAAATCGCCATGACCCTTACAGTGACATCAACAATGCCACAAACATAAATGTAATGAGTTAAAATCATCAAATACGTAAATAGTAACATATTAGCGTTAATTTCCTTCTGACAAGTAAGTCACAAATCTTAACTCGAGCCAAGGCTGCCAACGATAGGGTCTAAAGGTAAAATATATGATAAAAGTGAATGGCAGAATTGATATGTAGTAAACCTCTATTATAATTCGCTACATATATAGTCGGGGCTTTTGTCATAGCCGGTAAACGCGACGGACGCTGATTTTTCCCACTGAAATTCCCCATTTACAGAAAATAAATTCAACAAAAAGCAAAATATTTTGAACAAACAAAAACCCAAATTAGTTTCAACTTAACAGTATTTGTATTTGTAAACAAGGCCATGATCGTAAATTTCCCGTTTAATGTCGTGATGCACCAACGGATGGTCGTTCTGTAGGACAAGCAGCCTCGTTCTGGGCATAATCTCTACTAAATATAAAAGTGGAAATCAAAACCTGCTCTGAAATTAGTTAAATAATAAAACGAATTTGGCCCTGAATTTGGACTCATCTATTGTACAACAAAGTCATCAATGTCCTAAAATGTTATTCTATACAGTTACATTTCAAAGCACGAACGTTATATTGAAACATGAAAAACAGTTTAGAGAATATAACCAGCACATGTCATTCATATCACTACGGCGATTTGAGCTATATTACACAGCTTAACTGGAAGCCATGACACCACTTTGGTGGCTGATTCTGTATATCCTTAATTGGCATGTTCATTAATATTTAAACTTGTTTGATGTCACTTGTCTAATAGCCAGGTTTCGTTAAATTACGGGTATTGTTTATAGTTCCCGACGATATGTCCCTTATCAACATGTGACGCGTGAAAAGTGTCATCGCGTTCACGCATCTGGCATAAGGGATCAATCGTTCTAAATACTTATGTGAAAAACTACAGAAACAAGGTCAGTAGCAAAAAGTTTAAACATAAACCCGTTTTAATGGTACTGGGTAAACTGGGTGTTTAAACCAGTTTACATGCACAAACCCCACTCTTATCCCAACAAACAAGACAAGCGAATATATAAAACAACACCGTTGTAGACAAAAGGTTTTTTATCAAACAAAAATCGTCGAATACTCTAATACCTATTTTGACATTCGAATATCAACGTTCGATCGATTAAAGTTTTCGTTATAGAAGCTGCGGATTTGAGTCCCGCGCAGGGCATTCCATACTTTCTTATAGTTTTGATCTTGATATGTTTGTTTACCTGTTCGAAAAGGTATATCCATAACTGGAGGAAAATAAATGTAGATGTACAATATCAAAGATCTTTCAAATTTTAATATTAAAACATTATAGCGAAATAATATGTACTATTTAGGTTCAGAGACTGGAGTTGTTGGCTCATTCTCTCCTTCTTTATTTGCTCTCCTAAATTATTTAAGGTTTGTTTTTAGATTTGTAGTTCATGTGAATTTCTAATTTCTGATGGTTTTTATATAATGCCACAAAAGCCACTTCGTTATCATAAATAAGTTGAGTTTGTGGTTTCTTTTAGCGTTTAATTTACCTCCAACTTTGTTTTTGATATTTATATGGTTCGTTCATAACAATATCCGTCAGTTCATTTGAATAAATGGCACTTTTCACTTCCTATTCTGGTTTTGTTAATTGCTCGAAACATATGAACTCGACTCATAATTGTATATAAAAAAATACCGATATTTATATGCTATTTTTATTGTGATATAGATATTCTAATGTAGATGTTAAGGGGTTTTGGACTCAGTAACCTCGATCACCAAGAGGTTTTCTTTGACTTAATTACTGCATCGACAACATATGCATGCATAACTGTCATCAACAACCTCAGCATTGTTGTATACTAGTATATGTTGTATTAAAAATACATGTATCATACTGTTTATAACGGAGGAATAAACGAAAATTGTTTGCCCTCTTTCTGTTATTGTATGGTCGCAATATATGGTTGAAAATTAGGAATAAAAAGTATAGGCTTAACACATTTGTTTTTAAATCTACAAAATTATGTAAGTACCGTTATTCATAACAACGAATTTAACAACGGGCGACATTTTGCTTAAATAAATACATTATTACTGTTATAATATTAATAATATGTTTGATCTTACCGACTCCAGATTCCATCAATTGAACAACGCGGGTTGGACTCGCGTTGAACTCTGACTTGCCCTCGACAACCTCCCATGGCGGGTCTAGCGTGTATCCGCACGTGTCATTTTTGGCAAATGAACAACTGGGCAAAGAGACTGCGGCGGCTGCTGTAAAATATAAATGAACACATATATGTACACAAGGAAACTACTTAAAATTGTGGTTCAAATTAAATTTATAAATAGAATATGGGACATGCCAAAAATATTGTTGTTTTCAGCACTTTACATACAAAACGGTCTATTATGATGTTTTTCAAAAAATTGTTAGACCAGGGTTTGAATCAGCATTTGCCTAATAATTGACACGCTTAATATTTTAAAGCTCATAGCATTTAAATCAGTCACTAGTTCAAATGAAAACAACTACACACAAAAAAGTTCTTCGTTCTTAAGAAAATTAAATGATAATAAAAGTATGGATGCTTGTCTAATTTTATGATTAATCCGGCAGGGAATCATTAGAGCCACCACAACTGTTTTGCAATTTCTCCAAAGTGTCTTCTGTTGTGGTACCAGCTAGTTGCAAAATGGACATAGAATTGAGCAAGGTCTGTTGATTAACAGTTTTAAAGGTTACACGCGTACAATACAAAAAAAAACATTGTGATAAATAATTAACATAGACACGTCTTCAATATGTTTCTGGTATTCTTCAGTGATAACTATTAACTGTTTTTACTTATGTTTATCTTATTTGACAATTAGAATGTGATTAAGATTATCATGATATAGCTTACCGGATCTCGGAATGCTATCCAAGACAACAATAATAATGGCCATTTGGTATGTTTTAATTAAACACATACTTTGTGAAGTTTAAAGTAGCTTTTATAAAGTTAAAAATTGTTAATATTCCTTTCGAGCATGTGCTCGTTTTGAAGTCCGTATCTCATGAAGTGTGAGTAATCTTCCCGAAATTGATAGTTTGACGAAAATGCAATTCCATGGTGATAACCTTTTAATCCCCTCATATTTTGGTTGATAATTGTGACGTCGAATGATAGTTATATGTACTAATTTCGTAAAAATCGGATTCGTCATTTCAAACATGTTTTATTTCTCATGCAAGCAATCTATCCAACAACTTATGGTATTATTCGAGCCCTGTCCTATTACATTTGATAATCATGCTCTGTTACTCAACATACAGATTCTAACGCATATAGCCACCTCTCTCCCCCCTAGCTCAACTTATGCAGCTTTATGCGTTTTTTAACATTTTTCTATCTGCATTCAGTTCACTTGCTGTCAAATATAAACTACAACAACATACATAGTATACGCCATATAAGTTTTTACAGCAATGAATACTCCCTAATTCTTTAGTTAACATCAGCAAGAACAACAAATCGTCATCGATGATACCATTATCATGTTGTTGATTATAATCATAACTGTCATAAAAATTATCAGCATAATCGCTTTATGTGTCAAGACGCAACGCATTGAACTCCCTTTGGCTCTAGGTGTCAGGACACACCACATAGAACATCCTGGAGATCGATGAGTCAGTACGCAGCGCAACTCCGTGAGGATCAATGAGTGATGACGTAACATATATAACTCCCTTGTGCTCTAGGTGTCAGGACGCAGCTCATAGGACATCATGTAGATCGATGAGTTAGGACGCCTCGCATGGAACGCCGTGTGGATCGACGAGTCAGGACGCAACGCGTATAGCTCCCTTCGGCTCTTGGTGTCAGGCGCAAGGAATATAACTTTCTAGAGCTGTTTAAAGAACTCGTTGGAGAATGGGGGGGGGGGTAAAAAGTGTTTGTCATCTCATGAAATCACATAAGCACAGTCCGGATATGGGATGGGCATAACATATTAAGAGTAGTAAATAACACTACTGAATACAGAGCGGTTTAAGACTAAGCGGAATTGTATAAAACCCCTTGTCATACCTTTGATTGCATATTTATCTAATAAAGAGTGTAGAACAACAGGTAGTAAAATCAAAGCATTCAGTTAAATGTAAAGTGAGTTTCTTAAATGTACTTGGTGTCCACTTTACCCAACCTTATGATAACAATGACAGACCTAGATGCAGGGCCACCTACGACTTCATTTTGAGAACTACGGTCACACAAGGCAACTCATATTTCAAAGCCATTGCAAGACTGTTTCATCATGTCGCTGTTTTAATTATTTTAAATTGGATATTACTATGGATTATCCAGGTTAAATACCAGATCAAAAGAAAGCTGATCCGATTATATGACACTAAAGCCCGATGGTTTTGAGCCGATTGCGAAGTAACTTAAGGTAGCTTACTATTCTAGTCTTACCCAGGTTGTGATAGCTATTATTCAGGTTAGGTAAAGCAAAAATGTATATGCTTAAGGTCATTGATAAGTTTATACGTGGATGTGATGGATAAAAAATAAGAATGTTTCTTCTTTGCAGTGTGACATTAAAGTAATATTAACAGCGAAATATTAACTACTAAAAATACACATAATTATGAATTTTTCAGGTGGCTATTTATCTATTCGATCTTACTGTTATCTCAGACGTTATACATGCAAATGTCAGATAAGTCAGAAAAGGAAGTTATTTGGCAGGAAGGTAAATAGGTAGGAATAGCTCCATACTGTCGATCAACGTTAGTTATCTAATGTCCCTTATTTTTTTCTTTTGATTCTTTCGAATGATTTGCTGTTACCAGGAATTCAATAAGCGGAATATGTTAACATTCGGAAGACCCTTATCTTTTACATACTTCGCCGACGCCATGTTTGTCATTGATATATTTATATATATAAACTGACGCAATTCCTACCTTTTTGTGTGCATATAAATGTTTAAGGAGACATTTTCCACGGACAACTTTTATAGATTTGCGGCAACTGTCACTGTTATTTTTATGCAGCCTGCTTCACTTGCTCAAATGTACCAGTGATGTGCCGATTCATGCGACTGGCTGGAATCGGCAAGAAATACGTTGGCCCTTTGCCACTCACTGTTGTATTTATCCATCTAACTAATACGACATATATTATAGGATCAAGTATTTCGATTCAATAGGCAAGACCTCTTTCGAATATTTCTTATGTTACAACTTTCATCAATTGATGTTAGCAATTCAATTGCGATAACACGATACATTACACGGTCTAGAAGTGTTGCTTGGCATGCTGTCATGTTCACAGTGGCTTGATGACAAAGGCTCATTAAAGTCACAATAAATAATTTCAACCAGCCAAAATTATATTTTATACATACTTGAACATATTATCAATATAATACATTGCCATAAACATAAAATGAGGTTTGACAAAATTAAAAAATACCCTTTACTGTAATATGAAACATATTACAGTATAGGTTATTTTTGAATTTTGTTTTGTGACTTAAATGAGCCTTTGTCATCAAGCCACTGTGGTCATGTTCAAACTCATTCCACTTTTCTAAATGACAGCTCACTATTTACACGAAATAAAACTGCTACCACTCGTTCACTAAATATTACGTTCACTCGTCCACGCAACCAAGTATCCACTCAACCATTCATCAACTTAACCACTCATCAGCTCATCAACTTAACCACTAATCATCCAAACCACCCATTAACTCAGCCAATCATCAACTCAACCACTCATCAATTTACCCACTCATTAACTCAACCTCTCATAATCCAAACCACTAATTAAATCAACCACTTATCAACTCAACCACTCATCAACTCAATCCCTCATCACCCAAACCACTCATCAACCCAACCACTCATCAACTTGACCACTTATCAACTCAACCTCTTATCATTTAAACCACTCATCGACCAAACCACTCATCAACCCAACCACTCATTTACCCAACCACTCATTAACCCAACCACTCATCAACCAAACCACTAATCAACTCGACCACTCATCACTCCACCACCCATCAACTAAATTACTCATCAACCAAACCATTCATTAACTCAACCACAAATCAACCAAACCACTCATCAACTTAACCACTCATTAACTCAACCTCTCATCATCCAAACTACTCATCAACTAAACCATTCATCAACTCAACCTCTCATCATCCAAACCAATCATCAACCAAACGACTCATCAACCCAACCACTCATCAACCAAATCACTCATCTACCCAACCACTCATCAACTCAACAAATAATCAACCCAACCACTCATCAACCAAACCACTCATCAACCAAACCACTCATCAACCAAACCTCTTTTAAACCAACCACACATCAACCCAACCACTCATTAACTCAACCACTCTTTAACCAAACCTCTTATAAAACAAACCACTCATCAACCCAACCACTCATCAACCAAACCACTTATCAACCCAACCACTCATCAACTCAGCCATTCGTGTAATCGGAAATCGGGTATTCTATAACCATGACATCAAAATAAAACGTTTTGGAATGCAAGAATTTCGAAAAACGTTAGAAGTATTGTGTGCTTGTGTTTTTGTAGTTTTATGCTGTTCTTCCATGTTTCTTGATTGTGATTTTTAGTTTTTGTGTTCTATGTCTTTGGTGTTTACCCAGTGCCATTAAACCGGGTTAATGTTTAAACGTTTTGCTACTGAGCTTGTTTCTGTAGTTTTGCACATAAGTACTGTTCCTGCCAAGGTGCTAGGAAAGACTTCATCTATTTGAATCCACACGACGTATTTCGACATCCAATCTATTTTGTTACATTGTGACAGCGGATCAAATTTTGAGCACTAACTTACAAATCGCCAAACGAAAAAAATCAATAACTAAATACAGTATGATTTTCAAACGAGATGCAGGTACCATATTGATTCAGTTTCATACATAACAAGACGTGAGTTTAGTGTGACGTGTCTCAATGTGAATAACTCACATGAAAGAAGTTAGTAAACGGTATGTTCAAGTGACTTTGGCGTTAAATAATTGCACAATATGTGTTTCCAACTACTATGATGTCTACCCTTACGAAATAATACCAAACAATTCCGTAGGTTCAACACAATAGGTAGTCATTTAAATTTAAGTGTTCTTAATGTTTATGTATGCAAAAGTAGGTGTTTATCGTCAAAATTCAAACTCATTCTTTATATCCAACTTTAAGCGTTTGTCAAAAGATAGTTACGCTATTTTAAGAGGCAGAAGTGTCTTAGATTTGTTAAAATTGCCTTCCAAAGAGATCGGAGGTAAACTATTTAGGTCCTGTTTTGTTATACACTAGAATTCCCTTATCAAGGAACTGTACATTGAATCTATGCTCAATGATTTTGCGTTATGGTACAACAGATTATACTCCAGGTAGAGGATTGTAGATTATTGAAATAGGCCCTTGATTTGAAAGAATTGTGAATACATAGTCTGTTTACATTCATATTTTGTACTTCTTTTTTAAATTGAACTACTGCGCTCGATTTCAAAACATGTGTTAATATTCTATTGTCATGAACTGAATGTTTGATCGACCATACTTTATGGCTTTTTAAAGTTGGTTACTTTAGTAAAATTAAAAGTTTCAATTAAATAGCACCTTTGTATTTAACTACATACAAATTTTAAGAGGCGATCGCGGCTTATGTTTAAACCAAGGTAATATTTCACGTATAAGGAAATCTATCTTTTTTCGCCTAATCTATGAGGAAGACAATTTGAGTTTTTAGCAATATTGGCAAGTCATTCCAGATAATATAAAAGCATTAGCTTGAAATCAGATATACAACCTATCTGATAAAACATGATATACTAGCATTCTTGCATTGCGCTCTTGTGTTCAAAGAAAATACAACGACAAGCTCTCATGACATGACAACTACATTAATGCCACTGGCACGACCTTTTCTCTGTGAGTTGCAGCGAGGCTATAACATACAAGTGTCGTTATATTTTTCGTGTTGTGAATCGCCAACTGAACTATATGGCCTTCTCAGCAATAATACAGTTTGACTGACTTATCATCAAGTGTACTCAGAATTCCCATTCTAACCCAATTTGTATTAGGTGATCTAAGAGGGTTAACAATGCGATGAGACCAAGACTGGTGTTTTCATAATTTATAAATATATAAGGATACTTTTGACATTTCTTCAACAATTACTATCACTCTAATGATATATGAAATACGCGAGAAAACAAACATCCGTGTCTAAATGTAATTAATATTGGAGTAGAATTGTTATTGGCAACTTATTACCGCAAAAAACGACTTATTAATATGGTGACCACAAATGAAATTCGAACGCGGAACAATTTCCAGTAAAATATACATGACAGTTGTCCGAAAAATCTGTTAAGTGCATAACATACATTTTATCAATAAGTTCATTAGTTTCTGCTTGCAGAAAACATAATTCACTAGACTTGAAGTAGGTTTAATTTTCAACGATCTGCAAAAAGTAAGGTTACCCACCTCTAAACAACCGTTGAGAATACAAATAAAAAAATAATATCACACTTTAAGTAAGATAATATTTACAAGACGTAAGTAAAATCAGCTCATATCTCTGTGTTGAGAAAGCAATAATATACAAGTGTTGCATTCAGTGTGGGTCCATATATCTTTTAATTCTGTCATTTAAGTTTAAATTGATTTTTTCTGATAAAAGTGACTCACTTTCAAAACTGGTTGATGGCTGCTTTCATCTATATTGTTTACTTAGTTGAACATTATTGAACTACGTTAAACATTTTAGACATGCATTTCATTAGAGACAGTTTAAAAGAGAGAACATAACACCAATCGTTTATGCATATGTTTGCGTGCCATATCTTGGTTGAACTCTTTAATGCGATCTATCACTCAGAATCGATACATTTAGAAGTAGCCAGAATATCAACAAAGGCCCTAGTATTTGTCATTGACGCAAAACGATAGATACATAACGAACAAAGCAATAAACACAGACCACAGAATGCTCCACAGCTACGTTGAATGGTCGGCGAAACTTGAGTTCACAGTGGAATTTCACAATTTATTAATCCTTATGTTTCTCCATCAATAGTACAAGTTGCGACCAAGGATGGAGCAACGCGTCAATATAACAAACTGAAAGGGACCCTCCAAATTGTAATGACCATCTTGAATATCTTTCTTAAAATATAAGAAGCAATTAAATTGAATATTACATTTATTGCTCGGAAACCCTTTTTAAAGAAATTACGCAAGCACCTGCAGTATTGAACTTAAAGCGTTCTTACAAAAGCAAATATGATGATGACATACCTAGTAAATACACATACGACGGAGGACGACACAGTGCATGCTTAATGATAATGGCGATTTTAATCACGACGCTAACCATATAAAACGCAAATTCATCGTTATCAAATCGGTGAGAGAGAGAGAGAGAGAGAGAGAGAGAGAGAGAGAGAGAGAGAGAAAGAGATGATGAGGGGGGGGGGAGGGAGGAAGAGAGAGATAAAAAAATCCGATTACCTTCCTTCCTGGCGCATGGGTTTTGGGATAGAATGTTCACGTATGTAGGTCTTTAACTGACAGGGGTATCGCTATAATATACTGTGTATTCAGGAACTTGTCCGGGCGCATTTTCTCCATAAAAATACACGTGCGCACACAACTATGTAAACATTTTCAACAGTGTGCATAATCAGTTATATCTCCATAGCTATATGACAAATGTCCGATTTGCCATACTAAATATGCCGGAGTAGAATCTAGGATCAGGTGAAAAACACATTATAATTTATTATTGATCTGATGCAATTATTCACTCAAAAGTTTTAGGGTAAGGTGCAATTCGAAATAACAAATATATTTTTTTTTTGATTTCCTGATTTAAATATGAGTACCCGGTCAGTTTATTTCTACTGGATAGAGCCAAGTGTCACCATACTCAGATAAGCAGGCGTATGCGCAATGGTGGCTTTTGAAATTTTTATATTGAGGTAACAAATCTCGATTAGAAAAACGTCTACTTTCTGATCAACCTAGTGTTAGTTTGCATTTATAAATCTTTCGGGGCTTGAAAAGAACATCACTTATGCTATGTTTCTACATCTTGTTTCCTTTTCTATGATATTTTCTTCAATTTTGACGATAAAGTTCATTGAAAAAATAGTATTATACTGCAAATTATACTCATGGAAATATTTTCCCTAAACGAACCGCCTTATTATATTTACAGTATCCACCAAGCAACAATATCTTTTTATTTGATAATTGCTTTTTTCTGATTAAAATTTTCGTATCCATTGAATAAATTCGAACCATAAAGTGTTCAAATATTGATTTGATTCGAAATTTCGAATGTCGCCATAAGGACATGTACATACACAATTATTTTTCCATTTGAGCTGTACAAAATAAATATCTTTATAAAATGTTATATTTGTTCAAATTGAACTAGTAAAACATGACAAGATAACGATATTCATGTGTTCGTTCAAATATTAAAACAATAATCTTATCTGTGAACTAGGATTGAGATCCGTTTGAAAATAGGGTCAAAGCAATGATAAACGGACATGTTTGAAACTGATTAAACAAACTAAATCGTTGTTATCACTTCCAATCAGAAAATAAAGGCGTGTGTGAATTAAACTAGTGTGAGGACAATCATTTATCAATAATTTGGTATCTTGTAATTATTTCAAATAAACAATGGATAAAAACATAATTAAAAGGTTTATCAAACTGGCGTGGTTATGGACGTTTATTGAAGGTATCTTACTTTATATGCATAAACTCGTGCTTTTCGTAAAGATGACAACGAAGATAATAACTTAAATAAGTCATCAATATGTCACCAAAAGGAGTGTAACTGGGATTGTAATTCAGTGTGTTTGCAACATGGATTCTATTTAAAGTCGGTCGATTACCACAACAACATATGGCAAGTTTCATTAACATGCTTATCAGAAAAGCTGATTGTGAAGTGTTTCACTTTCCTTAATCAAGGAAGTTAAATATTTACGAAAAATATAAAATTGTTATTGCAGGGGCATTGACCTGCAGCGGCGGTTTTGGTAGCGTGTTTCAACGCGTTGACAACGGAAGCTGTTCGTTTACAAACAACGACACTTGTGGATACACCATTGAACCGCCATGGAAACCATTTGGTAAAGGTAAGACTAACATGCGGCGTAAGAAAATAGTTTCATCTTGAATGTTTGAATAGACTGCACAATTTATATACTATTCAAAATTTGCTAAGAATCACCTGAAATTATTTTGGTAAGAATTTAAATGACATATATATAGTTTATAAATGTAAATATATAATTAGACAATCGGTTGCTGGAAACTGTCAATGTTGCGATAGTCAAAAACAGTTTTGTCAGTTTAAATGAATCTTAAATATCATTTCTCTTTGATACAACATATAAATATACACGTAAATTATAATTGAAAACTTATAACAGCTAAACGGACTGAAATGTTACTAAAAATAAAGTAAAAAACAACAACAACATTTTATGACTCATTAAGTAATCATACTTGGGTTGTGGTCATTGTTATTATTAATTGATGAACACATTTGGTGAAAATTGTGGTAGATCGAGTAGTAGTGGAAGCAAGAGGACCTCGGTCAATGGTATTATGAATTTGCATGTCATAAATATGAACATTTAGAATCTTTCACAAGTATACTCTAAAACTACATGATGTCTTCTTCACATGATTGAAACTTGCAAATACAATCGAATCACTTTAAGATTCCTTAAAAAACATTTTCGAAATTGATTTATTGTTTTTACTGTAATAAAAAAAACAGCAAATGATATTTTAATCATTTAAACAGTATACAATTTTGGTAAATGCAAGCCTTAAAAACGTTAATGCTACGCCACTAACGCTTTTCGGCACAACAGAACATTTTCTGTCAAATTTTGAAGCATTTTTTAACATTTTAACAATAGAATGCTTTGTGCAATTTCTGATGATGTTTTATCAAAGGCTCCAGCATTATCTTTCAATTTCACAAGAAATTAAATCTTTTCCATATCTGACGTTGTAAAACGTGAAGGAATCGCATTTAAATCAACCAAGAGAAAACGCTTTTATAAACCTAATAAATACAAAAACGTACTGTACATTTGAAAAGATAATTATAATACTATGTAAAAAAACTGCAAAGCGACACAAATAAAAACTATATTGAAAAGTTTAACTCCATACGAAATGGCCACTTTTTAAAAAAGGAAGAAGACATACTACACGCACTTTATGCACAAATATCAACAGCATCTAAATATTTGTAATTTTGATGTAAGCCCGACATTGATTTTTTAACTCGTTGTTAAAATGCAATTCGGCTGATTACCCTCTTGATTTCGAAAGATGTGCATTTCTATGGCACTTCATACATTTCCTTCGAAAGATGTGCATTTCTACGGCACTTCAAACATTTCCTTCGAAGATGTGGATTTTTATGGCACTTCATACATTTCCTTCGAAAGATGTGCATTTCTATGGCACTTAATACATTTCCTTCGAAAATGTGCATTTCTATGGCACTTCATACATTTCCTTTGAAGATGTGCATTTTTATGGCACTTCATACATTTCCTTCGAAAGATGTGCATTTTTATGGAACTTCATACATTTCCTTGGAAAGATGTGCATTTCTATGGCACTTCAAACATTTCCTTCGAAGATGTGCATTTTTATGGAACTTCATACATTTCCTTGGAAAGATGTGCATTTCTATGGCACTTCAAACATTTCCTTCGAAGATGTGCATTTCTATGGCACTTCATACATTTCCTTGGAAAAATGTGCATTTCTATGGCACTTCATACATTTCCTTCGAAAGATGTGCATTTTTATGGCACTTCATACATTTCCTTGGAAAGATGTGCATTTCTATGGCACTTCATACATTTCCTTCGAAGATGTGCATTTTTATGGCACTTCATACATTTCCTTGGAAAGATGTGCATTTCTATGGCACTTCAAACATTTCCTTCGAAAGATGTGCATTTATATGGAACTTCATACATTTCCTTGGAAAGATGTGCATTTCTATGGCACTTCAAACATTTACTTCGAAAGATGTGCATTTTTATGGCACTTCATACATTTCCTTGAAAAGATGTGCATTTCTATGGTACTTCATACATTTCCTTCGAAGATGTGCATTTTTATGGCCCTTCATACATTTCCTTTTCACGGGCATCTTTCTACATGTTTTATAATGAAGATGATGACCTTAAAGACAAAGAAACATGTGTTATTATTTACACGGATATTATAAACCTTGGTGTATATGTCCGTGTTATTTAGTATCACATGTACTAAATTCAATGAAAAATATGCAACAGATTGCATGCTTAAAAGGCAGGAATGTTGGATACTTTTACAAATGTAAATAGTTCAGATATTGTAAAAATATTGGCACCTGATTACTCTTTTAGAATAATTTCTACTTTTAAATGCAGCTGCTGTAAAAACTAAATTCGATAAATGTTTATTTCGTAAAACTTAATAACTTTTCAAGCATACCTAACATGTATGACAGAATACGTTACATGTATGACAGAATACGTTACATGTATGACAGAAAACGTTACATGTATGACCGAAAACGTTACATGTATGACAGAATACGTTACATGTATGACAGAATACCTAACATGTATGACAGAATACGTTAAATGTATGACAGAATACGTTACATGTATGACAGAATACTTTACATGTATGGCAGAATACGTTACATGTATGACAGAATACTTTACATGTAAGACAGAATACCTAACATGTATGACAGAATTCGTTACATGTATGACAGAATACTTTACATGTAAGACAGAATACCTAACATGTATGACAGAATACGTTAAATGTATGACAGAATACGTTACATGTATGCCAGAATACGTTACATGTATGCCAGAATACTTTACATGTATGCCAGAATACGTTACATGTATGACAGAATACGGTACATGTATGACAGAATACCTAACATGTATGACAGAATACCTAACATGTATGACAAAATACGTTACATGTATGACAGAATACGTTACAAGTATGACAGAATACTTTACATGTATGACTGAATACGTTACAAGTATGACAGAATACTTTACATGTATGACAAAATACCTAACATGTATGACAAAATACTTAACATGCATGACAGAATACCTAACATGTATGACAGAATACTTTACATGTATGACAGAATACGTTACATGTATGACATAATACGTTATATGTATGACATAATACCTAACATGTATGACAGAATACGTTACATGTATGACAGAATACATTACATGTATGACAGAATACGTTACATGTATGACATAATAATTTACATGTATGACAGAATACGTTACATGTATGACATAATAATTTACATGTATGACAGAATACTTTACATGTATGACATAATACGTTAAATGTATGACAGAATACGTTACATGTATGACAGAATACCTAACATGTATGACAGAATATCTAACATGTATGACATAATACGTTACATGTATGACAGAATACGTTACAAGTATGACAGAATACGTAACTTGTATTACAGAATACTTTACATGTATGACAGAATACGTTACATGTATGGCAGAATACCTTACACGTAGGACAGAATACCTTACATGTATGACAGAATACCTTACATGTATGACAGAACACTTTACATGTATTACGGGATACGTGAATAATGCTTGCCAAAATTGTTCATAAAGTCTAAAGAAGGAAACAGTTTTCTGTGTTGTTGTCAAGCTATTAATTATGACGAGTCCTAAACCCTTAACTAAGACTTTTTTTTATTTTTTTTAAATGAGTATAATTTGGCATGGTAATGAATATCCGAAGTTTAATAATTATGATTTTAAATTGGGGTTTACATCGTAAAATTAAATGATCTATTGAATATGTTTATCATCCCTTACGCATAAAAGAAACATAAAGAACCCAGATTCGACAGTAAATGTTAATTTCTTTTAGTTTTAGATAAACCACACTGCGTGATTGCAAACAGTAGCAGGGAGGGAGAAGTGGCCTCCATAACATCACAAGTGCTGCCAGCAGGGGAATATTGTGTTACATTTTCCTATATCATTCTGGAAGGAGACAATGCGACACTATCAGTACATCGATCTGATGTAAACTCAACAGAGGAACTTGTTACTGTAACAGGCAATTATACCAATGAGTGGAAAACCTTAGAAAACAACGTATTTGTTCAAGCAAAATCTTTTCAGGTAAGTGTTCGTTAGTAGTACATTTGTATACGATTTCGTATTAAGATATTCATGTCGGAACAATTATTTTTATTCAAGAACGTGCTAATACTGTGGATATAGACTTTATTTAAAGCAATTCAAACGACAAGTATCAGCCATGTGTTCATTTTTATCTTGCACTTATTTCGATATATATATTGACTATGCGTATGTTGTGTCATGTTTAAGCTTCGATTTACCGGTCATTTTGACAAGGAAGGAACGGTCGCTCTTGCTGACATTACGGTATTCAAAGGTCAGTTGCACAATTGATTGTTTAAACGCTAAAAAAATTATGACTTTTTACAAATAGCAAAACAGCACACTCAAATTGATATTTGCCTCTGCCAACGTCTCCATAACTGTTAAATTGCAATATTTCTCAATCGGTGTTTTAATAATAACTGATTTTTTTCTTTTTTTCTTACTTCTTTTTAGCTTTCAACACCATCTGGGTCGAAAATGATGACTCGCCTATTCCCAGTGATCAACCTATTTTTAACGGTATTTTACCAACTGTTAAATCATCTTTAAGAACGGAGCATACACCTACGCCTCATCATACACTTACTGGCTTATTCCTCCGCACCAGCAAATAAATGATATGAATTGCACAATGATTCTCTAATTTAAAAAAAAAAAAACCTGAGTACTCACATGTTCTTGCTTAAAAAGAAGTACGATGGCTGTCCTAGAAAACCGTTCGATATTGTTGTATTGTATATATGTACTGTGTTGTTTGTTGAGTTTTGTGGTGTTGTTCCATGTTTGTAATTGATTGTTTTTGTGTTCTTTGTCTTTGGCGTTTACCATGTGCCATTAAACGGGGTTAATGTTTAAACCTTTGGCTACTGAGCTTGTTTCTGTAGTTTTTCATATAACTATTGTATATCGTTATATATCGTTGCCCATCGCTAAAACAATCAAAGTTAAACTCGCCGCACGCGAGAGTAATACACGAAGCGACATTTGTAGTTTATGAAACAGTCCATGGTCGAAGTTAAACGTAATGTAAAAACTAATTAATATTTTACCTTATCTTGAAATATGTGGTATGTATTTGAATAAATACTGTATTATATTTTCGTCGGATTTTGGAGCTGGAATTTTTTGCGTACACTATATAATGTTGAGGTAGGTAAAGTTAGACTTCATCGGAAGTTGAGTTATGATATTGAGGCGGTTTGGGGTATTGTGTGCATTAGCGACCATTAGTGCACACAATCTTCGTAAAGCAAGATAGAAACAAGTGCAATTTGAACGCAGAAAAGTGACATAACATTGTTTTTATGTGTCTCTGCTTATTATCGTATTACTAAAACTACCATATACATACGAAGATAATATTTGTCAATCATGTTCACTTACATGCTTGTATAACATTGTGCAAACGAGCACGGAAATGCTATTATTCGCATCACAAGCACAGAATTCTGCGAAATGAAGTTTGAAAATAAATACGCGCAAACATTTCAATTGCAAAGAAGATTATGACACAGTTGTTCTTCATTTCGCTATAATGTTCATTGCCTCATTTCTTTCAGTTACCACGAAACCAACAATACCGACAACATCAATACAACCTTCGACAGTCGTTAGTAAAGGTTGTAGATAATAGTACTAATTCATTAAGATTGATAAACACAATACTGTTATTCCCAGTCATTAAGGTATCATATTTCCATTCGCCTTATCCTTTATGTATGTGGAACTTTAAGCTCATATTGTATAACCAATAAGGCGGAATGACGGCATTGTTTATTTCCATATTGCGCTCCCATTAAATTAAAGCGACTTTTTTTAATAACCAATAGTACAATGGCATTACGAATAACAGCTATAATTTGATACAAATGTTATGTTGTTGGTCACATTTCTTTTGAGATCCTGCTTAGTTAAATCGTAATGAGCAATGAATTAAAAAGTTAATTTATGTATTGATCGCAATTTTTCTTGCATTAAATTTGCTCAAGTGCCCTACTTACGTTCATACAGCTTAAAGGGAAGACAACATGCATCTAATCCTTAATACTATTAACTGTGTTAATAATTCAAGCAATTCCAATAGGTACGACAGCAGCAGCGAATGAAACGACACCAGTAACACCAACAACACTACTAATCGAGGCAACAACCACGACATCGACAATGGGCTCAACAATAACACCAATAACCATTGCAAATGCAACAATTACAAAAACAACAACTAGAACAACGACGACACAAGATACATCAGCAACAACATCTTTGAAAGGTAAATTGGTTCAATTCAAAATAAGGTCATAAAAAAGAATGATTCATTAAGTGTTGGTTTATTTTTAAAAAGGGTACTTATATTATACGTTTTAACTTTTTCTGATTTAAAATCGGTACATTGTTACCGTCAAGCTTTAACATTACAATATCGTTATTGATAAATGTTGTTGTAATCGCCTTTGCGTATATGCCATATCCATAACAATAAGATAAGTCAGATGCCACTCGATGATTGTGTCATTAATTTAAGCAGTATCTCCCTCATCACCAATGACAACTGTAGCAGCGACGATTTATACGAAATCAGTAACGCAAACAACACTACCAATCGAGACAACAACAGCGACACCAACATTAGCAGCGACAAACACAACCGACCAAACAGCAGCAACAATAGGTACACCACTAGGAAATGTAGCAACAAACACAACAATTACAAAAACAACAACAAGAACAACGACGATACAAGAACCCTCAAGAACAACAACTTTGAAAGGTAAATTGGCTCAATTCAAAATATAGTCATTAAAAGGATTTATCATTAAGTGTTTGTTTATTTTTAACACAAGGTACTTATATTATACGTTTTAACTTATTTCTGATTTTAAATCGCTACTATCGAAACAGTTAGTGTGTGATATAATATGACAGTGCTTTATGGATCAGTACCTAATAATAACTCGGTCAGTATGTTCGTTATGATCACATGTCAAAATGGATATGCTATAATGAGCAATAAATTAAAACGTAAATTTATGTATTGATCGCAATTTTTCTTGCATTGAATTTGCTCGAGTGCACTACTACAGCAGAAAGGGAAGACAAAATCATCTAATCCTTAATACTATTAACTGTGTATATAAAATGTACTACATAAATCAAGCAATACCAATAGGTACGAAAGCAGCAGCGTATGAAACAACATCATCAACACCACCAACAACAACAACAGAGGCAGCAGCCACGACATCAACAATAGGCTCAACAAGAACACCAATAACCAATGAAAATGCAAGTACAAACGCAACAATTATAAAAACAACAACAACAACAAGACCAACGACGACAAAAGGAACAACATCTTTGAAAGGTAAATTGCTTACAACACACGCTTACATTATAACTTACTGCTAAATTAAAAAAAAAACCATGAATAATTATTTATCTTAAAATGAACTAAATAAAATGTATATATATATACATATATACATATATACATATACATATATATATACGCGACCTTCTCCTTAACAGGTTTGTATTATTATTTGAACTCGCATTGTTGAATATATATCATCGTGCAAACAACACACGCTTACATTTATATATATATATATATATTGATATATATATATATATATATATATATATATATATATATATGTAAGCGTGTGTTGTTTGCACGATGATATATATTCAACAATGCGTGTTCAAATAATAATACAAACCTGTTAAGGAGAAGGTCGCGGACACTTTTATACTATGCAATTAACCTTTGTTTCATTGCAATTTATTGTCTAAGGTGCCACACCACCACCACTACCAACAACAAACATTCAATTGTTGTCAATAAAGGTTGTTTAGAAAAGGAAGGAGTATTTATAAACTCATTAAATACAAAAAGGGTCTCTTAATCTTACCCATTGTTGATACTAACAAATACGATAAATGCATGTATTAGCATTAATTAACTGACAAGGAATAAATGCATATATTTATTGTTAGCGAAATTTAAATATTTGTGTTATTGTTTCTGTTGTCTTGGGACGTTGTTTGTTCTCTGGTGGAGTGTTTGTTAGAACTCGATATATTTGTCTCCAACCTAAAGCCTGGTAAAACCTTTGGCTAATTAACCTGTCCGTATGAATAGCAATTCAAAAAGGATTTATCTTGTTTCAGACGGCTGTCAAACATCGCTGACTCTGGCGAACGGAAACGTAACATACAATGGGACAGTCACGGGATCAAAGGCGACCTTTAACTGTTTCGAAGGGTATGACCTGGTTGCTTCGAATCCGGACACAACTTGTCTTTCAAATAAAACCTGGGCCGGGTTCGTAGCCAAATGTGAGCCTGTAGGTAAGTAGGTTTTGATTTAGTCTGTTAAACTAGAATGTGACTGATTTACGATAATTTGATGTTGTTTGTGACTAGTAAAGCATCAAAAAGTATCTTCTTTACCTATATATATAAAATTTTAACCTGTCAATAAAGTCAAAAGTAGAAAGAATGTAAATAAGTATTCAGGTCTTAGAAACCGTGGTATTGCAAGTAATTTATGTTTTATCTATAAGAATTATTGTCAGAGACAAACTATACTCTGTTTCCTTTCAGTTTGCGATCAGTATCTCATAGACCCTCTTCCATATCCTTTAAAACTAAACCTAACCAATACAACCTATGGATCGATCGGTCATCTTTATTGCCTGAATGGATTATATGTCAATGGTGATAGCACAATTATTTGCCAGAGCAATGGAACGTGGTCTAGTCCAAAAGCATCTTGCTCCGGAACAAGTACGTATTTTAAATGTTGTTTATTTCAATAAGCCTTATATATAATTAATTTCTTGTTTAAAGGCACATATGAAGGCTAAGCAAACGTTTAACAAGAGATAGAAGGCTACAAAACAATACTCATTTTACAACTATTAAAACAATTCGTTATGTTAATGCCAAGTACCAAGTCACATAAAACATATAATATGTTGGTACCTTCAAGTATTTACCCCACCATATCGGCACTCATTGGCTGTGTTTTTACATAAAGCAATACTTTCAATACTAACAGCATACTCAACAACTGTACGACCAGCAACAACAGCAGTGACTACAACAACACCACCACCACCAACATCTACTACAAAAGAGCCAACAACAACAATTTCATTGCCAACAACACCACAACCATTCAAAGGTAAAATTGTTCGTTACTAATTTTAAATATAGTATATAATTTATCTAGGGTTTTAAAAAAAAAAATCAACAACAGAAGGTACTTATGTTGCGGTGCTTAATGAAGCAGTATCTTATAATAAATCAGTCGTTATGTTCGCCATGATCCTTGCAATATCAAGGAAACGTCGAGACAAATGTAACTTGCACACCTTTGGATATGAAATGTAATATATACATATACAATCAAATGCAATTTGACTTTCAAATCTGACTTGTCTGATACAGAACATGCATTACTTTCGTATAATACATAGTGCAATGCATAATTTTTCAAACGACATATCATAACATAAAAACTAACTGCTTAATTTGAAACCAGTTTATTTTGTGATAACACATATCTTTTTAAATGAACTTAGTGGTATGTATGTATGTGTTTATAACACAAACCTGTTGGAGAGTATGTCTGGGACACCTGTTGAAGCTTGTTAAAGATCAATTACGATCTTTTGAGTTATCCGGTATATCTTTCTTATTGGTAAATTTAATAACATATATTTGTTTTCCATAGTTGCAAAATAGGTGTGCACATGGTATCAGATTTCAGTGTGACGGTTGTAGTTCTCAGTCGTTCTCTGAAAATTACGTAATATGTTATTGTTTTTGTCTGTGTTATATTTCATCATTTCGAAAAATAATTGTAAATTTTAAGCTTTCAATAGTCATTTAATGATATTTAAAAGCATACATAATGACTCCTTTATAGACATGCCCTTACTTAACGTTCCTTGACGTCTGACGTACCTTGTTTGTTGCATATACACAGCAATGCTAGAATTACGACGGAAGTGTTACTTTTTCTGAACAAATACCTTAATGCGTTTCTTTTGAAACAAAGCAAATTTCGTGTATGCTCATGATCAGTCCGAGATGTATAACCCTACGAGAAACGCTCGCATTCAAACGTATGAGCAGATTACCTTCGATGACATGTTCAATGTTAAAATAAAAGTAACGATATTTATTGTTCTGTTGCGAAAAGAACTCTTTGAAATAATATGTTGTTACATTTTTGTTGCATTTTAGTATAGATGACTTCTTAAACAGTTTGTGCATGTTAATTTAGATTGTAAAAACAAATTAACACTCGACCATGGTTACGTACATTACGCAAAATTGGGATGGATGGCAACATTCAACTGTTCTGAAGGCCACGATCTCGTTGGAAATGATACAACAAATTGTCTAAGTGACGGATCTTGGGAACCTCTTCCAACCAGCCAAAAAAGTTTGTCCAAAATGCACACTGATCCACAATTGCTGGTAGTTATAACAGGGCAACTATAGCCGCAACCAGATCTCCTATAGGTTGACGTAATTGATCAGCATAAAAAAATAATTGAACACAGAGTTTAACCGGTTCGTTAGCTTATCCTAAATGCTTCCATGTTTTATTCCTGTCCCGAAACTCCGACCATTTGATGTAAAACAAATGAAATTTGCTAGTGAATCGGATCCTAACAAGACCATACCCGGCTTCAACACAAGCTTATGACTCAAGGCATTGATATCCACACATTGATTAAGTAACCGTAAAGAAACCAGCTGATTGTGTGTTACTAAAGAAGAAAATCGCGACTTATACTAGTATATTCTTTACTTATAAAGAATGTATTTTTACAAATACCTGAAAACAATACTTTACAATATCGGAAACCACTTATGCTAAGATATGACAATAGATTGTTAGTTGGGATGGTGTATCTATCCACAACATTGTTTTCGTGTGATGAGGGGTATCAACTAAATGCCATAGTCTGAACGTATTGATGCTATCTGGGCATTCGTTATCGAAATGAAATTAAGATTGTGTCTCAACTCTCGAGCACCTTTGCTTTTTATTCGAATATCAACTTAACGTTATATCAAGTGTTTGTTTTTAATACAATTTAGATTGCGGCATACCTTTTAGCATACCAAATGCTAATGTGAAATACATCAACACTACCTACCGGGAAACAGCTGTTTATAGTTGTGATGCCGGATATGAGCCACAACCTGGACAGAATAGTACATGCTCGAGCAATGGATCATGGTCATATGTTGCATGCGAACCAGTCGTATAAAGTAGTTTTATAGAAAGCAAATTCCACAATGCAATCATCAAAATAGCTCTGCTGCACAATCGTATCTTCAAGTAAAATATCATTTACAATCTCATCTGTATACAACTGATTAATGATTTACGGTTATACGTATTTTCAACATATTTTTCATGTTTTAACATAGAATGCGGTACAAATCTAACCATTGCAAATGGAGGCGTGACAACCAGGGGTTCTAAATACTTGGACCAAGCAACATACTATTGCAATGAAGGTTATTTCCTGATTGGAGAAGAAAATACAACATGCCTCGAAAATGCCACGTGGGGTAGCAATAATGTGTCATGTGAACCTATGGGTAAGATCATTACTCAAGAATAACCATTTGATACCTTTTATAATTTTACTAACTGTATTTGACATGTCCTTTGTTCAATAAAGGCATTTCTATCAGTATTCTCCTGAATCGCTGTTATTTTGCCTTCAGTTCATGGTTTTGGTTAATTAAAACACTTATATATTTAGAGTACTAAACGTACTGATGATATCATCATATCATGTTACTCATGACAAACTTGATGTTGTAGATTGTGGAACAATCATCAGTAATGACCACGGTCATGTGATTTACGGAAATTCCACATACCTGTCTTCGGCGGTCTTAGTGTGTGACGATGGTTATGTGCTGAATGGAAACAATACAACTAGCTGCCTCAGTAACGGATCCTGGTCAACCATAAATGCAGATTGCTATCTTATAGGTTTGTTTAGCTGAACGACATATAAATATAGCATACTACAAAATTTGCCCCTTTCCATTATATCTTCCTGAGGTTTAACCATGTTCTATTATGTAATGAAAACACTAGCCATTGTCATGTCACAGAATTGAAATTAGTTAGTTGATCGGATCGCATCCAAGACAAAATTAGACTCCAAGACAATATCATGACTCAAAGAATTGATAGACAAGCAATGTCTGAGTAACTCTAAAAAACGTTCCATATGTGTGTCACTGAAGACATATACCTGCAATATAGTTTGATGTTGTAGTTTTACAATTACCTTCAAACGATATCGGTGTATATGGAAAACCTCTTGTGCCTTTGAATGTCACCATATATATATATATATATATATATATATATATATATATATATATATATATATATATATATATATATATATATATTGTTATGACGGTGTATAAGTTCAAAGCATTGCTTTGGTGTAATGAGGGAAACGACCTTAATGATAACAACTGTTTAAGTGGGTCTGGACTCAAAGACGATAACGGGGGCATTTGTTACCGAAATTAAAATGAAGTATTCGTTGTCTTTTTTAGATAACTTTATGAACCCTTGGTTCGTATTCGAACAGGAATTAAAATGTCATGCAAATTAAATGGTTTTTGTTACAATTTAGATTGCGGCCAACCTGCAAACATTTCAAATGCCAATGTGAAATACAGCGACACTACCTACCAGAAAACGGCTGTTTATATTTGTGAGACCGGCTACAAACCACATATTGATGAGAATAGTACATGCACAAGCAATGGATCATGGTCGTATGTTGCGTGCGAACCCGTCGGTATAATACAGTTTTTAGAGACATTCAAATAAATACAACGAAAGTCTTTTGATACCTAAGCCAAATTTATATGTAAAAATTATGAATTTCATATATTATCTTCTTATTTGAAATATATATTTATTAATAAGCTTATATAGTTCTTATTTAACGCATTGCATCACAGATTGCGGTACAAATCTTACCATTCCTGATGGAGGCGTTATCACCAGAAGTTCAAAATACTTGGAGCTAGCGACATACTACTGCAATGAAGGTTATGTCCTGATTGGAGAAGAAAATTCAACATGTCTCGAAAATGCCACCTGGAGTAGAATTAATGTGACATGTGAACCTGTGGGTAAGATGTTAACTCAAGCATACCAATATGGTACTTTTATATGGAGAATATATTCTATAACATGTCCTTGGTTCAATACAGGCATGCATATGAGTATAGGAATTTTAGGAATTTTACATAACCCAATTTAGGACACATTTTTCTGCTCTATAATTAGTAAATAAAATATTTAAAATTGAATGATTAAAAAAGAAGTCTTCCTTGCAAATGTATTTTGAGAGTATGTCGGTGAGTGACTGAAGATAATTTAAATAAAAAATGATAATGAAAAAACCCCACAACGTATATATTATTATATAATTTACTTTAACGTGATTGAATACTGCATAATATTACATTAGCATCGTTTTTGTACAGAATGTGGCGATACATTAAGAGTTACGAACGGTACGATACAGTACTCCGGAACCTTCTTCCAGTCAAACGCGACATGCACTTGTGATGGTGGGTTTGAAATAAGCGGCGTGAGAATTGTCTATTGTCTAAGTAACGGATCTTGGTCATCCGAAGACTTATCCTGTGAGCCAGTTGGTAAGCAATGTTGAATTGTGATATTCCGTAAATGCTTGTTTGGATCTGGATTAAGTACACATTCACAAACTTAAACGCACATAGGTTTTGCATATATTAGTTAACAGTCCAGCTTGTGTATGTGCGTTTTGGGCTTTATGGCTATGTATGGTGCCCTGGCATACATTATTGATATTTCCCTACATTCTATTCTAGACTGTGGGACACCTAGACTGATAGATAATGGCACCGTATTATTCAATAAAACAACATATCAAGATGTATCTGTTTATAACTGTGATCCGGGATATGATCTTCGTGGTCCAATTAATATCACTTGTCTCAGCAGCAAGACCTGGTCATCCAACGACACATATTGCGAGCCAGTTGGTATGCTTGAACTTACTATGTATTTTATTGTTTCTACGTTTGGAAGTTCATTTTTCACCATTGCGTGAGTAACGTTGACAGTGCATTTATTCGAATACTTGTGTTCGTATCATGTTTATGTTTAACGGCCCAAGAAAATCGAATACCACTTAAACCGGTGCTCGGGGCGTTGACAGTGTTGCATTACTCATTGTTGTTGTCAACCAAACCGATACTGCTGTATTCGTTCTTTGGTTGTCGTCTGTGATTTCGAAGAATTCACTTTTAGGCCGTACTTGAATAGTTTTTGTTAGTTTTTGGTTGACCTTCATGTACCTAATCAATCCATTGCCGTTAAATTATTTGTTATGATAAAAACTGATTTTTTTTTATATTTAGACTGTGGAATCCCAAGTGTCATCACCAATGGAAACGTCACATTTAACAGTACAAGATATACTGAAAAAGCTTTATACTACTGTTCCGAAGGATATGTTCTTCACGGTCCTGCAAAAGCAACATGCATGAGTAACAAATCATGGGAAATAACAAACACCACGTGTAACCCAATCGGTATGCATATTTAAGCTTATTTTGTCATAACACAAATGTTACGTGGGTTAATACAAAGAATGTTATGATACAATCATTCAATTTAATGTGCTCTTAATTTTCAATGATGCAACTATATTTTTTGTAGATTGTGGCATAAACCTCACATTATTGAATGGAAATGTTTCACTCACTCAAACAACGTACCTATCTTCTGTGGTGTATTCATGTGACGAAGGCTACACACTTAATGGTTTGGCCAATGGAACATGTCTTAGTAATGGGTCATGGTCAAGTGCTTCATGTGAACCGGTCGGTAGGTAAATTATATTATTTTACTACATTCTATCTTCCCTTTGGGCGTCTATTTGGTTTCTCCTAAAAAAGGAATTACGATAAAATTAAGATCGATTTTACACAGTTTTTGTCATCATTTAAAGTAAACATGATTTACTCTAAATCAAATTTATAAATGGAATTTATGCTCATCTAAAGAAGTTTGTTTACATGAACTTCTCTGATTAACTAATTAGTCTTAGATGCCTTGGCATAATATATTGTTTTGTGTACGTTCTATTCAAGACTGTTTGGTTCCCTTACTACAAATGATGAAAGCTTATCTCATCGTTGTATTTAATGAGACAACATACCAAGCCAGGTCTGTTCTCGCTTGTGATGAGGGATATGAATTGATTGGTCCAGACTATATCACTTGTCTCAGCAACAAAACCTGGTCATCGAACAACGTATCTTGCGAACCAGTTGGTATGTTGGAATCTTCTTTGTCCCTTATGTGTTTACGTTTGGAGGTTTTCTTTTCAATAATTGCATGATTGAACTTCACAGTGAAGGTTATATTTGGATGTAGTATGTGCTTCCGTCCGAATAATCACCCATCCATATTGTGTTTTAATAGTATTGGTTTTTGTTTTATGTCCATATTTCTTTTAAAAAACAGACTGTGGAAAGCCAAACACCGTTGCCAATGGAAACGTCACACTTGACAGTACAAGCTATACTAGAGAAGCTTTATATGACTGCTTTGAAGGCTATATCATTCATGGACCTGCAAAAACAACATGCATGAGTAACAGATCATGGGAAGTGACTAACACCTCGTGTAACCCTATCGGTATGAAACTATTACGGCTTGCGATTGTTTGTATTTGTGGTCTATGTCTTTGGTGTTCGCATTGCGCTATTAAACGGAATTAATATTTAATATTCGACTGCTGAGCTTGTTTCTGTTGTTTTTCATATAAATATTAATGAGGTAATGATAAATGTTTACGTTATCACATACTTGAACATTATTTACAAAACCATTCATTGTAGCTGTACGTTAAAGAACTTTATCATGCGTCTTTGTTATTTATAGATTGTGGCAAAAATCGCACACTATTTCATGGAAAGGTTTCTTTTACTCAAACAACATACTTATCTACTGTGATGTATTCGTGTGACGAAGGTTACACACTAAATGGAATGGCAAATGGAACATGTCTAAGTAATGGGTCATGGTCAAATGTTGCATGTGAACCAGTCGGTAAGGAAAACTGACGCATTTGACTTTGACAAAGAAACTAAAAACTATGAGACTTCTCTTAGATGCTTTGAATACAAGTTATTAAACAAGCGACATATATTTAGCATAGTGTTTATCTATATTGATGACGAACAGACGTTTTTGAAAATAAATTCAATGGAATTGATGCTCATTAAAATACTTATATTAAATAAAGTAATTTTAAACGCCCCCCCCCCCCCCTCCAATATATTTCTTAGAATAGACACCGACCATTGCCTTTCAGACTGTGCCAAACAATTGAAAATTGATTATGGGATGGCACGTTCTAACGGAACAATTTTTCAATCAGAGGCAAATTTCACTTGCGATGAAGGATATAAACTCAGCACACAGGATCACCCGCACTGCTTAAGTAATGGATCCTGGTCATTCACTGGCGCAACTTGCGACCCTATTGGTAAGAATTGTTTAAAAAACAAATGCCTAATCCATGCTGGGGAATACAACTGTAAAGAGGATAATACCGAAATTAAAAAAAACAGGGGAGAATTGTTGAATCAATTACACAATAATTGAGACTTGTTCTAGTGAATATTTCCCTATAGTACATTTTATTCATCGTGTTTCGTTCAATTCTTAATTATTGATGCATCGCCAAACCATAGAGTTTTCATGAAAATTATTACATTTTACCTTTCATAAACAATGGTATCAGTTGATTGCGGTGTAAACGGCCCGCTGTCTAACGGCCACTTCCAATTTTATAATGAAACAGCATTTGAGACTATAGCTAAAGTTGCGTGTGACACTGGATATAAAATAGTTGGATACGGCACGTTAGTCTGCCTTAGTAATGCTACATGGTCTAATCCAATGACAAAATGTCAAGCAGTCGGTCAGTTGATAATGTTTTAAACGATAAGATACTCATGTGTACCAAACAATGTAATAAGTTTTACATATTGTTTTTGGAAGCCGCTAAAACAATATGACTAGGAATACACGTTAGAAATATTTATAAAAGTGACATTAAGATTTATAAGAAATTTCGATTAATTACAACATTAAAATATATGTTTACTGTAGATGAAAGGGTCGTGTTTTTTTAAGATTGTGGATCGCCTAAGCAACCGGAACCTGTCAAAATCGAGTTTAAGGGTACTCAGTATCCCTCTTCCGGAAATATAACCTGTATTCCGGGTTATATTCATTACGGCGCAAAAACATTGTCGTGTACGGAAAATGGAACTTGGGCGGTAGGAGATTTCAACTGTACCCCAGTTGGTAAGTATCAAGGAAAATTGGAGAAATGGAGGTATATTTACAACTTTTTTTTGTTAATATAGATAAATTTATTTTAGACATATTGTAATATATAAGACATATTAAAAATACTTAGCAAAACAATATTCTTAAGTTGATCATACAATCTAGTGACGTATTTTCTCAAAGTCATATCTTCGGAAATGAACATACGCAAATGCTACCTGCATTTTTATTGTTGCACACAGTGTTTACTGCCTTAATTACAACATCAAATGTATTTAATATTTCGATGTTTCAGACTGTGGAAGATTCGTAACAGGTGTGAAGCAAACGTACTCCTACGACAACAATGGCACGACGTTCGGTTCAGTGGTAATAATGTCATGTGAGACCGGTTATTTTGTATATGATGGCAGTCATTCAAATAAAGTTTCCAGTCAGTCTGCCCGATGCGAAGTAAATGGCACATGGACGAAGCTTCTTAATAAAAGTGTCTGCGAAAGCGGAAGTAAGGCTTTGTTTTTTGTTCTAAACATCTTTTCATTTTGAGATATTTAATAGTTTGCCATTCCGATGAAATCGAATATTTAATGACCATAACAAACAATGATTTGAACCAGTTATAAGAAAGTATTTAATAATATTGTAAAACACATGCTGCCGCATAAGCGAAAACATACATTGATTTAATTTGCAATGATTGGTGCTTATTCTGAAGCAGCGTCATAGATGATAGTGTCAATATTTCAGCTTGCAGCGCTATAAAACAACAGGAACATTGGAATACAACGATTAAAAACGGAACATATGCAACGAACGAGACTATCGCATTCGGTTGTAAAACAGGGTTTACGTTATCGGGTTATAGGCAAATCACCTGTCTCCTAACTGGGGATTGGAGTGGTGACCCACCTACCTGCATTAAAGGTAAGTAATTGACATTCTAACATAAAAGGGCCAGAAATATAAAAAAAATAATTCTCAAACTGATACTTTGTCCGGTATTTTGGGACATGTTGTGGACGCTGAAAAACAAGGTATTTATTTATTTACACAGTGCATAATGTTAGTTCTTAAAATAAAATAAAATAAAATTGTCAGGTTTCAAAACATGTTTGTAGGTAGCTTAAATCATGAGTGGTTCATAGTTACTATAAATGCATCCTTTGATTTGATGCCATGCAATAATGAAACTGTATTTAAAACTTAACAGGAAAATATTTTTTGTATTTTTAGTATATAAATACTTAATATGTAAACGGAACATACAAAGTGTACCATACTCAATATTGTTCAATGTGTTGAGTATACATTATTTTTTGTGTAGAGTACATTTAGACAAATTACTAATGTGTTCTTAAAATTCATGCAGAAATTAAAAACATTCCGAAATGTGAACAAGAGAGTTATGGGAACTGTAGCTGGGACAAGACAGATCCAGGCCAGATTGTATCTTGCAAGTGTCCAAAGAACTTTGAGGGCCATATAAGTAGGAAATGCGACAGAAATGGTAAATGGCTTCTTCCGGAGTCTAACTGTGTTCGACCGGAGATCCAAGCCATTGCAAACAAGGTTATTATTATTATTATTATTATTATTATTATTATTATTATTATTATTATTATAAATATGTTGTTTCATTAACAAATAAGTAATGCGTGTTGATAATCAACTGGAAATTACAAGTCCATTGGTGAAGAAATTAGCTATTGTATTTTGAAACGCACAATGAATAAAGTCTACCAGATAATGGCCGAGAACAAATGATATTTACCTAGTTAATGATGTATCCTTATAATGTATGGAGTTTGTTCCGTTATAGCATCGCAGAAGTGCACTTGTTTAACCGTAAAACCGTAAGTTCTGAACTACCAACGAATTACAATAAGTTCGGATATCTGCAAACCTTCCTACATGAATCATAATTTGTTTTCTTGTTCCAGGTTCAAGCTTTGCTAGAAAACCCCTCCGAGCAGACTATAACTGACAGTCTAAAAGATCTAAATAATCTTACCAATGTAACTGCTTCCTCATCGGAATCTACATTTAGTGGAGAAATAGAAAAGGTTACATCTATTCTCGATAATATTGCGAACATGAGCCAAAATATAAACGTCACTGATAATCAAGCGAAGGTAAATCGTTTTTTATTACCTACAGAAATATAGATTTTCGTTGTTGATTTTTCACCATAAGTTTGATTTATAGGTAAAACATTTTTTAAATATTAAAATGTATACATGCATATATAACTAAATAATTGTTTAAGCTGATAATTCAGCAACACAGATTTAATTTTAATAACATAAAAGCATGTGTGCCAAATATGCAAAACTACATACATCTGTTCTAAGATATGAGTCAAACAGAGTTTATCATATAAAGGCTCGTATGTTTGCTCAGTAATGTTTTTTTGTTTAAACACACCAAAATGATTAAGCTGATTTCAGATTTGGTTTAAAATATGACGGACACTAATATCCATGCTAGAGGACCCCCCCCCCCTCCTTGCTGTTGTTATGTTGTTATGCTAATGGAATAGAATGTTATAACCTTTTCATTTATTTAAACGATTGCTCGATTTCTCAACAGATAGTTTTTTTTGCAATATTATCGTTAACAAAGCGATAAGGGTAATCACTTTGCAATGTAAATGTTATAAATCCCGGCTCCAAGTTTATGTTTACGCTGGACTGAGATTTGATTTTTCTAGATGTACACATTAATCTATAGATATAAGTGCCATATGCTATGACTAAAATATATGCACTAAAAGGCTTAAAGACAAAAATAACAAGGTTAAAAACTGGCGCTTTGTTAGAATACCTTCTATAATCTTTTAGTCTAAAATGCTATTACGGGAAAAACGATGGTTTGGTGCGATACAAGAAAGAAGGCGCAATTTTCTGGCCCATAAGACAATGGCTGCAACAAACTATTTTTGTCTCGGTCTCACTGATAGTTTGGGTCGTTTTTACTCGATACCAAATTACTTCAACTGAGCATACAATTATATTTGTTAACACGTTGCATTAACTAATAGCTCCTGTTTTTGGCTTTTTAAAAAAATAAAAAGTCAGAGTCACGATTTGCAGACAGTCAAAGTAGAGATCGATGACTTTTGCAAATATTAATTAACAACGGGATTGTTTTTACCAATTCAGTTAAATGACAACTGCGTATTGGGCAATTGTTGCATTGATATTAAATGTATCGAAAATAAGGGTTTGAAATTTAATAAAAAGTGGATTTTTTAAAAAGACTCTCAAAGGTTTGTTTATGTGTCTTAAAATTATATCGGCAGTTATGACTCATAACTATGCGCAAAATCTTATCAGCTTTCTTACTTCTGATGGCATTTACCAAGAATATCATTGTTTCTTTTCTTTGCAAGAACTTTCTTGCTACAACAAGTAACTTACTGGATTCCAAAAATACCGAGACATGGACGGCCATCGAACAAAACAGTGCAGACCAAGACAACAATGAAAACAATGTAAGTTACTCCAAAAGAATCGGAACTGAGCGACAGATAATACAACCAAACACAGCACGAAGTATCAAAACAATGTGTATGTTGAACAAGATATGTACAATATATGGTATTTTTGTGACGATGTAAGCGTTTTATTCTTGCACATTTGCATTTTTAGAATGTTTTGATATTTTTCATTTCATTCATCAATAAAGTAGAATTATGATTCAGAAAGTGAAACTTGGTTCTACATTTTACACGCCAGTTATTAGAATGTTGTATATAACAATTAAAGAGCCAGCGTGTTGACAAGAGTCTTTTTTCTGCTATCAGGAGAATGCCGGAGCAGCAAAAGTCTTGGCTGTGGTTGATAATTTTGTACAGGCTATGACAAACACATTGGATAAATCGGAAAACAAAACAACCACGATCAAAACTCCAAACTTAGGTAATATCCTGGCTGAGGTTTCATGGAAAAACTGGTAGTCCGTATTTGAATGCAACAAATGATATTCAATGTATGCAAATTTATTTTAAATTATATTCAACTCAATATTTAAGGTACTAGATTATGTTTTTGGACCCAAAAATACCTTTCCCGAATATGCATCTGTACATACTTATTTTATCATTCTTTTTCTCTATGGAATCGAAATTGCACCAAAAGTACAGCTACAATATATAACGTAATTAAGTTTAAATGGAGTGCGAACTAAGCCGTTAAGTCAAGAGCAAATTAGTAAACCGTCCAGACGTTTGAAATCATATATCGTTTTATATATCTTTTCTATATTCATAGTTGTCAGTGTCAGTAAGATAGAGAAAGGATCGGATGATGTCAGCTTTCCAAAGAGGGGCGAGAAGATAGAAAATGTGAAAAGCTCCATAACAATACCAGCAAAGTCGTTGAAAGGTAAAACATTGATTGATTATAATGAATGTTTTTCAGCACCGCACTGGAAGACTGACGTAAGGTAAGACTATGTATTGCAACCACAACCCCAGTAATTCAAATTATACAATAGCGCCTTTATTGTACGCCGTCTCTCAAACAGTATCTGTAATCAGCCGTATTCACAGTCTATTGTCACAATCACACTCAAATGCCATTTAATCAAGACTCTCTCAATTGAATGGGACAAGTAGAGTTCCCTTCAAGAGATATCTGTATTCACATACCTTGTTCAACCTTGAACCATTTAGCGGGCTTCATCTTTAAACATTTGGCTACTGAGCTTGTTTCTGTAGTTTTTCACATACATATTGACTTCTAAAATCGTACCGCACGTCCGACAAGCCGCACAGTTTTCTATGTACTGGCTGTATCTTTGTCTAACAGGGAGAGGTAACATATAGCGCATTTGTTCGGTACATTAAGACTATGTGACGCGTAAAAAACCCACGTCCCTATCTCAAAGGAGGTCACAGATACAGTTTCATTATTGTGCAATGCTGCATATATAAAAAATATTTACAGTATATTTGGTTATGTCCGGGCCGTTACCTTTCATTTACGAAGGTATTTTAAGATTATTTTGTACATATGTTCGATACAGAAAGACGAAGTGCGTCCCTATCTCAAAAATCAAGGTCACGCTTAGAGTTCAATCGTTATGGAATGTTTAATATATGCAAATATAGTATAGTTTTTCGTGTCCGAGCTGTAAAAATGTTCATGCACGGAGTAATTTTAAACTAAATTGGCACATGTGTTCGGGAGAGGAATGAAATATGTCGCATGCAAGACACACGACCCTTACTCGAAGTACACTTATAATTTGATTATGTAATGCTGCATATACACACAAATCTCTAGTTAGGAATGTCTAATAACTTGGCACATGAATAAACAAAATAAACGACCCTACTTCATGATCACACTAAGAGTTTAATCATTATTGAATGCTGTATATATGCTGTATATATGCACATGGATAGAGATCCGTGTCCGAGCTGTATCTTTGTCATGCACGGAGGAACTTTCCAGCAAGTTGGCACTTGTGATCAAACCCACGACACTACATCGAACTTCAAAGTCAGACATAGAGATTGATTATTATCAAGTCCTACTTATAGTTAAGAGTATAATACGTCGGGCTGGACTATTACTTTGTCAAGAGCGGAGAGATTAAAACAAATGGCATGTGTGTTCAAGGTCACACTCGTGCCCATTCTTTAACTATGTCATACCCGGAGATATTTAAAAATACTTTACACATGTTTGTTACATACGGACGTGTTGGATGCCAAACCCATGTCCCAATCTCTTACTGCATACTCCTCCAAAAGTGTCAACCATTAAGGGGACGGCATATGCGCATAGTTTATCACAGCTCTTCCTGAATGAAGGCATATTAAGTTTTTCATAACCCATTGAACTGAAAAGCAATCCGGGGTATACGTGACTTTTTTTGACAGCTTCCTATTATTTTAATTTCCTTGTTTAAGATAATCATATGACGCTCCTTTGTAAATGTTTGCTTTTTTGTATTAACTGTTTGCTGTCATTGAAATACATGGGCTCCTGGTCTGTTTTTATTGTTCTTTATATTTCGACGCGAAAAAATCGAAGGTCTGCAAATGCTTTGTTTATAGCAGAACGATGTAGTAGTGTCAGACATTGCATCAGTCCATCTGTCTGTGTCTACCTACGACTTTATATTTAATATAAGTACCTCTGTTTGACATGCCGTCCTTAATAGTTTCCAAATTATCTGTGAAATAAGCATATTTAAATGAATGGACAACATATGTCTATCAGATGTCAGTCTGTATGTCTGTATAGCTAAGTTCTCTTTCGGTATGTTTGTTTGTCTACCTGTATGGCGGACGATCGGCCTGTTCGCCTAAATGTCTATCAGCCGGTAGATCAGCCACGAACCGTCCGCCGTTTGATAAGCCTTTCCTGTAACACTTTCTACTAGGCCGGTCGCCCGATGTTTTCCTAGTCCGCTCATTATATTATTACTTCCTTATCGGCTATCACCATAACCATCCCATCCCCAGTTTTTCTCGAGATGTATAATGGAAACCTCACGTTTAAAAATAAGTGTACTATTCTACATTTACTCATACGGTCAGAAGGTTATAAAGGAAAATAAGTTCAACCTCTCAAAATACTTTGAGCGTAAAATATTCATATATCATATTTCATGATGCAAAATTCTTGCTTTAACTATATGATTACCAAGAAATGAGTTCATCATGATTTAAAAAAAACAACATCTTAGAATCATGTTAAGGTTAATGACTCACTCTTATAAAGGAGAGAACTACACAATTTCAATTAAACGAGCTTAGCAAGGGACTTAATTGGGATCTACAATAACTGACATTTCCACTGCGTCATACCCTTAATCCGACCATTTGGTTTCGTAAATGTAAACAAGCTTAAGTTGAGTGGCTAAAACCGAAAGCTACAGATTGATTGTGCTCATTTCATGTATTTAATGATTTCTTAACACCTGAAACACTGATTGACTTAAGTACCATGTCTCTTTTTCAGGTATGTCATCATTTTCAACAGTTGTGTATAAAAATCTTTCTGGGATTCTTACGACAAGTAATAAAGGGTATGTTGATTTGGTGCAAAGCCGATACGCAGATAAGATGACCAGACATAAGAGTTGTAAAATTGTTTGAAATTTGTTCGTTTTAAATGTTAATTTACTAAACGAGTGGGCGTTATTCGCATTCATCGAATATTTCTAGTTGAAGTACATGCATATCAAATAAACATAATTTTCTATTATAGGGAAGGCCAAAAGCAAAAGAAGAAAATAAATTCAGAAGTCGTCTCGTTAACCATGGCAAACTGGGAAAGAAACAAAGATTTTTCTGTCACCCTTAATATTGGACATTTTCAGGTAAATATTCACCCATGTTGTCAATTTTATGAAAACTACAAGGACAAGACCAGCAGTCAAAAACTAATTATGATCTCGTTTAATGCATGTGCCGTGATTAGTATTGCCATTCGTTGTTTAATAACGATGTGAAGATTGCAAGAAGCTGATGTGATTGTCCCTGTAGCCTACATAGAGAAATCAACAGAGTGACCGTCAAAATAGATTCTATTGAACGAGCTTTTCTCAAATCATTAAAACGCGCCTAGTCGAGTTTAACTCCTTTTGAATAATCACAAATATAGTATTTCATTTATATAAACATAACTAGAAATACAGCACTAAATACATCATATGTCACTACATAGTACGTACATTTTCAAAGCTATTATTCTATAACTTCACGTTAGAAGTTATTACACTAGTTAAAAAAGATATCAACAAAATACTATTACATTATTTAATCATGGCGACGTCGTTTATGATATACATTAATTTATTATACATTGAACCAGTGAAGCATATCAGTCAGTCACTTGTCATCGAAGTTTTTCACCTGTTAAAGAAATCAACGCGGTGAACTAATAAAATTCTAGAAAAATGATTAATAGTGATCATTCCTATTGTTGAATATTAAGACTGCTTTCAGGAAGAGCTTTCTTCACCCGCGTGTAATTTCTGGAACACATCCTTGTAAGTATACTTATTTTAAAGGCAATATGTTATGTAGCTTTGTGCGGAACATACACAACTATTAATACACGTTTTCAAACATATTTATGTCAAACGTGCAAACACAAAATTAAGTAACCCGTTGATCTTTGTTGGGTTATAATCACGTTAAAGAAGCAGGAGGTTACAGAAAGAACATAGATATTGACATATTGAAATATAGTGACATTTATTTTACTCGAACGTTGGATTTCAGAAACGGTTGGGATACGCTTGGATGTAGTCTGAAAGCAACAGATAGTATCTCTACAACATGTGAATGTAACCACCTCACAAATTTTGCCATCCTGATGAGTCCATTTGAGTCGGTATGAATAATTCAATTTTTTTAACATATCTTACAACCACCACCCCCCCCCCCCAAAAAAAAAAAAAAAAATAAATAAATAAATTAATAAATAAATAAATAAAAAGAAATAAACATTATTATAATTACTATTTTACAACCATTCGATGCCAATTGTAATGTTTTAAAACCATACAAAGATTTTTTTGTATTGTTTTAGAATAATGTTGACACAAAAGCCATAGACGTTATATCGCTGGTTGGCTGTAGTGTATCATTGCTTGGTTTGCTGATAACAGTCGGGATGCATATCTATCTTTGGAGGTAGAATTTTATTATCTTTTCGAGATTTGTTTTTAAAAAGAAATTGAACTTCTTATTGACATATAATTATGCCTACCATATATATAACACACATAAATCCTTTCCAAACGTCTTTGGCCATTGACAGTGTTGCTGTTGCTGTTAAACTCGATAAACACCCTATTCAAAGCGAGGCCGTTATAGTTATTCTTATGATCTACTTAATGATACATAAAGATGCGCCGTCCGGACATCTGATATATATTTTTAAATTTCAGATACATGAAATCTGACCGAGCCAAGATTTTGATGAATCTTTCTGTAGCCTTAATTATTTCTTACGCAATTTTTATCGGAGGAGTCGACAGGACCGAAAACAAGGTATGTTTGTCAATGAATCAGGCGATTAAAAGAAACGCAATTGTTTTCTCATTATATCACATCATCCAAATGATTGCTTTTTGTTTAGTCATCATCATACAAGTAAGTTCATCCATGTAGCGTGTTAAACTTAGGCTAATGCACGAGTGATACGCAGATTTAAGGACAAAACTAGAATAAATTTTGACTTGGAATTTCTATTCTGTATGTTTGGCTTGAAAGGCATGCACTATTTCATTGACATATTTAAACTGTTTAACATAACATGGGTTCCAGATCAGACGATTGAGTAAAACTGGCACATGATTAAAAGCTGTGTTTTAAACTTAGTTAGTTTAAACATTATGTATTTTACAACAATTGTGAAGAAAGCTATGATAGCATATACCGGAATACCCAGAGAAAACCCACATGTCCGGCTTGGTGACCACTAACCAAACTCACATGCGCCCAGGCCGTAAATCGAACCCGGGTCGCTTTGGTGAGAAGCGAGTGCGCTAACCACTGCTCTAAACGGACAACCTTAATGGTGATTATGTGCATACAGGTAAAGTTTCAAAGTTGAAGGCTTCTTTTTGGGAAAAACACGTTTCCTTACTTTTAAAAACATATGCAAATGAGCTTTAAAAAGGGTTAATGAATAAATACATTTTACATATACATGATACCCTTAACCAGGATGTGTGCACGGCAATGGCGGTACTACTGCAGTACATCTACCTGGTTGTGTTTTTCCTGATGCTTACCGAGGGTGTGGAGATCGCCTTTATGGTGCTATACGTATTCTCCACTCGCTCAAGGATCCGCTGGATGTTACCACTTGCATGGCGTAAGAATTAAGGCTGAGATGTTTAAGTGACAATTTGGTGGACGCAAATGTAAATTTAATACATGTAGTGCATGGCGTTGTTTCAAAGCACTTCAAATTATGACAGACATTCCGGTACTTACCGCTAAATATCGCTAACACACAAATGTACATTATGGATATTACGCTTTATTCTTTCCTTTATTTGTCTTTTTGCCTTCATGTCTGTAAACAAGAACATTGTCTGTATTCGATTAACATTCTTGTTTTTTTTTTGCATTCGTTTTTATTGTGAGAACAAGGCAAAATAGTTCAAGACAGTTCTTCTACTTTTTGCAATATAGTAGTAAAATCTCATTGTCTTTCTTTCAGTACTTCCTGCAGTTATCGTTGGAATTTCTTTAGGAGCCACACAATTAGAGGGATACGGGAACGAACAGTTGTAAATGACCCCTTAGATCGATTATTTGCTATAATACTTTGAGAGAAACTAAAATAACTAAAATTGTTTTGTTTCTACAACACTTCTCTAACCTTTGTTTAAATTTGTACTTAGCCATTATTATCCGTCACATTCTTCGCGTTATCGTACTTCAAAATCAACGAATACTCACATCTCATCTTCTAAGTGATAGTAACCTAAATCACAACAACTCGTATTAAAACGATTTGTCCAATTGAGTAATCTACCTTTATAGACACTCATCTAATATGGCAACAGAAACCTTTTACAAAATAGCTGATTGTCATCAATAAAGAAATGCATTATTTTAGCATAAATGATAAAGGGTACCACAGTTTGTTTTATTTACAGTTGCTGGTTGTCCGTGGAAGGCGGTCTTATTTGGGCGTTTGTTGCCCCAGCACTTCTTATCATTTTGGTAATCACAAGCTTTTGATTCTTTCTTTAAATGCTTATTACATTGATTTTGTACGAGTCTACTATCTAATCCCATCGGTATAATGAATATTTCTCCTTATTCGATCGATGTTGTGAGATCATTGTTTTTTCTCATCGATATTGTAAAGGTGAATGTAAAGTCTTCTTGCATCGATACAGATTTGGTAAAAACAAATCGGCTACCATTTCTAATTCTTTATTGTATCTAAACAGTAAAAGACGTCAAATTAATATCATTTAAATTTATAATTAAAAGCACTTATGAAAATAACCATCATGATTTAATTTGATGTAATTTGCAATTACTCTCATTCTTGATCCACATCCAAGTTCACTTTATCCAATGATATTATTTATTTTTGCAGGTTAATTTCGTGCTGTTGATTTTGATTGTGAGAGCAACATTCAATGCCCAATCACTTGCCCAAAAATCGAAACAAGAAAAATCTAAGTAAGTTGAATAACAAGATTACTTGAAAATTGTTCTCGTATTTTAATTGTCATATCGATAACTAATGAAACCTTTTTTGAAAGAAATGAAAAATAAATCATTTCCAGTTTCACTTATTTGGTGTTTATGTGCATACAGATAAAGTGTCCATCCTGCCCAGGAATAAATACTATATCTGCTTATCATCCTGGTATACCAATATGAACGAGTAGAAATAGAATGTTGCCATTTAAAATGACACCGAAGGGATATGATGTTTGCGTGAATGTGTCCTTGTACTCGCATATTTCACAGATATTAGTCCTGAGCAAAAAACTAAAAGTTTCTGGCATAAATTTATGGATACATCACTCTAGCTGATGCATTTTTAGAATATTGAGTATTGTACTCGTGAAAACAAGCAAAAATTATAACTGAGTAAACCGATGTGTATTAACCTAGAGAGATTGTTATAATGTCTGGCACGTTCTTGCTGTTGATACGTAAAACATAGTGGAGACTTCCACTATGTACTATGTGTTGAGGTCAATTGATTAATACATTCTTTATGAATAAAACAATCCAATCATCAGAAACAAACACAGTAGCCTAGGATAGAGCCAAGACGTTTTTAAGGCAGAAATATCAAGGTAAAAGCAACACTAAACATGAGATACAAATCTACAAGATATCAATCATTTTACAATTATCAACATATCGTCAATTCGCAAATCTTCATGCAAACACAATGTCACTAAGCATATACATACTCAAAAGGCATCACAAAGTATCATTATTGTAAGATAATATGTGGATATGAAGAAACTGACAATGATATTCACTATTGGGAAATGTCTTCCAGGGCTGGGGTACGGTGCCTGTGCGTGTTGCTGCCACTTATGGGGTGCACTTGGGTGTTAGGCATATTCTATGTAAACGAGAACATGGCTTGGGTGCAGTATGTGTTTGCGGTCTTCAATAGCTTACAGGTATAGACATACATAATGTTTAAAAGAGTTGTTTTTGCTTGTCCTTATATATGCTTCAATAATTACATAAAGGGATCATATAAAGTGAAAAATGGTTCGAAAGGGCGAAATACTTTTTTATGTTTTGTGACCCTTTTATGTCTAATCGTTATGTACAATCGTAGCTAAATTGTTCAATTATCGCCATGTAAAGTGGAGCTTATCTTACGCTGCAAGAATTTCTGAAAACACTCAATGTTTGTTACAGGGTTTTGTGATATTCCTGTTCCATTGTGCAACGAATCAGCAGGTACAAGTTACACGTGATCACATTCGTTCTACCTTGGTTAAACAATTTTCGTTTTATTGGTGTTAAAATATTAGTTTTACTGTGGTATGATGCACTGTTTATTGCCACTGATTGTGTTCAAGAAACAAACTTTCGTTTTAACAGGTCAGAACGTCATTCCAAAAGAAAAGCAAACGAAAACATTCGGAGTCCTTTCTTTCAACCAAATCAAGTGGAAAAGCTATCTCCCTGGTTTGTATTGATTTTCTGGTGACTTAGATTTCATATCTATATCGTTCATTTCATAAAATTTAACTTTAATTGTGTTTGTTAAAAATATTTTTTGCAACAAAGCCCCATATATTATGTTATACAATGTTGGTGATTTACAGCCCAGAATTTCGTTGACTGATGTTTCTGATGTCAGCTACTCTTACGGTAGGTTCCGTAACATTTTGACATGACTATCTCTATAAAGCTATTTGACATTTAAAAGAATTCTCTGTTCTGATCATAGTCAATTCGTGTTTTATGAATCTTAAGACTTTTGGAAAGTATTAGTACCTTTCATACTGTGATCTTCGCATTTTGCAAAGTCTGTGTTGTCGTTAGTTAACTAAGAAACCCGTATATTTTGCATTATTTTGCAGATCAACCATTCAAATTTGAGCATCAACTGTGAAGGATGGACATAACCTTTCTGTACGTGCGATGTTTTACAATGTATAATAATTACATTGTTATGACGTAACTTGTCTAATTTCAACGCATCAGCGGCATCTGTTTGGGAACGCGGGGTTCTTTAATAGTTTGTGTTGAAACATCTACATTTATATGACCGAATTAAGAGTAAAAGAATTGCGCTTAAGAGCAAACATATTTTTTTACCTTCATTTAATAAATCCTGACAAAAAACAGTTCAAGTTAATACACTGCTTTGATGCATGACTCGTTACTGTCAATAGAAGTCTCAATCAACCTTGTCCGAAGTAATTTATTTTTGCGGAATTTTAATTGAGGGAAATGTTAGAAGGGGAAAAGATGGCGGTTTGTATTCTAGTATATTCAGGGGCTACTTAGACCTGGTAATTAAGTTAAGGTAAGTTGACGCATGCTTATCGTTTTCTGAATCTGTATCGAACAAAAACTTCATAAAACTTCCACGCCAGAGAAAATTCGCCATATAGTACCCATGTTAAGTGCACTAGCCGTCTAAAAGATAAGGATGCATAAACTCAATATCAAATTATGAAAAAAAGGTACAAGAATGTTACACTTTGAACCACAGTTTCAAGTCACGTAATTTTATATTACCATTTTATAAACAAACAACCGTTTAGCTTATACATTCAACAACTATTTTGCTATGGCCTCTAGAAACATTGGTTAAATACCCGAGAGAAGCGTACATGTCTGGCCTCCGGGTAGGCGTATTTAGATTGCGATTAAGCTTACTTACCAGGTCAAAATATCCTCTGAAAACACCAAATTACTCTAACGCTCCGCCATTTTGTTCCGTAACTAACAGTTCCCTCACTTATGATTCAGTAAATTACGTTGGACCCTTTGCGTGACTACTATTTCCATTTTGTTTTATCTTCAAATATGTGTATGTACCTATGAAAGATCTTCGAAGAATACATGTTGTTCTTTCTTCCTTTGTAGATAACCATGTGTTGAACACTGACACAGCATTGGATAGAAATATGTGACAGTTAGTCTATATGTGTTAAATTCGACACAATCATTTTCTGCGGAGAGAGTTTAGAGGTATATGTAATATAGGAACAATTCTACATGGCCTTTTGTATGTTTCTTCTTTTTTGTGTATGTTACTCTACTAACATGTATCTGAGTTCATAGTATAGCTCTGTATTTACTTAGAAAGATATATGTATAGTTTAACCTCCATTTTCAAATTACTCATGTATGTTGTTTATTTCTTAGTGTACGTATTTATATTACACTCTGTTATACAACTGTTGCAAATGTTATACCAGTGTATATTTACGTTGACTGAAAATGGAATGAGAACATGTCTGTATTGAATTTTATGAACGATGTACAAGTCTAATTAACACGTCCTGTTATATTCCGTTCCATTAACTTTACACACTTTTCAAATGGAAATTTAATCCAGTCTCTTTTTATATTTTCAGTAGCGCATTCAAATACAAACGTTATATACCTGCATTATTGTATATTTTATTGATTCAATTGATGACAGTTTATACGTTAATCAGAATAATTGCACATACATTTTTTATTATAATTGTCTGGATAGACCTAAAATCTAACAGATGCTCTTGAACTTTTAAAGCCCATCGACTTGGATGTATAATTTTCAGTGATTGTAAACATAGTTCAAATCATTATCGTAAAATAATCAAGTTCATGTTCATGTATTTTGACAAATAATGACAATAAATTAAATTGATTTTTAGTGAGAGAGTGAAATACGATTGGTGAATGCAAGCCAGTGTAAAATAATATGTTTGTGTTTGTACTTTAATATTGTTTATGTTGATTTTCTATGAAATGAACAAAAATATGCTGTATACCTTTTCGTTTGTCGTTTTCCTTTCTTGGTATATAATATGAAGGCTATGATCGAGCTATTTCGCGTTGTATGAATATGGGCCAAAAGAGGAAAACACGACTTGCCAGGGAGAAAAGGCGTTGCCACTTTTGTCTCATTCTTGTCTTTTGACACTTTCAATTGATGTTCTCAATTGTTAATGAATTGCGTCCATTGCCGATTCGGATTGTCATGGCAATACATGGCTTTCGGATAACACAAATGATATTTAGATTGAATGTGAATGATCATAAGGTCACTGTCAATGCGTATGGCCCTAACTTCTCGGCAAATGTGTATGAAAATCTGGTCGTCGTCAGTATGTATTGCCATTAGATCACCGTCAGTGCGTTTGGTCGTTATGTCTCCGTCATTTTGTATGGCAATTCGGTGTTCGTCAATATGTATGGCCATTAGTTCTCCGTCACTGCGTTTAGTCATTATGTCACCGTCAATTTGTATGGACATTAGATCTCCGTCACTACGTTTGGTCATTATGTCACAGTCAATTTGTATGGCAATAAGGTGTTCGTCGATGAGTATGACCATTAGAACTCCGTCACTGTGTTTGGTCATTTTGTCACCGTCAATTTGTATGGCCATTAGATCTCCGTCACTGCGTTTGGTCATTATGTCACCGTCAATTTGTTTGGCCATTAGATCTCCGTCACTGCGTTTGGTCATTATGTCTCCGTCAATTTGTATGGTCATTAGACCTCCGTCACTGCGTTTGGTCATTATGTCACCGTCAATTTGTATGGCCATTGGATCTCCGTCACTGCGTTTGGTCATTATGTCACCGTCAATTTGTATGGCCATTAGATCTCCGTCACTGCGTTTGGTCATTATGTCACCGTCAATTTGTATGGCCATTAGATCTCCGTCACTGCGTTTGGCCATTATGTCACCGTCAATTTGTATGGCCATTAGATCTCCGTCACTGCGTTTGGTCAATATGTCTCCGTCAATTTGTGTGGCCATTAGATCTCCGTCACTGCGTTTGGTCATTATGTCACCGTCAATTTGTATGGCCATTAGATCTCCGTCACTGCGTTTGGTCATTATGTCACCGTCAATTTGAATGGCCATTAGATCTCTGTCACTGCGTTTGGTCATTATGTCACCGTCAATTTGTATGGCCATAAGATCTCTGTCACTGCGTTTGGTCATTATGTCACCGTCAATTTGTATGGCCTTTAGATCTCCGTCACTGCGTTTGGTCATTATGTCACTGTCAATTTGTATGGCCATTAGATCTCCGTCACTGCGTTTGGTCATTATATCACCGTCAATTTGTATGGCCATTAGATCTCCGTCACTGCGTTTGGTCATTATGTCACCGTCAATTTGTATGGCCATTAGATCTCCATCACTGCGTTTGTCATTATGTCACCGTCAATTTGTATGGCCATTAGATCTCCGTCACTGCGTTTGGTCATTATGTCTCCGTCAATTTGTATGGCAATAAGGTGTTCGTCAATGTGTAGTACAATTAAATCTCCGTCACTGCGTTCGGTCATTATGTCACCGTCAATTTGTACGGCCATTAGATCTCCGTCACTGCGTTTTGGTCATTATGTCTCCGTCATTTTGTATGGCAATAAGGTGTTCGTCAATGTGAAGTACCATTAAATCTCCGTCACTGCGGGTGGTCATTATGCCACCGTCAATTTGTATGGCCATTAGATCTCCGTCACTGCGTTTGGTCATTATGTCTCCGTCAATTTGTATGGCCATTAGATCTCCGTCACTGCGTTTGGTCATTATGTCACCGTCAATTTGTATGGCCATTGGATCTCCGTCACTGCGTTTGGTCATTATGTCACCGTCAATTTGTATGGCCATTAGATCTCCGTCACTGCGTTTGGTCATTTTGTCAACGTCAATTTGTATGGCCATAAGATCTCTGTCACTGCGTTTGGTCATTATGTCACCGTCAATTTGTATGGCCGTTAGATCTCCGTCACTGCGTTTGGTCATTATGTCACCGTCAATTTGTATGGCCATTTGATCTCCGTCACTGCGTTTGGTCATTATATCACCGTCAATTTGTATGGCCATTAGATCTCCGTCACTGCGTTTGGTCATTATGTCACCGTCAATTTGTATGGCCATTAGATCTCCATCACTGCGTTTGGTCATTATGTCTCCGTCAATTTGTATGGCAATAAGGTGTTCGTCAATGTGTAGTACAATTAAATCTCCGTCACTGCGTTCGGTCATTATGTCACCGTCAATTTGTATGGCCATTAGATCTCCGTCACTGCGTTTTGGTCATTATGTCTCCGTCATTTTGTATGGCAATAAGGTGTTCGTCAATGTGAAGAACCATTAAATCTCCGTCACTGCGTTTGGTCATTATGTCACCGTCAATTTGTATGGCCATTAGATCTCCGTCACTGCGTTTGGTCATTATGTCTCCGCCAATTTGTATGGTCATTAGACCTCCGTCACTGCGTTTGGTCATTATGTCTCCGTCAATTAGTATGGCCATTAGATCTCCGTCACTGCGTTTGCTCATTATGTCACCGTCAATTTGTATGGCCATTGGATCTCCGTCACTGCGTTTGGTCATTATGTCACCGTCAATATGTATGGCCATTAGATCTCCGTCACTGCGTTTGGTCATTATGTCTCCGTCAATTTGTATGGCCATTAGATCTCCGTCACTGCGTTTGCTCATTATGTCACCGTCAATTTGTATGGCCATTAGATCTCCGTCACTGCGTTTGGTCATTATGTCACCGTCAATTTGAATGGCCATTAGATCTCCGTCACTGCGTTTGGTCATTATGTCACCGTCAATTTGTATGGCCATAAGATCTCTGTCACTGGGTTTGGTCATTATGTCAACGTCAATTTGTATGGCCGTAAGATCTCCGTCACTGCGTTTGGTCATTATGTCACCGTCAATTTGTATGGCCATTAGATCTCCGTCACTGCGTTTGGTCATTATATCACCGTCAATTTGTATGGCCATTAGATCTCCGTCACTGCGTTTGGTCATTATGTCACCGTCAATTTGTATGGCCATTAGATCTCCATCACTGCGTTTGTCATTATGTCACCGTCAATTTGTATGGCCATTAGATCTCCGTCACTGCGTTTGGTCATTATGTCTCCGTCAATTTGTATGGCAATAAGGTGTTCGTCAATGTGAAGTACCATTAAATCTCCGTCACTGCGTTTGGTCATTATGTCACCGTCAATTTCTTTTGCAATAAGGTGTTCGTCAATGTGTTTTGCCATTAGATCTCCGTCACTGCGTTTGGTCATTATGTCACCGTCAATTTGTACGGCCATTAGATCTCCGTTCCATGCGTTTGGTCATTATGTCACCGTCAATTTGTCTGGCCATTAGATCTCCGTTCCATGCGTTTGGTCATTATGCCACCGTCAATTTGTATGGCCATTAGATCTCCGCCACTACCTTTGGTTATTATTTCACAGTCAATTTGTATGGCCATTAGACCTCCGTCACTGCGTTTGGTCATTATGTCTCCATCAATTTGTATGGCCATTAGAAATCCGTCACTGCGTTTGGTCATTATATCACCGTCAGTTTGTATGGCCATTAGAAATCCGTCACTGCGTTTGGTCATTATGTCACCGTCAATTTGTATGGCAATAAGGTGTTCGTCGATGAGTATGGCCATTAGACCTCTGTCACTGCGTTTGATCATTATGTCACCGTCAATTTTTATGGCCATTAATTCTCCGTCACTACGTTTGGTCATTATGTCACCGTCAATTTGTAAGGCCATTAGATCTCGGATATTGTGTTTGGTCATTATGTCACCGTCAGTTTGTATGGCAATAAGGTAATTGTCGATGTGTATGGCCATAAGATCCCCGTCACTGCGTTTGGCCATTATGTCTCCGTCAGTTTGTATGGCAATAAGATGTTCGTTGATGTGTATGACCATTAGACCTCCGTCACTGCGTTTGGTCATTATGTGTCCGTCATTTTTTTGGCAATAAGATCTTCGTCGATGAGAAGTACCATTAAATCTCCGTCAGTGCGTTTGGCCGTTATGTCTCCGTCAATTTGTATGGCCATTATATTTCCGTCACTGCGTTTGGTCATTATGTGTCCGTCAATTTGTATGGCAATAAGGTGTTCGTCGATGTGTAGTACCATTAAATCTCCGTCACTGCGTTTGGTCAATATGTCTCCGTCAATTTGTATGGCAATAAGGTGTTCGTCAATATATATGGCCCTTAGGTCTCCTTTAATCTGTATGGCTGTTATGTTTACGTCATGTGAAATGCTACTAGGTCACCGCCAATCTGTATAGCTATAAGGTTTCGGTCGTTTTATATAATTCAAGCCAGGTATTGACGTAAGGTCGGTAAATTGAGAGAGACAATAGGGCACAACATTCGGGCAATTTATTTTGCGTTTGAGCTATATATTTTAACGTAGTTGGACTTCAATGAGACTCATTATCATTGCAAGAAAAAAACATAAAAATAGAGAGGAGATCTCGACATCACGATAAGAAGTATGGATGAAAACCTGAAAATGAAGGAATCGCGAAATGTCGACAATGTAAAATGTATTTATGCTGGCAAGGCGAAAACAGGACATGTAAGATATTTCTTGTGCGTTCAGACTTTTTCCTTGGTGCTCGAAACTTTAACACTAAATGTCAAAACATTCGTATTTCGACGTTTCGGGAATCATTATTCAATAGCTTCGTTTTTATCTGTTTCGGGTCACATGCGACGTTTGCCATGTAGAGTTTTGTAACATTTGTTTTTAAAGTAATTCAAATTCATTTCTGTGAGCATTATCCGGGAATTCCCCGTGTGAATTCCTTGCAACAAACTGTTCGTTGCAGTGCGTTTCAACTGTACTCCCAACGTAATGTTACATAAAGATATATCTCATAATAGCTAAGCTGTGAAATTGAAAAGAAATGTCATTTATTTAAATTCAATGACGTATATCGTTACAAACGAACATTATACATGTCCGAAACAAAGTTGGAGGTAAATTAAACTCCCTACAAAAGAGCATTTCACATAATACAAAATGTAGATGTAAGACAAATGGTAAAATAACAGTTTAGCAAAAAGTAAAAAAGCATGACTTATAGTGTGAACAATGAAATATGTACAACATGAATAAAAAGAATTAAAAATAATATGAACACAAACAGGCATGGCTTATAAGCGAAAATTGAAAGGACTTGACTATAATATATGCTACGGTAAAAACGAACTGGCCTATATATTGGATGAGGAAGGGTGGGGATTAAAGTTTGAGAAAATACTGCGTAATACGAGTTTGCATAAATTATCTGTGAAATTGTTACGTTGTGAGATCAGCGAGACGAGACAGTTAAATAATACTATCAAAATTGGTAACTCGGTACTTATAATTTACTGCGTAATGAGTTAAATCCCTTGAAAGTACCATAAATAAAATTATTTCTTAGGCAATAAATTAAATTTTATGAGTACTCTCTGAAAATAATGAGTTTAGTTCATTTCTTTCGAGTAATTGACAAACAGGATTGAATTTATTCAAATTAAATGACGTATATCGTTACAAACGAACAATATACATGGCCGAAACAAAGTTGGAGGTAAATTAAACGCCATTAAAACCCCAACCTCAACTCATTCGCGATAAGAGAGTGACAATGAAGACATGATGTAGAAACAATCAGTGACTCGAAAAATTAAATTTACATGAACGACAAAAATAATTGTTCGTTTTTAACGATATACGTCATTTGATTTAAATGACATGTTCCAATTTCCATCCTGGTTTGTCAGTTACTCGAAACAAATGAACTCAACTCATAAGAGAGTACTCATAAGTAAATATATATCAACTAATAGCTAAGCTGTGTGTTTTGTGTCACATTTTGGTTGTATGTATGACCTTAGGACCTTTCTTACACTAGCACAGTAGGTATTTTCTGTTTTTCTTGTTTTAAAACCCACACCATATTTTAAGTTTAAAACTGCCGTTTCATGGGCTGTAATGATGATATTGTGCACCTAGTTAGAATTGAGTGGTAAATAGTTAATTAAATACGATGTTTTTTGCAAGGTTGACATAAGCAAAAACATCGAAAACACCTAGAATGGCTGGTGGCTGTGGTATTAAATTACATTGCAAATTTTGATATCAAGCATGTTTCAATTTCCCCCAACTTAACGCACCTGTTATTTCCATTTGAAGCGCAGTAAATATTGTAGGTATGCAGTTCACGTGCTAATGATCAAATTAAATTTTCATTCTATTTTAAACTTTTTTATAGCCTCGCTCAATGCCACTTAAGATTAAATAATAGATCAAAAATATGTGAGTATATACTTGTCTTATTAAATCCCAAGGTGAACAATATGCTTCATTCAAAAATGCATGGGAATATAGCTCTTTGCAAACACTACTTGAGCAGTTACCAGATTAGAATGGAGAAACAACTAGAGATGTTGTGAATATTTTCAGATAAAATTTCACATAAAGAAAATTAACATCCTGTTTGTGAAATAAATGCGCTGCAAGCATTTTCGAATGAAAGAAAAAATATTTTTTGTAAAGTGAAAACCCACAGATTTAAGGTACTTATACTTGTTATATTAAATCTCTTTTCAGTTGAATGTGATTTAGCTTTCTAGTAAAATATGTCATTATTAACGTCGTACGCGCTAAATGTTTATTATACTTACATACAATATATGTTATACTTTCGGTTTTGTTGCATTTTGATATGGCGATAAAGGCATTTTTTTTATAATTTATAAGGGCGTAATAACATTTAAGTAAATATACGCGTGACTATTTAATAAAAGATGTAAGATATATCTAACAAATGTACTACGGGGAATCCGGGGGTTCTCGTCTTAGGCCAAATCTATATTTGTTGTGTTTGTTTTTTCGGAAAATCTTGCCATATCGAAAGTCATCTATTTCATCACTGTCATTTAAGTTCGTTTTTTTTTTCTTAATGAATACGATGCCAGTTTGCTCTGTAAAAAGACTAAAGCGTACCTTACCTCGGCATCCAGATCATCAAACAAGACCGGGATACAGCAGTACCACAAAGTGGGATGACACCCACATGATGATGGTCACATTACAGAAAATGTTAAATTTAAAGGCCGTACTAACAGCTAAGCAAGAAATATGTAGCATTTCTGCATATACATGTATAAGAGAGGTTGTCAAATACCAGTGGTACGTGTACGTGTATGTGTGGGTTATTCAATATGCACTACGTCACCCAGATATGTGGTCATTAAACAAGTTGAGAATGACATGTAACATTGAACGAAAAAAAACATTTAAGCATGACTCAGCGAGCCTACAAGTACACGTTTAAAGTAAAATGTTTCAAACATCTCTTAAATTTAAATGCAACGTTAACGTACTTCATTTACACGTGAACGTCGTGTAATTTATCTATGCATGGTAAAAAATGCTCGATTGATTCAGTAAACCTAAGCATGAAACCGTAGTATAAACTATACAAGCCGGGCTAGTCCCGATGGTCTCCATCATAATCACATGTAGCATAAAATATACAAGCTGGGCTAGTCCCGAGTGTGGTCTCCATCATAATCGCATGCAGCATAGAATATACAAGCTGGGCTAGTCCCGATGGTCTCCATCATAATCAGATGTAGCATAAAATATACAAGCTTTTCAATGATGAACCAGTTTTGTGAACGTCAATGTGATGCTAGGTGGTTAATAGTAAGTTGGTCGAATATTGACAAAACATACAGACATTCAAACCAATGGATTAAGTGCATGCAATTTTATGTCATTGGCTAAAAACGCAAGTTCCGTATATGTGGGCGTTGGATGAGCATAAACATCAATTACAAGTGGCATTTTATTCAAGGGCAGTTACAGAGCATTTTTGAGCTGGGATGGAAGATAAATGAAACGTCAAATGATCAGCTATTAACTTAATGCTTCGTAATACTTTAAGTCAGAGAATAATAGCCTATCTCTTTCAACTTTTGCACAAATGTAACGTTGAGTTGACAATTTAAAATACGAAAGTGGAGAGGCAAGACGCGCAGTCATATAAATGTCATTGTTTGTGGTAAAAGTTTATTTATGCGATTATTATTCGGGTCAAGCGAAACGACTCATCCACGTCACAAGACCTTGTCATAAGGTCGAAGGTCGTGCACGGTGTTAGGCGAATGCTTAGCGTTGATTACAGAGGTTAAAAGACGTTGTTAACTGCAGATCAAGATTTGTCTCTGCGTTCACCACTTGTCGGCGGGTTTAACATAAAGCGATTTGTTATTCCTGAAGCATCGACCGTGGGCCTAAATGACATTGCCTGTGCAAACCACAATGTGTAATTCGTTTTATGACAATCATTAATTTATACATCTTCGTCTCTTCAGACTCAGCATTTACGGAGTGTATTTATATAGATCTGTTTCGGTGATGTTACTTCAAAGAACGTCTTTTCTTAACACGGGATGCTTCTAAGGATCGTAATGACGGGAAACTGACAGTGTTACTAATAAAAGTCAAATTAATTGAATATATAACATTACTTGAATAAATCGGACGATGTGAATAAAGCACCATCAGGGCTTCATTATAATTATTAATAATAAGATCTTTGTATTTAATAGTCAACGTATTAATATAGTGGTTAGATTCTGACGTAATAGAACGTCTATTGATATTAAAGCAGTGAAAAAAATATCAACAAAAACTTGCGGATAAACATATTTACTGAGAAAGGATTGGGTATTTATTGAAAAATATAATGAATATTGCCATACATTTACCGAAGATTGTTTGAGGGGACATAATTATTCAACAGAAGCAGAAAAAAAACACTGCTCCAGAAAGGTGGCGATAAACATTTGGAACGAAACTTCTACAACAAAGATGTATCGAGAACTGTTTTTCATGTATCTAATAGTGACAGGGGTGGACATGCAAGGTCGGATGCTGTTTCCACCCGGACGGGCCTCATTGTGGAGACTTGGATTTGGAACTCCTGTAAACGAAAATGATAATTCCCTAAGTTGTGGAGGTCTGAAGGTCAGTATAGAACGGCAGCATGGCATAATGTTTTAAGAAATATAATCAGTATCTAGATAGATTTGCTAGCACACCATTGAAAGAAAGTTAAATTATTAGTCGTGTGTCTAGTTCTAATTTGAATATAAATATTCCAATTGAAATACGTTTTCTCGTATTCATTTTGTTCCTTATACGTATTTTTGTTAAACCTTCTCTCAATGGTTTGATATACGACCATTTCCTAGGTGTAATTTGACAGCATGCAACGCGTTTTACGATGGGTATATGTTTAATATTTTGAAATAAGATTGAATTATGCATTAATATGACAGAATGACAAGAAAGCATGGCTCCCTAGTTTCAAACGATACAATGCCATTACAGTTTAAATAAAACAATGGTGTATTAAGCAATATTTTTCTTTACATCCTCTTGATTGTTATTCATACAGAGGACGTAGTGATAGACCTCATTTTCCATAAACAGATGTTTGTTATTATAACTATATCAATATGAGTTTTACGTGTAATCTCTTAACAGTCATTAAAACGTTCACTTCATAAACACATCCTCTTTATTCCGCATAAGGGAGCAATTGTAAACTTTAATTCACTCCTAATTAGGATGTAAACTGCATTTTTGTATCCATTTAAACTGATTGATGTGACCGGGAATAATGGTTGTCTTTATTTTCAATTGTTATTCAAGTTATCCGACACATAAAAATACTAATTGATTTAAGGTTCAGTTAACTATTATGCAAATGTTGGATGTCTGCTTAATTCAGTTAATTAACAGAAAACATCGTAAGATGTTCTGCTGAAAAGCCCTTTTTTACTAAGCATCATTTTGGTATGACAAATTAATTTCGCTTGACCGCCAATCTTTATTAATATAATAATATTCTTGCATCAGAATGGAACAAGTAGTTTAGTAGAATCAATTATGTAATTTCAATCCAGCGTGCTTATTTGGCCGTACTCCTCGAGATTGCATGAACGCAATCGAAATAAAATCAATGTAAAAACTTTCATTGAATTGTCTTATTTTGCGACGTTTCTTTGATTTAATGATACGGTCATAGCTCGTAAAGGTAAATGCTGTTTTCTATCAGAGCGATTGCGACACACAGCGTGTACGTGACCATGAAGGCGTACAATTAAATGTTGCAGATGAGATTGACTTTCGGCTCGCTTAAAATCGCCTTAAATCGCATTCATTGCGCTTGCGTACATGCCATTTTAAACTTTTACAATGTTCACATATCTTGATGACGTAGTGCACAAAAAGTGGCCAACACGTACACGTATCCGTACAGATAATGTTCCGCATCTTCTCTTTACTTCTTATCCTTGTTTTTAGTCTTCATTTAAAGCAAAATGTTGCCTTCCGACATAGCATTTTTGGTCAAAATTTATCACGTGGTAAACACTGTACATGGCTGTTCGAAAAAAGCTGGATGTTTTAAATCGTTATGCCCATTCTTTTCAAACAAATCAGTGTTAATTTGGACGACGTCTTAAAAACACTAGTTTTAAACAACTAATTGTTTGAAACTTAATTGTTTGGAGTTTTCAATCTTTGAAACAGTACCAGTTAAAATCATCAAACACATATAAATTTTATAACTGATATATTTTCTTTAATATCTTAAGAGTTGCACTTATTGAATAGCACAGAAATCATTTCCAGAGATTTGCGTTCTTCTATGTATGATTCACATCGATGAGTTGAAGAACATTTAAATACTGTGTTGACCGTTACAAAAGTTTTACAACCATTGTTTTTTTTACTGATAGGAAGTTACGAATACACGAACACCAACTCATTTACGTATTTCTAGGTAGGTTATTAAAAACCGATTAAAATGAAATATTTTATGCAACCATTGTGTCAGTGCAATTATGACGTGTGGTTATCCTGCATGGACATTATACTTCCGAGACGACCAATGTACGTAAAGGTTGTGGTTCTTTTGGCCTTTAAAAAGAACGCACACGCGACCAAAATAGCATCCAATAAATGTTATGTAATTTCTTGGTGAGTGAAGTTCGAACAAGGAGAAGAACATTTGTAAATGTACATCAAGCCTAGAATGCTTGTATAAATTCAAAATAAATCATTCTTGAAGCATTCTGGTAAGTATGTAAATAGTTTAATTTAGTCTTACTTTGGCATTTAGACGACCTATATTAAAAAAAAATGTGTGCCTGTATATACGATTATCAAAATGTCATAGACATTAAATTTAGTATTGCAAACACGATTAAAAGAGACATACAATCCTGAAATGAAGTTTTATCATTTGATAATTTAAGTCAGTCTAGCAGGCTTATTTTCCGAATTCAAACCCAAAGCATGATCTAAAAATCAGTTCCTTACACAGTGACTTATCATTTACTCCGCTAGACTTTCTTTAAATAGACACAAAAAACAACAATGTAAACAATGACAACGTTGGAGTTTCGGAAATGATTCGTATATATCTGCAATGTTGAATTATCTACATTACCATTATCATCCTACTAATTGTGTATAACAAAAAATAAAAAAATAAAGTTATAAAAGAAACTATAGAGTCAGGCCTATACTATGACCACATCGATAAGCGGACCGCATTCACCACAGAGACAGGCCTATACTATGATCACATTGATCAGCGGACCGCATTCACTACAGAGACAGGCTTATAATATGATCACGTCGATCAGCGGACCGCATTCACCACAGAGACAGGCCTATACTATGATCATATCGATCAGCGGACCGCATTCACTACAGAGACAGGCATATACTTTAATCACATCGATCAGCGGACCGCATTTACTAAAGAGACAAGCCTATCTATGATCACATCGATCAGCGGGCCGCATTCACCACAGATTCAAGCCTATACTACGATTACATCGATCAGCGGGCCGCTTTCACCACAGAGACAGGCCTACACTATGATCACATCGATCAACGGGCCGCATTCACTCCAGAGACATCCCTACACTATGATCATATTGATCAACGGGCCGCATTCACCACAGAGACAAGTCTATACTATGATCACATCGAACAGCGGGCCGCATTCACCACAGATACAAGCCTTTACCATGATAACATCGATCAGCGGGCCGCATTCACCACAGAGACAAGCTTATATTATGATCACATCGATCAGCAGGCCGCATTCACCACAGCGACAGACCAACACTATGATCATATTGATCAGCGGGCCGCATTCACCACGGAGACAAGTCTATACTATGATAACATCGATCAGCGGGCCGCATTCACTACAGTGACAAGCCTATACTATGATAACATCGATCAGCGGGCCGCATTCACTACAGTGACAAGCCTATACTATGAACACATCGATCAGCGGGCCGCATTCACCACAGAGACAAGCCTTTACTATGATAACATCGATCCGCGGGCCGCATTTGACACAGAGACAAGCCTATACTGTAATAACATCGATCCGCGGGCAGCATTCACTACAGTGACAAGCCTATACTATAAACACATCGATCAGCGGGCCGCATTCACCACAGAGACAAGCCTTTACTGTAATAACATCGATCCGCGGGCCGCATTCACTACAGTGACAAGCCTATACTATGAACACATCGATCAGCGGGCCGCATTCACCACAGAGACAAGCCTTTACTGTGATAACATCGATCCGCGGGCCGCATTTGACACAGAGACAAGCCTATACTGTAATAACATCGATCAGCGGGCCGTATTCACTACAGTGACAAGCCTATACTATGAACACATCGATCAGCGGGCCGCTTTCACCACAGAGACAAGCCTTTACTATGATAACATCGATCCGCGGGCCGCATTTGACACAGAGACAAGCCTATACTGTAATAACATCGATCCGCGGGCAGCATTCACTACAGTGACAAGCCTATACTATGAACACATCGATCAGCGGGCAGCATTCACACACAGAGACAGGCCTATACATAATAACATCGATCAGCGGGCCGTATTCACTAACTATCTGAGACCATGATTACGAACATCTAGACCCAGAAAGCATTCTTATCATATCACAAAAATAACCGTTATTCAATTTGTTTAACAAAACAGTATTTTAATAATTTATTGTAGAATTTTTAAATAGTTAAAACATTCAGCAAAATCCATCATCAAAACTCAACCAGAGGGAGAAGTTACAATAAAAGGAAGGTTCGCAGTTATTTCACTTGAGTCTGAATCAAGACTTAAGACCTGTTCACAATAAACTCAGACTCAAGACGCTAGTGTATATTTGCTCTGGATCTAGCAGACACTAAACCAGTGTTTCCTTAATAACACCTTATTTCTACACAATGTGATCATTCCATCACAACTAGAACAATTGAACCAGAACTACTACTTGTATTCCGCGTATAGTTCGTAGGTTATTATACATATGGTCAGTAATAGCACTGCGAGTTCTTGTTAACCGGTCTATGGAATGATCATTATTATAAATACGTCGCAACATAGAACATATTACTTTAAACTTATTTAATTTTATAACGATTATGAAACAAACTTTTGCAACTTATATTTATCACTCTCGTTGGCACGATGTTGCGCGAGAGTTTGGTCTTATGTTGTGGGGAAACCGGAGTTCCCGGAGAAAAGCCACATGTTCGGCTTAGTGACCACTAACCAAACTCACATGCGCCAAGGCCGGAAATCGAACCCGGATCGCCTTGTTGGGAAGCGAAAGTGCTAACCACTGCGCTAACCGGACAACCGTGATCTTCATTCTGATTAAAAGGGCTACCAAAGCTAGCGAGCACTTCTTAATAAAGATTTTGTACGATATATTCTAGCTGACTTAAAATAGGATGTGTTTTCTGCAAGCGGGTAACAGAATCATGACGCCATGTCTGTTAAAATTGTAAGACTTTACATCTTGAAGATTAAGCAGTGTGCCTATTTTTAAAATAGTCCATCATAAGTCCTAGTATTACATGCACTATATGATGGTTATTGGTGCACGTGACTGAGTCGATTCATACATTGGCCCGTGACGTCATACCTAATATACTTAGCCGTAACTCAGTGATAAACTATTAGCCAGTTCTATTGATCTATTTATCTTGATCAACGATAAGCCATATTTAAAGTGCAATTCTTAAACTATCGACTTATAATAACATATAGCACCTTATCTTCCCAAGGCGACAACTTGCTTCTTTTATGCAAGATTGCGACATACATTCGTGCTTATTGTTGTGTTTTGTTGTCGACTTAAATTGAAATATAATTCAGGTCATATGTATTTCAACCTTACTCCCATTTCTTTTTATTAATGTTTCTATGAAAAGTCATTAAACCATTATCTTAACCATCCCTGAAATATTTAAATAATTCGTTATCTATTGGAAGCAGACAGACTCGTACCGGTGATAGAAAAAAATTGACATCATTTTCAACATAACTGTCAGTCATAAATCTCTTATATAGAAATTAAAATGTTTGACATTTTCTTAAATATTTACTTTAAAATTCATCAAACGTGTTCCCGACCAACAGAGCACCTTCACATTTGGTGAAACACACGAATGTAGTTGACAGTGTCGCCGTTTTGATTGCGTTAACAAAACCGCCAAAATAGTAATAAAATCCTTCAATTTAAAAGCGACATCAGTTTAATATAATGGTGTCTTTCTCTGAGAAAATATTTGCTAGAAGGTAAAGCCAAAGGAAATGCAAAGTCCTCACAGTTGAATTGATGAATGATACATTAACCTATTAATGCAAAAAGATTGGGTTGCTCTTATCGTATTTTACCAAACGAATAACATTTGATGAAACAGTTCACGGACCTAAGAAAACAATAACATGCTTAAAGCTGCACGCACACAGATTGAGAGTGTTGTCTTTTCTTTTAAATTTTGTCTCAGAATCATTTTGTTTTGTTCAACAGTTGATTCAATTAGATAATAAGAAAACTCACAATATGACAGATCTCAATAGTTGAAATTCTTATTTTTCTCCAAGCGTTAGTAACGCCTTAAGCCACGAAACATGAATTTTCAAACTTAACTATGAATAACTGCGTTCTGGTATTTTGTAAGCAGTCTTTTATCACTGGTTTCCAAAACTTGCCTTATTCAAAGACTAAAAAGTTGTCAAAACGGTCAATCTGTGAGAGTGAAGATTAAAGGTTATGTATGTGTAGTCTGTCTTTCCTGTTTTGTGGCGTTGTGTGTCTCACGGTTATTACATAGTATGTCTTAACCCAAACCGATTCAAGTCATGGACACTCCGCCTGACGATCTGATGTCGGAATTTATAAGGTCACCTTGTAACGACCTTTCCATCAATCACATGCCTTCTTTCACATTGTTATAAGTTTGCGAAGACGTGTAATATATCCATATAATTAGCTGGGATTCTAAAATCGTTTCTGATACAAGATATCGTATATTCGATTATATTGGATTTTATTCTGATATATTTTTAAACGCTTTATCCAACAGGTTCGGCTCTTGACTGCAAATAAGAACGTCGTAGGTTCGAGTATCTACCCACTTTTGTCACCAATGTTTTGTTTTACAACAGCACATTAAAAAACACTTAGTTTGACAACCTATTATAACACGATACTTATGTATCGTTAAATAGATGTGTACTTTGGGTGCCGACTGCTCCCTTTCAAAAGTTGAAGTTATACTGAATAAAACATAACACTATTTAATTTCAAGATAATTTGAAATCATTATTTCAATGTATGTGTAATTTGTATTGTATAGTTAAAACAATTGAGTAAACTCTGCGAAAAATATGTCTACGATCTACTTTGAAGGTGTATGTAGGTCTTTTGAAAATGCCATGTAAATAAAACATAAGCATGAACCTTTGCCACAATGGAATGAAATTTGACAAAATATCGTTTTGGCTGTAAGTTACCAAATTGTACATTTATTTCAATCCTTTAACTGATTTTCCTTTTTCGTTAGCACCGATGGGAGGTCAACAATGGCAGGTGCGGCGTTTGTGGTGACCCATGGGATAGCATACCACGTGACCATGAACAAGGAGGGAAGTTCTACAGTGACGTCACTTCAGCTATTTTTGAAGCAGGAAAACCCGCTACCTTTTCGCTTGACATATCGAACGCAAATGGTGGTTATTTTGAATTCCGAGTGTGTGTAAAAGATAACACGACCGCAGAAGTGTCACAAAAATGTCTTGATGAGGGACAGCTCGAGTTTCTGAATCATGGCTTGAGGTTCACGGAAGTTGTTGAAGGACTCAACGAGGTTCAGGTTCTTCTATCGGAGAAACTTATCTGCGAAAGTTGTCTCTTGCAGTGGAAATATACCACAGGTACGTCAGGTGATGACTGTTGACATGGTTATGACAAAATGTACGGTAAGCCTATGCAAATGATTCATGTTTTGTTTCGAGGTGAATGTAAGCACCATTGTCTTAACACAATTTAGTTTAGATAAACCAGCGTACTTGTTCAAGACGATGGCGTGTTTTGCACGATATTGGTCATACAATTGCTTAAACGGAATTGGACCCGCTTTGTCTTTTACATGATTGTGTTTCTAAGTCGTCTTTTCTCAAACGCAATATTTGTCTGAGTAACATTTCAGAGTAACTGACTAAGTTATAATACAGTTTGAGGCACGCGTGGTCAAGTACTTTTATGAACCTCTGCAATATTGGCAGGAACAAACAAAACACTTTCATACCCTTTGTTTAGTACAAAAATAATTATTTATAGGCTCTGAAATAAATGGAACTTATTATAAAACAGTTTTGAAAATTAGCAAAGGCATAGAAAATAAAATAAAACTGGTTCTTGATTTATGGATAATGGGGCGTAAAACGTTACAAAACCTCAATTGATTTAAATACCATTAAAATAAATACTGCTCACCATTTAAATGTTTCGAAGTTGAACATTTTTCATTTATTTAAGAACAAATGAAACAAAAATTGTGATTCTTTATAATGTCCCATTCAAATGTTTAAAAATACGTGTGGTTTTAATTAACAAAACAAATTGACGTTAAATTTCTTAACAAGCCAATATTTCAAGTTTAAAAATAAGAATGGATTCTAAGAACTACTACAAACTAATCGATATTAAGGGTTGACATTACGATCAACTGTTCAGTTAAAACTGAATTATTCAAATGAGATACGCTGAGATAAATCATTCAATGTCACCTGGGCAATTTAATAGTAATCTAATGAAACAAAACCCGTTTGTTCACACTATTTTGATGTTTGCCTTTTCGCAACTTAAATGCATCTTATTTAGGCCCAACCCCAATCTCTATCGCTTTAACACCGTTTATATTTAGGTAAAAGAATGTAAAATAATGATTCAAATGTTAAACACTCTAATAACAAAGCCTTATTTGTTTTACAGTATTGATTGCATTTAAACGCAAATTTTTATATGTAAACCATCTATTGTTTTATTACTTAGCATAATCATATGAGAACAGAACGTTTTGATAACTTATATAAAAGCTTTACTCTCACAGGTTAATCGTTTTGACATTTTTGTTTTGTCTTGGAACGATAAATTTTGCGTTCATTTCTTAAAACCGGAGAAATAAGGCTCCTGATAGAAGACCAGATCGCAGTGTTTATACTTAAGTCCAAACATTCATGTTGTATGGTTAAGAAAAAGTTGTCAAATTTGGAAATCCGTGAGCATGCAGCTTTAAGTAGTCAAATAACATTTGCACTGTTCCAGGTGATCAGTATGGATGCGAGTTCGATTCCCATCTTGGGCGAGAAGTTTGTGGATTCGGAAAAGGGAAATACCAAACGGAATACTTTGCATGCGCCGATATAGCGATCGTCCCCAATGCTAACGTTCAAGAACTTAAATTGGAACTTCAGAATCAACAGTTTGACGCGAAAAGTCAATTACGAGATGTTAATGACACTTTTCATCATATAGACAAACGCATAAAAAGGACCGTTCACGACCAAAGTGGCTTCATGCAAGGTGTTCCTGTATCTTATATGCCTATGTCTAATACAAACAATATCCAGTATATGGCATTGCCCGACGGACGTTATCCAGGTAACTCACAGAGTCCATGGAAGTGGCAAGGAAATAGGTCAATGCCTGGATCTCAAGAACGCATTCGAAGGAGGGTACACATTCCAGACGGAAGGCGGCAAGTGATAACCGGCAATTTTGTATTTGGGAGTGGTTTTCCTCCAAAAACTACAGGGAGAAGAGTTCGATTAAACTTCAATCAGCGCAACAATGGAGACATTATAAACATTCCTTCAGAAACAATGTCTCTGCCCAGAGCTCAGTTCGTGAGGGTGGAACAACCACGTAAACAAAGCATCTTTAAAATTGCACCCGCCCAAAAACATACACCAACCAGACCAACAACAAGACGGCCTATTGTTAAAAGAGTCGATACTTCACGAATTCAACGAAACTTCATTGACCCTCTAAACCCTCACCTCGGAGCTAAAATATCTGTCCACACTTTGACGCAAAGAACTCTTGCAGCGCCCAAATATCGGTCAACCAAACAGTGCGAGCATTGTCCGTTTGACCAATGTCTTGATGATCAGCTAAGAATAGATGACCTCTTTCCCGGCTTGTTTGATAGTCCAAACAAGTTCTTGAAGTGCAAGAAATATGAAAAGCTGTTTGTTATCGGGAACTACGACGTGCTACAAGAGGGTCTTCCCGACTGTACCCATCCACGATTCAGACGACAGCTTTCTAGTGCAACAAAAGTAGAAGACGACGATATTGGATGCTGCGCAACGTAAGTTTGTTATTATAAAAAGTTGCGTGTCATCTAGAATCAATCAAAATATGTCTAGCAGTCCTTTCGAAAAAAAGTTCATGGTTACAATTTACTAGACCAAATACAGGTTTGCTCTTATTGTGAGGACAACTCCGATTATTTTGAAATTGATATTAAATGATGTATATCATATTGGTTATTGACATATTAGGTTTTAATGAAGGTTGCAGTAGTTAAGAAATATTGCATTGGAAACAGTATCAATACATGGCAAATCCATAAAAAATGATACAAATTTAAGATAAGATTACTTATATATTTAGAATAGCTAAGAATAAAACTGTTTAGTGCCATGAGTTATCAAATATTTTAACAACATATTTAGAGTAGGAAAGCGTACCTAATTAATACCAACCAATGAATCGAAACTAAATGCACATGCCGGGCATGTGATCATTTTTAAATTTCTTTTCTGAATTTGCTTAGCAAAATAAGTTCAATAGTGCTATTTTGGTAACGGTAATGTTTCCCCGAACTCCCCTTTCGCAACACTTATTTTTAAAGTCGTAGTGATTGAATTTGACTAAATTGGTTTTCAGATAAAATAACCGGCCAACTATAACGCACGAACGATTGCTGTCAATGAACTGTCGCAATCACATTGATACTGCTTTTTAAATGATTAAACATATTCACAGATCAGTATATACCTGATGTGTATGATTTATTAATACTTGACGTTTTTATGTCTTAAGGTGCTAACATGTTAGAGCAAATTGATTGAGGAGTTCAACTTATTGTGATAGCATTCGGAACTCCTCGGCCATTTTTATCGAGATCAACCTCGGATGCATATGGAAGGTTTACAATGTCAGAAATCGGGTCTTTTTAAGTCCGCTGCAAGTAGCCCGCGTAGTGATTTAATTTAGCAGTTAAACTTAATGACTTAACTCTTTGGAATCTTAATTATGTGTGTAATAATATGCTTCACTGGCAATCAATTTAAACTTAGATGAACAAATACAAGCTAAAACACTACATTATATTAATGATATAAATCAAAATTTTACGAACTACTTTTACTGATGTCCCGGCATACATCTGAGGTTATTTTCGATAAAAATGGCCGAGTAGCTCCGAATGATTGTGGAAGTGGAATCATCCGAAAACATGAACTAGTAAAATACAGGTCAGGGGCCGTTTCAATAATTTTAGTCGTTACTTCATTAATTGTAAATCTATTTAATATATCACATATGACAACACATTGAATATTTTTCATAACTTCAACTTTGTGTTAATTTTTAGTACTGGCAAAATTTCAATTCACTGAAATATGCAGCAAAATAATGAAACTATGACACTAAGATAATTTGAATTAACGAATTGGCATAGGACCTTCATTGAAACTGCACCCAAATTAATGTATTGTTTAGTTTTGAAATATTCTACATCATTTACCTTACACTCGAAAAGTACAGCCCAAAGTAAAAAAGATTTAATTATCAAACTATCTTGGTGTTTAACGTCTAAATGATAATATTTATTAAAATGCTAATGAGACAGGTATACCAATTTTTATATACATGTGTTCATGGATAGAGTATTCTGAACATTTTTTAATGTTAATTACACACTTAAATTTTAATAGCACCGTTTATACTGGGTGTGTTTTGAATACTCAATTAGACATAACATGAAGAGTACATTGATAGCTGACAATGAGTTTTCAGGGAAAACTTGTGTCAAAATCATCCAAGCTTACTTTAGCGCAGGCTGAAGCAATTTATTGACTGTGTATAACCTAAATTACCCGAGCGACTGTAGCTGTCAAAGCTGTCATATTAAATGAGGCTGAAGTGATGTTAGCTTATGAAGAAAATGACCAGGCATATGTTGTGAGGCTGTAAAATAAGTGTTTGAGGAACTTGAACATGATATTTATGTGTGCGGTTTCCTTAGTGACATTTATAACAAGAGTATTTTATCATGACTGATATTGTTTACTTTTTGCATTTCGGCGTAGAAGTGCATTACTGTCATAATCAGCGTCTCTCCCGTATGCTTCATTATTTTCTTACTTCTTATAATCAAGACAATTAATGTTACTACTTCTAGCAGATAAATTGTAAGCTTCGTGAGTTATCTCAGTTTATTGAATTCACGCTTGTGATATCATAAACGCGATTAAAACAAAAGCGCAAATCTGCCTAGACACTGTTGCGATCAAAGATCGTAATTAACCACATGGCAAGCCATGTAATCAAACGATAACTTGTTTAACGACACAATGATTGAAAATAAAACAAAAACGATCAAACAGATCAAAATGCAGTACACTGGCAGTACAAACAAGAGCTATCTTTAAAATGATATATTGCGATCAATTTTGAACAATGTCATGAAAAGTGTGTGAGAAAGCAGTATGAACTTAACAGGTGCATATTGTGCCATTTGAATGTCAAAAACAGATCTAAAAAGGTTTAGATTTTATACTGTATTTTACTCCTTATACGAATAATATCGTTATGTATTTGCTAAACAGGTGCGTAATTACTCTGGCAAGCTATGTGCAGAGTTTCATTACAATATGGAGTACCTTTTATGGTTAAAGCAAAATATTTGCACAGCTTAGTAGTAAGTATGAAAATAATGGCAATACCTGACTCATCAGACCTAGTTATGTTATTTTGTCTCTAGAGTGTCAAAAATGATATTTCAGGATCATCAACAGCTAATTTATGTTCTGTACGGTTCATTTTTTAGCAGTTTTAGGCTCAATTAAGGAATGAATCGCGGGGTTGATTTAATTATCGGGGATATGAACGCAATTGGGCTGGTCAAAGTACGCGTGGAGTCCGAATCAACCCCGCAATGCGTTCCTTATATTTACACCAATAGTTCATTATTTCATTCAAGAATGAAAAACAAATCTTAATTTCATTTTAGATTTTTTTTTAGTTATCCTTTATTACCCATTCTGTAAATAGAACAACCCGACTGTAACCGGAAACATTTTTTCAAATGACGTCACAATAACGCGGGAAAAGATCAACCACTTAAAATCACTTTCAAAAGTAAAATTGAAACACTTATGGCAACAAAACATTTAAAATATAATAAATTAACACTTTCTATAATGTTGATTTATATTTTACTGGACCTGCTGACACAATACAAACAATAACAAGATCAAAAGTTTTCATGTTTATTGTTATGCGATGAATTGCCATCCGAATATATCCGAAGATGTTGCGTTCATCGATTGATGAACTCAATTGCCGAAAGGCAGTACATTTAAGGAATGGAAGTTGAGTTCCATAGATATATTTTACTCTCATCACATAATATAAATATGTGATTTCAGGTCATCAACATGAATAATACAAAATGCTGTATATACACATGTAAAAGAACAATAGCATATATTAACCAGGCTCGTAGCTATAAATGGAGTACTATGTAGGTACAAATATAATAGTTTGAGTACATAACCAGATAGAACCATTTATAAGGACAGTGGGTGTCATATTTAATAAAAAAATCAAGTAATTATGGTTAAGGGTTGCCAGGTGGGTTTTTAAAAGCTTGACATATAATTTTGACAAATTTGCTCAGGTTATTTAGCTTCAAAGAACCATTTTCACACATGACATTTCTGAAAGTAAATATATTTGTATTATGCATGTTTACATCAGGTAAGTATCGTTTCCTATCATTAACAAAATATGGGCAGAATGGAAGATAGTGGAATTCATCGCCTATTTCATTTAGAGTACATAATTGACATTTACTATCATATCTGTCTTTACCGAACCATCTTCCTTTTTCAAATGGTAAATTAATTATTATAACAAAGTCTAAAATTTAATAGAGACCAGACATGGTTCTCATTTACATTAAGATAACAATTTTCAAGTTCGAATTCAGTTTTATAAATTCTGTAATTGGTACATTTGGAGGAATTAAAAGCATCACTATTTAAGGTCTGTTTGAGCTGGTCTTTGAAACCAGTTTGGAGCAGTATAATTCTGGTTCTGCCATTTACAGTATAGCTCGAACTACATTCATCAAGAATAGCTTTGACATTAATAAACCATCCATAATAATGTTCACGAGCAGTAAAATCTTTCAATATAAACTTTACAAAATAAATGACATATTGTATTGGTTATGGGTCATTTTATACCAAAATCCTACTATGAGTTCTTAAATTATAATACTAATAGGGCATCGGCCAAAATAACCATACAACATTATATGAGGGGTGCTTTTTTAGCATTCAGAATATGCTTTATAAAATCAGTGTTTACTTTTTCTATCAAATTAAGATCGCCGTAGAATAACGAATCGTTGCTTCTCGCCATCTTTGGTCAGCTTCGTTAGACACGGCTTGAAATATGGATTAATGCTTATGTTGTGAGTAATTGTGAATACTTAAAATAACACATTTCTTTCCAATTAAAAAATGATGCTAACCAATAAATTCATAGTTTTTATTGCTCTCTTCTTCTGTTTAAATGTAGATACTAGTGTTTCATAGTTGAATGAACAAGCAACCAATACAGAATAAGTACCAGTTCCTAAACAGGTTTAATTTTCCAAAGTTATATTTAAGTAAGGTCAATCTCAGAGCGAGGCTGCGAGGAAGTTATTATTGGCCGATCTTAACTTGATAGTTGAACATTTCACAGACATTGTTTTCTGAAGGAAAGCTATAACAAGGCAGTATTAAGAAAACAATCATTTCAAAACTTTATCTAACTAGTGCGTGTCGTAGGGTTACCTACATTACTATAAACCAACAGAAACGGTTCATTTCCTTCAACTATTCTACAGTATTCATTAATTACATCATTTGATTGGTCTGCACTCTAAATCATTTTGGGACATCTAGGTCAACGCCGAGGTAAAACAGCTATCGTAGAAAAAACTAGAAAGTTCATATTTTGATTTGGATTTCGTGTGCTTTGTTAAGTGTTCGTTTTGTCTTCACTTGAGTGGATTTTTGCAGGAACGGAATTCACGAGGCCTAAGCCGAGTGAAAAATCCACGAGATTCAAATACGATCCCACATATCAAACGCAATGCTTATGGCCCTTTTATTTTATACGCTACTGGTTTAAATCACTAAAAAGACATGTTATTAAATTCTAAAATGAATTTGATGCCAAACTATTTTGTTTCAATACGTCATTTTATATCGCTCATCGCTATTCGTTAAGTCGTTAAGTCAGCACAATAAAATACCAATGTATTGCATTAGCTTAGAATACCGAACAGATGGCCTTTGCAATATGTTTTCCTGGAAAATTTATGATATGAACACAAAAGAAGTGGTGGAAAAAAGGTCAGTGAATGGATTAGGTATTCGATAGTGAGGTGGCGGTGAAACCGGCATTAGAGTACTAAAATGCATACTCATCCCATTAATTTAAGCTCCATTTTGCAAGTTTACTTATATTAATGCATAACGAAACAAATAGGTGAAAAATTAGGCATTGAGATTTTTCACGGCGGTTTTTTACAATCCAGCGCCCATGATTGGCTGAAAATGTCGAGTAAGCACTAAAACGGGATTGCAACTTTACACAACTTCACACAACTTCACACTTGTCCCAATATCTCTTATCTATATTATCACGGGTGAGCTTAGTGTCGCTATTGTTATATAAAAATAAATACTTCATTACGACCTTGTAAATAGCGCGTTTAATAGGCTGGCGAATATATGATCATTTATTTTCTAAGCACGTATTTAATTGTTTATAAATGAAATGCAAACCACATCTGGTTATGAAACAAACCACATCATAAAAGCGATTTGATTTTTTTTTATTTCATATAAAGATATTGTAAAAACATAAATTAAAGCAGATGTCACGTACAATAAGCGATAGAATAATTTGTCTGTTTTTAATTGGCAAAGAGCAAAAATGTGATATCTTTTCAATTTTCTAATTATTACAAGTATCGTTGAAAGTGCAATTGTATTTCAATTCCAATTGAACAATGGGAACTGAAATTCAGCAGAATGAAAGAAAAGCCAATCCACATTGAAAGTTATATGTTTACAGGGAATCACAATACCCAGACTTGGTTTACTTTAATGCTATATGTTTAAGTTTATCTCATCGTCGTCAGAGTCCCGTTTCACAAAAGGATCCTAAATGCTTATGTTCGTAAATTGCAAGGTGTTAGCTCGTTGTCAGCATTTCAATACTAATGTTGTACGGAGATATTTAGCGGATAGATTCTGCTCGTAACTTTACGTTTGACCTGGGCACACTAATAAGGTTTACGCCTGCAAGGGGGCCCAGGTCTCAAGATGAGAGGAATACAACCGGAGTTAAACTTAAGAAAAAAACTGTGGTAAAATTTCAAAAAGAAAAAAAAAACACGAACCATATGTACTGAAGGGGTTAATGGATGGCGGAACAGGGACATTGTTGCCCCGTTGTGTTCATTATGTCCCTGGACTTCAAAAAGGGTCAATTGTCATGCATTGCCCCGGCTTCGCCATCTATAAAGTTCTAAATAAAACTAATAGTCGAGTTAATAATAAAAAAACACGCTAAATGTGCCTGCTTGCATGTTAAACATTACATAGCGTAGATGAAGTTTATATTTTAGACATTTATCCTCAATTTTCATATTATTCATTGTCAGTTATAAATTTTATGCATTACAAAACCATTTTTATAACATACAACTTTGAACATTAGTGCTTTAGAGCTGCATTCTGATTGGATTTAACCACTTTTTATCCGTTCTTCATATCCAAATGAAGCATCTGCGTACACAAATTTCGTTAATATATATTCATACGAATTACTTTTAATGACGTCACTGAATCGGAAAAAAGCGTATTTGTCGTTCGAAGTGAGAAATTATGAAGTTAAAAACACTTTCTATCACATGCTTTCCCTTGTTTTCCGTGTATTATACCCATTACGAATATTTTTATCTTACACATGTGTAAGATAACCTATCAGACATTTCTATTGGCTAGACTAATCACACGCAACCAAGATATCCCTCCGCATTGTTTGTAAACAAAATGGTTTAACTGCCAACAAATACTTACCTCAATAATGAAGCTGTAAGACTTCCGGGGGACAAATGGCTAACGAATCATAGTGCCAGAAAGCATCTTGTACAAACACTTTCTGATAACAATGTTCCGCCAACCAGATAATGAAGATCATTAGTCACAGAAATATCCAGTCAGTCAACAAAACAAATACAGCCACATTAGTGACAAACACCACAAAAACATTTCAATCATTTCCATCTTGACCAACACAAGCAATATGCAATCAATGCCATTTGCTTGCCAGTTTAATCAGCTGTCGGTTACCGAAAACACAAATACGAATTCCGCAGCACAGACATCTCCTTACACATCACATGGCGGCTAGAACATCATGTTCTCTGGAAACATTCTTGGAACTTTTTCAACATCAACATCCATGCAGTACAGAGAAAGGCTTCGCCGTAATCATCTGCATGTTGTGAAACTCCATGTACACTAAGAAAACGCTGCAAAATCATCGTAGAAAGCGACAGCGAATAACTTTTAAATCCGTGCACACAGTAAAACTTGACAGACCGTAGGTCACATAAACCGCGTAAATGCATGTACTCTGAGTGTGACGTCATCAAATTGTGTACTTATTGGGGTTTTTTGGTTCAAATCGTTCGTTATTCATGCTGTTGGATATTTTACTACATATTTTTATAGTTGTGACTTGTTAAGCGCTTTATCAGAATTAAAACGTGATAACTGCTAGTTACTTTTGTCATTTTAATTTGGAACTATTTATATGGCGCATCGTTGACATTCTACTTTGAGTACTTTGGCTGTCAAACAATCGGTTCAGAAAGTGGAACAAAATTGGTACTAAAAACACCGTTTTAAGCATGTGATAAAAAAGATCTGACACTCGATGTCATTTAATACAGAGGCTCGCTTACTAACAAATTTCATAAACTCGTTTAATAAAATCTTGTATTAAATGACAAATCGTGTCAGATCCTATATATCTCATAGAGATAATTTGAATGTAATCATTATTGAAATCACTAAATAAAATTGTACATTACATATATAACTTTGTAAATAAACACACCATGGGGCTGTCATATGTATCTCGAGACAGCAATATTCATACGCGACTGATAGCTACATACCACTCGAATAAAACAAACAAATGGATCGATTGTGGTCATTAGACAATGCAAATCTATAAAGAATACGAATTGAACATTCTTTTGGTGCATTTCAGTGATGTATGAAATATCGGGAAAGAGACAACTAACGTATGCATAAAGCACCTATGTGTTTTTGCAAATCATCTGTAACTGTTTCCGACAGTTGATTAATCAAAGACACGTAGAAAACGAATGTTAAATCTTTAATTAAACACATGGACAGACATGTTTGCAGCAGTTTATGTTGTGGTTTATGGCTGCTCCTAGTTTGAAAGATAATTATTTTCGTGGTTTTCGGTATTTTGCTTCTCCCAAAAACGCTGTTTTTCACGTGTCACTGGCATTAATATTGAAAGCCGAACATTCTATAACTAATTAAAACATGCAATTTTTTTAGTAAATTGTTAAACTATACTGTGATCGCAACTATAGAGTCGAATAACGAAAATGACTCAACGTAAATCATATACACACAAATAATATGTACAATGACCAAATTGAATAAAAAGATCCAACAGTAACACTTGAGTATGTTTTTTGCAAAGAATACTATTGACACATATTGAATGACATCTTCGGCCAGAGTGTGTATCATAAACATCGTCATATGAAGTTCATATGATGGACGCTTACGGGCTGATATTTCCCGTACATAGTTACTTATTGCTAAGGGATAAATGCTTTTACATGTCAACTACCCACACACTTCACCACAAAATATGTTATTTTTGGTTAACCATATCTACCATTGATCATATAGTGTTTAATGATTTTTTATACTGTATACTAATTGTCGGTTCTCCCGTGAAACGGATATGTGTGCATAATACATTAGTGAACGTAAATGACTATTGAAAATTGAAAACGCCAGCAACGGCGGTGTCAGTGTTGCTGTTACCATTGCTGTCAATGATTACCCTTCGTCAATCTGAGGCAGCAGTTTTCTTACTTCGGACATGTTAATCTCTTTCAAGAAGTTACTCAAACTTTTCTGATTCTTGGTTTCAGGAAACCCCAGGTTATTCTGCCGTTGACGGTTGAGGCAGACAATGATACCTTCAATGTTGTACAACTAGGAAACGACAAACAACAGTTCATCGTCCAGGGTATATGTGGGTAGGTATCCGTTTTGAATGCAATACCAGTCAATGTAAAAAATGGAAGGGACAAAGAAAACTAGTAGTAGGTTATGTTCCACGCTTAAGGAGAGTTGTGGGACAATGCCCTACCTTTAGGGCTCACTTAGAGCAACAATTGAACAGATTTAAGCTAAAGTCTCGATAAATTATATTTGACAAAGTGTGCAGAAAATTGCATTTCGCTTATTTCCATAACGTTTTTTAATTGAGTCTTTATAACATTAATTAATTTATTTTTGGTTAAGCTTATGATGTAGTTAATAGTGTAAACAAAAAGTTCTAGTTTTATAAAATATTACTAAATATAAAGCAACGGCTTTAAATGAATATTAAGGGTGAGAGTGGTCTAGTTGAATATGTGTCCGCCTCTCACCCCATAGGTTGTTAGTTCGATCACCACCAGGCGTACTTTCTCATGACCTGTCATAAATGGCATAGTACTGTTTTTATTTATAAAAAGTATCAAAGCTGAATTAAATCAGGTTTCAGTTGTCTGCAGAATCGAGCTTAAAACATTTACTAAAAATGTACGGTCTTTAATGTCTTATTCTTTTTATTGAAAGATTCAATTCAATAATATTTATTTAGAATAGGTCTTAGAGCCCAAACAGTTTATTACTTGTAGATGAAATAGTAATTACAATTATTTTATATCTGTATACTGTGCTCATTCCGTCCTTGGCGATTTGCCAAATAGTATGAAATCGTCCAAGTAATACAATGGAACATACCAGGAGAAGTCCAGAGGTCAAACTCGAAGGACAGCTCTGTTTAGAGGCACAGGGTCCAAGATCTATCAGACGCTTAACGTGAAACATGCAATTATTTCACAATTCCACAAAGACGGATACCATATACTTTAACATACCCACTCGTAAAAATGGGATTACCGCCATGGAACTGTCAGGGAAACAATAATTTACCGGGGGTGTATTATTGGGTACCGATCTTACATTTCTTCTTCCTATCATTCAATCATTCAATGAATATTAATGTAACAATATGTTATTTAATGCATATTGAATTGCATTCGTTAATAAGCGTGGAATGTTGATGAATCCACGATAAGATATCGATGTTGGATTCAGTTTTTTATGCTGTTAACTAAATGCACATTGTTTGAAATATCAACATATGGATAGTGTTTCATTGATCTTAAATTATCGTTGATAAAACACTTAACAAAACACACCGTTTAATCAAAATTATATTAACAATAACGCGTGCATTTCAAGATTGAAACCCTTTAGATACGTTGAAATTCTTTTTCTTTTGTAAAAATCAAGGTCAGTTCTTTTTTGTTACAGATAATTGCGTATGTGTTGTCAGAATATAATATATTAAGTCTACAATAAAGTTTTTCGGTGACGCTTCGCTTCAATACGTCTAAAGTTTATTCAAAGTACAGTTTATTGCAAAGCTTAATAAGTTAATAAAAATAGTGACAGGTCGTATGACATGAGAATGTTTTATTAATATTCGTATTGTTTTTTTCCTCCACTTGAGCAGGAGAGGGAACACCACTTCTTGCTCCACGTGTCAAATGGAGAACAACTTCCAATGGGTACTCGTATACGATCCACGCGTTAACAGTCAGCCCCCAGTGTCCTTCGTCCCGGTGAAGTTTCCCCACTACTGTAGGTGTTACAACTGGTCACACCACTCACGGCTATCAGGATAAAAACCCTTCACGTTTTGTCAAAGCCAAACACCGTTAATTCACTCATACCTTTGTTTTAGTGAATATCGTCACTGTAGGATCAAATGTATAAATAGAAGCAGTTATAAATAGATTTTTCTGCCTTACGGTGATGATTATATATTTTTATGACCTTTTTTTCATTGTAATTATTTTTTCATTTGCGCTTATATTTATAAGTTAAACATCATCGACTTAAACCTTTTCACTATTTGATATTTGTCAGAGCTAGGCCATCACGTCACACATGTTGTTGAGTATCATATTTTTTGACATATTCATTTGGTATCAGTAGCTAGCTTAGTTTTTTACTTTTCAAAGGCGTTTAAACAAATATCTTATATTTGTTGCATGCACGCATATTGCATGCAAACTGTATGTGTACAAATCTAAGTATTCTATCAACATCAATCTTAAGACAACACTTTTACAAACCAAATGCGTCAGGTGTTTGTTTCGTTCGTCGGATTAAATTCACCTTATGTTAAGAACAGCAAAAAAACACCCGAACGTTTTAGATAGGCGTTCGCTCCTATTTCTTGTTTTCATTTTTTTTCTTGTAAACGCATGTTGTGTTATGAGACGCAAAACATGTTATATTTCTCCGACATCTTCCGAAAGACTGACTCTGTTACATGTTAATTTAATATATTTTTGAAACGTCTTTTAAACTTATACTTTGAAGCCAAAAAATATTTTTTAATCTTCTCAATTTTCATTCAAAAGACATGCTATATACTTTTTTCCCTCGTCCGCTCCTATCTTATTTCGGAATTTGATCATCTTTTTCTTGCGTTTATGCTGTATGAACGCAGTAGGGAAAGCGAGCTAATTCCATGAATGATTAAACGTAAGCAGTATCTTCTGCATTTGAAATTTTGTTCTTAAAGAAATGTAACCGAAACATACGTTTGAATAAAGGAAAAGCTAAATTCTGTAACGTCGAATATTATTGGTTAAATGACGTGGCGCTAATCCAATTGGAGCGCAATATTTAAATAAACAATGACGTCGTAACTCCTTGCTCGTAAAACAATGTAAACGTACAGTTAGATTTATAACAAGATGGATTTTTCAATATTCTTTATTTCGCCTGCTCGCTCCACTTTTTATCAGCCGTCTAACTTAAAAAAAAGATAAATTTGTTTGGCCTATTTTTTTTTTTCATTTTTAGATAGGTTGGAGTATTCTAAGCTGAATAAATATCTATACTTTACATAGTACTTTTAAATTATAAAGGTTTGTGTTAAGTGTGTGAAAAGTATTGTTACACTTTCCATGTTTGTGAATTATTTTCTCTCATTTGTAGTAGTTATTGTAGAATAAAGAAGCATAGCTAAAAAGCTTATTGCATGTATTATATTGTTATACCGTGGTGGAGAGTGTTTCTATGAAAATCCGTTTTGCAATTATATTCAGAACGGTTATCAGTAGTCCGAGCTCTAATCATGCATGTAGCATGCGGGTGATTTACAACGATATATACGCGTCTACCAATTGCAATGTAAGCTTGACAACATGGTGCACAACAGCACAACGTCACACCCAACCATGGTGCATGGAATCAAACATAACTCGCGTCTTGCGATCGCTGTGATTTAGTAGAAGCTGCAGTATCTATTATTCGAGGAACACTCCAACAGTAACTGCAATTGCAACAACAATATTCATGCATTTGATTTGATTTCTAAAGTGTCACAAATACACTCATCCAAACAATAAAGGATCGGGGCAAGTTCGCTATCCATGTAAATAAGATGCACAAGCAAAATATTTAACAACTGTGCACATCTGTTTAAGGACAATACTTGTGAGTAACAAAAGAGGTCCCGTATATTGTGTAAGGTCAGTTGTGCTTTATTTCCTACGGAGCATTCGACGATGTAAACACGATTGCTTTTGAAATAGTAATATAAACGGTCATTGTCTTGATGTATGACGAAAACCTTGTTTCACAGAAACAAGCCTGACACTGTACCGCGATAGCTGCACAGTGGGCACGAGCCAACGCCGATAAGAAACTCGCCAAGATGAATGAACAGTATCGGAATGGATAGACTGTGGGTTTCCGACCGTGAAATGTTGCATTTAGAAGTAATATAACGGCTCCAGTGTCCTCTGTCCACACTGGCACATATTATAGCGAACAAAATGCCGAGTGCCTAGTGTTTCCCCTTGTAACTATACAAACATGTACAGAAGCATATTTCTTGAAAATATTGTTTTACCAGGAAAACTTTAAGTAGCTTTAAATGAAAGACCGATGTAATTATAGCATCTTTTTCAAACGAAGATGTTAAATGGTTATTTTTTCATCATCTTTAATTTAGCTTCATCTAAATTTCATCGGCTCATTTGAATATTTATTCAAACAATAAACGGGTATTAACATTAGCATTACTTTGAATGGCATTGTGCCATCAAAACAAAAAGCATGTTCTTCGAAAAAGTCACTTCGACGTTAGCCGTTAAGTATTGTTGACGAGGAACACGGCTGTTACAAATGGACGTTTATCGGGAGCTATTCTATTACAAGCTTATGGCACACTAACTTGTGCGCCGATTATGGATACAAGGCTGCACCAGGTATTACAACGGAGAAATTTAAAAAAGTTCGTAACAGAAGAATTGAATGTTATTTGGTGTAATACAATTAATAAACTAATGCAGACTGAGCAGGATTATAACCTGTCGCCACTTCCACAAGCGTGGTCTAAATAAAGGAAGAGTGGTCAACATATCATTGATTGAAACATTGCAAAAAGACTAAGCGAAAATTTTCAAACATGTCAACAAAGCAGATTCATAATTAACGTTTTTTCGATGACGAGGCTGTTTTATACCATTTAAACTAGTTTAGTCGGACAGACTCAACAAATGGACTTCAATACGTGGTCTGTAGCATTCCCAAATCAGCTCCCATATCATCATATCATAATAAAACTATTTTTCCAGCTATTTTAAGAAGAAAAATAGTCACACCTATTCATCGTGATCTTTTTTGTGTGAATAATGTGTTTAAGTCACCATAGCCCGTTTAAAGCCGCACAAAAAAGTTGATGCAATTTTTTTCTGAAATCTGTTTAATGCATTGGTATGCTTAACTCATTTGACTGTAATGAGAAAAAACAAAAAGTCATATGATTAAGGTACAGATAAAATATCTTAGATTAGTGCTTTTTTAGGTGGAGAATTTGTTGCAAATTACTTATTAATTATAAAAAGCCATTTATAAATGTTTATTTTTGTTTGTTATGTTTCTTAGTTTTTGCCTTTTTGGTTTAAATCATTTATGCCAAATGTGATAAACATAAAAGATGCCTCAAGAGTAATAAAAATATATTTTGCATCACCGATGTGCACTTTTTAGAATATTTAATACAACCAACATCATCAATTGAAAATCATCAACACGTTGACCATATTCCAGGCATACAATAAAATAACATAAAAGTAGTTGCTATCGTCAAAGTTACGAGTTTCCAAAATCGACACCACGTTCTAACTCAGGGAAGATATTTTTACCATATATTAGTGAGATCACAACTATTGTTTAAGTTACACTGTCAGACGTATGAAGATATGCTTTAATGCTAATCTGAGCGGCTCAGTATTCAGCAGTGATCTGACTGAAAAACTTTATCTGCTTTGACATTTCAAATGAGAAGACATCATTTAAAATATTTTTAATTATTTGTCAGCTTTTAAGATTTAAAAGGCAGTGTGATACCATCGCCAGAGATTGTCAGATATGCTACGATAGTTCTTTGTCTTCACGCAGATCATTTTATGATTTACATTATGTACACTTGGACTTGTCTTAAAATGTTGTCATTAAATGCTTTAAAATAAATAGGTTATATATTAGAAGACAAAGGGAATAAGTGCATGTGACAAAATAAATGCCAATTGATTCATTGTGTCCGTGCCTTACTCTTAAATAAGTGAATACCGTAATTGCAACACACATTTCTTGACTTATGCAAGGCAGTATGTTAAATAATAGGTCATCTGAGGCCAGAGCAAAAGGCGACAATCAGTTCATTCAATACACCACGATACTACCTAACTATGTGCCTACGCCTATCTGTATAAACCGGCAGTCAAATATATAAACATAGTTATTTGTTTTGGTTTGGTCAAATTTATCCAAAAATTGTATTGATTCGTCAATATTTTGCCAATTGTTCCAAAATAATTCATATAAATGTGCAAGCTAGACCTACGGCATTCACGCAGTCAGGCCTCTATGCTGCTTACGTCATGCAGCCAGGTTTTTAGGTCGCCATTGTTATGTCAACAAGCTACACCGCCACTTTTCACGCCAATAGGCTCCCAGGTCGCTGACTTCGCAAAAAACATCAAAACTAAAGAAAAATATAGTATCTATGACTAACATTTGATAGAAATATCAATAGTCAATAATATCTAAGTTGCGTGTATATGACTTTAATATGCCAATGTAGTACATTGCACACGTTTATAAGCTATTGATAAACATGAACATTTTCGATATAAATGCATGAGGTTTGCGTTGAAAAGAATGGTTTTAAACGTCATGACGAAGTGTAATATACTAATAGAAGCTCAAAATGCTTTAATACCAGTTTTATTCGCCTTAGCGATTTTAATTGACTGAAAGATCAGAAAATGATATGATGTACGAAAAAAAAAATCGTAAAATGACAAATAAACGTCTATAACTATTTTAAACTGAAGGTGTTAAAGTTCGTGAAACTGTTAAAAACTTTAAAGGGACTGTACACCAGATTGGCATTTTCTGTAACGAATCTCAGGACAAAAAATTTAAAAAATGTTTTACTCCTTGATATCATAATTGTGAAAAAGAATACCAAGATTAAAAGAAAATGGTGTCGAAGACCGGGTTTGAACCGGTGTCGCCAAAATTGCAGTCTAGCGTTGTATCCACTGAGCTACTAAGGCTTACTCTGAACGGGTGATATAATTAATCTATACATCTTACTTGGTAATATCACGTGATAGCATCTACTAGCCAATCACGCATAAGGAATGAATTCTACTAGGTAGACATACCCAGTAATCTTTTTTAATGGAAAAAATACGAAAACCCTGCGAAAAACAAGTTAATTGTAAACTATGTGGTACTTCAGTTAGTAAGTTTCAATGCATTGTACACATCGATACCAAGATTATGTCAGTTTTCGAGAATTTTCTTCTTTTTTTCGCTATTTCATCATACGGAGTACAGTCCATTTAAAAGCGAAAATAACAATGCAAATTTCATAACTACAAATGCTTCGCTAAAAGTATGATATCATTGCAGTTTAAATATTTATTCAGTTCAATATACGCAATAAATCAATTCAAGATGAACAAACATATAGTAAATAGAATGTTTCCGATTGGATTGGTAGACAAGCATTTTTAATGCTTATATAAGTTCAAGTTCATGTTGGAGTTTACCTGTTCTAGATTGCAATGAAGTCCAGTAATTGATATAGCTGATTAGGATATAGACCAGATTTTTTCGCAAAATTACAAGAGCAGCAGGCAAGGAAGCAAAAACGTGGTGAAAAATGAAAAAAAAATGTGAGTGTGCAAACTTAGCGAGTTGAATCAGTTTGCTAAACTTTTCAATTGAATAAAAAAACATAAAGGAGAAGTGAGAAGTGATGTCACACATATTGACCGGCCGTTTTTAATCAAAGGTGAGCTCGCACCGCACTCTCAACACTAAACGTCGAACTTTTTGGTTGCAGCAATACACTGTATATAGTTCGTGTTAAGAGAAGTCTGTTTACTGCATCTGAAAGAAGTTCGTTGACATATAACAGTATATGAGCAGTGTTGTCAAATCAGAATAGTAAAGATTGCGGATTTCTTTATATCTCGGACACTGTATAAGGTAGTAAGAAGGGAGTATCAGTTATTCTGTAAGTGTGCTCGCTGATCGTACACTGAGAGGAAGTGCGTTTCGTTTCTGGATTTTGAGAGACAAGAAGGAGGAGCCGTAGGATTTGTTTCGAGTGTGTATTGTTGGAACGTCGTTGGCAGATCGAAGCAAATAGACTTGATTGCATTAAGCAGAAGTACGGTCGGATAAATATGAGTGCTATAATATATAAATGCGTTCGAAGTTTTGTTGGGATAGATGGTATTCAGAGATCTTAGAATACCAATTAGCTGTCAATCGTTTTTTCTGTAGACGGTATTTGTGATGTCCATTTGACGTTGTTCGACAGGGTAAGCCAATATGCTTGTCAGTTTTGACATCATTGACAAGTACTTGACCCATAAAGATTTCGGAATGCGATTGCTTGTTGCGTTTGCGTCAATTCTGTTTAGGCATGATTGAAAGATACCAGGACTAAGACCATGTTAGGATTTTGAACAAGTCGTTAATAGGAATCTAAAAAGGCTTCAATGGGCGTCGCCAACGATATTGCACAAATTGGTGTCGTAAGCAAAGAGGCGAATATTGGCTTGAAGGTCGGCGTCAATTTCGTTTTTGTAGCAAAGAGGAGAGGGCCAAGCATTGAACCTTGTGGCACGCCGGCGTAAATAGATTTCTAAGAATAGTTTGAAATTACAACTCATTGTTTACGGTCCGACAGATAAGAAGAATACCAATCAAGAAGAGAGTTTGAAGAGAAGACCTCGGTGAAATACTTTGTCGAAGGCTTAGGATATATCCCAAAAGACAGCGCGAACGTGTTAACTTTTTCTAAAGCACTACAGATGTTATACGTGAGCTTATTCACTGTGGATACGCCTTTGATGAAGCCAGATTGCAATTTTGTAAAAATGTTGTATGTCAGGTAGTTAAACATATTTTTAACAGAGTTCCGACGCAACTGAGAAGCTGGATAGGACGATAGTTGGAAGGATCCGACTTTTTGATGATTGGTGCAACGTTTGCAAGTATCCAGAAGAAAGGAAATATTGAACGTTGAAGTAGTTTGTTGTAGAAATTTGAACACGGTTCAGTGGATCTGGACCGCTGGCTTTAGACGGATCAATAAGATGTGTCCTTTACATCTTGTGTCGTCTTAGTTATTGATGGAAGTGATGAGTCGGTAGTTTGTAATTGTATTTGAGGATCATGATTAGTACTATCAAGGTATGAGCAGAAGAATGCGTTAAGGAAGGATGTTTTAACTCCGTCTGTGTTTGCGGCCATGCCGTTGTCAATCAGTGTAGGGATAATTGATGGTTTATGTTTGTTTGTGTTCTGTTTCGCCAGTTTGAACCACTTCAGCAGTTATATTGTCTGTGTTTATTTGATCAATTGCTTTTTTCTGGTAGTCAGCCTTTGATTATTGAATTAAAGTAACTGTTTTGTTTAGATTTGTTTTCTAAATAAAGGAATTGTTTTTAACCGTCTGTAATTTTTGCCCGTTAATGCATTTTATTACGTTTTCTGATGTTTATTCTAATAGCATTGTTCAACCCGGGAACATCGTTTTGTCAAATATAAGACAGTCACATCAGCTGTATCAGAGTGTATTACCATGGTAGTTTTATAAAGAGGATATTATTTGGAAAATATGGAGACTATTATTACGTACAATGGATACAGTAGGATTTCGTTGAATGAATATGATACTAAAGAGAAAGTAATTACTACTAATGACACAAAACAAAACAAAAAAAACATTAAAAAACCTACAGTAGTATAGATAAAAATATTTAATAAATCAAGGTGTATCTATGAAGAAAAAAAAACTGTAACCATACTAAAAAGAGATTATAAGACTATTCAGTACATGCAGAGTACATGTATCTAAATATAAATATGATAACAACATGAGGGTATTTACCATGTCATGACGAAACGCAATCGGTTATTGAAATAATAGGTTACTCAGATATTTGTATTTTTCGATTTCATTCGTTTAACGGACTTAAACATACTTGGGTTTCTCATATAGTATTGTTAAAGCCCCAGTCACTTTCACCCTTCGATTTCTTTTAGGAATTCGACGTTATTGCGGCTACACCATAGGGGATAAGTTGATGTCCATGCCGTCACAGTCAAATCCTAAGCTACAATTATTGTCTTATATAGGAGTACGTCATGACAACAAGGTTGAACATGTCATAGAACATTCGTAGTTTTGTGGTGGAATAACTTACGGCAACCCCAGAATAATCGTAGAAATTCCTCCAATAATGAGGACGTTGATTAATGCGAACACTCCAGAAACATCTTCCAAAACGGCAAATGATATGAATTAAGCTGACAGTTTAAACGATAAATTAAAATAAACTAATCATTTTATTTTCAAGTTTGCTGGTGGCTCACAACGAGTTATCGCTATGTTATGAATATTTACTTTCTATGCAAACGATATATATATACACTTTGTGCTAGTTAATAACAATGGTAGAATGTACGGGCATATTAAAGAATTTGATAAAAAGTACAAGTGCTGAAATTCAATATCAATTGACTTTAATTGAAATGAATTATATCAATGGTAACGCAAGTCAATATTAAGATTAAGTCGTTTCCGTGGATTCAGATGCCGCAGATGGCTGAGTACTTTACTACGATTGAGAAAGTTGTGAACAATATTGCCCGTACCAAAAATTCTATTTTGCCATTTGATTAATCCATCATAGTCCTGAAATTTCCATGTTTATTCGGAATGTTTCCAAAATAAGAATAACCTCGCCAAACATAGCATGTGTGTGTACGAGTTGTCTCCCTGGAGAAACGAAATCATCAATAAAGATCAAGGTTTATAAGGCGTCGGTGTTCCATGCTTACATTTTAAAACGATTTGTTTTTATGATATTCCGTTCCTCCCAATGATTTAGCACCAATCTCAGGATTTACAAGATCCTTTTGAGTTTTCTTGAAAACTCTGGGTAAAATTACACATATTACGAATTTAAACTTTCAATTGCCATGACAAAATTAAATTAAAGAAGAAAGTAAAAAATGTCAGCTACTGCTTTCCGCCGGATATTGCTCTTCAACTAGTTGATAACTATAAATCCACTCAGTTATGCTTTTGATGCCTCGGTATTTGTCTTGTTTAGTAAACGGTCGTTTGGGGCAGAACTTCCGTCACTGTGGGCAGTTTGCAAGGCACCTGTGGTTGCACTTTAAGTGACACTCTTATCCAAAATCAATACATACACATGTAAACCAAACATAAATTTTGAGTGATAAACCTTTAACTACTTACTAAATAATGCATTTAAGGATACTATTTATTACTGCTCACAAGATTGTAACTGTGTATTTAATAGCTGAAACCGCAAAAACATTAAATGATTGGTGAATGCTAAAAGATTTACTGTGATTTACTATCGTCTCATAAGGTAGGGATACCATGTTTTCTGTACATTTCTTTCAAACTAAGACTCGGTATCCTTCATAAGAGCCATTGGTTTTGACATTTATTCATCCTTTTTTGTATATTTAAACAATTGTATGAATTGTGGTAAATCTTATTTGGGAGTAAGAGTGCATCTTTAAACGTAGTCCAACCGCAAGTTGCTATTTGAATGGTTATAAATGCAACTGTCAAAAATGGAATTTCCCTTTGACTCTTTGATGAAATGTTATCTGAGTGTAAAATTAAAAAGAAAAAAAAAGGGGTGATGACATTTAATTTCAAACAATTTCTTCAGACCATACTTATATGGTACAATGGGAAATAATTTTGCATCCATTGGTCTAAGATTTGTAATAAGTGCGTAATGTCATCTAATGGTTTCCCAATTTATAAATTTGTTTAAATAAAATATGTTGCAAACAAGAGCTGTCACAGTATGTGACGAATGCCTCCGAACGTGACATCGACCTTTCAACAATATCAGTACATAAAATAGGGAAGGAAAATGTCCATTATGTCTAACCAAAATGGCTGGTGCAGTTGCCATACCATAATAATTATGGCATTATGTCTAGTCAGTATGGTTGGCGACCTTGCAAGACCACCTGAAATTATGTCTAACCAATAAAGCTGGCGTATTTGCTAGACCCCATTGCATTGTGTCTAACTAACATGGCTGGTGCATTTCCAAGACCACATGACAGTATATCTATGTCATAGGATTGAGACTTTTCTATGCTTGACCAAAATACAGCGTGGGTCTTGCAAATTCGAAATTGCCTTTACGTGTTAATTACATACGGAAGTTATTTTAAATTGCCTTTGAACATAAAAGAAAATATTACCAATATCTGACAACCTAAACTCTTATGTCCGTATAAACAGCATTTCGTAATATTTAAACACTGAGTGTGACCTTGACCTTGGAGGTAGGAACACGGGTCTTTAACGCGCACGTCGTCTTGGTTTGTCAAACATATGTGGCAAGTTATTTTAAAATATATCCATTCACGAAGAAGTAACAGCTCGGACACGAACAACTAATCTCTTTGTCTCATTTGCAGTATTCCATGGTATTCAAACACTAAATGTGACCTTCACCTTAGAGGTAGGGACATGGAACTTTTACGCGACACACTGGCTTGGTATGTCAATCACATGTGGCAAGTTATTTTAAAATCTGTCCATACATGAGAAAGTTACAGCCCGGACACGAGAAGTTGAGCCAGACTAACGGACAGACGGAAGGATGGATGGAGGGTGCGATTTTAATGTATGTTGTGTTTTGAACACAAATGCATATACAATCTGAAAAGTAGAGTTTAATCCAGAATTCAATTGTAAGTCAATTAAATTGCTTATCAGTTTATTAAGAACCATACTCAATTAATCACTAAGATTTGTTTTTTTTACAACTTAAATGACTTATGGTTGCCCGCCTGCTGACATCAAGTTACATCTTTTTAGAATTACTGCTTCAATACAATGCTTATTAATCATGCTGATATACAAGGTAAATTTAAAGTGCATATTTAACTACATAAATGTACCCTCAAGTACATGTTTCGTATACACAAACCATCACTTATCTAAAATGAAATATTTAGCCATACGACATGATAGTTTATACAAGTATTTACTTTTCTTTCAAAATATGCTGACATAAAAAGGGAAAACACTGCGCAAGAGAGTGCTGACTTTTCATTAATGAGTACTCTTCCTTGTAAAAAAGCACGTTTACTATTCATTCAAAACGATATGAGACTAGACTTTATTATTATTGTTTATAACCGTTTATATAGGGTGATATAGAAACGTTAACGTTTTTTTTTTCAATCCAAACATTATTAAATTTATAATCGTAAATCATTTTTCTTAAATGTCAAGTAGCTGCAGTATTGATGTCATTATATAAACACATCTGCACACTTTCAATTTATCAATGTGAAAAGTAAAACACAAAACTAATTGTATACAGATATTGATAGTTGTATGGTTTACGAGATAAAAACAATTATTGCGCCGGTAAAGGAATTCGGTCCTCGGCACGCCTGTATTCCCTCGGGGTGCATATCAAGTGTACAGCGGTAAAAAGCCACGTCTAAGGTTAATCAAATGCTTTAAATATGAATTTGGTGATAAAATATACTTAAAACCGAATTGTCGTTGATTAAGTAACCACACAGTTAATCATTGGTAAACTTAATATCTATTGAAAAGGATTATGTGTTCAAAATGAACAAATGTCTTAAGCATAGCTGCTTATAGAAATTGATTAACTTTCGTATATGATCTTACCGAATAAATATACATTGCGGTTTAAGAAATGTGAACATCTCCGTACTTTATTCATAACAGAACAGAGCACAAGTAAATGGCTAGTGTAGTGTTCAACCGTTCCGTCAAAATTATAGATGACTAATATCTGGCCAGTCTGTTATTGAATCATTTCATCAATGTAGTAGATTCCAAGTACCTGGCTAGTGTGTTATAGAAAATTGTTATTGGTGTAAAAGATGACTAGTACCTGGCTAGTGTGTTGTCGAATCTTTTATTCCATGTTACATATAACTGGTACCCGGCTAATGTGTTGTTGAATCAGTTATTCGAAGTTACAGATAACTAGAACCTGGCCTGTGTGTTGCTGAATCATTCCATCCATCTTACCGATACTTCGTACATAGCTAGTGTAATTAAGTCAGTCATTCCATGATACTAATAACATAATTAACTAGTTCATAACAGGTGTCTTGCTAAATGATTTCATTGATGTAAAGGATGACCAGTACGTGGCTAATGTTGTTGAATCATTCCAGAGATGTTACATGTACCTTGTACATGGGAAGTATGTTATGAAATCCTTCCATCATATAACATACAAGGTTATGTTGTTGTTGAATTATTCCATCGATGTTAGAGATTACTGGTACCTGGATAGTGTTGTTTGATCAATATACTGATATAACAGGTGACTAGTACATTGCTGGTATGTTGTTGAATCGTTCTATATATCGCGTCACAGACTACTTGAATATTGCTAGTGTTATTTCATCCGGTTGGTGTTAAATGACTTGCATCGGGCTTATGTGTTGTTGGATCATTCGCAAGATGTAACAGATGATTTGAATCAGTAGTGTGTGTGTTGTTGAATTATCCGAGTGATGTTACAATTGTCTTTGAACCTGGCAAGTGTGATGTGTAATCGATGATACAGATAACTTGTACTAGATTTGTGATTTTGTTTATCATATCATTGATGTTACAGATGATTAGTTCCTGGTTTGCGTATCGTCGGATCATCACATTTATCTATTTATTTTAAAGTTGAATATTACATTGCTAGTGTGCTGTTGAATCAGTTCTAATATGTTACAAATGAATAGTAAATAGCTTGTATGTTGTTAAATTATTCCATTGATGTTACATATGACTAGCTACGGGCACGTATTTGTTAGATCATAACATTATTGTTAAAGTTGACTATTAAATGGCTAGTGTGTTGTTAATTTACGTATTTGGCTAATGCATAGTTGAATCGTCCCATCGATGTAACAGATGACTAGTATCTGGCTAGTGTGTAGTTGAATCGTCCTATCGATGTAACAGATGACTAGTATCTGGCTAGTGTGTAGTTGAATCGTCCTATCGATGTAACAGATGACTAGTATCTGGCTAGAGTGTAGTTGAATCCTTCTATCGATGTCACAGATGACCAGTATCAGGCTAGTGTGTAGTTTAATCGTCCTATCGATGTAACAGATGAATGGTATCTGGATAGTGTGTAATTGAATTGTCCCATCGTTGTTATAAATGACTAGTATCTGGCTAGTGTGTAATTGAAACGTCCCATCGATGTTATAAATGAGTAGTACCTGGCTAGTGTGTTGTGGAATATTTCAATATATGTAAGTCATAGATGTGTTTAATAATTTTTAATATAATGATGACTTACAGGGAATAGGAATTCATGATGAAAATTTGAACATTATTAGTTTGTATACGCCATAACTGAAGAGAGCATATACAGAGTACAAACAGGAAATTAAAACAAGATACAGAAACAAATTTCATATTCGTATTAACACACTTAACACAAACAATTACAGACACCATTTTCTAGTGTAAGGGAAATGTGAAAAAATAAAATTATAGCCATGCATGATAAGTGGATACTCGAATTTATAAATCGTTTTGCAAACAATAGCTCTTCTTTAAAGTAATATATGACATGCTTATATATAAAAAAATGCATATTTTTTAATTATTATGTTAATTGGTCGTTCAGTAAACAGTTTCAATGAAGTTGACAGATATAAATGCATAATAGTCAGTCACCCTCCTTTCTTATATACTACAGTTATTAAGACTGCAAAAGGTTGCCTTTGAAAAAGAAGTTTTTACATTTACGCACAATCCATCCCTTTATTGCACGATAAACGTAATATTAAAAATGAATATAGGAATTCGATTCCATCAAGGGATTTGCACCAGACTCTACTATCGAACATGACCTGCTCATTAATATGAACGCCGCTGCAATTGGTTGGATTCTAAACATAGCATTCATTGAAAATAAACTGCAGAAACCAACCGATAAGCAATACATTTAGCAAATATCTTGTTCAAAGACTTAGAGCCAGCATAAAGGGCACTTAACGAGACACACACAGCGTAAACCTTTAAACAATGACGTATTCAACCATGCTAAATTTCGTTCAAATAAAAAGTCAGTTCTTTAATTACCACCACATTATTGACAATGTCCTTATAAACAATGTTATGTAAATATGCGATGAAAATAATATATTATCTTTATGTTATAGGTTTGGAATAGGGTTAGACTTACTTTACTAACATCTTTATCTGGATCTCACTCTTAATTAGACCTACAATGATTAGGCGTTTAAACCATCTACTTTGTCTTTAAAAGATTGTTTGCGTCTAAATACATTTGTATTATGCTTAAACCAATCAAATGATGCAGCACTTTGTAATTTCTGTGACGCTTGTTTATCAAGAGTAAAACCAAGATCGTTCATAAGCCTTTTCACGTATTCAAACGGTTTGTTGTTTATGTGGGAATAGCCGCCCTGCCCCGGCCGCGCCCAACTCAAAACAACTCCCTCCCTGGCATGGCGAACGACATTATTAATGAAAACACTTTCAAACTGTTCAGGAATGTGTTCTGCAACTTCTAAGCTCAATGCCCAATCATATATGGGTAGTCCGTATTGCGGCAGAGTCAAATCAAGAAATTGCACGCGCCCTTCACTTGTGACGTCACAATATGGCGCACCATCATAGGCATCGTATCCTTTTACTTTTCCCGATTCAATGACAAGTTGTTTATACCTTCCTGGGCCGTCACCAAAACTTCCGACAAATTTTCCTGGAATAAATAAATAATCAAAATGGTTCAATTCAGTATGGAATCATGCGAGCTGGAAAGAAGACTACATTTAACAGTTATATGCATTTCAGTTCATTATGCAATACGCTCCTACTTGTCTCATACATACAACACGCCGATACTGCTGTAATGTGTGTATTTCGACATGATAAAAAGGGGAATAGTTTTCATTTTCATAATGTTGATTTAAACGCCACAATTTCTGTACTGTTATCATCAGTGTTGGGCCACATTTTCGCCATGTTACGACTTCCTTGTTTTTCATTCAATGGTTTCAATTAAGATGAAACCACTTTTTTCCTTTTCGTCAAAAATAGGAAAAATGAAGCAACTTAGTAAAACACTGTCATAAACTACTAATTTACTCTATATCTCGCGCAAGTGCTTGCTTATCTCATGCAACGGAAACACACACCGACATTGAACCAAATCACTGTGTGTTCATCTAGCTTGGATGGCCATTTAGCCAAAGTAATACAATCATCAAGGGAACATGAACATATTTAAAATATTTAACGTTGAATATTTTTGACAATTCCAAGCGTTTTTTGTTCGATTTAATGACAAGTATCAGAACGAAGTGTTTTACACTTTGAGTAAGACACTGTTCACTTTGCCATTTTCTTTCACATGAAATAACATTTCATATAAGTGCAACTTGGAAGCTTTTAACGTCCAGGTGTTTTGTCTTTTCCTATCACGTGTAAAAGCATTTTTACTTAGTTCATCTTGAGTTTCAAAACATTAATATATATTTCGCTTAATAATTTGTTTTGTAAATTTGAAGTTTATTGTCGATTTGAAAACATTTGACGGCGTGTTGGACACCATCTTGATTGTAAAGATAAGGCAAAGGAGGTGCGAGGAAATCAATCGGAGGAACTAGGCTACCAGAAAATGAAAAACATATTTTTTTTACACCGCCCCGCAAAGTTTGGCTGCCAGAGTATTAACATATTTGTACAAAAGAGTACACTGTTTTTTAGAAAAACGAACACTATGAAATTGCTGGCTAACATAAACATTTAATTATTATTTCTAATTTAAACAAAATTAAAAACCAACCATAACACTATCTTAGCAATTGAAAACTTGTATAAAAAGTTAACAATCATAAGCAAAAAACAAACAATGATAGGTTCAACGAGACAGGCACACCAGTACAAGAGGCAGCACACGCACTCTCAATGAGACATACTCGCATACTTTACATCGCAGACACACAGCCACAAAGGACAACACCGCTTAACTTTCAACGAGACAGACACACATCCACAAGAACAGCACCATTAGACTCTCAACGAGACAGGCACACAACTACAAAGAACAACACCGCTAAACTCTCAACGAGACAGACACACAGCCACAAGGATAGCACCGCTAGACTCTCAACAAGACAGACACGCAAATACAAGAGACAACACCGCTATACCCTCAACGAGACAGACTCACAACTATAAAGGACAACACTGCTAGACCCTCAACGGGACAGACACACAGTCACAAAGAACAGCACCGCTAGGCTCTCAGCGAGTCGATACGCAACACCAAATGGCAACAACGCTAGACTCTGAACTAAACAAAAACACAACTACAAAGGACATCACCGCTAAACTGCCAAAATGACAATCACACAGCAAAGAGGAAAGAAAAAAAAAGAGTACCATTAGACTCTCAACGAAACAGACACACAAATACATAGTAATCTATAACAAAACTAGATTCTCAACGATACAGACGCTCAACTTCAAAGAACAATACCGCTTCACTCTTAAAGAGAACGGCACACGACAAAAGGGGACAACAAAGCTAGACTCTAAATGATACCGACACATAGCTAAAAAGAATATCTCCGCAAGCCTATTAATGCAACAGTCACACAACTACAAAATACATCAGCGCTATACTCTTAATTAGGCCGACATACGACTACAAGGAACAACACCGATAAACACTCAGCGAGACAGACATACAGCGATAAAGGACAGCACCGCTAGGTTCTCAACGAGACATCCACACATCCACAAAGGACATTACCACTAAACTTTCAACGAGACAGACACACAAATACAAAGGACAGCACCGCTAGACTCTCAACGAGTCAGAAACGAGGCCACACAGGACATCACCGTTTGTTCCTCAACGAGACAGCCACACAGCCACAGAGGACATTAACGGTTAGACTTTCAACGAGACAGGCACATAACCACAATGAACATCCCCGCTAAACTCCCAACGGGATAGATACGCAGGCACAAAGTATAACACAACTAGATTGATTCTCAACGAGACAGACTCACAACTACTAAGGTCAACAAAGCTAGAGTCTAAATGCTACCGACGCAGAGCTACAACACCGCTAGCCTCTTATAGTCAGACAACTACAAAAAACATCAGCGCCAAACTCTTAATCAGGCCGGCATACGACTACAAGGAACAACGCCGCTAGACTCTAAGTGAGACAGTCACAAATCCACAAACGAAAAAAGAGCTGGACTCTCAACGTCATAGACACACTGCTACAAAGGGAAATAGCGCTAGACTCTCAGTGAGACAGTCACACATGTCCAAACGACAAAGGAGCTGGACCCTCAACGAGATAGAAACAGCTACAAAGGACACTATACTATTAACGAGAAAGATACACAACTAAAAAGACAGAACCGCTAGACTCTTAACGCGACAGACATAAATCTACAAAGAAAAACATCGATAAACTCTCAACGAGACATACACACAAGTACAAAGGACATCACCGCTAGACTCTTAATAGGACAGCAACAACACACCTACAAAGGAAGGCAACGCTAGATTCGCAACGAGACAGACATACAACTATTAAGTACAACACCGCTAGACTCTCAACGAGATATACACAAACATACAAAGGACATCACCGCTAGACTCTTTATAATACAGGCCAACAATTTAAATACAAAATCACCGCTAGATTCTCAACAAAATAGACACACAGGTACACATAACTACAAATAACAACAACGCTAGATTCTTAATGAGACCGACAAACAACTACAGAGGACAACAACGCTAGACTCTCAATTAGTTCCAACATTAAACTACAAAGAACAGCACAGCTAGATTCTAAATGAGACAGACACACACCTAAAAAGCACAACAGAGCTTGGCTCTTAATGAAAAAGAAACAAAGCCACAAAAAAACAAAAGCGCTTGATTTTCAACGAGACAGACACACAAGTACAAAGGACACCACCGCTAGACTCTTATTGAGACAACAACAACACACCTACAAAGGAAGGCAACGCTAGATTTGCAACGAGACAAACATACAACTATTAAGTAATAAACCGCTAGACTCTCAACGAGACATACACACAAATACAAAGGACATCACCGCTAGATTCTTAATGGGAGAGCCATACAACGACAAAGGACAACTGCGCTTGACTCTTTATTAGACAGCAACGCAACTACAAATAACAAAACTCCTTACTCTCAACAAAACAGACACACAACTACAAAGGCCCTCACCGCTAGACTCTCAACGAGACAGATACACAACATAAACAGACAGCTCTGCTAGACTCTCAACAAGACAGACATTCAACAATAAAGGGCGTCACCCACCGCTAGACGAGACAGACACAAAACAATAAAGGTCATCACCGCTTGACTCTCAATGACACAGACACATTACTACAAAGGACTGCACCGCTGCACTCTTCATGACACAGACACACAACTACAGAGGACAGCACTGTTAGTATCTCAGCGAGAAAGACGCACAACTATAAAGGACTTCACCGCTTGACTATTAACGAGACAGACACTCATACCTTCAAAAGAAAACACAGTGAGATAACATATCTTTTCCAGTGAGGTTTATACTCACCAGTAAACAGTTCGATCAAAGCGGCCACCAGCTTATTGTCAGTCATGTGCTGTCCACCGTCCTCTTTGCTGGCTTTCTGGCACCAGCCCCCGGTCTCAGATGTTGCTGATCCTTTGTCTCCGAGTTTCTGTAATATGGTATTATAACTTAAACGCTTTTGAGTTGGACTTAGTAATGTTGCAAATCAAAGAATTCTTAGTCGTGAATAACATGAATTTGACTTGAAAACAACCCGCAAGTTAAACATGAGTTCTACGAAAACTGAGGAGGAATGTAAAAACACCCTTTTCGGAATGTTTTTTTAATCGAAATAAAAAAAATAAAAACGTAAGAGAATCATTTATATTTCAAAGCACGTCCGTCCGTTGATAAGTTAACAAAATTAGACTTAGATAATGGCATTTATATTTTTATTTCAGAGCCGTAATTCAAGTGTATCGAAGTCTACGAAAAAGACTCGTACCGAAAAACAATTGTGCTGTAAATATAAAATGGCCTGTGTTACTAACAGAATGTACGTACATTTTGATTCAATTTTGATATTGGGGAACACTATGAAATTCTAATATTGTATAATTACAAATGTTTCCGCTCCATGACATAAACAATCTTGAAATAAAATGCAACTAATCGTAAGTAGAGTGCAAAGCCTGATATTGAACATCGTTAATACTAGCTTACCTTTCGTCCTTTCTTACAGGGACTAGACACCAGATAATACAATTGCAAGAAAAAGGATAATTGTCAAAAACTTAAATTAAATTGACCTCGTTGTGTACAACGCATTGAGTCTTACTTTCGGACGTATCACATGCACATTTCGCAGTTTTTGTGCAATGTTCCCATTTGAAGTTTAATGGGGTTGTCTACCACGTAAATACCAGTGAGTTTAAAAAAGCGTCGGTTTATTTATCTGTACTTATAAACAGATGTTATTTAAACTGGGAACCTAGCGACTTTAGCGGGTTATCTGCCCCAAATCCCACTATAGGTGGCGCTGCTGTCGAGTAGGTCCTTTAATCGGGTATCCTCGGATCTTATCAATTCATCCACGCCATTGTTGTTTACCGAAGCGTTTGACAGTTATACATTGAAAGTGATTAATCATGCCTGAAACAACTTGTGTTGTACCATTTTGTTCACGAAAAGGACGTCATAAGTTTCCGAAGGACAAAGCCCGACGAGATGCATGGGTGCACGCAATTAAAAGGGGAAAATCGAAGTTCGAAATGTGGTCACCTACGAAGTACTCGTATATCTGTGAGAATCATTTCACGGGAGATGATTACCACTCTGAGACGTATTCTGGTGAGAATAATGCGTTTGTATATGTTTTAATTCATTATAAATATAAAAGATTTCAATGCAAATAAAAAAATAGCAGCCCTAATTTGCGCACTGACCATATATACAATATACATGTCAAGGAACTAAATCAGTAAATGTACAGTGCAGTCCGTATGTATATCTTTCGAATCTGTTCTTAATGGCTCTCAGTTATTTTCCGCATACCAGAATTTTGTCAGATTATGTAGTGACTCTGCAACCCCCTCTCCCTGTTTTCTCATTTCCCCTTTTATCCTCCTGTAATGTGGGTGGGGGTGTGGTAAAACAATTAACTTGTGAAAAAACCCACCCAAACCCCACCTGTGCAAGACTTACTTAGAAATCATAACTATTTTTTTAATCATAAATGGTGGTTATGATTTTGATATTTAATATTTCTATTTCTTTTTTACATTTCAGGGGTCGAATGACAGAAAAAGGCTCTCCGAAAAACCGCCGTGCCAAGTGTGTTTTCTTGGACATGCCAAGACACATTGCAGAAGAAGAGGGCACGCAAGGACAGATGTCTCTCTCGAGATGCTAGAAAGAGGAAGCTATACCACGACATTTCGAATATCAGTGAAGAGCCACAGCCAGAGTTTATTGCTCAGAAGTTAGAAATTGTTTCAGATGATTTGGATGTTGGGGCAGTTGAGGAAGTAATTCCAATGGACACTGAAACTGTATCTGAAGTTGAAACTGATGTGCAAGGGATACCTTCATATGTAGATGCTGTGGTTCAGACACCAAAACAACCAGCATTTTCTATTTATAACTTTGAACATGATTCAGCAGCAGTTCATTTTTATACTGGACTTGAAAATTATTTGAAATTTATGTTTGTTTTGAGTACACTTGGACCAGCAGCATATCATCTGAACTATATATATCACTCTGTTATTAGTGTGACTGTGCCTGACCAATTTTTAATTGTGTTAATGAAACTTAGGCGACACACAACAAGCTTTGAACTGTCTAGAATGTTCAGTGTTGCTGAAAGTGTAATTTCAAACATATTCATTACATGGGTTCTCTTCATGGAGAAACAGTGGAGGGAACTCAACATCTGGCCGAGCCAAGAACTTGTTAAGCACTTTGCTCCAAGCAGTTTCAAAAGAAACTACCCAAACACACGTGTTATAGTAGATGGAACAGAATGTCCAATTAAAAAACCTAAAAACCCAACCGCCCAGCAAGCCACGTTTTCAATATATAAAAACAGGAACACTGTCAAAGTACTGATAGGAACTTCACCAGGGGGTTTGGTTTCATATGTGTCACCTTCATACGGAGGCTCAACAAGTGACAGGCAGATTGTGGAGCGTAGCTCATTAGCTAAGATGTGCGATAAAAAGACAGTATTATGGCCGACAAAGGTTTTAATGTACAGGACATTTTTGCGCCGCATGCTGTATTTATTAACATTCCTACATTCTTTAAGAAAAAAAATAGAATGTCCAATGAAACTGTGATAAGAGATCGGAAAATTGCAAGTAAACGGGTGCATGTAGAGAGGATTATTGGACTGGCGAAAACATACAAGATACTGACAGAGCCCATGATAGCAACAGAAACCAAACTCTCATCTGAAATAATTTTTGTGTGTTTTATGCTGTGTAATTTTAGAAATGGCATTGTGCCCTCATATGCCTGAACTTACAAAAATATGTTCACCTTTATATTAAAGCAACACTCTCATTCAAAATCAGAACTTACACACGTATAACAAAAAAATGAGTGATAAAGCTTTAACTTCTTATTATATAATGCATTTATAAAAAGTATTAATAAGTGATAGCAAGATCAAAAGATCCTTCAAAAGAACCATAGTTTTCAACATTTATTCAACCTTTTTGGTCTATTAATCTTATTTGGGAGTAAGAGTGCTGCTTTAACATTTACTGTTTATGTTGTGTTTTTTGTAAATAAATATTTAAATATGCTGATGTTTTCTTTAATGTGTTACTTGTGCCAACAAGGTTTTATAAAATAGACACAGTCACATGTCTCTGGTATTAGGTGTACTAAAATTAAATTTAAATTGACATCAGATTGGCCGTCAGGTGAGAATATCGACTCCGCTGATAATAGTACTGGTTTTCACACGATAAATGGTTCTTAATCACGTGTGTCTTGTGCATGGTATTCATTAAAGCAAACATGAATCGTTTGTCGCTCAAAAGCTCATCAGAGCTTATGCTTCTTATGTATTCTTATGTTGAAGCCGAAGTTTTTTTAAAAATCATTGGATATGACATGAGGTCAAAGTATTTAAACAATCTGTGGCAGGTGTGCACTACTTGCACATTAGTGATAATAAAATTTGGGATTTATATGTAACATTGATTTTCATTTATTTACATTCAAACACCAGTCGAAGCATAATACTCTTATCATCTTTATACCCGACCAATCTGCTACCTTTCACGTGTTACTGTATAAAGACACCAGTCCTTTCTATTTGATAAACCAGATAAAAAATAATACAAATAAAACATTAAACCATTTTTATTTTACATTCAACTAAGACCTTATACATATATACAGCTAATAAATGGAAACAAGTGTTTCACAATGATACATTGTTCACAAATAGTTTTCAATCAACAAAGTCAGAGTTAAAGCTGCACTCTCAAACTAAAACTTTAAAAAACTGAAATTTATTCTAACAGATTCCAAATAAATGAGATAGAGATACATTCTATTGTAAACTATCTTATAAGACTTATTCTAAGATAAAAGAAATAAATATATTTCAAAACTGTCCATCTGTGAGGGTGCAGCTTTAAGTTGTTATAAAACAGTTCAAAACACTTAAGTTTTATAAAAGTACTTTTCAAGAATTGCGGCTCTGAAATGTGAAGTATTGAACTGGTCAAGCTTGCATATCATGTGTGCAATAAAGTTCTCATTCCGATGAATTCTAGTGAACAAAATATCACTCAAGGTGTATATTACCAAGTCACAAAATTGTCTTTCTGCACAGAACAGCTGACCCTGAATTTGAAAATAATATGGATGCTTAGTACTCAAAGTCAGATTTCCATTTGTCTCTTTCAAGTATGGCACAGTGACTGGTGATATTTTTTTTGTGTTTAGCACTGAAGGGGCACTTAACTTCAATAAGTAGGTTTTCATCTACAATGCCATCGGGTGATGCACCTAAAAACGGAAGGTTTTTTGATACAAATATCCCACATGGTTTTACTTTGACATTATTTTTGCTTTCATATTGATGGATGGCGTCCTTTTCATACTGAATTCCATGGCGCATTGCTTCTGTAGGTTTTAATCCTTTTCCCCGAACAAAGGACTTTGCCAAGTCATGTAAGTCGGTTCTTTCTGTTTCGGTACACACACGGTGAAAATTAGATGACTGAATTCTTTTCTCTCGTTCTTCAAACCATCGGTCGTTCTTGTTTTGTCCCCTAGTATACATTTCAATGTCATCCCTGTCCTTGTCACTTAGTTTGGTTATTTTACATTGTTCCAGGAAATTGTCTTCATGAGATACTTCAAAATAATCATGGTCATTGGAAATTGCACGAATATTGGCTGGGCTGAATGTCTGAAAAATTGGTGTCTTTGATATACCCCTAAAATTCTTACAAATATTGTGAAAATAGTCTTCATATCCATCAACTTTACGGAATTTTTGTGGCCGAGGGTCAAAATCTTTAATGTCACAAATATCTGCACCGCCCAAGTTTAAATCTCGAGCCTTAAGGGGGGAACCAGTATGCTTTTTTGCTTTGTGAAATGACTGCAATTTTTCTGTGCATGTTGTCTCAACTTCAAATTCTCCATCTTTAACAAATTTACAACATGCATATATCATAGTTCTAATATGTTTGCAATGTCCAAATGGGCCTTCTCCTGCACCACATTCACACTGTGCTTCATGAATATATCCATTCTTGTGTAAAGAAATGTCTACAACATAATTAACCTTCTTCCTCATTTCTGCTTTACATGCCCCACGAACAAAGTCCAGAGATGGTGCCGAAAACAGTCGCATGTATAGAAGAAACTTGTCGTCGTACAGGTCTTTTACCTTCGCATCAAACTCCAACCGGTACTGGTCCATGTATTCGATGGCCTTCTCCATTGTTATTGGTGCCATTTTAGCATCTGAATTTACATCTCTGTATCCACTAGTCTTGGGCAGGCTCATGTTGGTAGAAGATCTTCTTCCCTGTTGAAATTCTGGTTCCTGTCATATGCCTCCAGTCTGGAAAGATACGAAATTAACTTGTGATACCATATATTGTGTTAAAAATTTCCCCACCCACTGTATTTTGTCGTAAAATACATGTAAACACGAGCATATAATCAGCTAAAAGTCATTGCAATAAAAACACAAAAGTGTTCACATTTCAAAGCTTAATTAACATTACTAAAATGATAAATTCATTTGTTAAACAACTTAAATTATCAAGATATCGATTTAACAACTAGTTGTCCTCGGGCTACATTTTGACAAGTTTACCTTTCGATTAATTCCTTCTTCCGTCCAGTCAACTTTGCATTGCGTCGCCTCAGCTCCGTTTTAAGCTGGCCTAATGATAAGGTGCAAAAATTTGAAGCCATGTTGCGATATCAATTGAATATTTACAAATTTTATCGGAATTTTATCACCACTGTTATCGATCTGTAATACGGAAGTAAACTAGGGACCTATTTGACAACAGCGCCACCAAACGAGCACCTGTTTGACAAGGGCAGATAACCGACTAAAGTCCCCCAGTATGCGTTAGTTTTAAACGATAAACCCTAGATGAGACAGCAAGATGATTTAATCCTTGACTCATGGTAAATGATGTATTATAAGCCACCTACTAGCACGCATTGACAGTATGCTTGTTTTGATGAAATACTGCATTTGCATTTTTGAACAATCAGGTTTCTAGTGCCTTTTACGTAACGAGATCCTTTAAGGGTATTGTCGTTATTGTTTGGTATAGTTTCACGGTTTTATTGTTTTTAAACGGCGTCATTCTGCCAATGGTGTATAAACGTTCAATATTCCCAAGAAATAAAAGTATTAAGAAATATAGGTCTTTTATAAATAACACTTGCTTGTAAATTATGTTCAAGATATTATTAACTTAATTAATGTACGTCCTCCAAATAAATAATATCGTTTATAATGTTAGCAATTATTTGTGTTTAACACCAAAGCATTCCCGTTACAAAACGTTTTACTTTTCAGCCCTACCCCTGACATTTGGACGTATTTAATATTGTGTTGTTGTTGTTGTTTTTGTTGTTGTTGTTTCTCTCTTGCTAAAGAAAATCTTCCAACAGCTATAAGAGAACCACGCTTAAAAATACTGCCATCAAATTTGTTAATTAATTATCGAGGCTAAAGAAAAATGTAAACTTTACCTCACATTCCATTTGACCTATTTTTTGCTGTTTTATATTTAGTATTTTTGACACGTTATTCCTTTGTTCTATAACAGCGAGCAACGTCTGAGTAGGTTCTCCGTTTGTGTTTGGACGAACATGTTCCTGCACCAAGACCGTATTAGTCTCCGGAATGTCGATGAATACTTTCACTGCCAGTAAAACACCGCACACCCCAACAGCAACTAATGTGTTTGTTTTAAAATTCATCCTCCTTTGTTTAGTTTCGTCCATATTTTACAACGTTAAACCTAGTGTTTATAATCAGTGCGTCACCTCGACAGTGCGACTGTAATACATTGATTAGCTGTTTAATTCATCCTCGAATGCGGTGGATCGTAACGACGGTGTTGGCTTTCAGACATAAAAATATCTATAAAGAAAAAATTACAATATGGGAATGAACATTTTGTATTAAAAAGTTTGTAGTATCTTCTGACATTTTAAAGCTGCACTTTCACAGATTGAACGTTTTAACAACTTTTTTTATTTTTTGTCTTGGAACGAACCATCTTTTTGCGAAAATGCATGGAAACCAGTTATTTAAGTTCAAAAATTGATGTTTTATGCATTTTTCTTAAACCGTTGGTAACGGTTTAAGCCATAAAACATTAACTTTCGAACGGAAATCTGAAAATCTGATCTTTTGTCAGCAATCTTTTTATCATTTTATCATTGGTTTGCAGATATGTACGCAACATTTTGCTCTTTCCAAGACCAAAAATTTAAAAAGTTGCAAAAACGGTATACATGTGAGAGTGCAGCTCTAAGACTGATATTTCGAAACTATTTTGCATATTAGGTCCTAACGCATAATTATAAGTATGGTATTTTTCATCAATATGTTATTATGGTATGGTTTGTAACATAAATACTGTATTTACGTTCAAATTGTAACTTCTTTTAAATGCGTTTTATGTACTGCTATTTAGGCTACGACTAACTAATTTTCAGACTTTAACAGGCTTTGATGTTTCCAATATTTACACCGAAAACTATCAATTTCCGTAATTGAGTGTCACATTCAGTCAAGCACTCTGCAAAAAGAACATTTATTTTACGTTTTATTCATTCCATTTTAAAAAAAAATTGATTCTTGGACACAAGCAGTCTTTTTTCTGTATTAACATTCGGATTTTGGTCAACGACGGGCAGATAACTGTGGTCTCAAGCCAGGTATTCAATGCACGTATGACTGGGAATGAGATAATAAACATATACATGCGTGCATTACTAAGGCTTATCCAACTTGCTTATTCTATGGTTTGTTTAACACGCAAAGCTAAGGTTGATCAAACTAACACAGAATAAGTCTTGCACGCTTGCATAGGTAATATCAACATAGTTGACATAAACCAATTTAATTTTGACACCATACTCTTCCTAAACCTGAATAAGGCGAAGCTTTCTTAACTTTATTTCCATGTTACACATTAAATTTCTTAAACGAAGAAAAACAACTTAGCTGTCCATTTTATTATATTTATTTTTGTTCATTTACATTTAAAAGGTTTGGAATGTTTGGCGAGACTCCCCTTTCACATATATAAATATCTGGGCCAAATTGACCACAGCACAAATTATTTAGGCCCAAATGGCCTTAGCGCAAATAACTAATTTCTACCGTGCTAGCCCAAAATAACCTAAACGACGAAAAGCGAAAGTCTAGGTCATAATCACGGGAGTTATTATTTGTTGTATCCGTATTTATACAGGATCCTAATGTACTTCAGTGCCGCTTTGAAAGTCTTGACTCTAACTGTGTCCTCTATAGATAGCTGCGGAAAACCAGTTAAAAGTTCGATTAATTGCTCATCGGGTTTAAGATGACTGAACTCAAGGAAAACTTTGGCACTAAGACATTTACATAACGCTACCCATAAATCGTCTCTAGAAGCGCTCGAGATTTTACAAAACATTATTTTGTGCAAAACCATTTGTTCTGTTATTATTTCACATTCTTGGCATTTGGACACAAAACTTCTTGAAAAATATTTACTAATAATCAGCATAGCAGTCCTACAATTTTTCAGCTGGTCTCTATACATGTTACTAAACTGCCACATTAAACAAGGTTCATATTCACAATGGATAGACTTAAATAATCGTAGGTTCACATCGTTTTCCTGTGATATTTTGTATTTGGTTACAACACGATTATTTATAGATTTATTTACAGTAGATCTCCAGCTATCATGACTCGGAAAAATTGCATCCCTCTGGAAGTGGCATAATACATGTATTAGATTATATTTGCCTAAGATTCTGTAAATGTCTGGAATAAATCCTGTTACTGCACTTGGTTCGCTTTCGAATTTGCATAGTCTTAATAGGAATAAGTTTTTTAACCTTTTTGTGTAATCAGTACGGCACAATTGTCAGAAAAATAGTAATTTTCTTTTGTCTATATATGTTTCTAATGAGTAGATTCCAGCACAACTTAACGCAATCACTGTTCTTGTATATACTGGCATATTTTGCATATGTTTCACACATACTCTGTGGGCTCGTTCTAGAGCCAATATATGATGATCCTGTAGGTCACTCCACAACTCGCAACCGTAGAGGGCCTTGGGGATCACAGTGCTAAGGTATAATTTTTTTATAGCAAGCGGATGCATTGCATTGTCATTTAAGCCATAATCATTTAAGCTAAAATACGTACGACGTAATCTTTTACAACAAAGGTCGACCGATGTGCTTATGTCGTTAAATTTATCGGAAAATACTCCAAGGTGTTTGTAGCTTATGGATTCCGTTACTTCTCCGTTACAAATTGACCAATGCCTTTTACACTTTTTAAAATCGCTCTGTTTTTCATTATATACAATAACAGTGCATTTATTTTGATTATACTCATAACGATCATTTTTCGAGTTTTCGGAACAGACATCCATCATCGATTGAAGGCCTTTCGGCGTTAACGAGAGCAACATCATATCGTCCGCTACTGTAGGACAAGCAAAAGAGGTGTCATGTATTTTAAGAGCACTGTCATGGCAGTCCAGTTTTTCTATTAGACTATTTATGTAGATGACATAATAAAATGAACTTAAACTTTGGCCTTGCCTCGCCCCTTTTCGTATTTGGAACCATGTTGACACGATATTGTTTGTTCGGACACAGCTGTATATATCTGTAAGCATATTTCTCAGTATTTTGAGAAACTTAGGTGAGATCCCAATGTCATAAAGCTTGTAGACAAGTATTTCAAAGTTTAAGTTGTCGAACGCTTTTTTGGCATCTAAATAGCAAGCATACAGTTTAGAGTTGTTTTCGCGTGTGAAATGTATGCATTCCTTAGCCATAAAAGCAGTAGACATACAGTTTAAGCCTTTTTGGAACCCACCCTGTAATCCGTGTATATGTATGTTGTTATATATGTTGATTTTGTTGATAATAATCTTTTCATATAGCTTTAGAATTGTGGAGCATAATGATCCGATTTTTGTTTATTTCCGCCTTTGAAAAGGGTCGTAATTATCCCCTTTTTCATTTCGAATGGACAATAGCCTAATTTGGCCATGCTTGAAAACAGTTTGTTTAAGAGATGGAGTATGATAGAGCCTCCGTACTTAATGTTTTCATAATATATACCGTCATACCCACATGCCTTATTATTTTTGCATGTTTTAAGTGCTGTTATTATGTCATTTTCTATTATAATAAAATCACTGCTGTCTGACGATTTAATCGCTTCGTTTATCGTTTTAAGTTTTTCCTGAATAATTGAAAGATGATTATCATTAAACGCATTGGAGTTTGAAGGAGTATACAAGTTTTCAAAGTACATCTTCCAACCATTGTTAATATCCTCAGGGCTTTTGCATTCTATACCATCAAAAACCATTTCAAAGGTTTTTTTCCGTCGGTTTTTTCTTTCGTCTGTTTATTAATTTCCAAAATGCATCATTATCAATTTCTGCAGTCTCATTAAGTTCAATTTCAACTGTTTTGTTATAATCTAACACACATTCACGGTGTGCTGTTCGAAATTTACATTTTGCAGTTTTGTATTTGCAGTAACTTTCGCAGTCATGACCTCTTTTCTGTCCGTTTTTTATCCATTCATTTCTAAGTATTTTCATCGATTTGTGCATATCTGTCAATCTTTCGTTCCAATAAGGCTTTATATGTTGTTTAAATGTTGGCGTTGGTATTATAGTGGAATTGGCCGTCTGAATAACATTAACAATACTATCGTACAAAACATCTACTTCACGCGTATTTGAAACATCCAAATTTAAAAGGCTTTTTAAAGACATGTTATTTTCCATATAACGAGTATACCGATCAACATGGCGTTTTTTTAATACCCTTCCAGTTTATGAACCTGCATGCATTTTTACCTGTATCGTTAACATTCCCTGGGGAACAATATCGTATTGTGCAAATTATAGGTCTATGGGACGAGACGTTTAAAGCACTGTCATCAACAATTGTACATGAAAATACATTGGGGATACAGTCTTTTGCAATGAAAATGTAATCTAACAATGTTTCACGTTTTGACGTATACGATACATTTGAATATTCTGCACCTAGACATAATGGCAATGAGTTAACGGGCACTAAGTCATAGTTTACTAATAATTCAGAAAACATCTTTCCTCGCGCGTCAAGCATGAATTTCGGGTCATAGTTTCTACTTGGTAGTTGAGTATTTATGTCACCCATTAATATAACATTTCTCTTTAACGAATACGTACTTATAATATTTTCTATATCTTCTATGCATGCTTTATATTTATATATGCTATGGTTAGTACATGGTAAATACGTTTGAAAAACAAACAAGCGATTTTCCGGGCTAATAACAAATTCAATACCTATAACATAGGAATTTTCGAGATTAAGCACTGATACATACTCGTCTAAGTTTTTATGCCATAATATGCAAAGGCCACCTTTACCAACTTTACGTTTACTCGGGTTATTCAAATCAGGGTCACTTATGGCAATGTTAGTATAATTGCTATTTATCATGTTCATAAAATACAAATTTTGCCTGTAAGGCCAATGCTCACTTATTCCACAAATGTCTACATTGTGCTCAGTTAAAAAGTCACTTAGATAACTTGCACTTGACATTATTCCTGTCGCATTCCAGGTTGCAAGTGTTAAAAAGCTATTATTTGCACTGTATATAACCATAAGAAATAATGTGAAATGTGTTAATGTAGCCATCATGATATGTTTTAACTATTCTTAACTACATGAATGATTTTTCTTATTTGTTGTTTATCAGGATCACTCAATGTCAAGTGGTTGGTACCTGTTATGTATAAAGTCATTTATGTCGCCACTTTCTAACTAGTGGCTCATTGTTGTTTCCGGTGTAGCGGTCTTCGTTCCACTTCTGGTTCCGGATGGCTGGCCTCCATAGCCGGCACACGATTCCTCGGGGGGAGAAGAAGTCTTCCAGGATGTCATCGGCGTTTCCATTATCCTCGATTCCAACGCGAACGATAACATTTTGTCGTTTGGATACCGATATGGAGACATATTTCACTTGAAGCCCCTTTTCACTGATATAGTGTTCAATTTTTGCTTCAGTTATTGACGACCTAAAACCACCTATGAAGTAGTTTTTCGCACGTTTCTTGACATGACGTTCAAATGTGTCTTCATCGTCGTCGTACTGACAGTTTTCAGATGATTGTTCAAATTTCTTGTTGAAATAAACTCGTTTTTCTGGATATGCCTTTTTAGCATGCGTTTCCCTAACAGAAGTGTCAAAGTTTACGTTTTTGCCGATGTACCGGGTACCATTTCGACCACGATTATATACTTGCTTTGATGAATGCCCATTCGTTACGATAGGGGGCTTGGGTTTATCAAGATAGTGTGTAGGGCCGGTACTTTTATGTTTGTTGAAACAGAATGTAGGGTAGAAACTCTCTGGTTTGTCAAGAGATAACTTAGGGTAGGTACTCTCTTTCATTTCAGGTTCAACACTTTCATGATACGCGCCTTTCAATATGATCAGCATTATTCTACTAAGCAGCAGTTCGTATATGACTGTTATATTTCAGGCAAAGTGAGTTTAGCTAAGCGTGTTTCTGATACAAATTGCCAAATTCTGGTTGAATAACTTGTTGCCATTGTCTGTTAAATGGACGCCATCTTGCAATAGATACTTGGTTGAAATATTGTGGGCCAAGAAGCACCCCCTTTCCTTTGAAATATATTTTTTGCAGAAGTTGTTCAGGCGCCTTTTAGCTTTATACATAGCAATGTGATTTTTGGAATAGCGCCATGTTAATCTAGGTAAATTTTGCGAGAACAAAACTATGGTACCAGGTAATATGTTGCCAATATGATCTACCAGCATCTTAATATGCTTTATAAACTCAGAAATTTTTATCCTTCCAATATCGTTCCCGCCGCAATGCAAAATGATCATGGCTGGTGGCTGGCACATGTTTACGCGTTTCAGAAGGGTAATCTTTCTTTCCATTTCCTTAATGCCTAAGCCCCTGTAACCCTGCCACCACAACTTGCATGACTCCATTTTCAAGTTAGGATCAGACATCCACACATGCATGAACGCGTTCCTGACGATGGATGACCCCACAACCCATACGTGCTTAGGAGAACCTAAATATGAAAGAATATACAAACAAACTTAAAAATTGTTTCCGATCAATTGAAAGTAATTAACGGTATGAGAGAAATGAAAAATCGTAGGTACTGCGAATTCTAATGAAACAGTATACATGTACTATTAAAACCCATAAAACTTTTTCACATGCCAGATAGAAGTGCAGCCTAACGAAACGGCGGTTATTACTACACACTAAATTAAAACGTTAATTTAAACAAGGCAATGGCTGTGTGTTGCCGGTTTTGATGTATGATTTATAAGCCTCTGACTTCCATCGACCTGCGGCCTTAATAATGTCAACAGGGCAGCCTACCAAAGCGGCGGTTGTTGCTGCACCTATTCTAAATGAATGTGTATTGTATTTAGAATACTCAATGTTTAATGCAGAGAGGCACTTTTTCAATATAGCTGACCGCGTGTCAATGGTTTGTCATCCAGATGACAGAGCAAGGGGCCTCTGATTTTGGGCCGTCTAGCAATAAACTGCCTCATGGCCAACACAGGGCATGTATTCTTAGAAGCCTTCGGGATTTTTATACTATGGCCCTGGGATGTTTGGTCTGTTTTGGAACCCCTTATATTCACAATGAGAGCATTATCTGGCGAGGCCAAAACACGTCATCAATTGCAACTACCCTTTTTGTTAGCTCTTGTTTTGTAACAGTGATTTCACCCACCCGGAAAAAGCCAAAAAAGCTAAGCTGAAAGCAGCGGATAACAACTGACTTTCATAATGATTGGTGGTAACAAAAGGTAATACTCCAATTATTTTTTTAGCAAGCCCAACGTTATAGGTAGCCTTGTTCTAGAAGGCGGCTTGCATTTTTGGATGCCATTAAGTATACGATTAACAATGTAATCTTCTGTGGCGTCTAGGTGACCGAAAAGCTTGCATTGGCATCCGACCGCACATTTGTAGCACTTAATGGTATTGTATGTTAGCTTTTCTAAAGAAAGGTATGACAAAAACATGCCTATATGATCAACCTCCGGAGGCCAAGTTTCCGGGTATTGATACAGAAATCGAAAATCCCGAAACCTTTTAAGCCCTACATTATATGACTCCAGTGTGTTAACTGACAATGACGATGGTATTAGTCGTCTACTTTCATTTCTGAGATCAGCGACAGAAAATTTTCTGGCAGTTGTTCTTGGCGAGTAGCTAAAGGTGCTAGCCGGTGGAATCTCTGCCGCTGTTTGCGTGAAATGGAATCAGCAATTTCGTTTGCATGTGTATCAATGTGCATTGCCTTAAAGAAAATATTAAACTGCATGCATTTCAAAACAAATCTTCTCACTAGCTTCATGACCCGCTTTGACTTTGCTGTTTGCTTGTTTATTATAGAGACTAGCGCTAAATTATCTATACGAAAACTGATTCGCTTATTTGCCAACAGCGGCGCCCACAAGTAAACGGCTAAAACAACTGGGACCATTTCGAGAAATGTGATGTCCTTCATGACATTATCTTTTATCCAGTGCTTGGGCCATTGAAAGAAAGCCCACTTGCCGTTGAAAAAGCACCAACAGCCCAACTCAGCGCTACCCGCACTGTCGGTAAAGAGTTGCAAGTTTTCATTTTCATACCAATCCTTTTCAGAAATGGAAAAAAGGCCGTTAAATTCTGACAAAAAACTAAGCCACATAAGAAAGTCTTCGCGCATACCTTGCGTTATCCTTAATTTGTAAAATTTAATTTCCAACCCATACATAGAGTCATAAAAGCGACTTAAAAAAGCTCTACTCGAGCGAATAGCTTGGCCAAAGAAACACAATTTTCCTACCAATGACTGAAGATCACCTAATGTGATTTTTTTCTTGTTAACATAACGTGACAGCAAGGACTTCAATTCCTCAATTTTAACGAGTGGGATCCTTATAATAACTTTGCAAGAGTCAATCTCAAGGCCAAGGAATATTAAAACAGTTTTGGGTCCAACGCGTTTCTTTTCATTTATCGGGACACAAATTCCGTTGCAAATTGTTTGAAATGTTTTTAGTAATATACCACAATTGTTTGTTTCATCGGGCCCGCCGAAAATAAAATCGTCTAGATAGTGGTCAAGAGATGGTAGTCCTGATAATGTTTTTACAAGCCAATGGATAAATGTTAAGAAAACCTCAAAATAGAAAGGGGCGCAGCTGATACCGAACGGAAGATTAAGGTCGATGTATATTGCCCCTTGTACTTTCATTCCCAGTAAGTTAAAATCACACGGATTAATAGGCAATAGCCGAAATGCTGATTTTATGTCTCTTTTAGCCAATAAGCAATTTGGGCCTAAATCGAGAATCATATCAACCACCTTATCGAATGACGTATACGACACAGTTTTGATGTCATCTTTTATACCCCCAATTATACCACCGGTGGAGATTTGAAAAGGGTAGCTCAGTGAAATGCCCTGCCATTCTACCTGCTTGAATTTCTTTATTAGTTTTAACAGCATCCGGATTAAGTTTGCAAATCCGGAATTTTTGCAAACTTATTTTTTTTATTTTTCACCCAATGTTTTTTATTTTTGTATTTTTAAAATGTGTTAGGTAATACTAATAAGAGATATTTTTTGTTTCCTGAAATTTAATTTAGAAATATGTTTTTTTGGCATTTAAAGTCAACTTTTCCAATGGGAGTCCCATTGGAAAATGGCCTTCCCATTGGAAAAATGGTTTTTCCAATTGGAAAATCAGCCCAACATTTTTTGTTGGAAAATTCTCCCACATTTTCAAAAAAGGAATTAGTGATTAATAACAATCATTATCATTAATGGTTAGGCCTAAAAAAAAAGATGTTTGTTTCCGGTTACCCGACCGACCCTCTATTTAAACCGCCGACTCAAAAGTTTTTATGTCCAAAAATGTCGGCATCGTATATTCGAGATATTTTTGTGATTTTCACGATCAAGTAAATTTCACGCACCGGCACCGTGTCGTTTAGACGCTCGAAATCTCGTTATAAATCCTCACTGCATACGCCTAGGCGATATAGATTACCAGAACCGTTGCTACAATGACCAAGCAGAATGGCGTCTTCGCTGATTGCTGTCCGTACAGAAAATTGTATGCATATCAAATCAAACGTCAACTCTATCATAACAGTACATCACCACTTCAAAGTAGTTGATGTATTTAACCAAATCCATGGCGAAATTGAAGACGAAGGATTTCAAGTTATTGCAAAGGTTTCGGTAAGAAAAAATCTAGCACACTTCTGCAAAATATATATTCTCGGGAAATTCAACACCGAATCTTTCGATGATGTTATGACAATCTTACTATCCTCTCTATACCACTCGAAAAATTTTACTATCCTCTTTCTTCAACTCGGAAAATAGAAGCAACTTTGTCAAATCTATTAATTCTACCAGACAATATTAAAAATCTTTAACAAAATTATTTCACAAAATATCTTAGTTTAGAGTATAAACATTACTCCATGTTAATACCACAATATATGTTTTATGTATGAAGGTACATTTTTAAACAATTGTATATAGATGTTTTATAAATCGGTGCTAGAATGCCAAATTATTTTTGCAGACTAGCCTCAAAGATGGAGACTTGTATACAGTGCAGCCTGACATGACCATCGGGGATCTGAAGGAGTTTTATTCAGACATAAAGACACTTCACTTGAAATGTTCCCAAACTTCTATGGCCGAGACAGCAGAAAAAACTGAGAAGATCTCCGCTGCTCAGACAGTGAACGCCTTCAACCTACTGATGTCAGGCCAGAAAGTTCACGCAAAGAAAAAAACATGGTATAAGGCCAAAAAATTGAGTTGATTGATTGAGTTGGGTTTTACGGCACTGCAACACTGTATAGATTAAATGGCGCCATTCAGGCAAAAACGTGTTAGATCCACACCTCATTTACATCGAGATGAATATATGGGGTATGGATCCAACAACTTAATACCTGCTGGAGAATCAGAGATACAGAAACTCCAGATTCACGTTCAAATCCTTTTGCTCGCCTCTTACGATCATGCAAGGATTAAGCAGTGGTCCAAATTCCTGTGCCACATAGGCATGCCCCAGGCCCACATGGGGCAAGGCCTAAAATTTTTATCTCTCTCTCGGGCTCTCTCTTATATATACATGTATATATATATAAACACCAACATCTCTAAAAACAATTTTGCATATATTTAAATTCAGTTCATAGCAGAAATAAACATTTAATTGCTATTTAAAATACATTGAAAATATAGTCAATACCTTGTGAAATAAAACTTTACATTTAATATAAATATATTAATATATATGAGTCATATCATGACAAAACCAGAGTTGTTGCTCTGCAAACAATACAGATCTAGACCAGCCACTTCGCCTCAAATGTTGCACCACATATGGTCTTCTATGTTTGTAGATGGCAATATTCTGTTGTGTCATGCTGCAAACAGAGTAGAGCAGATCAAACGCCACCTCAGAGAGGCATTGTCTGATATGGATCTACTCTGTTTGCAATGTGAAGTAGTTCCAGGTCAGACATCGCCTCTCTGAGACGGTGTCTGACCAGGCTCTACTCTGCTTGCAATGCACACAGCTGATATATAATTTGATATATATTAAATATGAATTAGTTTTGAATATATTTTATTGTTATTTCAGTAACAATCGTAAAGATGAGCTGTACAATGATGTGGTTGCCGATATGATTCACCGTGACCTGGTGTTCCACAAATGTGTTGTTGATGACGAGGGTGCTTACATTGTCCAGGTAAATTAAATGCAGAGAATGGCATCTATTCAACAAGCCATTGTTTTAATATTTATATTTTGAAATATCTGGCTCCAGATTTTAAATCTATAAATAATTCTATTAAAGTGACCATATTTGCTGACAAAATTAAAGTGGGTATAAAATGTAAAGTCAACCTATGAAGCTTTTTTTATCATTAATTCTGGATCATATTAAACAAGAGACGGGGCCAATTTTCCTTATATGGCTATACAGAAAACTTTGCGATTTTTCTTCTCCTAAACTGCTGGTCCAATTTAAAAAAAATATATCATGGAAATGTTCCTTGGGTGAACCTCTACCAAAGTTGTTCAAAGAATTTTGATATCTCAAAAAACATGGCCGCCAATTTATGGCTATACAGAAAACTTTGATTTTTTTCTTCTCCAAACCTACTGATCCAATTTCAAATTTATTTATCAGATAAAGCAACGTTAAAAGATTTTCATTTTTCTATTCTAACAGGTGCTCACAAATGCCCTGTGGTACGTGACCAATCACCACACGACCATCAACGACGTGGCTCAGCAAAGGAAAGACGTATACCCAGTGCCAACATCTTTTGATAAATTTGAGGGATATAATGACTATAAAAGGAAAAAATCCAAATGTCAACCTCTCAGTAGTCTTCAGTGTCAATCACATGTCGATGCATTATTTAGTATTACCTGTAGACCTGTATTCCAAAGTAGTGATAAATGGTTATCATTTAAAACTGTCGTTGAAAATCTTGGGAAGTGTTTTGCACAATACCACACTTACCTTGAAAAACAGCTACAGAAACAAAACACGAATCAGTCACAAAACAAACCAGTTAGGACTGTAATGGAAGACATTGCTGTAGACTACAGGGAAAGGCTACCGTTTATTAGCGATTGTTACAAATTGTTTGATAATGTTATGTCGCAAGCTTCCTATGATGAACCTATTGTGTTTGATGAAAGCATCCATCTCAACAAGCCTTTTGATAACCCCACACAAAAACATAGGTATTTTAAAAGTCTTAAGTTGTCCGTCCCAATAGATCTGTATTCTTACTGCCCAGGCGGGGGCATTTGTATGATCTATTTTGCAGCGCGAGTTCATGAAAACAGGACTGAAAATGATTTTCAGGTTCAACCTTTGCGAGTTGTTTCTAAGATACACAACAAACTCCCTGAATATCACACCAGATACCAAAGAAGGCACTTCAAACAGAAGCTCAGCCTGATATCTTCAGTGAAACCTGCAGTAATGGATTTCTTGTACAAAGAGCTTGCTCTTGATGCATCTGCTGCTTCGAACCCGGTCACACAGCAACGTCTTGAGTTGATTTCCCTAGGAGAGACTGGCCTAGTGGCTGATCTAAGAGAACTGAATCCGGGCAGACCAAATGATAAGTACGACATATTCTTCCAGACACTACAAGAAAAGGTGGAAAACATAACCGCACCTGATGACAGGCGACATGGCGAGGCACATATCAGCAGGTGGATATCACTGGACGAACTTGTAGCAGAAGCCGCCAATGACTGTCCTGAAGGAACATTGATTCCATCGAAGAGTTTGGTGCGACTGCAGTTTACGCCACGTAACAGGTACACACACGCTGCATTGAACTTTACTGGAAGAATTAGGGTACAATATAAAATTCAAAGGCGCCAGCTTAGAGTCAGCCACCAGGACGCTCATTACTGTGCTGCACAGTTGAAATATATGAAGTCCAAGCTTGTTGAGTTAGGTCCAAAGGCCCTGCTACTTTGCTGTGATGACAAGGCTAAAGTTCCAGTTGGTGATCCTGGAGTGCCAGTATCAACTGGAGTACGGGGGAAGAAGACCATTTCTCCAGTTGCTGAAACGCTTGTCGCCTGTGACCATGACATGACCAAATCCAGTCTGTGTCCATCTGTGTACTTGGAAAGTGACACACCAACAGAGATTAAAGGGTCTCTTGTCAGGGGGCAAGTCAACGTTATAGTGAATGACTCGGTTATGCAAATTTCATCTCCATTCCGGCATGCAGTATCTATATGCAACATCCTGAAACAAAAACCCAGCTATCCCAGCATACTTTTCAAGTTTTCTGATGGTGGTACAGACCAGAGAAACACTCTGGAAGCCGTTAAATGTGGTACAATTTGCATTTTCAGGGAGCTGAATTTAGACATGGTTGTTTTGGGAAGGTGTGCTCCAGGGAACAGCTGGGTTAACCCAGCAGAAAGGGTGATGAGTATCTTAAATCTTGGCTTGCAGAACTGTGCACTTGAGAGAAGTGTTGAGACTGGTGGTGAAAACAAATTCAAAAGCTGTGGCAGTATGCAACAAATTGAGATGCCATCAGGAAAAATCCAGCACTGAAAGGCACCTGGGAATCTAGTATCAAACCTGTTCAACAAATGGTGGCAACGAGGTTCCAGAGGCTAAAACTAAAGGATATCCCCTTCAGAACACCTGAACCTGTACAGGATGCTGACATTGACCTGATACAGCGTCATTTGCGCGAGTTATTCCCTGATCTTGACCTTACAAAGCTGCAAAAGGCACACACAAAAAAATGTGCATCATACCAGTCGTGGATGGAGAAGCATTGCCGTGAGCGGCACTACAACTTCCAAATCAGGAAATGTGAAGACCCAGCATGTTGCTCTCCAAGTACAGTACCTAGAGAGTTCCTCGACTGGCTACCTGATCCTGTTCTGGATGGTGACACCAATCATTACAAGCAGTATGATCAGTTGAAAGGTATTGATACTACTGAAGATAGCAGGCCTTCTTACCAAAAACCTGTCCTTGATGACACACAGGCTGGGAAAAAGAAGAAGGCAAGGAAACAGAAGTCAAGTGGGAATCTTTGTAATACAAATCCTCCTGTAGTTTCAGCTGAAACAGAAGATGCTACAAACTCCGAACAACCAACTGCAGATGCTCCTGCATTGACAGCTCAGACTGCAAGGTACATAATTGACTGCTGCGAATGCAGAAAGCCACGTGTGATTTATTCAAAAAATAAGCTGACGGCACGTCAAACTATGCGGCTTACAATGATCATAAGTGAGACTGACTATACATGTGGGTCCTTCATAAGTGGACCAGATGATATTGTACATGTAAGGCCACATTTGAAATGCACCGATACTGTAGAATTGCCATATTACAGTTCTAGTTTAGGCCGGAAAGACCTCTGCTGCCACTGTGGTACTTCACCAGGTGAAGTATCTCAAGAACTCCTGGAGAGGTTCAAAACTGTCTTGCCAATCTGTACCGATTGCTTAAGTGCCGGTTTTGAACCTGTGTACCAACGACCATATGGCAAGAATCATTGAGTCCTGTTTTCAATAGATGTCTGTGTTGTTACAACAACAACTGGTTAATGTCTACTTTTTGAAGGCCCATAAGCTCCTTTTCTCCAGTCTTGGACACATATATTACAGAGATGTGACATATTCACTTTGAAAAAAGTATTACTTTTATTATTTTAATGTACTGTTTCTTTGTTACTAATGTTTTTGACATTCATTCTAGTCAATAATAAATGTTCAATTGAAATGCAAAGTCTCATGTTTTCAAGGTAATTTTATTTTATCCCCAGAGTTTACATGACAGTTTAGCCTGTATCAAACATCTTCCTTGGTTTATTATAGTCACTTCAGATCTGAAATTGAGTAATAAATATATATTACTTTCACACCACTACCCCCCAAAATGACATATATTATCATGTGGTAGAATTTAACGAACTCATTCATTTTGATGTTCCATTTAATAAAGAAAGTCAAAAAAAAAAAAAAAAAAAAAAAAAAAAAAAAAAAACCTACCTACCGACCCATGTTTTTTGGGCATGTAACAGGAAACAAACCTTTTTTTTTTTTAGGCCTTATAATGTTATCTAGAAAAAGTGCGTTTATAGTACTTTTTATCATATTTTGTAAAAAAAAATCCCGTCGACCATTTTTTCCAATTGGATATTTCCCACAATTCAATATGGGAAAAGTCAGGAAATTGGAAAACTCCAATTGGAACATTGTCCCATTGGAATCTTCCAATTGGTAACATTGGCAATGGGCTTAATCCAATTGGAGGTTCTGGCAATAAATTTTAATGGGAAAATATTTCAACTTTCCTAAATCTCTTAAAAGAACACCTATTTATTTATTTAGGAATATATTTGAAGTTTTGTTTTATTGTTTACCTGTGTCCTGACATTGTATCCATCCAATTCCAAGCTAATACTTCTGTGCTGATATCTTAGCGATAAGATTTAAGCATCTTTTAATGAATTTGAATGCAATAAATCATATCAAAAATTACCTGAAGTATTCTTACTCAACCAGTGACACAAATTCCATTTTTTAAATATCTTTACACTAGTTCATCTCCTCAGACGCCATTTTTAATCGATTAAGTTGTGGTTACAAACGACTAAGAACTTATTCATTTTTTCAAAGCTATACTCACTTTTACGCTTGAAAATGTTATTTCGGTTGTCAGTACCTTTACACAGAAAATGTACCATTTTCTTGATTTTTAATGAAGATGTAATTAATTGATGGAAATCCATATGAAATGTTTTACCTAAGATAATAGTTTATTTCATACACACTGTTCTGCAGGGGAGCAGGACCTTTCAACCCCAAGAGGCTTTTTAACCCTTCTAAAAAAGAACACTTTTCAGTTTTCAACCCTTAGACTTTTAAACCCCTATTTCAAAGACTTTTCAACCCCTACCTGTTTGGACTTTTTAACTCCTATAACAAAGACTTTTCAACCCCTAGTTGAATTATTTTAATAACCATATTAAAGACTTTTTAACTCCTAAACCAAAGACTTTCCAACCCCTATTATTTGGCTTTGAGCTGGTCCAAGCTAAACACCATTAAAAATGCTGCAAGGCATTTTAGAATGTTAACATGCATCATGTGCCAATGCCTTCCTCAAACAGTATTACTAGTATATGTTTTAGAAAAAAATATCGAACTGTACAAACATGTAAGGCTGGTGAATTTTGCATTACAAAATAAACGCTATTAATTGGTAATTAATGCCATGTTGTCACTTTACTACATACCCGGTAGTAGTATATAAGCCAGTCATCCTACAAGATAGTAGTGAAGCAAAAATACACATATGATGATTACTTGTAGATCATCTTGTATATGTGGAAAAAATGAACTTGTTATCTAGCTGATTGTAAAAACACTTTGTCATTCTTAAAGGGACTCGTACCTCATTGGCACCAAATAATCATTTTCCAGGTAATGTGTCTGAAATAATTAGTTAACTCTTTGATACTGAAATTGCAGAACAAAATACAATGAAAGTATGAAAATAAAGTCTTGTTTTAATCAGGGGTGAACCTACGCTTTTTACGTCATGGACAAATAAATAGCATAACCACTCAGCAAAAGGGACTCATACATAATTTATGGATATTTTGATCATGCATACCTTGGAAGCAACACCTTTTATTTCGTATTTAAAACAAATTTGCTAAAGAACCACATTTTACAAACTACGAGCTATAACTTATACAATAAACTCATACCTGGTTGAGCATTTTTGATGTAGAAATGAGGCACCCAAACTGCCAACAAGTACATATATGCATGCATAAATATTGAAGCAATGGTTAACATCGTCGCTTAAGTATATCCCTCACGCATCAAAATTAATTTTGCAATTGCACTAGTGGCCAGAAGGGGGGGGGGGGTGACCCCCCCCCCACAACCACAACGTACCGATGTCGTCCAAGTTAACTTTTCGTTTCGAGGCAGGGGATACAGGGTAATCCAGAAGAACTGGAAAAAAGGTTGTGAAATTGCGTAAATTTGTTTATTTTTTGTTTAGTGACACTGTTATTCAAAATCAATACATACACATATATAACAAACATCAATTGTGACTGATAAACCTTTAACTACATACTAAATAATGCATTTATTGAAAATATTTATTACTGATAACAAGATTGTAACCGTGTTTTTAATAGCAGAAAGCGCAAAAAATATTTAATGATTGGTAAATGCTAAAAGATTTATTGTGGTCTACTATAGTCTCATAAGGTAGAAATACCGTGTGTAATGCTCATTTCTTTCAAATTTAACTCGATATCCTTCATAAGAACCATTGTTTTCGACATTTATTCATTCTTTTAGGAATATTGAAACAACATTATTAATTTTGGTAAACCTTATCTGGCAGTACTTAAGAGTGCATCTTTGACTTTATTACTCGAGTGAATGCACCTTCAAACCGGTTTAACACCAACATGTCACAGTAATCAATACCATCTGTGTTAAGATGTCGGGAATGTGTTAGACGAATGATTTTGTTTTATGGAGCTTTGAAGAGCGATGAATGGCACTAAAGTGGTGCCAAATGGATATCTCCAACACCCATTGGTAAGTCATTTATTTTTTTCCATTTAATTTTTTGTCTTGATTTTTGAATATATAAACAGTCAATAAGTAGGACATCTCGTTAAGAACGTTCACTTGAAACAGTCCTCTTCTTATCCACACTTCGACAAGGAGTGGGGCTACTCTGCCTAAATAGCCGTCAACGAGTATTTTAAGAAATATCAAAATAATAAAAAATGGTGTCCCAGTGGTTGCACCAGTCAATTGTTACCATGCCCCCCCCCCATAGTCCACCTAAATGACCGTCAATGGGTCTTTTGACGATTTTAAGACTATGGCAGTTACAGGGATACACATGAAATGTCAAAATAATAAAAAAAGTATCCCTAATTGCTCATTATTGTAGCTACCCCCCCCCAGTCTAAAATTATAGACGTGTAATACATTCTTCCAATCCTTACTGGTTGACGGTACATTTCCTAACAGGGCACAAATCCTGAACACCGGCTAAAACACGCATTTGTTTACCGTGATCGATTATTCGACGATCTAGATAAATACAGAGGCTTGCCTTGGTCACACTTGCAAAGTTTCATCTTGTTTTGTTAAGCATTTTTCTAAAAAATGCCATTTATTTAATATAGCATACTTTTTAATTATAATTGTATGACCATGTATTTTCGCTTTTCAAGTGTTCGGTATTTGTGCCCTCCATAGCGTATTTTGAAGGGTGATTTACTATCCATAAAATTGAACGATTTTCGACATAATATTGACGAGATCGTGAATCTGTACTTTGACAGCTGTTTTCACATGAACCAAAGATGTTTCATACGAAAGTTTAACTTACTACAACATAAACTCTCCAAGATAATTGTTAAAAACATCAGAAAGTGTTCGGATTTGTGACCTTAGCCAGTAACGTCTAAACGGGTTTGTGCAAAAACCGGGGGTGTTTTGAAAAATATTGAAATTGTATTAAGTGAAGTATTTTAAGGTTTAAATTGATCATAAAGGTTTATATTCATACTTTACCATGTAAGTGAAAAGTTATTTTGCATTAAAACACATTATTTACCTTTCCAATAAAACAAAAGTTGACTGACACAGACAACAATTATGCCAAGCGGAACAACTCGACCCAATCGTAATAACTCGGCCACCACTGACAAGCTTCTAGATAGACCTCGAAAATACAATCGTAACAACTCAGCCATGGCCGAAATGTTCCAATTGTTTAAAAATTGTGCCCTGAAGCCTTGCAGGTGCCCTTCATGTATATATCGCTATGTTTTGACAGCAAGAAATGAAAAATAAACGTCAAACTCATAATTATTCATAGGATATGACATTTTTATGTATGGAACTGATATAAAATTACATAATCTGGTAATATTTCTTGTTTTATGATATTTTTGAGATATTAAATGCTTTAACCCAGAATCCCGATCGGAATAACTACCGACTTTTGATACTAAACAATTTGTATGTGAAGGATTTGCCATATCAAAAAAGATACAAAAATCCGTAAACGTACAATTCTTTGGCAGGGTTCGACACTAACAGTAGTCCGGTAGTCCGAGACTACCAGATTTATGGTCGGACTACAAGACATTTTAAGTCAATAGTCCGTCGGACTACTAGAAGAAAGTAAATATCACATCAGTTAATTGAACATAAAATCTTTATTACGCTTAAACTTGCGTAAAACGTGATGTCAAGAAGCCGATTATCACCGGTAAACACTCATTGTAAAGCTTGCCGAAGATGGCCGGGCAGTTCCGGACAACATGGACTGTTAACCGAATTTCGCGCGCATTTCGTATAGCCTTTCGATTAATGTTTAAACCAGTCAGTAGAATGTCTTTATTTAGAAAGGGAAAAAAACATTTTCACACTCTATGGTGTGTTTTAATCGTCAGACATGTGCACCTCTGCTTAAATGTCAGCAAGGTAGATTTGGGTCCAAGTGGCAGATTTTCTAAATCCCTTGCATTTTCAGTCAAAAACAATGAAAGATACGATGCAGATAAACACTTGACGGTTGTAACTATTTTTAGATTTTCTGAAAATACGTCATGATTATTATGGTTTAGGGTATTGTCAAATGTCGGTGTTTATTTAAAGCAAACAGAAGGAATATTATGTCTGGCTTATGCAATCTTTTAAACTGGCTTTTAGAAGAACAGCTGATAAATTAATCATACTGCCAAAACAGGTATAATGCAGTGTAAGTGCAGACGATGACAGAGTTGTGTGCTTTAATTTTCGCGCCAAAATGTAACATTTTATACATTGAAGCTAGGGCCAATAACAATTAACACCACGCCGATAGCGATAAGGCTACACCTACAGTGTCACATGACCTCAGACAAATACCCAGAAGCAGACGATAATAATACAAAAGTTACAAATGACAATCAGATAAAAAATGCATGGAACATGGTAAAACGTAGCAATAAAACCAAGTATAACATTAAATAAGTTCATTATTATTAATTGTATGCAATGTATAATTCAGGTAGAAAAATGTCTAGACTTTAAAATAATTTATTTCTAAATAACATCGGAATTTTGTTACAGTACAATAACAGTCTCTATTTTAAAACTCAAATAAAGGGAAACAAAACATGTATTAATTTCCTATCCGAAAATCAACAAAAAAAGATGTTTGTATAGATCCATTGTCAAAACTCAATGGATTTCGCTGTTTTTCTTCCTTTTTCGATTCAGAATCACCTATTTTATACAAGTGTAATGCATTATTATCATTATTTATATAACTACCTTATTGTTTCTCTCAATGAATAAATTTCCGTTTTAAATGACATGCAAAACTGTTCTAACAATAAGGCATAGAGCATAGAAATTTTGAAACGACCATAGTCATTATACATGCAAAGGTTTTTACTTTGATTTGCGTCATTTTAAAATATGATTTTGTTTTATCTATACGTATATACTTTTTGTGACCTTAAGCTATATATCAGATATTTAATTAAATTTAATAAAAAAATGTAACTCACATAAATTGAGGTGTCTTTTTCACTAATATGTCAAACAAACTTAAATGCAAATGTATATGCCTCGGTTTTAAAACTTTTCGCACAATAAGGAGACAAATTTCAAAATCAAACTAAATCGCAATATATCATCAATATTGTACACTAATTCTCATAATGATATTTCTTATTTTAAGGCTATTAAAACGGAAATATACGTATATTATGTACGTTTACATTAAGACATTAAGACATTTTGATAATTGAATTAGTCTACTAAACAGTCCCTTGTTATCAATTATAATTTTAGCGGCATAAAGGGAAAATGTCAGTATTTCGGATTTCTTAAACTGTCTTTACTATCTCTCAATTATGAGACATAATTTGTGTTAAATATATATAACAGCGTAATTACACTACTGTTGATATGTGAGGATTGTCGGAGGTCATGGCGGATAGCAACGGCAACTGATAAGCCCTGCCTAATTTGGACGCTAGTTTGAGTGACAGGCAGCGTCATGTTAATTGTTATCTTACTCCCATACAAAAAATAATTAATAACACTTTCGGAATTTATTTCATCATGTTTTTTTAAGTATTATATGATATGTTGTTTAGATTAACAAAGAATACTGAATAGTAGGATGCCAATAATCAAATATTGTTTATCAGTAGGATGTCTGTCATTTGTGCCATAACTTAGCAACGATCTCAGTCGAGGTGTTTTAGTGTCAAGTGATTTATTGCAACATTTTCCTGAAAGTGACAGATTATGGGGTATTTTAGCATGGTTTTTAGATTTTTAATCTAAGGTATTTTAGCATAGTTTTTAGCATTTTTTTTGGTTTTAAAATTAAATTTAATGGCCAAAAATTGTTTTGAAGAATGTGGAAATTTTAAGATTGAAACAGATAAAAATCATGACCAATCAAAGGGTTATACTGACAATGTTCTAAGAAGGCTAAGTCTCACAAAACACTGAAGGAATCCGTTGCAGGCTTGCATTTTTATGGACTACCATAGTTTTTGCTGGACTACCCAGATTTGGGATCCAGTAGTCCGAGGGACTACCTTGTGAAAAATGTTAGTGTCTAACCCTGCTTTGGTCTACTAAGATTTAGCTTGTGAATGTCATTTTACAGCGAAATCAACAAGTTAAAAAAATACCGGTACTCATGACCTGTTCCTTATCAATATGAAATATCTTTAAACTTTTAGGAACATTATGCAAAAAAAAACCAACAGTATGTTTTACCTTCGGTATAAGAAAATAACTATTTTCTAATAAAACTACTGTTGAAAAATGTAAGCTAATGAAATGGAAAATAAAAAGATGCTTCCAAACATGCCATATTTTCTTGAGACCATTCAGGGGGATTAATGTTCAAAAGTCTGAAAATTCAGGGGGATTTTGGTAGTATTCAGGTTTTTTTTTTAGCAGGTCTAATTTGACAAAATTTCAAAGTATTTTAAGACGCAAGTACACAAAAACAAATTGCCATAACAGACAACGCGAAAACTTTTTCTCCTTCACAGGACATTGCGACAGGTAAACACTTAAAGTTTACCTGTCGCAACAAATTTTTACCTGTCGCAATGTTACAAACCTTGATTTTAAGCCTCTTTTTAAAATAAGTTTTGTAATTCCCCATTATAACAGGTTTAGATCTTTTTGGTTAGATTTGTCCTACAGTACTATAATAAATTACAAAAAAGCTAAACATCATGTAAAAAAATCAATATTCGAATCTTATGTCAAATTTTTTTTCTTCCCTTGCCTCCCAAAAAAAAACTTATATCTGGTTCGCCTACCCATGGAACAGCTAGATCTTACTCTTTTAATTCATCTTTAAATTAAAGATACAGTACAGTTATAAAATGTAACGAATTGTACTACAAGTCAAACTCAGGCACAACATTTATGCAAAAACGAAAGTAGATTTCTTGTTATTGGCAATGTTAAACAGAGCGGAAAGAAAGTCAGCTTGGTATATTAATCATCATTATGATATTTAAATTAACACGATTGCCGGGAACCACTTCGCCGAAAATAAATACATACGGAATTTTGTAATTTCCGAACATTTCCGTAAAATAAAAGTATTATAGTACGAGCTGAGATCGGAACCTTACGCATTTTATCGGCTTTTACGGAAACATGTCGAAACGAGGTTTACAAATAGTGATACACGGATTAACACGCTGAATAATCATGATATAATAGTTAAAAATAACTCTGAACATTTATTTAGAAACTGAAAGTAAATTTTCCGAAAATTAAACGGTGCTGACTGTAATTTTTCACCGGACATTGTGACCGACCAAAACAAAAGTTTCGTCGGACAAAATGGAAATATACCGGACATGTCCGACTGTCCGACGGACATTCGCATTGTCTGCCATAATTTTGAAAGACTCCCGAGGGGATTATGTCCAGAATTTAAGGGGATTTGGGTCACATACCAGAGAATTTTCATCATCGCCATGTAGCATTACGGGCATGACACACGTGCCAATTTACCTTGTCTACCCCTTTTTCCAGCACTTCATCTATATTTTAATGAGACACAGCCATATTGCATAATAAAAGCACTCACTTGCAAAATAGAATACTTCACAGAAAAATATGTTTCAGAGACAATTTAATGGGCTTACCTTCCTCTAAAATTGGATACAAAATCTGCTCATTATGATCATAAATGATGACTTTCAGACTAATAGAGGGAATGGAATGATTTATCAATATTTTTCATTTCAATTCCCAAATAGTCAGATTTGTTTGCTTCTGATAAAAAGCAAATGCATAATTTATTGTTTAAGTTCATAAACATATCATCTTTTGGCATTCATCAAAAAATAAAAAACATCACCACCATAATATTAAAATAAATAAAAGTCATTTCATCCGAATTGTCTACTTTCAGTTTCTCTTCTGGAAGTTCTGTTATTTTCCGATATTTGAGATGAAGGTCATGTCATGTATGTAAACATATTAGTGGGTCATAACAAAGAACAGCATTGTCTATTAGTTATTTTAATCCTTTTCTTTACCAAATAATGTACTGTCACCTTTAAATCATAAATCATTTGATGACAATGACACATGTTTAAACACTTTAATTTGTTACATCCTCTCTGATTGGATAAAACCTATAGTTTTAACCAATGAAAATCGTCCTTTTATCTGACCAGTCTAATTGACATTTCTTATGCAAATTCTGACAGTTTCAATCAAAACAATGCATGAAATTTGCCCTGCTGACTTATTAAGTGTCACCCAATTGGTGTTGTTAAAACACACCATCAGTTGATAATCCAATTAAGACAAGAAGGGCATTATAACTGCAAACAGGCATATATAATTAAACCCTGTGATAATTTTGCGTAATTTTAAACACACTTTTTTTAATTTCGGGGGATTTTCATCCCCCTCCGAGAGACCGGGGGATGGGTCGAAATTCCGGGGGATTTTTCCCCCTCCGGGGGATATGGCATGTATGTCAGCTTCTGGGTTGCTTTGAAGTTGAACTGCTCACATGAACCCACAAAAGATGTGTAGGTATGTGCTTAACAATAAAGGATAAAACATTAAAATGAAGCATTTCAAGTGGAGGTTTTCATTAGGGTAGTGCTACCTTAAACACACACTTTACAATTATTTTTTTCTCTTTTTTAATCTATTTTCTTTAACCAATGGACTATACAAACAGTAGGGTCAGTCCCAGTATACAGGACAATTATTCAATAAAATGTTTATCCTTTTGATATCATAATTGGTAAAAAAATATCAAAATGTAAAGAAAAAATAACAGAGACCGGGTTCAAACTGTGGTCGCCAAAATTGCAGTCCAGTGTTGTATCCACTGCTATGAAAGTTTACATTTATTTATTTGATTTAATATATACCTAGCTTGGTAACATTAAGTGATAACATCGACTAGCCAATCACACATAAAAATTAATTATACTAGGTATACCCACCTAGTAATCTTTTTTATGGAAAAAAAATGTGAAAAATCAATTAATTGTAAACTATGTGGTACTTCAGTTAGTTAGTTTCAATGCATTGTACACATTGATACCAAAATCATGTCAGTTTTCGACAATTTTCTCTTCTTTCGCTATTTCATCATACGGTGTATAGCCCCTGAATGAAGTTTTACTCTGTTTCATTGAGTATATTTCTTAAAAATCCTTTCTTTGTTCTAATCTGCTAAAAGGTCACAGTCATGTGAGCATCTTTGAGGCCTCTCAGTTATTATAACCAATGCACACCAGTCAATTGTACCAATGCACCAGTCAATTGTAACGGTTACTAACCACGCCCCCCCCCCCCGGTCCGGGGGTATACTGGGAATAGTCGGGAATGGCCGTGTTTTTACTTTCTATGTGGCCACGCAGGGCCGGGTGACCGCAGTGGTTTTGTCTTTGAGCCAAATTTAGCCGAGATTGGGCCTTATATAGAGTCTCTGGTGTGCAGGGGCATTTGGCCGGGGTTTTACCATCAGTTCGTTCCCGCAGGGGAGGGGATTAGACCCAGGGTTGGCTGGACCGAAAGTCAAAGTCCCCGCTATTCCCTGGACCTGGGGGCGCCAGGGTTACAATTGACTGGTGCACAACATATAAGATATTTATAAAATAAATAAAAGTACAGTTAATCAATATATTTTAATTTTAATGTGGTAAATTAACAAAGAATTAGATAGATGCTTTATGCAAAATCTCACAAAGATGTAAAAAATTACTAAAGAGTTCAGGTTTGCTAGTTTGTAAAAATATTTCATGGAATCATGGTAAATTGTTATATTATATGTCCAATGACAGCCCATATATTTTTTAACTACTTGAACCTTTCTTGTTATAATTCTTATTATTATTATTTTTTTAGTTGATGTGTGATGCTGATAATACAGAGACAGCTAGAGTGACAGAGTTTGATGAATAAACTTAAATTAAAAAACAGTGAGTACAATAATCTATTTTAACATGTCTTGTGTGTAAAGTGTGATTCCGAAGCAGTAAATATATATATATATGTATCTTTAAGTTTTGAATCACAAATTTAGATCAAAGATCTATTATCACACAAAACTTAAAGGATATATATGAAAAGTCATGTGAATTGTGCAAGTCATATAATATAAAATTTATATTGATCAAGTCAAGCCATGCCATGTAAAAAAAACTGACATCATATCAAAGATTGTATGAATCATTCTCAGAGCTATTGAAAATATTTAATTGGTTGTAAGCGGACCATGCACGGTAATTTTGAGTAACCCCACCAGCCAATACAATATGGCTAAAAAGGCTTTGATAATATTTTTTATCTAATGTTTATCTTTCCTAAAATATTTATATTTATAAATCTATTTACCAGTATAAATCTGTATTTATTTATTTATTAATGCATTTATTTGCTCACTAATATATACAATACACTTATCGTTGTATAATGTCTAGCTTATACATGTATACAAATATGCATAATATGCATAATTATGCATAATTATTGGGGGGGGGGGGGGGGGGTCATAATTACCTATGGTGTACTGTCTTGTTCTTACGAAGATATGATTTTGACTAAAATCCTTACTGAAAAGGCAGTGCAGACTGGCCTGTTTAAATAATTAATTAAATCTTAATGGGTTTAAATGTATTTTATTTTATTTTTAAAGATATTTTAGAGTTTAAAAGGAAGAGAGTCTGTTTTAAAGACTAAATGATTATATAGTCAGGATAAAAAATAATTATTTTTCAAAATCAAGTTCAAATAATTTTCCATTATTTGGCAAATGGAAAAAAGCTTTATATATTAAGAATGTTTTACTCGATAGAAAGTAGGCCTAGTATCTTTTGCATTGCAACACTAAGAAAGTAAATATTTATTTTTTGTCTTTACCAATTCCATCAAAGTCTGTGAGTGGCTCATGATGCTTAGGCCTGCCAATTTAATGGTTTTCGAAATCATAAATTGAGACAACTTATAACTTTTGTATAAAATCTTCAAAGCTTTCAATAACTTAACATGTCATCCACCTTATTGTCTCAATTTAAAAATAGTTTTCACTCAACAACTTACTTATTAATCAGGATAATAATTTGATAATGACTATCACTATCATTCTGTAAGATAATGTACTGGTACATAAATTTAATCCCCAATATATCAGATGAGTGTGATAGTATATGCTCTTAATAGTTGTAGCCCAGAATTATACGTAGGAAACAATAGAGTCATTGGACTGTTACACGAATTTCAATAGCTCGAAATTCCCCTTTTATTTGTACCAGCATGGGAAAACCCTGTTATGTTAATACATATAGCCCGGAAGTAACAAATAAAAGGTGAATTTCGAGCTATTGACAGTCCAATGACTCTATTGTTTCCGAAGTAATGTGTGTATATTACAACGGTTTAATTTTGTTTGTACCGGAGGATTAGGTCGGAAAAACTAGAATAGCTATAATTCCGGGCTACAACTATTCCGGGCTATATGTATTAATATATATATATATATATATATATATATATATATATATATATATATATATATAAATGCACGAAATCAATGTGGGATTTTCATTAAGTTTTGGTTAAACCATCTTTGTAACAAATTACAGTTACTTCCAAATTACATCTTATTCTACATAATACAAACTGGAGGACAGTTCTTTTTATTTGGTAATGTTAAGAGACTTGAAGACAAAAAAAAATGTTTAAATTCAGAAAACCTTACACAAAGTAGAAACCTTCTATTAATGTCATTATCTTGAAAAAATGAACATGCCTTTTAGCAAAATTTTTGTATCAGTCTGTGAAAATCTACATTTTGCCTTCGACATGTTATACAATTTAAGGATATTTACATGGAAATTAAGTTCAATTCTAAATTGACAGTCATGTATTTCTTCCAAAATTTTCATAGTATAAGGAACATGAATTTTTATGAATTTAAGTGCATAACTGCAGATAATGATCATTATCTTAAATCAATTACAAGCCAATTCATAGTCATGCATATAGCCGCCTTTTCAAAATATGATAGTGATTGTCTCAAATGACCAGTCTTTCTCTGTGGGGGTGGGGGCTGTCAGTCATAAGGAAACCTTTAAAAGGCATATTCATTCAGCCAATCAGATGTCAGGTTCAGTGAAAGGGGCGATGCCAGGTCAAGTAAAAGGGGTGGAGCTAAAATAAATACTGACATTCAATGAAGATAGATCCCCCTTTGGCCTCACAAATATGTATCAGTCACACTAGGGGGTGTGACAGGGTCAAGCCATAATGGAGCCATAGGCAAGCAGACTTTTATTAACCCAACAACAGGTGTAATTTTTACCAACTGAGGAAAAAACTTTAGAGGTTTTATTATTGCTCATTTTTTTATACAAATTAAATATCTAACAATGACAAATATAAAATATGATAATTCAAGCATAATATTGACACCAAACATGACACATCTTGCAAATGGTCTTGAATAAAATTCCTACACTTTTTATAATGATAATACATGGGACCAATATCAAAACCATTATCCTGTTAAATAGGACAATGGATTTGATATTTGTAATTCGCAGACAATACAATGTAATTAAGTAAAAAAATACACAGTATGCACATCTGGCTTCAAACAAAAATTGTTGCTTAGGCCAAAAAAAAGTATTAATAGTTTCCATTTAAATATCAAAAAAGGTAGGCATACGGTAACTGTTGTTTTTTTTAGGACCATGTTTCTTTGGCAAACTGACCTATATCAGGGAATTATTAAGGTCTTTACTAAAAAAGCACATATTGATCAAAACACCAAAAACAAAAAAGGATCAGAAGGATGAAAATAGGGTCAGTTGGGCGGAAACAAAGATTTTTGAATCCTTATTTTGTCAATGATGTCATGTCAGTGATCAAAATGATAACACAATTTAAGCCCTGCATTCTGGAATGTGGGGCTAAATTCTTGATTGTGTTATAGTAGGGCCAAAAATAAAATGATTCGGTTAGGGTTACATCCTTTTTAAAAACAGAAAGAGTAAAAAGTATAAAGGATTACATTTTTAAAATACATAATATATATGCGTTTTCACTTTAAAATACATGCATTGTTACAGTCTTGTTTTCAGTTAGTAACTTTTCCTTAAATGCATTCTTTGGAAAGTAATTTAAGGTTTATTATTCAAAATATATGTTAGTCAACTTGTGTATGTATTGATTTCCAACTTTTTTATTTTTTGTTTAAACTTTATGTATTAGAATTTCTTTGCGTAAATACCTGCTTATGTGATAAAAGACTGCTGACTAAAGATTAGATTTCAGATTTTGATATTTCCATTCCAAATTTAATGTTTTACAGCTTAAACTGCTACTAACAGTTTAAGAAAAATGCATAAAACATCAATTTTGGATGGAAGTATGAAAAGCTGCAATCTGATATTTTGTCAGCAGTCTTTTATCGCTGGTTTGCAGATATTTACGCAAAAATTCGCTTGTTCGAAGACAAAATTTTTAAAAAAAGTTGTCAAAACGTTCAATCTGTGAGGTTGCAGCTTTAATATAAGACTAACATAAATATTAAAAACACATGAGGCCGCTTTAATATTAACATGTCAATATCAAAAAGAAGATGAAAACTGAAAACTATGAGAAAGTGTTTTTATAATTAAAAATAAATTGCTTAAAGCAAATATCTGAAATTAATAATTGTCATGCAAAGCAGCCTGTAATGAATATGAATATTAGATTTTGGCCTTGAACACCTTTTTATGAAGAGTGTTTTGAAGTAAGGATTATCATAATGCTGAACTTAATATTGTACTGTAGCTTTATAGCAAATCCTTATGATTAAAGTCACTGTGTCTTCCTTATGCTGTGATAAAGATCTCCATAGTAACATTTCTAAACCTAATAAATTAAGTGAAAAAGGGTGTTTATTGGGGGTAATAAAACACATCTTGATAATGGCCAATTAGTTTTAATCTTTCAAGTGTTGGTAGGATGGGAGGGGGGTCTTAACTTTTTGAACTGCCAATATTTTCCTGGTTATTTTGTCCACCATGTCAAAATGATCTGGGTTGTTTTGTCAACCCTGTCTAAATGGGTTGGACGTGTTTTGTCCCCTTAGTCAAAAATGACATGGGATGTTTTGTCCTACATTTTTATAAAGGAGTTCAGAATAAATAACACATTAGTTTTCGTGCTTATGTAAAATAAATGCAAATGACTTTCATTATAAGTTTAAAAAATACTCTTAACGCTGCATTCTCACAGATTTACCATTTTTATAACTTTTTTATTTTTGTCTTGGAAAGAGCAAATTTTTGCGTAAATATCTGCAACCCATTGATGTAAGATTGTTGATAAAAAAACAGATCTTAGATTTTCATATTTTCGAAAATGTTTTAGAGCTTAAAACCTTACTAACGGTTTAAGAAAAATGCATAAAACATCAATTTATGAACTTAAATATAAAAATCCGCGATCTAATTTTTTGTCAGCAGTCTTATTAACTGGTTTCCATGGATTGTAGCGAAAATTGGCTTGTTCCAAGACAAAAATTAAAAAGTTGTCGAAATGTTTAATCTGTGATAGTGCAGCTTTAATTATGGTAGCTTTTCAGTCATTTGCCTATATATGTCTATTTGATTCAGTAAATACTTCATAATATTAAAGCTAGGCTTATTAGGATATGCTTATTTTTCATTGGGTTCTATTTTTAGCACATAACAGCTTCATTACAAGAATATATTAATTATTATTAAAGCTGCATGCACTCTCACAAATTTACCGTTTTTACAACTTTTTTATTTTTTTTGTCTGGAAAGAGCAAATTTTTGGGTTTAATAGTATCTGCAAACCAATGATAAAAGACTGCTGACATAGATCATATCGCAGATTTGCATATTTTCGTTTGAAAGCCAATGTTTTGTGGGTTAAACTATTACTAACAGTTAAAGAAAAATGCATGATCTAATTTTTTGTCAGCAGTTTTATATCACTGGTTTTCATGGATTCTTGAAAAAAAAAATACTTCCTCTGTTGGCCAATTGAGAACAAAATCAAGAGGTTTTGGGTTTTGCTGTTTATATGTTCTGGAATTTTTCAAAAGCATTTATTTATAGGACTTATGAATTTTATGTACAGCATTCTGTATATTGTCAAGTGTCCTTTTTTTAAATTATATACAACATGTATAAATTTAATGTTTCAGGAAATAACCACCATCTCTCTCAGAGGTCATCTTTCTCATTATTGTGGGAAACCTCAAAGGGCATCAGGAAAACCTTCATCAACCTCTTTGTGCCCAGTGGCTTGTGCAACAGTGTTTCAGAAGTATAAATACCTTTTTAATTTGTGTATATCAATTGTATAATGACTTGTTTTTATATATTAAATATATATATATATATATGATTTATTATATATATATAGATGGTTAATCTTATGACTTCCTGATAGTATTTAAGTTGTGAAATATTAAATAATCTTATCATAAAAAATGCTTGGAAATGACAATAAAAAAAAGATATTTGTCGAATAGGAAGTTTCACCTGTCCTGTTTATATTACAAATCATTTTAAATCAGACAGAAAATTCAATATACTTGTTGTATCTCACTGTTGATTTGTCTTCACATTTTGTATTGTCACATCAAGCCTGTTTGAATTCAACATCCTAGAGAAGATAAGTGTATAGAAGCGGATATGATATAATAAATATGCATATAAATGTGCTTGGGATTATTTTCAGATTATCATTAAAATGGGGATAATGGATGACTGGCCACACATATGGGGCTATGGACAAGCTTCAGAGCAGGCTGCCAGGTGGTGGTGTTAGTAGTTTATACTCCGGGTCCCGGCGTGAGCACATTGAAGGGTCCCAGAGTGACAGTTCAACCACCCACACCTATCCTGGGCAGAACCAGTACTAGGTGCCTTCACCTCTGCAAGGAACTGACAGCTTCTGTACATGCCAGGTGCAGTGGTACAGTGCGAATGGTCGTAGAAAGGATTTCAAAACCAATCACAACAGAGGTCACCTGGTCCGCCCGGGAATCGAACCCGGGATGTCCAATTCAGAGTCCAACGCTCTACCGATGGAGCTGACCGGGCGGACATATTAGCTACATTAGATGACAAGCCATCTATGCTGGACATTCTTCACAATAAAATGTGATGTCACAGGAGCTGTCTATCTCAACAGCTCACACTGTCCGTATTTGACTAAAGGAATGAATGAAGTCACTGCAGAAGTTAGATTGAGGAATGTCCATGTCACTACCCATCATTTGGAAGGAGTTGGATAAAAAAAGTGTGGCCTATGTATTGAAACAGGTCCGATTTCCAGTTACGGACAGTCTTGATTTGTCTGATTACATTTTTGACCAACATGATGGTCTAAAAGAACACTTACTGGTAACTGGTAAAATCATGGCCCAGTTGTTCCAAGAGGCAGGCGAGTGGGAAGTTACTAGACTCCATTTCTTTATGGGTTGATCTGAGGTTCCAGTTCAGTTAAAGTACTGATAGAACACCAAGTGTTTGCCATAATACAGCAACATTTCATTTGTAACTATGTATTTGTTTGAATTGTTGAAACAGTACTGTTTACTAAATAATGTGTATGTATATGAAGAATAATATTATAAATAATTTGTAAGAACCTTTTGATATTAAGTAAAATGTCGATAAGTCTAAATATGTATCTGCAAATCATTTTTGTATATCTGTAAAGATTACATTGCCTATATTCCTCAATTTATATTTTTCTTTTAGCCAGTCAATAACTTTGTTAAGTTCTATCTTCAAAATTGTCGGGACAGGGATTATAGCCCTTAATTAACCCAAATATGTAACATTCAATGCAAAATTGGCTGCAATTAGGCAGTTCAGATGCAGGAACAAACATCACTTGGGTCCTTAATAATAGCTTTCCATCTGACATTGAAGATCCAATAAAAGGAATTTGTCATGTGACTGTTTATTAACTCTCAATTTATTGAAAGTGAAATTACTTACATGATTTGTAAGAACTAAATTATAATGATATCAAATGATTGTTTAAATTAAATAAAATAGATGATTACCGTAAATGACTGGTTATAAGACGATAGGGGGTATTAGACGCAGGGAAAAAAATATGTGCTAAATCGGGGAAAAAAACTTTTAATTTATGTTTTGGGTTAAAAGACGCATAGAAAAAATGTCAAATTGTCTGGCATTTTCGGCCACCATGTTTGTTGACAGTGACAAAAAATTTTTTTTTCGTGAAAATGGCGATGGTTTTCTTTAAAACCATACAATGATAACACAAAGCAAAATGGGTTTCATTTTTATTCGTTTCATGTGATATAAAACATAACAGATTATTTAAAATAAACACATTCAATCAGCACATATTGCACAAAGAAACACACAAATTGTCATTCACTAATCCTTAAATCGCTTTCCTCAAAGCCCTCAAATTCCTCGTCATCGTCGTCACTCTCGAAGAAACGCTCCATTTCATCTTCCGTCATGTCTTTGGTCGTCTTGTCCGTGTAGTAACCGCCATTAATTCGTGCTTCTGTTTTCGCCACTTGCGTACGTTGACCTCATTCATCGTGTACTGGCGACCCGCTGCACGATTGCCGTGCTCTTCAGCATAGCTGATAACAGCTAGCTTTTCTCGTGCTGTGTACGATGTACGCACTTTCCCCATGATGGCACTAAAAAGTACCTAGTGTGACAATTTGTTGTTGGATGGCACTAAAAAGTACCTTTTATGACAATTTGTAAGATTCTTTCTGACAGTATATCGTAAACAAAATACATCAAGAATGATAAGTTAAGTTTTGCAAAGACCTTATATTGTACGAGTTTGTTCTCAAAATGTCAACACCTACAGAAAAGAATAAAGAACGTGACAAAGTGCGAATAAACAAGACCATTATCGCAACAGTTTGTAGTATTGGTATGTTAACAGGTTAAAGGCAGTCGAGTTTTTCACACCTTATCGTACAACTGACAAAAAATATTTTGACAGTGCCCAACTTTGCTTTCTTATATGCAAGTTTAATTATTGTTCAATTCAATTTATTATTCAAAATTAAATTGAATAACTTTAATCGAAAAACATTTAATCCAAAAATATTTTTGTTTAAATTATAAACGTCTTACGATATACCGTATACCGATCTTTAACTTGCCGTTTTAACCCGTATATAATCGATCAATATGACGCGAGTAACTTCCCTTTCTACATAAATGTAAACAAACTCTCAGCTTAAAAATCGACCTCAGAAAAAAACTTTGAAAAATTGTTACGGGTTATTATACGCAGGCATTTTTTTGCATCGAAATCTGAGGAAAAAAAGGGCGTCTAATACCCAGTCATTTACGGTACATACATGAACTATTTTTATTTCTTGTTTGTCAATATGAAGAGTAATGCAATGGCTTTTGAATTTCATAAAAAAGGATGGAAAAATGTATGTTTATTGTTTAAGCAATTAATTAAGTAATAAAAGTTGTTTTTTTTCTTTTTTTCAAATTGTGCTATCTTATAATACAGATCATTATTTGTTTAATTTTGGTACAAATGAAGTATATAAGGTATGTCTAATGTTACAAATAGCAAAAATTCAAATGCAAATCATGGTGACTTGACTAAATGTGAATGCTAATTGAATCAAAATAGTTAATAAATAATAATGTTCATTTGAAACAATTGAGAGTATAAGTTTGGTTTGTGTATGCCATATATTCCCAGGGGGGGGGGGGGGGGAAGGGGGGGGGGATGAAAAAATGAAAAGTATATTACTATGCGCAGTGCTATAATAATTAATAAGTAAATGTTTTTGTGATCACAATTTGTCCGGCGTCCGTCTGTCGTCCGTCCGTCCGTAAACTTTTACCTTAAACGACATCTCCTCATAAACCGCTTAGCCAATTTCTTCCAAACTTTACAGGAATGTTCCTTGGGTGGTCCCCTTTGAAAATTGTTCAAAGAATGGAATTCCATGCAGAACTCTGGTTGCCATGGCAACGGAAAGGAAAAACTTTAAAAATCTTATTTTTCAAAACCACAAGGCCTAGAGCCTTAATATTTGGTATATAGCATCATCTAGTGGTCCTCTACCAAAATTGTTAAAACTATCCCCCTGGGGTCAAAAATGGCCCTGCCCCGGGGGTCACTTGGTTTTACATAGACTTATATAGGGAAAACTTTAAAAATCTTCTTCTCAAAAACCACAAGGCCTAGAACCTTGAAAATTCTCCTGGGGTCAAAAATGGCCCCGCCCCAGGGGTCACTAGTTTCATTACATAGTGTTATATAGTAAATCTTTAAAAATCTTCTCCGAAACTGTAAGGCCCAGGGCTTAGATATTTGGTATACAGCATCATCTAGTGGACCTCTACCAGATTTGTTCAAATTATTGCCACAGGGTCAAAATTGACCCCGCCTAGGGGGTCCTTGTTTTTACGTAGTGTTATATAGTAAATCTTTAAAAAATATTCTTCTCCAGAACCGTAAGGCCAGGAGAATAGATATTTGGTATACAACATCATCTTGTGGACCTCTATCAAAGTTGTTCAAATTATTGACACAGGGTCAAAATTGGCCCCGCCCTGAAAGTTATTTGTTTTTATATAGTCTTATATTATAAAACTTTAAAAATCCTCTTCTCCAAAATATAAGACCTAGAGCTTTCATATTTGGTATATAGTGTTACCTAGTGGACCTACACCAAAGGTATTCAAATTATTGTCCCGGGGTCAAATTGGCCTTGCTCAGGGGTCATTTGTTTTTACATTGTCTTGTCACTGAACATCTTTTCCTCTGAAAGTAAAGGTCAGAATGACTCCATACTTGATATGTAGCATCCTTACATGGTCCTTTCTCAACTTTGTTCAAATGGTTTTGTTTGGCCCCTTTTAGGGGTCACCAGAGCAAAAAATAGAAAAACCTTTAAACAACTTGATCTTATTAACTGCTTGATGGATCTTCAAGTCTGAAGCATCCTAGCATGGGCCTCTGTCAGGTCTTTTCAAATAATTTTGTTTGGCCCCTTTTAAGGGCCACCAGAGCTAAAATTAGTAAAAAAACATAACATTTTCTTCGCATGAACCCCTTGATAGATCTTCAGCAAATTTGGTTTGAAGTGTCCTTGCTTGGACCTCTCTTAAATTTGTTCACATAATTTTGTTTGGCCCGGTTGCCATGGCAACCTAAAGGAAAATGTCAACAATTGGTTATAATCATCTTCTTCTCCTAAACCGCTTTGACAATTTTGATGAAACTTCATAGGAATGATCCTTGGTTGGTGCTTTTTCAAAATTGTTCAAAGAAATTAATTCCATTTAGAACTCTGGTTGACATGGCAATCTAAAGGAAAAGTGTCAACAATTGGTTACAATCATCTTCTCCTAAACCGCTTGGGCAATTTTGATGAAACCAAGAATGATCCTTGGTTGGTGCTTTTTCAAAATTGTTAAAAAAATTTAATTCCTTGCAGAACTCTGGTTGCCATGGCAACCTGAAGGAAATTATAGGCTGTCGTGTCCGCGCTGTGACTTTCTCTTATATGGACAGATTTTAAAATGAAAATGCCATATGTTTTCAACATACCAAGACAATGTGTCGTGTGCAAGACCCATGTCCCTACCTCTAAGGTGAAAGATACACAAAGTGTTTATTCACAATGGAATGCTGAATATGAGGACATAAAGAGTGTTGGCTGTCATTTAGTATGATTGTTGTTTTTTTTGCTCAGAGGCAATTTAATATAACTTGCAATATGTATTTGACACATAAAGGCAAGATAAACTTTTTATACGCCCGAAGGGTCGTATTATGTTATGGCCTCCATCGCCTGTCCGTCTGTCTGTCCGTCTGTCCGTCCGTTAGCAATTCCGTGTCCGGGCCATAACTTGGTAACTAACAAAGCGATTTTCAAATAACTTTATACAAATCATCACTACATTAAAAGGATGTGTCGCGCGCAATTTCCAGGTCCATACCTTAAAGACTAGAATCACCATGGGGGTGCGTTAGCAATTCCGTGTCCGGGCCACAACTTTGTAACTAATAAAGTCATTTTCAAATAACTTTATTCAAAGCATCATTACTTTAAAAGGATGTGTCGCGCGCAATTTCCAGGTCCACACCTCAAAGACTAGAATCACCATGGGGGGGGGGGCGTTACAACTTTGTCTCTAATAAAGTCATTTTCAAATAACTTTATACAAAGCATCATTACATTAAAAGGATGTGTCGCGCGCAATTTCCAGGTCCATACCTCAAAGACTAGAATCACCATGGGGGGGGGGTTACAACTTTGTCACTAATAAAGTCATTTTCAAATAACTTTATACAAAGCATCATTACATTAAAAGGATGTGTCGCGCGCAATTTCCAGGTCCATACCTCAAAGACTAGAATCACCATGGGGGGGGGGGGGCGTTACAACTTTGTCACTAATAAAGTCATTTTCAAATAACTTTATACAAAGCATCATTACATTAAAAGGATGTGACGCGCAATTTCCAGGTCCATACCTCAAAGACTAGAATCACCATGGGGGGGGCATTAGCAATTCTGTTTCCGGGCCATAACTTGGTTACTAATAAAGCGATTTTCAAATAACTTTATACAAATCATCACTACATTAAAAGGATGTGTCGCGCGCAATTTCCAGTCCATACCTCAAAGACTAGAATCACCATGGGGGTGCGTTAGCAAATCCGTGTCCGGGCCACAACTTGGTCACTAATAAAGTCATTTTCAAATAACTTTATACAAAGCATCATTACATTAAAAGGATGTGTCGCGCGCAATTTCCAGGTCCATACCTCAAAGACTAGAATCACCATGGGGGGGGGGGGGCGTTAGCAATTCTGTGTCTGGGCCACATCTTTGTTACTAATAAAGTGATTTTCAAATAACTTCATACAAATCATCACTACATTAAAAGGATGTCACATGCAATTTCCAGGTCCATACCTCAAAGTCTAGAATCACCATGGGGGGGGGGACGTTAGCAATTCCATGTCCAGGCCATAACTCAAAGACTAGAATCACCAATGGGGGGCGTTAGCAATTCTGTGTCCTGGCCACATCTTTGTTACTCGTCCGTTAGCAATGGGGGGGACGTTAGCAATTCCATGTCCAGGCCATAAATCAAAGACTAGAATCACCAATGGGGGGCGTTAGCAATTCTGTGTCCTGGCCACATCTTTGTTACTCGTCTGTTAGCAATTCCGTGTCCAAAAGGATGTGTCACGCGCAATTTCCAGGTCCATACCTCAAAGACTAGAATCACCATGGGGGGGGGGGGGGGCGTTAGCAATTCTGTTTCCGGGCCACATCTTTGTTACTCGTCCGTTAGCAATTCCGTGTCCGGGCCATAACTTGGTAACTAATAAAGCGATTTTCAAATAGCTTTATACAAATCATCACTACATTAAAAGGATGTGTCGCGCGCAATTTCCAGGTCCATACCTCAAAGACTAGAATCACCATGGGGGGGGGGCGTTAGCAATTCTGTGTCTGGGCCACATCTTTGTTACTAATAAAGTGATTTTCAAATAACTTTATACAAATCATCACTACATTAAAAGGATGTCACATGCAATTTCCAGGTCCATACCTCAAAGTCTAGAATCACCATGGGGGTACGTTAGCAATTCCATGTCCAGGCCATAACTCAAAGACTAGAATCACCATGGGGGGGGGGGCGTTAGCAATTCTGTGTCCGGGCCACATCTTTGTAACTCGTCCGTTAGCAATTCCGTGTCCGGGCCATAACTTGGTAACTAATAAAGCGATTTTCAAATAACTTTATACAAATCATCACTACATTAAAAGGATGTGTTGCGCGCAATTTCCAGGTCCATACCTCAAAGACTAGAATCACCATGGGGGGCATTAGCAATTCTGTGTCCGGGCCACATCTTTGTTACTCGTCCGTTAGCAATTCCGTGTCCGGGCCATAACTTGGTAACTAATAAAGCGATTTTCAATTAACTTTATACAAATCATCACTACATTAAAAGGACCTCAAGCCGAATCTTCTTCGGGCGTATAATGCTCCGTTTCGCGGTGCTTTTGTTATGTAGTTGTTCATAGATCAATGTCACATTGGGGGGCATTTGTCACATACTTTGACAGCTCTTGTTCAATATTCTTTGAGAAACAAGCTATATTAATAACAAAGGTTAAACTCTTTTACTCAGGTGAGCGATTTAGGGCCATCATGGCCCTCTTGTTTTATGTATTATTTATTTATCATATGCATTGACAATTGATTATAATATCATAATATATTATTTATTCTTTTATTGTATGTATTCTAGATCATTAAATAAATATAAGTACATATGCATTCAAATTTCTGTATGTAGTCTTAAATAATAAATGTTGATATTGTTAAGACCAAAATCCGCTGGACTTTAGACCAATATTCCCTGGAATTCAGACTAAAATCCACTGCAAAGCCTCTCAAAAGTATGGTAGCATGTATTTGTGTCTGTCTTTTACCTTAAAGGTTGTACCCACCAGGAATACTTTTTGTATCCTCTCAAAATTCAGACTAGGAAACTGACTTGAGGTTGAATATATAAGATTATGTTTTTCATCATCTTCAGACAAATAGAAAATAGCTATCAGCTAAAATCTTATTCAACAATAAATGTTTGAGAATGCTAAATATTAGCAGTACACATGGTATAAATCTTGTGAAACACATAGCAATAACGTGCTAAATAATGCACGTGAATCTAGGTAACTTGTAGTAGTAGAAGTCAAGTATCATCTTGGTTTATTACAGCAGAAGCAGTGATTACGAACTTCGTAATCACAGCCCCAGAAACAGAAGCGTTTTTGTTAAATCTCCCAGGTTGCGGAAACATGGCACATCGCAGGTGCGGATCCAGGAATTGATGTTAGAGGGGTAGTAACTTAGGGGCGCAACTTTTGACATGTGCTCCTCCCTCAGAACCGAAAGTATATGGCATAAACTGTTTTACGGGAATTTGGGGTTACTCCCTCATGTATGTAGTCGGAAATGGTGCATTATGAGCTTATTTTATTACCTTTGTTTCTCCGATATTGATGAAAACAGTAAACTTCGATTATTTTAGAGGTGGCGCACGCCGGGCGCTTAAACCGCTAGCGCTTCGACCAAATTCCTTGAGCTACACAGTCGGTCCAAGGCCAATTCCCCGCTATTTTGGCGCGAACACAAAACCATCGACTGTCCCCCCGGACCTGGGGTGGGGGATGCTTACCATTGACTGGTGCATTACTTTAGCGACAGCGATAGGTTTTCATATTACTTTTTCCCTGTTTGAATGTAATATCTTAATTGTCTGTTAATATGTTCACTGATAAAACTTTTGCGGCCTGGCACATTGCATCTCATTAGTCATGGCAGTATTCTTCAAGTTCAGGCTTTTTTTTCAAAATTCAAAATGTTTATTTTCTAACCCATTCATTGATTTATCAACACCATATTCACACATTCTCATTTACAAGAGGTTTGATAGTGATAAATCAAATGTGTAACGCATGGCACCATCACTCTGGTGAACGAGAATAATTTCATATAGCACAATGTACATGAAATAATGACAGTATGGCGAGTCGTTCCTTCACTATTTTTACCCATAAATACCATAAATTAAGCCTTTTCATACAATAGATCTCCATCACCTCTCCGACTCCTTTATAATTTGTGTAAATATATGAACATAATCATGTGGTCTTTAACAAAGATAGAAGTGTAAAAAAGTTTATATCTTCGACTTCAAAGAACTTCATTAATGCTAATTCTTGACCAAATTTTAGTTGCCTTTAACCTTGAAAATAATCGGTTAAATGGCAAGATGTTTTTGTGACATTGATGAAAGATGGATTTTTTTGTTTGTCTTTTTTTCAATCGGATAAAAAATTGTACTAGTATCTGATACAGGGTTAATGAAGCAATACGATGGTTAGACGTCATGCTAACCATTGTATAGTATAACAGCGATGAGGAATATGGATAAGTCGACAGTTGACAGGTAAGGACATTGTAAGAAGTGTCATTTTGCTAATTTTTGCTTTAAATATGGCAATATTTTTCTTTATTCCCATTTCCTACATGTTCCCATTACAAAATCTTACCTGTCCTTCCAATTGGAAATTTCCCATTTTAAAACTGAACTTTATTCTCCAATTGGAATTTTCCCATTAACCAAATATTCCAATTGGAATTTTCCAATGTTCATACTTTCCCACTTTGAATGTGGGAATCCTCCAATTGGAAAGATTCACTCATGGGAAGGATTCGCAAACAAATGCCTTAAATGAATCTATCGGTTCTTCATTTTTAATGAATATATTATTTTTCATGTAATGAGTGTAAAATATTTTTAATTAAACAGTCAATTTCAATTTTAAAAATTATGTTCCAAATTCTCCCACAATTTTAATAGAGCCAGTTTTCCAATTGGAAAAGCTTGAAAAAGCCATTTTCCAATGGGAAGGCCATTTTCCAATGGGACTCCCATTGGAAAAGTTGACTTTAAATGCCAAAAAAACATATTTCTAAATTAAATTTCAGGAAACAAAAAATATCTCTTATTAGTACTACCTAACACATTTTAAAAATACAAAAATAAAAAACATTGGGTGAAAAATAAAAAAAATAAGTTTGCAAAAATTCCGGATTTGCAAACTTAATCCGGATGCTGTTTTTTATCTAAAACAATTGCCGGATTAACTTCAGCGGACTTTAGATTTTTTGAGTCAAAGAATTTCCGCTCTCCATAGTATTCTAGCTCGAAACCATGTTTAAAACCATTTTCTAATAACTGTGCTTGCTCTCTATTTGGGTATTGTAAAAGAAAAACCGATAATTGTTCAACATTAATAGGTGAGTAGCCAGGGGATTTTAACTTTTGATATTCAATAACGTGGTCTGCCTGATTGGGGGAAGCGAGAGTACTGCTTAAAGGCGGAGCGGAAGTAACCGCGGTTGAAAGCGGGCTGCGCGTGGTGAGCTGCGCCACGGAACTGTGCTGGGCCACTGTTGTGACTATAGCCTCTTCCATTCGAAGCACAGCACCTAGAAGGGTGATGATTGTTACATATAAGGCAAGAGTGTTGATATTTGCATGCTGTGTTGTAACATTGCCTGTAATTATAATCAAAACATTTGGTGGAATTTTGTTTTCCTACATTATTCACGACAGCGAGTGACGGGCCCATAGACAAAGGCCACAACTCATTGTCAATTTTACCAAATGAAAAGCTCAATGGGTCAATTGCGAGGCGCATTCAAAAAGCCAAGTCCAGCAAATTTCTTAGCTGCCAGCCTTATATCTCGCCAGTATTTCAGCAACTCTTGGGTTTTATTAGGGTGAGCGGTTAAGAATAAAGAGCTATATACAAAACAAAGGCGTCGGTCCATTGTTCAATGTTTGATATTTTGGACGTATTTGGTTTGGCTCTAAGCGCAATTTCGCCGTTCGGGCCTATTGATAATTGTTTCACATCATCTAGAGCGCTTACGGGTTTATCTTGGTCTAATAATTGAGCAAAATCGACATAGCTACCAGAAATAATCTTAGATTTAATGGAAGCCGACACTGAGTCTCCCAAATGGCTGTGTATGCTTGGCGACATATACATGGTTGCATCCTGCTTTAAAGGTACATTAACTATGGGTTAATCGAAAGAAAGCTTTACCACAAAGGATTAATACTTGTAAAGCGAGAATTTACTTGACCAATAGAAATTTAGAAGAGCTATAAACAACTCATGCGAATTGACCCTACGTTGACCTTCGGTTAATAACAACTAACATTTCACTTGTTGATATCCTCGGTTACTCGACATGAGTAACCGGAAGTATTTATCATGTGTGCATGACGAAACAGGATGCTAGCCAAGTATCGACTTAGTTTTAATTTTAATTTGGAATAGAGCAAAAACTTACTCAACGGCAACGATGGTGCTGGATTTTTTGTAATATCATCGCCTTTATCCATTTAGTATATGGCATTCCAATAAAGATCATGACAAATCCAAAGAGAGTTTGACCAGCCTATGCCATGTTGCTTGACTAACAATAAAGAACGTTACGTCTTCTTTCACATGACTAACCGTGTGTTTGCTATTTCATCTAAAGTCATGCGTGGGTGTTGAATATTCACGGCCTTTTCCAAGACGTCGCTGAATTCCATGTATTTCCATTACTCATGACAGTTGGCCAGCCTTAGCAAACTTTTCCCGATATATTTTTATGTTAAAATTGTCCGAAAGACATTGTTTAATGTTTTCATAGACATTTTTCAAATTGGTATAAACCACTGAAAAAACGGACGACACACATGTGGAAACACATGGACGATGATTCTTTACTTCATTTATTTGCATAGATTTTTAAAATCAGCGATTTTTATAATAGCATTCAATCCTTCATTACCGGAAATACCTCTGTTCAAGACCACGAAACAAGTAAAGAAATTGACCGTAATTTCCTGAAGTATACAACAGTAGATGTGCGACTCTGATTCTTATATTTCTGCAATTCAATTCTATAAAATTTAGGAAATGAACTACTTGACCCTATTGATAATCTGGTTAATTTCTCATGACATGACTAATATTCCGAATTATTTTGTACGCGAATAATTGTTTTTCATCGGAGCAAGTGACTTTATTTATCACCAATATTCAAATTACAAACAGATCATAGTACAAACTGAATGATGATCCGTTTCATATCAACATTCTATTGAATCTTTTTAATAATCTGCCATACATGTAGTAGCAAAGTGTATGGTCATACATAGCGCATTTGAAATGTAGTCTATATTTCACGGACATTTTAATTCTGAGCAAGATCAATGAACTATATTTATGAAATGTACAAAAATTCCTCCTTTGACCAGATTTGACCCGTTTTTAAACTCGACATACCCTTCCCGCACAATATATCTTATGACTGGGCAAGTTTCATGTATGGCAGAGGAAAATTATACCTTCTTTATTGTGTTAAAATATATTTTACCTAGGGAAGTAGTTTTTGACCAGACACCCATGTCAACACTCGCTAAGTAAAAGTCGTTGAGACCTCTGGAAATACTTAACGAACATTCGATATAACCGAAGTGCAAAACATATCTTACTAAATCCAAAACAAAACAAAACGAAAAACAGTTCGACATAACAGAAACATCGAGAGTTCAACATAGCGAGTTTCACCTGTATCGTCAAAAGTGTTCACAACAGTTTTCACCAGACATGGCTTTTTCTTCAACTTCGCCTCGAGTAATTGACGACACTCAGTCTGAGCAAGTTTCATGATGATCTAACGATTTGACCTGGTGACCTAATTTAAGATCCAAAATTGTCTTTATTTGTGCTTGACATAGATTTCATGAATGTTGTCCCAGCTTGAGACATATTAGAACCCGGCCTAGATTTCTTTAATGCACTCCTTCTAAGCTATTTTATGATATTCAGGTGAAACTATTTTATTGTTTGACCCAGTGACCTAATGTTTGACCATACATGACCCAGATCAGAGTAAGTTTAAACATGATCTGCTGAAAAGTTCACATTTGATTGTTCACAATTTTGGAGATTTGTCTTAGTGTTCTACTTCTTGACCCCAAAATTAACTCTGTTTGAACTTGACCTTGATTTTAATGATATTTCACGAGAAAATTTCATGAAACGATAAAAATAAACATGTTCACATTTTCTTTGATTTCACCTGATAACTAAATCTTGTATCTGACAATACACACAATCTGCATTCTGAGCATGTGATGGAAACTACACTTACCGTGTTCCTTAGATTTTCATTTGACCTAGTGCCATAGTCTCCGATCTCGTATAACCCAATTCTTAGTAAACTTGCAATTTAATTAGCTAATGAGGAGTGTTGGTAAAATAGATTCTCTCTTAATACGACCCTTACTTATACTCTACATGGACTTTTATGCATGTTTTATATTTGTCGTTAGAATGTTTTTCATTGATTTGAACAAGTCATTATATTTTTAATCATACATGGCCCATATTCAAAGGTAATACATCACATAAGATAATACTATCCGACGTAAAATCAACGATCTATTGATTCATTAATCTCCATTATTCTGACATATATAGCGTGTTCACAAGTTCCTTTTTATGACTGGAAATGACCCATGTTAGAACTTGGTCTAGCTTTCACGAACACTCACATTGATCAAGTTTCATGTATAACTACTATCATTTCATCTTTATTGGGTTTACTATTGTGACATAGTTTTACCAAATCTGACCAGCTCAATGTTAACCTAGTTTAAATTGGCGCCATCATTTTAAATCATTTCGTCAGATGAACATTCATGACTAGTTCGTGGCTAGTGTGTTGTTGAATCTTTCTGTAGGTGTAACAGATGACTAGTTCGTGGCTAGTATGTTGTTGTTTAATCATTCTGTAGGTGTAACAAATGACTAGTTCGTGGCAAGTGTGTTGTTGAATCATTATGTAGGTGTAACAAATGACTAGTTCGAGGCTAGTGTGTTGTTGAATCATTCTGTAGGTGTAACAAATGAATAGTTCGTGGCTAGTGTGTTGTTGAATCATTCTGTAGGTGTAACAAAAGACTAGTTCGTGGCTAGTGTGTTGTTGTTGAATCTTTCTGTAGGTGTAACAAATGACTAGTGCGTGGCTAGTGTGTTGTTGAATCATTATGAAGGTGTAAAAATGACTAGTTCGTGGCTAGTGTGTTGTTGAATCATTCTGTAGGTGTAACAGATGACTAGTTCTTGGCAAGTGTGTTGTTGAATCATTCTGTAGGTGTAACAGATGACCAGTTCGTGGTTAGTGTGTTGTTGAATAATTCTGTGTGTGTTTAGATGACTAATATCAGGCTAGTGTGTTGTTGAATCATTATGTAGGTGTAACAGATGACAATTTCGTACTTAGTGTGTTGTTTAGTCATTCTGTAGGTGTTTTAGATGATTGATATCTGGCTAGTGGGTTGTTTAATCATTCTGTATGTGTACCAAATGACTAGTTCGTGGCTAGTGTGTTGTTGAATAATTCTGTAGGTGTGTTTAGATGACTAGTTTGCGGTTAGTGTGTTGTTGAATCATTCTGTAGGTGTTTTAGATGACTAGTTCGTGGTTAGTGTGTTGTTGAATCATTCTGTAGGTGTTTTAGATGACTAGTTCGTGGTTAGTGTGTTGTTTAATCATTCTGTAGGTGTTTTAGATGACCAGTTCGTGGCTAGTGTGTTGTTGAATCATTCTGTAGGTGTAACAGATGACCAGTTCGTGGCTAGTGTGTTGTTGAATAATTATGTGTGTGTTTAGATGACTAATATCAGGCTAGTGTGTTGTTGAATCATTATGTAGGTGTAACAGATGACAATTTCGTGGTTAGTGTGTTGTTTAGTCATTCTGTAGGTGTTTTAGATGATTGATATCTGGCTAGTGTGTTGTTTAATCATTATGTAGGTGTACCAATTGACTAGTTCGTAGCTAGTGTGTTGTTGAATCATTCTGTAGGTGTAGATGACTAGTTCGTGGTTAGTGTGTTGTTGAATCATTCTGTAGGTGTTTTAGATGACTAGTTCGTGGTAAGTGTGTTGTTGAATCATTCTCTAGGTGTTTTAGATGACTAGTTCGTGGTTAGTGTGTTGTTGAATCATTCTGTATGTGTTTTAGATGACCAGTTCGTGGCTAGTGTGTTGTTGAATCATTCTGTAGATGTTTTAGATGACTAGTTCGTGGTTAGTGTGTTGTTGAATCATTCTGTAGGTGTTTTATATGACTAGTTCGTGGTTAGTGTGTTGTTGAATCATTCTGTAGGTGTTTTAGATGATCAGTTCGTGGCTATTGTGTTGTTGAATCATTCTGTAGGTGTTTTAGATGACCAGTTCGTGGCTAGTGTGTTGTTGAATCATTCTGTAGGTGTTTTAGATTATTAGTTCGTGGTTAGTGTGGTGTTGAATCATTCTGTAGGTGTGTTTGGATGACTAGTTCGTGGTTAGTGTGTTGTTGAATCATTCTGTAGGTGTGTTTAGATGATGAATAATACTTGGCTAGTGTTTTGTTGAATAAAGATATAATAGATAACTAGTACCTGGCTAGTGTGTTGTTGAATAATTACATATATGTTAATTATTCCGCTGTGTTGATCATGTTTGTGTATGAATGACTTACAAGTAATTGGGTTCCATGGTGTAATCTTGAACTTTAAAACATTTTATAATTTTTATCTTACATTAATAGAGAGAGCATATACAGAGTACAGACATTGTATTAAAAAGATGCCCACACACATACTTTTAAACATGAACAAATGTTTAAATTGACAATATGCACAAAATACACACTTTTTACGAAAGCAATTACACACACTTTTTCGAGTCTAACTAATATAAAAAGGAACTGAAAATACATTACTCTAGGCATGCATAGTAAATAGTAGTAGATGAATGTAATATGGTTTCCTTTGCCCCGTATATCCCATATCGGGTCACCTACTAACCCCGTAACTTATAATATCGATTGAAACATTTTTACTGAACTAGTAACATTTTTAACAAATCTATACTATTCACCGTGAGTAATTTGCTTAATACATGTAGAGCATTATAACATTAGTTTTGATTATTTTTTCTGTCTTGTGCTTAAATGCGACCGAAACAGGGCTTATACAGAGATACATAAAAAGTTCATAAACCATATACAGTTATACTCTTATTATGCGAAAGTAACAAGTTTTATGATAAATATATTTAGTATGTTAAAACTAAAAATGGTTGTTCGTTTATCACCACTAACCACACTGTTCTAAAAATGAATGTAAAATGTAAATATACAACAAAAATAATGCATCAATTTTTTTTTTCAGGGATTAAATTACTAAACTGACAATTTTGATTGTGTATCGCTCAGAAAAGTGATTAGGCGTCAAAACCATGTATTTCGTCTATGAAAGATACATTTCGTCTATATACATTTGTATTATGTTTAAACCAATCATAAGATGCCGCAGTTTTTAACTTCTGTGACGCTTGTTCATCATGAAAAAATTCATGCTCGTTCATAAGACTTTTCACATATTCAAACGGTTTGTTGTTCACATGGGAGTGGCCTCCCTGCCCCGGCCGCGCCCAACTCAAAACAACGCCCTCCCTAGCATGGCGAACAATATTACTAATGAAAACACGTTCAAACTGTTCAGGAATGTGTTCGGCAACTTCTAAACTCAATGCCCAATCATATACGGGTAGTCCATATTGCGGCAGAGTCAAATCAAGAAACTGCACGCGCCCTTCACTTGTGACGTCACAATATGGCGCACCATCATAGGCATCGTATCCCTTTACTTTTCCCGATTCTATGAGAAGTTGTTTATATCTCCCTGGACCGTCACCAAAACTTCCGATAAATGTTCCTGGAATAAATAACTAATCAATATGTTTCAATTAAATATGAAACAAGCGAACTTAAAAGGATTATGCCAACCATTAACAGATAGATTATTTTATAGTGTAACTTGTCGCTCACTACTTTTGCTTTTGTAATGTGAGTACGTATTTGGACATGATAGAAAGAATATTTCTCTTTGTTGTTTTTATCCTATTATACGTTATGTTTCCATCAGTGTTTGGCCATCTTTTCAGCAAGTTGCTATTTTCACGTTGTCATTTTGAATACAAAAAAAACAGAGTTTCAAAAGTAAACACTTGGTTTCATTGGGAAGGAATCATGTCTTTTTGAAAATTTTAATTAAGATTTAAGAATAATGGGCAAACACTGAGACCAACTACTCTCTATCTCATTCAAATGCAAGCTCAATTCATACATTGCAAAATAACACACCAAAATAAATCAGAATCTCAGAATCTCCGTGTATGAACTAAACTAGGGTGGCCCAGGAGCCAAAGTATAACAATCAACAGGGAACACATACAAGTTGTTAACGAAATAAGTACGACTTTTTTATTTCAAGCGCTGGATTGCTTGTTAATTTTGATCATTAGTATCTGAACGAAATGATTAAGGAATACAGTGTTTACTTTGCCATAGCATGATTGTTAACACTTCGTGGCGATTTACGTCCATATATTTTGTCTTTTCCTGTCGCGTTCATAAGCATTTTAATAAATTTCTTTTAGTTATTAAATATCCCCTAACACTTCTGCTGATATTCTTATCTAATAATTATAGTTTTTTTCGCTTTTGAACTTATTTATATAATTTGTTAATATAGGCGTTAAGAAAGAGACTTAGTGGTTTAACGGTGTGATTAACGGCCCGGTGTCGTACCGGCGTTAAATAACCGCTTAATCAAAATCGGCAAATGCAGCAAATGGGGAATGTTTTCAAAACTGTTAAGCCACTTTGAAATTGCTGACTTTTGTCCTTTGCTTTCAGATAATCACTTCCCTGGTATTTTGATTGTAGGTCAGTTTTTGCCGAAGGTATAAAGAATATTTCAGAAGGAATAAAACATTGGCAAAACGACAAATGTGATGCACTTTTAACGAATTAAGAGATGTAGAAAATAAATATTATTGTAAATGGTCCTTCCTTAGCAAACCTGTATTTGATAAGAAAAAGATAAAATATCTTGTTTCTAAAATAGATGAAGTTCTATCTGCCCAAACTACTTATGGAACTTATTAAAATAATGATCTATGACGAAATATCTAAAGAAAAAAACGTTTGATAATAATTGTTATAATGCCCGCAAAAAATCACAGTTGAAAAAAATAATTATGAGATTTTCTAAACTGATACAAATAAACATAGTATATGTGCTGCTAGCAAAACATGCAAGCGAAACTGCTGTTGTAAATAACAAACGCAAATTCAAGAAAGACATCAGAAGTATGCGGAGTTAATCTCCTAAAGACTATTTGAAGTATGTGAGAAGTAAAGTTAATATATCTCGTAGTACATCTCGTGATGAAGGGACGCTTTGAACTTCTTTGAATATCTGAACGAATAGTAGCAATGCCGAGGAATGTATTGCAGATTTCCCGAAAAACAATGTTTTTAATTGTCTAAATATCGAATCTACTAGATCAGAAGTTAAAGAAAGCTATTGATAAGCTGAATGAACGTTCAAGTCTGTGGCTGAGATTAGATAGCGAATGAATACCAATCTTAAGGAGTCTTGGTTAACTATTTACTGCAATATTGAACATTTTTTCTAATTACTTTGATCAATTAAAGCTTGATATTCATTGTTGACTAAAATGTATTTTGTGATAGACCAAGACAATATAGAATGTTTTTTGTTACAAAACAATGAAGTCGTAGATATTTTCAAAAACCATCATGTAACTCAATTCAAAAATATACGTTAAACCAGTTGTAACAATATGTGATAGAGCAGGATGAGAAGATTATAAATTAATGTTAACTTTAACATTGCCAACTAAAGTTATTTTACAACATAATCGCACCTTTATATATTATATTATTATTATATTAAGAATGGGGTTATGGAGATCTAACATGATTTACAATTATTTTATGAAGCATATCCTTAATGTTAAATGGGGCACTCCATATGTTTCGTTGTTTGGCAATCCCGGACGATATCCTTTAAGTATAATGTTCAAGGAACGCATAATACGATCTTTGTATATGTTGACCCATTACCCTAACAATACCGTTGAAAGATTGCACCATTTATAATTATTAGTATGTATGTTTTTTTGTGTTAGAAACATACGAAATGAATATGGTTTGTGCTATATTATAGCCTATATATGACAAAGCTAATACTTTGCAGATTCAAAACAATCTTTGTTAAAATTAGTTGAAACCTCTTTAAAAGAGCAATTCATACAAACTTGGAATAGGGATGAATATCCTCCAATTGTGGCATTTACTTAATTTATAAAACTGATATCAAGCTTGAAATTATTTTCGTTATGCCAAAGAAAGCCTTGTTCGAGCTTTAGTAACCTTAAGACTTGTAATATTAACTGTAAACATATAGAACAGGCACACTCTCATCATCATAGACACAACTACAGATACAACACAGGTTCTTAACAAGGAAGACACAGACGTAAAAATACAAACCAGGCGGACTCACAACTCACATACTGTCAACTAGACAGACACACGATTAAAACTACAACACAGGCAGACTCACAACGAAGCAGACACACACATACAAAATACAACACAGACACACTCTCAAAGTGACAGACACACATCTAAAACTACAACACAGGCAGAACTTATCGAGGCAGACACACAACTACAAAGGACAAACAGGCAGAATATCAACTAGACATAAACTCTTTTGGAAATAATACAACTCAGCAAGACTCTCAACGAGACAGACACACAACTACAAAGACTACACAGGGAGAATTTCAACGAGACAGACACAGCACAGGCAAGTTACATTATTATTCAGATGTTTCTGTCAGATGGGGTTGTACACACCAGTGAACAACTCGATCAAAGCGGCCACTAAATGTTTGTCAGTCATGTGCTGTCCGCCGTCCTCTCTGCTTGCTTGCTGGCACCAACCTCCAGTCTCACTTGTTGCTACACCTTTGTCCCCGAGTTTCTGAAATAATGAATTCAAATATCAACGCTTAAGTGCTGAATTACTTCATGTTGTAAATTAACGGACGGCTAAAGTTGAAGCCAGGAATATCATGAAATAGACGGAAATAAAAGTGTAAGGCCTGAAGAAATTTTATGCATAATTGCAGTTTTAAAATAAAGCCAACATTGACGTATTTGTAAGCCGACGTTAAAGACTGACACCGAAGGACATGTTCGATTTTAGATATTGCAATTCATGTTTTACTTAAGCATAGGTACATTATATTTTCGAGTTTTTGATGTGTAACGAAGCGGACTACCATAAATCACCATTTATGATCCAATTTTGTAATAAAACTAACCTAAGTGTAAGTGAAGAGAACAGCCTGATACTGAAAAATGTTTATACTGACTTATAAGACGACGGTTTTTAAAGGCGCACAATAAATGTTGCTTTAATTGATTGCATTATCATCTTTGACTTATTTTATTTTAATGGTCAAAGTATAACGAAACATATGATTTAGGTACATTTAAAAATATATGCGACAATTTGTTAAATGTATTTTTCATAAGTTGTTCAACAAACATGTTTACAATGTATGAATATATTTGACAATAAGCATATGCTTCGCCCGCTTTGCATGCTTCACTGACGCTCCTTTTACTATTGCAAGTCATTTACAATTGAAATTACCATTTAAACATCCTTACGCAATGTCGAAGCTCAACATAGGGCAATCATTCAATATTTTGAAATATGGTCCCGGACCGCTCATTAGGCCGCGCCTACATATCAATTTGGATATATCAACGATTTTACGCATGATTACTAACATGTTTATTATAAATAATATGACTGTTTAAAATATAAAATTCTTACTGTTTTTACAGTTTTACAAGTTAAACTCAGAGCAAAAGTATGACTTTCACATGATAAATTAACAAATGATAGTGAATTTTCATCATACATATCATAGTGTTTCAACTTTAAGATAAAATATGCAATACTTGGGGAAAACGTGATTTCGTAATAAGCACAGGTCTTGAACATATGAAGAATTTTATCTTTCATTTTGAAATGCATATTTTATAGGGAAAGGGGAATGCTACACATTCTCAGTAGTCTGCGTTTTACTTTTTCCGGCGGCACAAGTTTTAAACAATAATGTATTAAAACAACTTCAAGGCGTTATGTTGTCCATTTTGCTTCAATATAGCGCCCTTATTGGATTTGTATAGGATTCGAATCGCAGGAGGTAAACAATGAGAAACAACAAATTGGTTTTGAATGATATAAGCTATCAGAAATAATTACTTATTTCAAATTACAAATAGCAAACCATTTCTTCGTGGTTTTGCATTAAATTATATATTTATATCGTTAAAACCCGTTTTTAATGACCACCTTTGTGAGAACCCTTTATAAACAAACGTTTTTTTGTCGATTACACTTCATCAACAATAAATATTCAACTAAAGGAATTTTACTTAAGGATTGATTGCTTTTTGTGCGTTTACGCTGTATGGACGCTGCTAGGGCACATGAGCAAATCCATTTTGAATAAATTTTCATTTCTTTAATAAAGAAATCTGCAACTGAGTATTTGTTCTTAATGAAAAGTAACTGACAACAAACATTTGTACAAAGGAATGGCTTAAAATTGAAACATCGTGTATCATTGGTTAAATTGCGTCCCGCTAATATAATCCTCGTCATAACCTCTTGCGGGATATACACTATATACGTAAAAAATAGACAAATAACGAAAATACATTGACACTTCGGACATACTCCCTTCAAATAAAATGACAACTGATAAAACATGCCAAAGACAATTCAATTTTCAATGTGTTTAAATATCTTCAAAACTTTTTTTAAAGGAACACTTGACCATTTATGTCAATAACATTACTCATATCTTCATAAAAACCCTTCTTCTGCCCAGACTTATTTCGAATGCATTTATAGTGTCTGTTTGAAACAACACGAAACATCTAAAATGAATCATCAAACTTTTCTTAATTATATATGATTAATAAATATTCCGTATTAGGTTAAATCCTAAATTATAAGCTTGTTAGAATATTGACGCAATAATGATGGGTGCATGTTGAATAAGGTACTTGTAAACATGTATATTACGCAATTGTAGGATATAATCATGCATTTGAAGTGCTGCTTTCAGAAATGTCATGCAACTGATGTACCAAATTAAACAAATAAAAGCAAATCTATATCTTTGTCCGAATGGCGAAAATTGCACGATGCAGTTCATATTCTATTCTTCTGTGAATAATAATGTTAAACATGTGGCCATTGAAATATGTTTTGCATTAAAATTTATTTTCCGCATTTATCATTGTGTTGTTAATGTTTTGTTGTTGTTATTGTTTGTTTGAAGAAACCCTCCAACATATTTGGTGGCGTTGTTGTCGCTATGATGAAATGGTGATCATTTTTAAAACAGTTAATGTCTTCTCACAAAACTGAATACGAATCTGAAATACTAGCAATGCCATTATCATGGTTGAATGTTAAGTTCTTTAGCCAAAATAAATATTGACTTGTGTCCCTAGACCATCGAACGAGGGTTGTTGTCTGCATGCAAAGCTCTTGTCTTGGGGTTTTGGTGTATGACGCTCTAAAAAGAAAGCCTAAGAGAAATCTTGTAAACCATACCTCACATTCCATTCGTCCTATTTTTTGTTGTTTCAAATTTAGTATTTTTGACAATTTATTCCTTTTTTCTATAACAGCAAACAAGGTTTTGGAAGGAACATCGTGTGTTTTTGGACGATCATGTTCCCGCACAAAGACCGTTTTAGTCTCCAAAGAGACAATGAATATTTTCAGAGTCAATAAAATCACACCACAGGTTCCAAGTGCAACCAAAATGTTTCCTTTATTGGCCATGTTTCTGTCTTCAAGTATGTCAATGCTTTGACAACAATTTGTGGCCAACTCAGATCCTCAACTCAGGCGCTCTTAACACATGTTATAGACTATTAGCTGTTAAAAAGCCTTGAATGCAGTGGTTCGTAACAACGAATATTGCTTACAACAAATTGATAATATTAAATCAGAGGTAAAGTCACGATTTTTGAATGTTCATATATATTTAAGGTTAATTTTGTTTTTTAATATGTTTTTTATATCAGTGGATCATATAATCAGATAAACGGAACCTTTTGAAACGAAACGTGCATCCTGTTATAAAAGGATTATCAAAAAAATAGTGAACACTTATGACTAATTTTCTTGTTACAAGAAGGCAAACATCTGTCCTAAAACAGAAGGAATCACCACAATATATATGCGAAAATCAACAAAACGACCAAAACGTGCTAAATCCTTCTTTCGTCAAATGCATTACTCTCAAACCCCTTCAGATGTATCAATAAACACATAAATTGTCTTTAGTAAATATTGAGCTTTAAAACGACATACTACTGGACATTGAAAGAGTTTCTGTAAAAGTCCGAATATGTAGACTTTTTTTAACAAAGTGATAATTCAAACGATTTTGAATATTAAGGCCTTATGCATATTTAATAGAATGATGTAAGTTCCATGTTAATGTACCATCTTTTAAACGTTTATATATACTTCTATTTAGTCGAAAGTTATTACATTCTGACTACTACAGGTCTACCAGTAATGGATATTTGCATTTTTTTTACTAATCCACTTTCCAACAGAGACGTTATATTGTCTAAGGCGCCAATAACACACGAACCGCTCATGCGGAAATACATGGAGATCAGGGAGAGGTGGGGGCTACTTGTAAAGTAACTCAGCGTCTTTTAATTGTGGTTTATAATCTTGTTTCGCAGACGGTGGCGAACGTATAAAAACAAATAAGTTGCTTGTCAAAGAGGGTCTGACTTATACTTGATGGTTGCCGTTTAAGCGAAGAGGAGTCTTAGCGCCCTACCTTAATCAGGGGGTCCAACGTGTTTTGTGGTTTCCGAAATTTAACTGAGAAAAATTTGTGATGCGGAACGAAATGGCGGAATTCTAAGGGATTTTGGTGTTTCGGGAGGATATTTTCACCTGGTAAGTGAGTTATATAAATTATCTCGCAAATAAATACGCCTACCCTATGTTTCCAGAGGCCAGAACAAAACCGTGCGTGAAAAATATACGTAAATTCAATGAAAAATAGCAAAAAAGTTAAAACAATGGTACACTTTGACTAAAAACACAGTTTCAAGTCACGCAATTTTCTATTTTCAATTTGTTAACAAGCAACCGTAAGGTTATACACTCAATAACTATTTTGATAAGCCTCTAGAAACATAGGTTTAAAAGCTGAGAGAAGCTTATACGTGTGGCCTTTGGGTAGGCGTATTTATATTGCGAGAAATATCACACATTTCCCTCACTTAAAATTCGGAAAACACAAAACACGCTGGACCCATGCCTAATGATTTAATAGCATAAAGTAAGATGCAAATATGTTTTATACGGAACATACGCATGCAAATATATCAGTATCATTAAGTTGGTTAAACCCATATGTTTTTACCATGACAGTAGTACTTTAATATTGTTAGCATCAAGAAAATCAAAACCAACACTTCCCCACCATTGTATGAGAAAATGCTACAACATAGTACAACAAGGTATAAAATGAAGTCGGAATTGTTTTTGAATATAGAATAAATATAGAAAGGGAACAGTTTGCTTAGGCGAGCTTACTGTCATGAGTAAAGGAAAGTAAGCGACGTAATGGCCAAGAACTGACAGGTTAACTATGCCTGCACCACAAGAAATGAGATAACAAACACAGTGTAAGGCATGATAAGCCTAAGCCAACTTCCTTAGCCTAGGGTTAGTGATGCAAGCATGTCTAAGGTTAATGAAACTAACATGGGTTAGTAATGCACGAATGTCTAAGGTTTATGAAACTAACATGGGTTAGTGATGCACGCATGTCTAAGGTTTAGGAAACTAACATGGGTTAGAGATGCACGCATGTCTAAGGTTTATGAAACTCACATGGGTTAGTGATGCACGCATGTCTAAGGTTAATGAAACTAACATGGGTTAGTGATGCACACATGTCTAAGGTTAATGAAACTAACATGGGCTAGTGATGCACGCATGTCTAAGGTTAATGAAACTAACATGGGTCAGTGATGCACGCATGTCTAAGGTTAATGAAACTAACATGGGTTAGTGATGCACGAATGTCTAAGGTTTATGAAACTAACATGGGTTAGTGATGCACGCATGTCTAAGGTTAATGAAACTAACATGGGTTAGTGATGCACGCATGTCTAAGGTTAATGAAACTAACATGGGTTAGTGATGCACGCATGTCTAAGGTTAACGAAACTAACATGGGTTAGTGATGCACGCATGTATAAGGTTAATGAAACTAACATCGGTTAGTGATGCACGCATGTCTAAGGTTAATGAAACTAACATCGGTTAGTGATGCACGCATGTCTAAGGTTTATGAAACTAACATCGGTTAGTGATGCACGCATGTCTAAGGTTAATGAAACTAACATGGTAAGTGATGCACGGATGTCTAAGGTTAATTAAACTAACATCGGTTAGTGATGCACGCATGTGTAAGGTTAATGAAACTAACATCGGTTAGTGATGCACGCATGTCTAAGGTTTATGAAACTAACATCGGTTAGTGATTCACGCATGTCTAAGGTTAATGAAACTAACATGGTAAGTGATGCACGGATGTCTAAGGTTTATGAAACTAACATCGGTTAGTGATGCACGCATGTCTAAGGTTTATGAAACTAACATGTGTTAGTGATGCACGCATGTCTAAGGTTTATGAAACTAACATGGGTTAGTAATGCACGAATATCTAAGGTTAATGAAACTAACATGGGTTAGTGATGCACGCATGTCTAAGGTTTATAAAACTAACATGGGTTAGTGATGCACGCATGTCTAAGGTTTATGAAATTAACATGGGTTAGTGATGCACGCATGTTTAAGGTTTATGAAACTAACATGGGATAGTGATGCACGCATGTCTAAGGTTTATGAAACTAACATGGGTTAGTAATGCACGAATGTCTAAGGTTTATGAAACTAACATGGGTTAGTGATGCACGCATGTCTAAGGTTTAAGAAACTACCATTGGTTAGTGATGCACGAATGTCTAAGGTTTATGAAACTAACATGGGTTAGTGATGCACGAATGTCTAAGGTTAATGAAACTAACATGGGTTAGTGATGTACGCATGTCTTTGGTTTATGAAACTAACATGGGTTAGTGATGCACGCATGTCTAAGGTTTATGAAACTAACATGGGTTAGTGATGCACACATGTATAAGGTTTATGAAACTAACACAGGTTAGTGATGCACGAATGTCTAAGGTTTATGAAACTAACATGGGTTAGTGATGCACGCATGTCTAAGGTTTATGAAACTAACATGGGTTAGTGATGCACGCATGTCTAAGGTTTATGAAACTAACATGGGTTAGTGATGCACGCATGTCTAAGGTTTATGAAACTAACATGGGTCAGTGATGCACGCATGTCTAAGGTTTATGAAACTTACATTGGATAGTGATGCACGCATGACTAAGGTTAATGAAACTTACATGGGTTAGTGATGCACGAATGTCTAAGGTTAATGAAACTAACATGGGCTAGTGATGCCCGCATGTCTATGGTTTATCAAACTAACATGGGTTAGTGATGCACGCATGTCTAAGGCTTATGAAACTAACATGGGTAAGTGATGCACGCATGTCTAAGGTTTATGAAACTAACATGGGTTAGTGATGCACGCATGTCTAAGGTTTATGAAACTAATATGGGTTAGTGATGCACGCATATCTAAGGTTTATGAACCAACTTGGGTAAGTGATGCACGCATGTCTAAGGTTTATGAAACCAACATAGGTTAGTGATGCACGCATGTCTAAGGTTTATGAAACTAACATGGGTCAGTGATGCACGCATGTCTAAGGTTTATGAAACTAACATTGGATAGTGATGCACGGATGTCTAAGGTTAATGAAATTAACATGGGTTAGTGATGCACGCATGTCTAAGGTTAATGAAACTAACATGGGTTAGTGATGCACGAATGTCTAAGGTTAATGAAACTAACATGGGCTAGTGATGCACGCATGTCTATGGTTTATGAAACTAACATGGGTTAGTGATGCACGCATGTCTAAGGTTTATGAAACTAACATGGGTAAGTGATGCACGCATGTCTAAGGTTTATGAAACTAACATGGGTTAGTGATGCACGCATGTCTAAGGTTTATGAAACTAACATGGGTTAGTGATGCACGCATATCTAAGGTTTATGAAACCAACTTGGGTTAGTGATGCACGCATGTCTAAGGTTTATGAAACCAACATAGGTTAGTGATGCACGCATGTCTAAGGTTTATGAAACCAACATAGGTTAGTGATGCACGCATGTCTAAGAACATGGGATAGTGATGCACGCATGTCTAACATTTATGAAACTAACATGGGTTAGTGATGCACACATGTCTAAGGTTAATGAATCTAACATGGGTTAGTGATGCATGCATGTCTAAGGTTTATGAAACTAACATGAGTTAGTGATGCGCGCATGTCTAAGGTTTATGAAACCAACATAGGTTAGTGATGCACGCATGTCTAAGAACATGGGATAGTGATGCACGCATGTCTAACTTTTATGAAACTAACATGGGTTAGTGATGCACGCATGTATAAGGTTAATGATACTAACATGGGTTAATGATGCACGCATGCCTAAGGTTTATGAAACTAACATGGGTTAATGATGCACGCATGTCTAAGGTTAATGAAACTAACATGGGTTAGTGATGCACGAATGTCTAAGGTTAATGAAACTAACATGGGCTAGTGATGCACGCATGTCTATGGTTTATGAAACTAACATGGGTTAGTGATGCACGCATGTCTAAGGTTTATGAAACTAACATGGGTAAGTGATGCACGCATGTCTAAGGTTTATGAAACTAACATGGGTTAGTGATGCACGCATGTCTAAGGTTTATGAAACTAACATGGGTTAGTGATGCACGCATATCTAAGGTTTATGAAACCAACTTGGGTTAGTGATGCACGCATGTCTAAGGTTTATGAAACCAACATAGGTTAGTGATGCACGCATGTCTAAGGTTTATGAAACCAACATAGGTTAGTGATGCACGCATGTCTAAGAACATGGGATAGTGATGCACGCATGTCTAACATTTATGAAACTAACATGGGTTAGTGATGCACACATGTCTAAGGTTAATGAATCTAACATGGGTTAGTGATGCACGCATGTCTAAGGTTTATGAAACTAACATGAGTTAGTGATGCGCGCATGTCTAAGGTTTATGAAACCAACATAGGTTAGTGATGCACGCATGTCTAAGAACATGGGATAGTGATGCACGCATGTCTAACTTTTATGAAACTAACATGGGTTAGTGATGCACGCATGTATAAGGTTAATGATACTAACATGGGTTAATGATGCACGCATGCCTAAGGTTTATGAAACTAACATGGGTTAATGATGCACGCATGTCTAAGGTTTATGAAACTAACATGGGATAGTGATGCACGAATATCTAAGGTTTATGAAACTAAAATGGGTTAGTAATGCACGCATGTCTAAGGTTTATGAAACCAACATAGGTTAATGATGCACGCATGTCTATGGTAAATGAAACTAACATGCGTTAGTGATGCACGAATGTCTAAGGTTTATGAAACTAACATGGGTTAATGATGCACGCTTGTCTAAGGTTTATGAAACTAACATGGGATAGTGATGCACGCATGTCTAAGGTTTATGACTAACATCGGTTAGTGATGCACGCATGTCTAAGGTTTATGAAACTAACATGGTTTAGTAATGCACGCATGTCTAAGGTTTATGAAACTAACATCGGTTACGCATGTCTAAGGTTAATGAAACTAACATGGGATAGTGATGCACGCATGTCTAATGTTTATGAAACTCACATCGGGCCCCAATTTCTCGAAACTTCTTAAGCTTAACATGCTTAAGTCGCTTATTTCAATTAGCCAAAATACATAATGAAAATGGATTTTGATAAAATGAAACATGTTTTATCCTGATAATCATACAGATTATTCCTACATAATTTCTAAAAATTCTTGAAAAAGTAGATATAAAACATTTTATAAAACAACAAAAATAGTGAGATTAGCTTAATCCTGTTATAAGGGACTTAAGAAGTATCGAGAAATTGGGGCCGGTTACGCATGTCTAAGGTTAATGAAACTAACATGGGATAGTGATGCACGCATGTCTAATGTTTATGAAACGAACATGGGTTAGTGATGCACGCATGTCTAAGTTTTATGAAACTATCATCGGTTAGCGATGCACGCATGTCTAAGGTTTATGAAATTAACATGGGTTAGTGATGCGCGCATGTCTAAGGTTTATGAAACTAACATGGGTTAGTGATGCGCGCATGTCTAAGGTTTATGAAACGAACATGTGTTAGTGATGAGCGCATGTCTAAGGTTTATGAAACTAACTTGGGTAAGTGATGCACGCATGTCCAAGGTTAATGAAACTAACATGGGTTAGTGATGCCCGCATGTCTAAGGTTTATGAAACTCACATGGGTTAGTGATGCACGCATGTCGAAGGTTTATGAAACTAACATGGGTTAGTGATGCACGCATGTCTAAGATTTATGAAACTAACATGGGTAAGTGATGCACGCATGTGTAAGGTTTATGAAACTAACATGGGTTGGTGATGCAAGCATGTCTAAGAACATGGGATAGTGATGCACGCATGTCTAAGGTTTATGAAACTTACATGGGTTATTGATGCACGCATGTCTAAGGTTTATGAAACTAATATGGGATAGTAATGCACTCATGTCGAAGGTTTATGCAACTAGCATGGGTTAGTGATGCACGCATGTCTAAGGTTGATGAAACTAACATGGGTTAGTGATACACTCATGTCTAAGGTTTATGAAACTAACATGGGTTAGTGATGCACGCATGTCTAATGTTTATGAAACTAACATGGGTTATTGATGCACGCATGTCTAAGGTTTATGAAACTAGCATGGGTTAGTGATGCGCGCATGTCTAAGGTTTATGAAACTAACATGGGTTAGTGATGCGCGCATGTCTAAGGTTTATGAAACGAACATGTGTTAGTGATGAGCGCATGTTTAAGGTTTATGAAACTAACTTGGGTTAGTGATGCACGCATGTCCAAGGTTAATGAAACTAACATGGGTTAGTGATGCCCGCATGTCTAAGGTTTATGAAACTCACATGGGTTAGTGATGCACGCATGTTTAAGGTTAATGAAACTAACATGGGTTATTGATGCACGCATGTCTAAGGTTTATGAAACTAACATGGGTTAGTGATGCACGCATGTCTAAGTTTTATGAAACTAACATGGGTTAGTGATGCGCGCATGTCCAAGGTTTATGAAACTAACATGGGTAAGTGATGCGCGCATGTCTAAGGTTTATGAAACGAACATGTGTTAGTGATGAGCGCATGTCTAAGGTTTATGAAACTAACTTGGGTAAGTGATGCACGCATGTTCAAGGTTAATGAAACTAACATGGGTTAGTGATGCCCGCATGTCTAAGGTTTATGAAACTCACATGGGTTAGTGATGCACGCATGTCTAAGGTTAATGAAACGAACATGTGTTAGTGATAAGCGCATGTCTAAGGTTTATGAAACTAACTTGGGTAAGTGATGCACGAATGTCTAAGGTTTATGAAACTAACATGGGTTAGTGATGCCCGCATGTCTAAGGTTTAGGAAACTAACATGGGTTAGTGATGCACGCATGTCTAAGGTTAATGAAACTAACATGGGTTATTGATGCACGCATGTCTAAGGTTTATGAAACTAACATGGGTTAGTGATGCACGCATGTCTAAGGTTTATGAAACCAACATGGGTTAGTGATGCACGCATGTCTAAGGTTAATGAAACTAACATGGGATAGTGATGCATGCATTGCTTGGCTGAAATATGTTTACGTGCATGACGAGGGAGGATGTTAGCCAAGTATGGAAATATCTTGATAATTAAAGCAATGAAAAATTATGTGCAAAATAACGACTAGAATAGTGCTTGTATTGACACGAGCGCATCCATCATCCACAACAAAACAGGCCGGAGTTATACCGTCCATTTAGTATTCGACATCCTGTTCAAATTGCAAAATAGTGGTTTAGATGTTGACTTACTCTTAGCGAGTTTAATCAGCCTTAGCCATTCGTGCTTGACTAACCATACAGTAAGTTACTGCTGTGGCTTTGCACACGTGGCTAACCCCGGTTTTGTCATCTCAATGTTAGTCATGCACGAATTGCAAAGGTTATTGAAAATGCACAGCTTTGTCCAATACGTTGTTAAACTTTATGTATGATTTTTATCTTAAATCATGACAGTGAGCCTCAGCAAACAGTTCCACGATATACCTTTATTTCAATAACATCTCATTTTGTTAAAACCGTACCAAAGCGAGGATATGTTTTAATGATTGTTTAAAAGTTAAAACGTCGACAAACATCCATGCTCATTTAAGTCAAACCGTCAGAAAAAAACTGTTGTCAAGACAACGTCATCAAATCATTTAAAACATATCATCACTCGTCACCTGTGACTTTGCAGCAAAAAAAACTCCCATAGAACAACGTAAAAACTTTTGTTGAGTGTGTCAGTAGGCCCTCAAAATGATCGATGAGGGCCACACTGTACTTGTAATAAGGTTATCATGTCACTTCACTATTGTCTATCACGTGATCCGCATCTGAAAACGAACTGAAGAGGGTTAAAAATGCACCCAAAATAAGCGTTATTGGGCTTTAATATCTAAACAGTGGACAATATATTTTAAGAGCCAGTGCTTGCTTTCTCAAGCGAAATGTAGATATAAGAGGATATTTGTATATATTTTGGAAACAATAATTGCAAAATTAACATTTAGAGTATGTCATCTTTTCAAATCTATCATTTATTTTGAATTTAACAGATGATATTTCAATAATAATTATACTTTAAATACCTTTTGTGTGTTCAACGAAAAAAGATGAACGACTCTTTCGAGCCTTAAATAAAATTACATTAGAAATTTTCTCCCTTTCGTACTTAAAACCCGATATATATTAATATGCGATGTCACGCTAGCATGAACTTGTAATTCGATGAAAATCTATACGGCACATTAGGGCAAACACAATATTTACAGATATTTACAGTGGTACATACATGAATATGATTAAGAGAATACACACGCTAGTTGTTTAAAAAATGCTCGAAAGAAAGCAAAAATCATAATACTGATATAAGTAAGTTGCGTAATATTGCAAATGCTCTGTTTTAATTATTATACTTAGTATACGTTAGAGTTGAATTTCAAAATTTAAGAAAATTTCATAATGGAAAAAAGGTATTATTCTTGCTAGCTTCGGATAATTACATGCTAAGAATTATGACAGTTAAATTATGTATAACTAAATATCGTTTACGTCAGTTTATACGTTATATTCGATTTATATATTCAACCATGTACAGACCTAGACCTTGACACTGGTCGAAAACAGATGTGTCTAGACATTCCAACATGGTGACAGTGAAGTAAATATTAACAATGTTTACATTGCGAAATAATAAACCGATTAAAGTGCACATGATTTACATACTTAACATAACAAATACAACAGAACTAAATAAGTTATATGCGCTGCAAGGTGTATATTATTTTTAGTTTGCGGGATTGCCAGTTAAGTGTTTGATAATAATAATCGATAAACAGGTTTAGATTCATCAAGAATAGCTAACGATGATTCATGGTCACTGTTACCAGCTTACGACAATCAACAGCTATATGTCTGCACACTATAACATGCATGGCTGTTTTCACATTTATTACCAATTATCTCCATTTAAAAATTTAAATGTGAGTATACATTTTTGTCATTAGGTATATACATAGGACATAATTTTGTCCCGTTCTATTTGTCCGATTCTGATGCTTTATCCGAATAATAGTTTCACCTGAAAAATATACTTTACATTTTTTAACTGAATCTTAGTTTTATAAACCAATTTGTATGCGTATCCAGGGGCTTAACTAGTCCTCTGTTCATATGGATTCATAACTGTGCTAGGGGGTCCGGGGCACAGGAAAATCGGAAAATTTTGAAGATAATGGTGCAATCTGGTGCTTTCTGTGCGTTCTGTATTTTTTTGTCAAAATCATGTGAATTAAGCCGCTTACTCGCTTATAGGCATCACATTACAATTAATTTACGAAAAATTTCAATTTCCTTATTTTCAAATACATATATACCTAGACGCCTAAATCCAAAACACGTTTATTATTAAGTATCAATGAGATCTACAGATCTACAGCTGAGGAAAATTGAAGATAAGTATTGAGAGTATAACTGCATATTTATACTGACTCATTGATTAACTAAATAATAAATTTACAATAAAAGGGCTAATTTAGTGTGAAAAGAGTATTTATAGAATAGCACTGATTGCTAAGTGCTACATACTGAAATCCGTTCTTATTTACAAACATGAATATTATATTCACTGCTTATATAAAATATGCATCATAACATTTTACGTAGAAAAACATTATCAGCAAAATTTGACAGATTTTTATAATACAGTCTCAATTTTACTTATCATAAGATCAAAACATTTTAACATACATGGTATTTTCCATTAATAATTATCAATCTATAATTTTCTTAAAGGGACTAGAAACCAGATGGTCGCAAAATCGATAAATTCAGAATGGTCAATACGAGCTAATATTAGAACGATAATACATAATTTAACATGTTTAAAAGAATACTTTGTCGTTTTCACAGCTGAGTGTGCCTGTTATAATGGTTTCCCAGTTAATAGTGTGTACATTTAGCATGCGATTCTCACATAATACAGATACATTTACCGACGCATCTTTAAATTTAAAGGAATTTATGTGGTTGACGAAGCCAGTAAACTAAGAATTGGAAACATATGTATAAAATGCATTAGATACATGTATCGTAAGCGATGTGATACTTCAGTAAGAAGGATTCAATACGCTGTACACAATGATATCCATTTTATGTAAGTTTTTTCTTACAAATGTATCATCAGGTGTCTAGTCCGTTAATGTTACTCATCATCTTATTTATCGCATACATTACATTGTCTATCACTGTATGGAATACTAGCTGGGCAAGGCCACCTTCCTGCTTATATTGCAAGATGATGAGAAGATAAACGTAATGCTATCCTATGCTTTGGCATAATAACTGCATTTTTTAAATTAATACTGAGGCTTATTTCACGATAACATAAAGCTATTGCGGAAATTATCAAGTCAGCTCTCCATGTTTGCAAACATCCTTTAACCTCTGCTTTGCTAGGTTTAAAAACATTTGTTAATTTCAAAGACCTTGAAAAAACATCATAACATCCTAAAGGGGATAACATGCCACGTAAAAGACATGCCTTCATTTCTTATTAAGAAATATTTCTATATTATTTCTTTAAAAGTATGTTTTATACATTGTTCACACACTTATGATCCCGAGATTCAATTACCGATGAGTTGTATGAAAACTAAACTGTGTTGTTACTGTTACAGATGCTGTCAATAACCAGGATACGCCGGAAATAGAATCACAACAGTATAAAGTCAATAAAGGTATTGACTTACAAAAAAAATGCTAATTAGTTTGACGAGTTTGTTAAAGTGACACTCTTATTCAAAATCAATACATACACATGTATAACAACACATATTTTGAGGGATAAACCTTTAACTACATAATGCATTTATGGAAAATATTAATTACTAATAACAAGATTGTAACCGTGTATTTAATAGCTGAAAACGCAAAAATATTAAATGATTGGTGAATGCTTAAAGATTTACTGTGATCTACTATTATCTCGTAAGGTAGACATACTGTGTTTTCTGCGCCCTTCTTTCAAATTAAACTTGGTATCCTTCATAAGAAGCATTGTTTTCGATATTTCTTCATCCTTTTTGGTATATTAAAGAAAAAAGTATTAATTGTGGCAAATCTTATGTGTGAGTAAAAGTTATCTTCAAACAACATTAACTTGGCATTATTTTAATTAATGAAATTATTAGTCACATTTCACGATGAATTTGCACTTAACATAATAAATGGATACATGTGTTTGTTCACCTCCGTTCAATAGGCCCCGCATTTTAGCGGGTAACAATAATCACAAGAAAGGTTTATACAGGGCAATATTTTGCTGATATGCTGATACTTCTGCTGATATTCAATAAAATTGTAGATGATAGTAATACACACACTGCATGGTTTCAAAAATCTATTTTAAAATAGAAGCAATCGCCACATAGCCACAATACATTGTTAATTGGGTACTCTTGATTACTTTGACATAAAACAGACTGATGTGTTTTCCGAAACAATCCAAAATGCGTTTAGAGTCAAAAATCTGAAAAAATGCCTGCTCGACCGAATTAGTGGCCCAATTTCTTATAATAATGAAAACCTAAGCTGACAATTGTACATGCTATTATTCACATTTTTTCTATAGTTTCAACTGGTGTGCTAGTTTTTCATTACATATGGCTTGGAATCTTAAATTAGCTTAGATGTTGTGAAGAAACACAACAGGTTTCATAACGATCAGCTGAAAAATTCACATTCGAGTGTTCACTTTTACCTATGATTTGAAATAGTGTACTAGTTTTTCATCCGATTTGACCCATAGCAGTCATTCTGGGCATCTGATGAAAATAAGGCACATTGCAATCACAAGAGATATTAAGAATTGATCTTTTGGTTTTTGAACCGATAACATCCATCTCCATTTCATGATAATAATCGTTCTGGCTGAAAGATTGAAACCGTAGCTGCTTGTTTTCAAAAACAGATATGCTTATATAGTATTATTCTAGTGACTTGCCCTTGTCTGAAAGGTGCAATACCTACCAAATCAATATTGAACTAAATCTATATCTTATTGATATCAAGGTTTTGATAGGATTGCCATAAAATGCAGATGCTAGTAGGATCTTCAAAGCTTATTGTGGACGGATTAGCGGATGGACATTCAGTGACCCTAATAGTTTGTAAAACCCATGGCCCCGTTTCAATAAAGGTCCTAAGGTCTAAGATTGTAATCTAGGCGTAACTCCGTTTTTGACGTAACTGCGTTTTGATAAAAATACTTTAAATACATTTATCGCATAGGTTCTGTACGTAACTTTACGGTTGAACCCGAGTTCTCTTAAGCAGCAAAAGTTTGACTACTAAGATGCGCTACTAATGTTATAGATTCAATGGCCGACCATGTGACTTGGCCAAAAAATCACATCTCTCTACCTGTTTGGCCGGAGCTATATAACATAAACTCATTTTAACACATAGCCTATTAAAACATTGGAATTTTACTAAACTTGCGTTGTCAGTGAAATCACTGCGGGTTTTAATCTAGCAGCCATATTTTCCAAAGCTGAAGATAAAGGCCGAGCAAAATCACACATCCTCACATTTTTGTCTAAATGCTGTTCTATCAGCTAATATAAAAAAGTAACCAAAATGACTTGAGTTTTCTCTAACCCTTGTCTATATATTAAGAAATGTAAAAACGATCGTTTTGTATTAATGTAGACTGTAAAATAAGTTATTCGTCGTAACAATTCGTAAAAATGGAATACTGCTTGAATTAGCAGTTTTAATTAAACCGAGACAAATGTTTCCTTTCTTTTTATGTAGTGGTCTTTCCATTAGATTGTATTCAACGTGGCCAAGGATGGCGTCGGCAATATAATGAGGAGAGGTTATAAAAGTTACATTACGTATTTTGGTATCGGTATCAACGCAATCGATTAGGCACTGAACTATATTGTTTATAGTTGTTGATGTATATCAAATTAAAGGGCAGTAAAATTAATATTACAAATTGTTCTGTATTTAACATTTTGAACCCCAATTTGTTGTCCAAAAATATATTATTATATAAACGTTGTCTTGCCTGCACACGTCGTGCACTCTATAACAGTATAATAAAAATCTGCAGTTCAAAAATTCAACAAAAAAGGGTAAAGTAATGCTACAAGTTGAACACTCAACTTGTAGCATTATCATACACATGAGCAGCCCGCCAATACAAAGAAGAAGGCGAATTCGCGTCAAATATAGAAATAGCAATTGACTCACAAACTTACCTCAATTCTGCAATTGATCGTCAAAAAATCCCACGAATGTTCACTTCGTTTAAAATGGTCACCTTACGTCTACAGGAAATGACGATTAGTGTATACTCGTAAAATAATTACCCTTTGTTGTTGTTTTTTGTGCTGTGACATTTAATAATTGTTTTAGTATCAGCAATTTGTGAATTTTGCTAAGATGTAAAATATTTTCTTCTTATTTTGCTCAAAGAAGTGAATTCTGTAACTTCCGACTTCGTTTCGCTGTAGTAGCCTCCCTTGATTTCAATACACAAAAGTACGTAACTCATGCATACGCGCAAGCCATTCCATATTTTGACATTTGACAGATGGCGGTAAATTTAAATCGAATTGAAACCGAAAACTAAAAAGGAATAATTAAATATGCGGGTATATGATAAATGGAATATTTAGATGGAACGCTTTTCTGGTGACCGGCATCACGTCTCGTTTGGTGAGTAAACATGTATCCGTCTCATGGGTACGTGTTTACACATTTAACTCGACGTGATACAGGTCATCAAAAAAGCGTCCTATTATAAAATCACCTATATATTATCTTAACAATTTATATGTAAAACTATTTAAAATTGCAGTTTCTGTTTTTATGTCATCTGATATCGGACGTTATCTTCCTATTTCGTTATTTTTGTGGGCCAGAATAATCGGCGTTTGATATGTGTTTCGTATGATTGTACAATGGATGTTTTCAGTTATCTGCTCAATTCCGTCTGAAAATGCATTATTATTATGTCACACATGTTTGTAAAAATTTGTTAGTGATTTTTTGATTATGCTTAATGTTTGTATCTTTTACTTGTTTCATTTATTTAATTAGATATTGTTAAACTAAGGATCGCTTTGGACTTGCCAGAACAGCTTCCTTTGCAAAGATTGCGTTGCAAGGAAAGTTAAACATCATACAGCCGTGTTGAAAGTGTGCGTCGCAGATGTCAGCTGTTTCGAACGCTGATACACATTGATCTCGCCATATCATGTGTAAGGCGACAGTGTGATTTGGAAAAATACTAATAACTTCCCGCTTAATAATCTCGTCGATACCCAATATTGACACAGCGACGTTCGTCACGTACTAATTGTTTGCTTGTATGTTATGCTAACAATAGCAGATAACATCTCATATATTAGTCTAAAATAATAGACGTGTTATACGGGATTCTTCCAATCCCTAACGTCTAAACTGGAATGTGCAAAAAACGGGGGTGTTTTAAAAATATTGAAATTGTTTTAAGTGAAGTATTTTATGGTTGAAATTGATCATAAAGAGTTATGTTCATATTTTACCATGTAAGTGAAATGTTATTTTGCACTAAACAAGCATTTAATGCATTAAAACAAGTTGTTTACCTTTCCAATAAAACGAAAGTTGACTGACACAGACAACAATTATACGAAGGGGAACAACGCGATACAATCGTAATAACTCGGCCTCCTCCGACAAAGCTTCGAGATAGACCTCGTAATATCATGGCCGAAATGTTCCGAGCGATTTAAAACTGTGCCCTGAAGCCTTGCAGGTGCCCTTCATGTATATATTGTTATGTTTTGACAGATTGAAATGAAGAAAAGCCGTCAAACTCATAATTATAAGTTGGCTATTTATTTTTTGTGTACGGAACTAATATAAAATAACATTGTCTGGTAATATTTCTTGTTTTTATGATATTTTATAGACGCTATATGCTTTAACCCGGAATCCTGATCGGAACAACTACCCACTTTTGATACTAAACAATTTGTACGTGAAGGATTTGCCATTTCAAAAATCTAAAAAAAATCCGTCAACGTACAATTATTTGGACTACTCATATATGTGCCGTATTTAACGTTTTTTATAGAAGTATAAAACACCATAGGCATACAGTAAAAAGAAGTACTTCTTCGATATCTGTTGACACTAATAAATGATTCATAGAAAGGGACAACAATGCGTTTATGATTGTCGACTCTGCGGTTACGATTACTGTTCTTTGTAAGGAGGACTTTTGTACTGAGAGAAACGGTGCCTTTTTAAATTAATATAAAGCAAACAAAATTAAAACAAATGCAGAAGGAGAATTTTTTTCTAAATACCTCGGTGACGGTAAGATAATAATTGTGTTTATAATCGTTGACTGAGAAGCCGCGTAGTTTATCGTGTGTTAAAATAAACGTCTATTTAATGGGAATTTTCATATTTTTGGTCAAATTAGACTCTTATGCAATGCCCTATTCTATAAAACATTCAAAACATAATCTAATTAAAACAAGTTGCAGTTTTAAATAGATATATGTAGTCTTGTTTTTATCTCTTTTCCTTTTAACGAAAATTCTTTCGTAGATTGTCACTCGTATTTTCACTGTTATAACATGTTTTTAAAGCAATGCAGAATAGAAGTAAAAATATACAAAGGAAAACATGTAGTTTTTTGTCTGTTTATTAAATATTTGAAAGTATCATACAGACGTTTGCAATGTGTGGGATGTTGTTCACAAACATTCAAATAATGATTAGGCGTTTAAACCATCAATTTCATCGTTGAAAGATTTTTTGCGTCAACTCAAAACAACTCCCTCCCTGGCATGGCGAACGACATTTTTAATGAAAACACTTTCAAACTGTTCAGGAATGTGTTCGGCTACTTCCAAACTCATTGCCCAATCATAAACGGGTAGTCCATACTGCGGCAGGGTCAAATCAAGAAATTGCACGCGCCCTTCACTTGTGATGTCACAATATGGCGCACCATCATAGGCATCGTATCCTTTTACTTTTCCCGATTCTATGAGAAGTTGTTTATATCTCCCTGGACCGTCACCAAAACTACCGACACATTTTCCTGGAATGAATGAAAAAATAAATAATACAAAAGTTTCAATTAAATATAATAGTATGTGAACTAGAAAGATAACTAAACTCTAACAGAAGCATGCTATTCAATTGATAATGCATTTCATTCCTACTAGACACACACATACAGCTTTGCTCCATTCGTTTTGGGATTTTCATACCATTTACTTGATGTTACCATCAGTACCTCGTTGTCAACATGCCACGTGCATGCAGTTTCGCGATTTCTTCGTTAGAATAAGACAAACGCATGCACCGTAAAACGCAATTCTAACTTTTACCGAACTCCACGGGACGAGAGGTGTATGCGTCCAGCAAAGAAGCCAACATATTAACACCTGTTAAATCACACGCACAAGGAACAAATTCTTCCTTCGACCGAAAGAGTTAGAGATGAAAAAAGTCCTGGTATGGTAGTTTATGGGAGATAGAGATTTCAATCTCCTGTTTCACCACATGCACAATATGGGCTGTTGTTTATGTTTTAATCAACTTCCGGAAACCTTTATAAAATACCAGTTGGAAGGCTTTCTTGTTTTTGCTGTATGATATTGGAAATACTAAATATCGTCCAGGACATCATGGTTATTTCTAATATATGAATAAATTTAATTAAACGCCGAGACTTTCAGTCACTGATTCATCTTCGTCGGTTTGCCAACTATTGGCTCAGACAGCGTCGGCGTATTAAAGGCGGACTCTTATACAAGAGGAATATGTTATTTCAAGAGAAACTTTATCAAGAACATACATAAAGCATGTGTTTTATGTATATACACTGCCAGGCTCTTTATTTGACGGACCGATATTGCCATCAACAAATTGAAGTGTTACGCCAAGACGTAAATAGGTCGTTATTTCTTTTATCTGGGTTCTGTTAATATAGACAGTTGCATTCACTGGTTTCGTGTTTTTACAGAGAAGATAAATCATTCAGTTTTTCTTGCTTGAAGGTTGTCAGACAACATCATTCTTTCCCATGCGTGTATATACTCAATGTCTTTGTTAAGTTTTTCTGCAGCAGCAAAAGCATCATCAATTATTTCATGTATAGCCTTGTCATATGCAATGAATCTGATAGGATACAGTCTTTTACAAACACGATCGTAAATGTACACTAGGAAAGAAAAGGAACCGGGAATGACGCCTTGTGGTACTCCGGCCGATACAGAAACGATGGAAAAGGCGATACTTTCTATCGCTTAGATCTGTAAGTCGGGACAGTAGAGAATATGAGATATTATGACGAATCTAAAAGAGAAGATATTTTTGCCATAGGCTGTCGAAAGCTTAAGTAATGTTGCAGAATACAACTGTCAATTCTTTACCATTGTCAAGAGTGAGACAAGGGAAATGATATAAAAACAGGTCAATTCATGATAGAATCCTAAAATTAATATAATCAGTATCTCTATTAGCTTTTGCTGCGAGTTGGTGTTAAATACTTATATCAGTGTTTAAGACAGGCTCATGTTTTGACGCAAACAATAAGTGTTTCCGGTAATGCCTCTGAACACACGTTCATTACAAAAATCAATCCCCTTATGTAGCGAAAATGCAGAAAAATACAATTAACACCTGGATGTAGTGGGAAGCAAACACACGCCGGAACAGGCCACTCACCCATAAGGATTAATTCATAAGATATATTCTTTATTAAATACATTAGTAGCATCATGTGATAATGTCAATCAACCAATCACGCTACAACCTTTTGCTGAATAGCGTTACTTTAAACATTATATATTTTACAACGATTGTGAAGGAAGCACGATGTTGCGCGAGAGTGTGGTCTTGTGTTGTGGAGGAAACCGGAGTACCCGGAGAAGCCCACTTGTCCGGCTTGGTGACCACTAACCAAACGCACATGCGCCTAGGCCGGGAACCGAACCCGGGTCGCCTTGGTGGGAAGCGAGTGCGCTAACCACTGCGCTAACCGGACTACCTAAACGTTACTAACGCTTTTCAAAATCGAGGATTTCAATGACAATGTATGAGTATATATGAACATTTTTTGAAGGGTTCCAGCCGAATGTATCTTAATTTTAACGCTCCTACTGACATGCCACACTTGTTTCATAATTAATGATTTTTTTCAATGGAAATTGCATTTCCGAACACCATGAAATAATGCATTATCGAAACACATTGTTTACTTTTGCCTTTTGTCTTACAAAATGAGTGAAACTACGTAGCATTATACTTCCTGATGTTACATATGTTATCTATTGTGTGTATGCCTATTTTAGAAAATCCATTTTGGGGTTATCAAAGGAAAAAAACCTTCCCAGCTAATTGCAGTTATGGTATATTACTTTAAGATAAACACAAATGTATAATATCAGTAGATACATAGAAATTAAACAATAAAAATAACTATGTTAAGAACCAGCCAAAGATAACTATGCACAATGATCACAGACAAACATTTTCTCAGCGAGATATACAACGCTCAAAGACATCAAACACATATTACTTAAACCTTAAGGTATCCGATACACAATGATGTTGATTTAAGATTCATAGTTAACGGCTTTTGTTGTGGTATCATTCCAAACGGGTTTTTGAGTTAAAATAGAACATGGAATACATTAGCAGAAAACAAAATGGCCAATAACCTTTCTGGCCTTTAACATGCAAAATAGGTCAGTTAACGTCTGATTTTAGTAAAAATAGAACGACAATAACTAATTAATTAATGTGTTTTCTTAGGTGATGATCTGTAATTTTTAGTAAGAGCAGTCAGCAAGAAATGCCCTTTCAAATTATAATAAAATTACAGATAACTGGCTTATTTGTGGGTCGGATTTCTTAAATTTTCAGATATGGTTATCAATACATGTTGGAGGTAATACACACCAGTAAACAGCTCAATTAATGCCGACACTAGATTGTTGTCGGTCATGTGATTACCACTGTCCTCTTTGCTGGCTTTCTCACACCATCCGCCGGTTTCACTTGTTGCTGTGCCATTGTCCCTGATTTTCTAAAAAAGAGTATTTGAATTTAAGCGTAGATTTACACTAATTTCATTTAGCCCGATTGTGACGTGTGCTTTAATTTCATAGAAACACCCTCGATACCGTTTCCAGGGCAGAAATCAGTACTGATGTCCACTGCGAGAGCCCTTGAGAAAGTACCACTGATTAAGGGCTTGAACCGACAGCCTCTTGGATGAGAGGCGGACACCTATATCACAAGAACAATCTTATCTCTTTAAAGTGTTGATTTCGTAAGGTTATACATCAAAGGAAACAAAACCTTTGTGGAACTACTGAACTATTGTGACCTAAATTTGATATAAAAGTGCTATATCAATAGAAATCATACACACAATATATATATTTAATTAATAATGATTGCGTTTTGTTATCTGCTTACTTTCAGTCAGGTTAGAAGCTAAATTTGGTTATAATCCATGTATTCATTTAAAATAAACAGGAGAAAAAGCAGATACAAACGCTCGTCCGTCTTTTCTAAGGCGAGGATTCACGTTAAAATAATATATTTGGTTACTTGCATTGTTTCCATTTTGAAAGTTGTAGAATAATACCAGCTATTAACTATAAAATAGCTGTTGTTATCGAGAATAATCAACCCGTTCCATCACCTTTATGTTTACGTTAGCAATACACATCTAATCATTCAACAGATCCGCTTGAGGGCGCCTTACAGTATTACGTAATCAAAAGATTCCCGCGCCCGCCATTTCGTTAAAGCATTTCATTGGTTAAAACTTAAAAAGAGATTCAGCGCATGCGCTAAATCGAGCGCGCAACCCCACCATTCACTTTCGTTCAGGCAGTCGAACCGAAAGGTCAGTTTTTTAAGAGCTAGGATTGCTATTTAAGAAAAATTCCCTCCCACCCACCCAAATGCCGTGCCTTTTGCTTCTTAGCTCTTGATTAGTTTATAGTTATGTTCATAAATAGCGGCATGTGTTGCATTTGTCTGCGCCCGTTTTGCATATCTGTTTTCAGCAGAGCTTAAACATCCATGGTCGTATAAAGCCACCACGACGAACTTGAAAAGTCGCTGACCACTACGCAAACACAGGTGCACATTCTTCACGCGTGGGACCTAAACTCTCATCGGATGGACAACTCGTGAATTTACCAGCGGCGTGGCTCCAATTAAAATCGTGACATTTTGTGTTTGTCATGTATATAATGCTTTATGAGTTGTGATTAGCGTTCGACAGCACTTAAATTATGATATTTATTAAGCTATTGGAATTATATAAAAACAGACAGTATACTTAAAGTTAAAATGCTAATTTGTGAGTTCCGGCCATAGTACACCTTGACGGAATTCACGTTCAAATACTTAAGTTTATTTCATCATCAAACTCGTAAAGCCCATTGGGGGCTATTCAAAACTGCTGCTTTGCCCTTTGGGGCGGTCGCCAGTAATACGCCAAGTTTGCAGGTGACCAGATTGCTTCGTTCGCTGTTCATGCTTGTGAATTCGTGCTTGTGTAAATAACATGGAGCCTCGCCATTAAATCCAAACTTTAAATGTAAATAAAACAAAATAAAATTTTGACAAGTTATTTGCTCTGTTGTTTTATATAGCAAAAACGTATGGTTATGGTTGAACTTAGAGTAAGAGAAGCTAAGCGCTCCAATCGTTCTTGTAAGTTGAGGATTTATCGATAAAAAACATTAGTAAAGAATTTGGAAGCCGACAATAAACACTCGAACTGAACATTTGTATTTTTTTAATAAGTAATTGTTAACAGTACCTCACAATCCATCCGTCCTATTTTTTGTTGTTTCATATTAAGAACTTTTGACAATTCATTTCTTTGCTCTATAACAGATAGAAACCTTTGAATATGAAATCCGTGTGTGTTTGGACGAGCAGCTTCCGGCCACACGGCTGTATTAGGCTGAGAAAAGTTTACGAATATTTTCACAACTAATAGAAGTACTCCACATGCCCAAAGCACAGCTATTTTGTTAGACATTGTTCCCGCTGGAATAGTTCTGTCTCTGGCTATATATGGCTTGAAAAGGTTATATTTAAGTAAATAATGTTATAATGTTTCTTTTTCTCAATCTGCCTCCAAAGTGCGACAATTAGTATACCGATTGGCTGTCCAATAACTCTCCGTAGTTCGAACCTTTCTCCGCACAGCACCGGAGAATAATAATATATTAATATATAAGTTATTATCCATGTATTATGACTGTTCTTCAATTATTCACATACATATGTTCGTATGTGTTACACTTCTGTTTTTGACATTTCATTTGACTCTCTATAGCAACTAAGTATTCCTAATAATTATTTTTGAAAACTATTGAAATGTATGTTTAAAGTTATTCCGATAATGTAACAAAACGTGTATATCCAAATGGTCAAACTTTTGTGTAAATGAAATAATACTTGACAAATACCAACATGAGAAACACGAGATAATGGTCATTATGATATTGACAGTCGATTAAGGCCTTTACTAGGTTTATTAGGTTGTTAAAGGGTCCTAGTGATCCCTGATGATACTAGACATATTGAAATAAAATGAGGTGTTTTTCTTACATTAAAATAAAATTAGTGTACGTGTTGGGAAATAATATCTGCATGTTTAAGTTTATATATAATTATGATTGTATCTGCTAGTTGCGGCTACCATCTATTAAATATTGATTATGACACATGTCTAAATTACATTGTTAATATGTATGGCCTAACACAGTTTTATAATTTGTCCTAATCCTATTGTTAAACGACCATCGATAGTCATCGTCTTATCAACATTACATGATTGTATACTTATTTTAACGCATTGCTGAATAATTATTTAAAGTTTAACCGTAAATGTATAACTACTTGTCCCATCTGAACGTAGTTGATTTTTTTACAGTTCTTCAACAGATGTTTTACTTATTTCTCTTTCCCTTTTCGTCTCATTACTTAGCCACACCCCAGGAAACCCTTAATATGCTTATATTTGTTTCTCAAATAGTGTACGCACGTGTGTGTGTGTGTGTGTGTGTGTGTGTGTGCGTGTGCGTGTTTTAAATTATACATGAAACTTGAACATAAAGCACCTTCGAAACAAAGCATTTGATAATGGTGTGCGCCGATTAACTTGACCTGCTTATAATGAAATGTTCATATGTGTTAATATGTTTACAGTATGCACATATCTTCTCTTAAACGCTTAAAGTTTGGATTACAATTGAAACAGTGTACATAGTCAATTACAATATAACTTAAGAAAATTTTAATCTGAGATACGAAAACAGTGAAGACGTTCCATCAGTAAAAACTACTTAATATGGGAAAAACTCTTCCCGCTTTGAGGCCAGTCAGGTATGGAACAGCCTCCCAAAGGAAATAAGTGTCTCCCAAAACTACCTGGAATTTAGAAGGCTGATCCGCACCTGGACAGGTCCCTCTTGTAAATGTTCAAAGTGTAAATAATACATTTTTTGCTTTAAGAAATAGAAGAAATTGAGAACAATAAGATGCATCACTGAATATCTTTTATCCTTTGTCTTAACGGAAAATGAGTTTTGGGATGGCTTACACCCACTGGACAAGATATGGCATTTAAATACCAGAAAAGATATCAGAGGACTTCTTTGACTTAAATAACAACTTCTTAAATTAAATTACATGGGCTAATATCTAATTATGATTGTTCAAATTTGTATAACATCTGTCGAACACATACAACTACTTGTGTTTTTCTTTCGGCAAGTATTTTGTTTAGGTGTTACGACTTTACTTTTTCAATTAACATTCTTTTACAGTGATAGGTGTAATATCAAAATAACATGATACATATCATACCTCCTCTAAGCAATACTTTCAAAGGATTTTTCCTGTCATGCTAGATTAATTATAAGTTGTCGTTTTTTACAAACTACATATCGATGTACAAAGCTGTTTTTCCTTTTAATATTTTGCTTCTTACAATTTTGCTACTTCAATGTTTTTGATTACCCTTTAAGTTATACTTTTGAAACAACTAATCATTTTACAGTGGTATATCAACTAGTGGAACCGTGCGCGTGTGGACTGGCCGTACAGCCGGGAAAACTTGTTGGTGTTATCACTGTTCTTGATGCTCTAACCAATGTTCCTCATTGTATTTGTATGTGTGTATTATTTCCAGGTCACAAGCTCTTTGTTATTTTATTTGATATGTTATGTATATCTGTTATTCATGTGTCGGAAAATAGCTCATTGCGCTAATGTTTCTTGTTAACATATATCCGACTTTAAATAAAGATTCTTGCATCTTGTATCTTGTATGGCTATAAAGAATATTCAAATAAGATGCATATCTGGTATAAAAAGCGGTATTGAGACATGTATTTAATAGATTTAAAGTTACTCACTTTCATGTTTAAGTTAGTAATGACTCTTAAATAGTATGTGTATTTCAAATTTCATACTTCTTTGTTTTATGATCTAGTTTCCTGTTGTTAAGAATATTCAAGAACATCCTATTTATTATAAAGTATGTAGAAAAGTTTTAGAATAAAGAAGATAATATAATTTGAGAGTCAGTTCCTGATGATTTTTGTAGAGTGTATTAAAACATTTGCATTTTATATCAGGACAAACTTCTCTGATCTAGGACCATTGGGAAAATTGAAGTTTCTTTAAAAAGTCAACAAGTCTTTATAAACGTTTCATCAGTGCGAGAACATTTCTCAAATTTAGGATTATTATGTGATAAATACGTTTCAACCTTTTGTTGGAACAATTCTGAAATAGTTGCGGTATGATATAAGTGTTCATATGTTGTTTTTAATCTGTTCAATAGTTCATGTAGATTAATTGTGTGAACATTTAAAACAACAAATCGCGTACATATTCAGCATTTGGTTTTTTACAACGTTTCTGGTATGGTGTTGTTCTAATTTTGTTATAGCGCCATTGTCATTGGCCTATAATTTCATGAATATTTCTACCTTATTCAAATTGCGTTGTATCGGGAAAGAAGCTTACTCCAGTGCAGTTTGAGTATATTTTCACAATCAATTGCAATAGCATGATGATGAGATGATTCAAAGTATGAATTTATGTTATAGAATGTTAACGTCTAAATTGTGACTCCTAAGCCAAAAACAACAGCAGCTGTACCTGTAAGTGACGTATGATCCCGAAGTCCATCCTTTTAAGTTGATTATATTTACACCCCAACTTCCATTCCTTAAATGTACTGCCTTTCGGCAATTGCGTTCATCAATCGATGAACGCAACATCTTCGGATATGTTCGGATCGTAATTCATTGCATAACAATATACATGAAAGCTATTGATCTTGTTATTGGTTGTATAGTGTCTGCAGGTCCCGTAAACTATAGATCAACATTTTTAAGTGTGTTAGTTTATTATATTTTAAATATATTATTACCAGAAGTGTTTCAATTTTACGTTTTTAAGTGATTTTAAGTGGTTGATCTTTTCCCGCGTTATTGTGACGTCATTTGAAAAAAATGTTTCCGGTTATAGTCGGGTCGTTTTATTTACAGAATGGGTAAGAACGGATTACTGAAAGGTTTTCTTAAATGAAATGAAGAATTGTTTTTAACAATTCTTGAATGAAATAATGATTTATTGGTGTAAATATAAGGAATGAATTGCGGGGTTGATGTCATTATCGGGGATATGAACGCAATTGGGTTGGTCAAAGTACGCGTGGAGTCCTTCGGACTCCACACACATTGACCAACCCAATTGCGTTCATACCCCGATAATGACATCAACCCCGCAATTTATTCGTTAAATAGAATCACTAATAAGCCTATATTCATAAAGACCTTAACTATAAGGATATGCCAGATTCCATGGTAGTTGACCTCAAGTGCGGCGAGTGTTGATGACAATAAGGGCATGACACCCCTGTTTGGCTGATTGCTCCAAGAGGTCACCGTAGCAACGAAAACAGACGATCGTCAATGTAGTCAGAGAAGGTGAAAACTAAAATTATCAATATAGTTCTGTTACTCAGGAAATATCCGTAATGTTATAAGTGATACTTACTTTTCACTTTCTGATATGTTGATTGCTTCCCTAAAAATATTAAATGTATATTGTCATGTATATTGTCATGTCTGATCGATGTTCGCTCAAGTTGGTCTCATGACATGCACCGACTTTGTTCGAAGAAACATTTGGAATTTAAGAAATAACTTATTGTGTAATTAACTTATGGCACTTCTACAGGACAGAATGGTCTGCATTCCATTGCATTTGTTGCTTTATGTATTTGATCAGAATGTAAAATGCATTTGGATTGTTCAATTACCATTTCTGTAAATTTCCTAGTTTCCGTTAATCTAGATATCGTGTTTAGGTTTCAAGATAGAAAATGCGTTATACTATCGTGATATAACGTGATATTGCGTTTTCCTTACCGTAGTATCGTACTGTCACTTTATCATTACCACCCTGTCGCGTTATCATCATCGTACTGTCGACTAATCATCATCATACTGTCGCGATTCCATCACCGCATTGTTGCGTTATTATCATCGTACTGTCGCGTTATCATCGTCCAACTGTCGCGTTATCATCAATGGACTGTCGCATTATCATCATCGTTCTGTCGCCTTATAATCAATAGACTGTCGCGTAAGCATCAATGGACTGTTATGTTTTCATCAATGCAATGTCGCGTTATCATCATCGTACTATCAGTTAATCATCTGTGGTTTGTAGCGTTATCATCATCGAACTATCGCGTTTTCATTAATGGACTGTCGCGTTATCATCAATAGACTGTTGCTTTATAATCAATGGACTGCAGCGTTATCATCATCATACTATCGCGTTTTTATCAGAAGACTGTCTCGTGGTCATCGATGGAATGTCGCGTTATCATAAATTGACTGTTGGGTTATCATCAATGATCTGTCGCGTTTGCATCACCGTATTGTTGCGTTATTATCAATGGACTGTCGCGCTATCATCAATGGACTGTCGAGTTATTATCATCGTACTGTCGCGTTATCATAAATGGACTGTCCGGTTATCACCAATGAAATGGCGGGTTATCATCAATGGACTGTCGCGTGGTCATCAATGGTCTACCAGATTATCATCATTCTTCTGTCGGGTTATCATCAATTGACGGTCGCTTGGTCATCAATGAAATGGCGGGTTATCATCAATGGACTGTCGCTTGGTCATCAATGGTCTACCAGGTTATCATCATCCTTCTGTCGCGTTATCATCAATGGACGGTCGCGTTCTCATCAATGGACTGTAGGGTTATCATCAATGGACTGTCGCGTTATCATCAATTGTCTGTTGGGTTATCATCAATGGACTGTCGCGTTTGCATCACCGTGTTGTCGCGTTATTATCTATAGACTGTTGCGTTATCATCAATAGACTGTCGGGTTACCATCATCGTACTGTCGCGTTATCATAAATGGGTTGTCTGGTTATCATCAATAGACTGTCGCGCTATTACCACGTATTGTCGCGTTATCATCAATGGACTGTCGCGTTATCATCAATGAAATGGCGGGTTATCATGGATGACCTGTCGCGCTATTATCACCGTATTGTCGCGTTATCATCAATGGACTGTCGCGTTATCATCAATGAAATGGCGGGTTATCATGGACGACCTGACGCGCTTTTATCACCGTATTGTCGCGTGTTCATCAATGGACTGTCGCGTTATCATCAATGAAATGTCGCGTTATCATCAATGAAATGGCGGGTTATCATGAATGACCGGTCGCGCTATTATCACCGTATTGTCGCGTTATCACCAATGGACTGTCGCGTTATCATCAACGAAATGGCGGGTTATCATCAATGGACTGGCGCGCATCATCATCTAATTGTCTCATAATCAACAATGGAATGTCGCGTTATAATCAATGGACTGTCGCGCTATCAGCAATGGACTGTCGCGTTATCATCAATGGTCTGTCGGGTTATCATCAATGGATTGTCGCGTTATCATCAGTGAACTGTCAGGTTATCATCAATGGACTGTCGCGTTATCATCAAAGGACTGTCGCGTTATCATCAATGGACTGTCGGGTTATCACCAATGGACTATCGCGTTGTCACCAATGGACTTTAGGGTTATCTTCATCGTTCTGTCGCGTTATCATCAATGAACTGTCGCGTTATCACCAATAAACTGTCGTGTTATCATTAATGGACTGTCGCATTATCATCAATGGACTGGCGGGTTATCATCAATGGACTGTCGCCTTATAATCAATGGACTGTCGCCTTATAATCAATGGACTGTCGCGTTATCATCAATGGACTGTCGCGGTATCATCAATGGTCTGACGGGTTATCATTATCGTTCTGTCGCATTGTCACCAATGGACTGTCTGGTCATCTTTATCGTTCTGCCGCGTTATCATCAAAGGACTGTCGCGTTATCATCAATGGACTTAAGTTAGCATCAATGAACTGGCGGGTTATAATCAAGAGACTGTCGCATTATAATCAATGGACTGTCGCGTTATAATCAATTGACTGTCACCTAATAATCAATGGACTGTCGCGTTATCATCAATGGACTGTCGCGTTCTCGTCAATGAACTGGCGGGTTATCATCAATGGACTGTCGCCATATAATCAATGGACTGTCGCCTTAAAATCAATGGACTGGCGCTCTTTCATCAATGGACTGTCGCGTTATCATCAATGGCCTGTCGGATTATCATCATCGTTCTGTCGCGTTGTCACCAATGAACTGTCGGGTTTCTTTCATCTTTCGGTCGCGTTATCATTAAAGGACTGTCGCGTTATCATCAATGGACTGTCGCGTTAGCATCAATGAGCTGTCGGGTTATCACCAATAGACTGTCGCGTTATCATCACCGTACAGTCGGGCTAGCATCAATAGACTGTCACCTAGTAATCAATGGACTGTTGCGTTATCATCAATGGACTGTCAGGTTATCAAAAATGGAATGTAGGGTTATCTTCAATGAACTGTCGCGTTATCATCAATTAACTGTCGCGTTATCATCAATTAACTGTCGTGTTGTCATCAGTGGACTGTCGCGTTCTCATCATTGGACTTTCGCGTTATTATCAATGGACTGTCAGATTATCATTAATGGACTATCGCGTTGCCACCAATGGACTGTCGCGTTGTCATCATCATTCTGTCGCGTTATCATCAATGGACTGTCGCGTTATCATCAATGAACTGGCGGGTTATCATCAATGGACTGTCGCCTTATAATTAATGTCGCCTTATAATCAATGGACTGTCGCCTTATAATCAATGGACTATCGCGCTATCATGAATTGACTGTCGGGTTATCATCAATGGTCTGTTGGGTTATCATCATCGTTCTGTAGCGTTATCATCATTTGGCTATCGGGTTGTCATCAATGAACTGTCGCGTTGTCATCAATGGACTGTGGGGTTACCGTCCTCGTTCTGTCGCGTTATCACCAATGGACTGTCGCGTTATCTTCAATTGACTGTCGGGTTATCACCAATGGACTGTCGCGTTATCATCACCGTACAGTCGGGTTAGCATCAATAGACTGTCGCGTTATCATTATTGGAATGACTCGTTATCATCAATGGATTGTTGCGTTAGCATCACCGTATTGTCGTGTTATCATCAATTCAATGACACGTTATCATCAATGGACTGTAGCGTTATCATCACCGTATTGTCGTGTTATCATCAATGGAATGACTCGTTGTCATCAATGGACTGTCGTGTTGTCATCACCGTATTGTCGTGTTATTATTTTCGCACTATTGCCTTCCAGTGCGCATCTCTTTGCTCAAAAGAAGAAGATATTCAAGTACATAAGTATAAATGGAAGAGTTTATACAAACTCATTTTGAAAGGCTATACGTACAAGGAAAAAACTGTTTTCTTAAAATCGGTTATGAGCTTGGGGAGATATAAGTTAAGTTTATTTCCGACAAACTCTGAATCCGATATTTTGTCACTTTGAGGGAATATTCTTCTATGCGCATGTTCATCAGAATGAAGATGATAACGCGGTAATGATGGCCCTAACGGAATTCCGTATGTGATATTGTTATTATTTCTACATGTGCTATGATTATTACTATTATGTCTAATTTTGTTGTATCTTTTAAAGTGTCACTAGACATTTTCATTTCAAGACATTTATTTATACAACGAACATAGTGATGAATGATGGTGTTGTTTAGTTTTATGTACAAAGATGACGTTTTTGCAAGATATTAAGTCCTGTTAACAGTTTCTTTTTTCAGGGCGCTTGATTTTGCTTACGATTATACTTATCTTCATCAGATAAGCTAACATTTTGTGTAAATATTTTGGAAACGGCGCAATAAAGTGAATAATTGAGCCGTCTTGGACACTTGCCCTGATGTATATACATTTAATTAAAGAACTTAATCACAATAAACACACACATAAATGCATTAAGCGTAGATGTACATTTTCGCTGATATCATGTTTTCCAATATTGATCGGGTTTTGAGAAATCCAACATATGATTTAGTTTTATATCGTGCAAATTTGTAACAAGCAGTTTGGCCTACGAATTTATAATAACATTCAATTAGGTGTTCTAATCCAACCGAGACCAATGGTATATTTTCATTTGATGTAGCGTGTGCATATAACATGGTCAAGAATGGCGTCGACAATATCAATACCGCACGCAAAAGCTTAATAAGGAATGCTTATAAAAAATCACTACTTACTTCGGAATCGGTTTTATTGCGAAACTTTAAGGCACCAAACTATACTAACAACAGGTTCTGATGTGTGTCTGAATTAAGGGCAGTAGATATGATTCTACACATTCTTCAGAACTTTTCTCATTTTTCCATCAATGCCAACACATGTTATCTGCCCCATGAACGTCACACATATTCAAATAGTATAATGAAAACCAGCACTCCGCATCTTCAACATTAGAAGCATAGAGTTGTTCCATGGTATTAATGTCGGATCCAAACCCGAGAGGCTCTGGGTTCGATTCCCAAGGGGTACTCTCTCATGGCCACGAAAAACAAATGCAGTACTGTTATTTGTAAAACAAAACCGAGGCGAACGTAAAGCTTTAAATATAAAGTTAAGTTTCAAAAATATTATTACCCTGAATTGTTTATTGCTTGGATTCAGGTAATAATATACTTATAGCATCTTCATTCGTGTGCCAAACGTAACCATACTAGTAAACAAGAACATAAACTGTAAAACAGGAAAATATCTTCTTCAAAATATGTTGCCCTGTCTGAATCATGCAAAGGGACATCATAGCGTATGGGTTTGAAGGCTTTTCGGTTTTGATTATTGTTCGTACGGGAAACAATGGTTTTCCTCCATTGAGTCGATGGCTGTATTTGTATCACCGTTTGTCTTTAAATCAAACACAACATTTTTGCATAACATGCATTTATTTCTTAATAACATCATGACGTTAAGATAATTATGATGTATATATTTCCAACAAGATGGCCGTGGATTGATATGCCGTACTGTTTACCATGTAAAAACACGAGCATCTATAAACCAGAATATGCATGTGGCATGCATATATGTAAGAATGATAAACCTTTTAATATTGTTTAAGGAATTAACCTCTTACGCTTGTAACAAGCATGATCTAAGCAAAACAGCGGACGTTTTGAAATAAATATCTTCTTGTTTTACTTTTTAAGACATTTCGTTGTCATTTTATCAAGTATTACGCTATGAACAATAGATTTCAAAGCAATGTGGAACAAAGATATACAAAGAAAAACATCTACTTTATTGTATATTAAGAATGGGGTTTGGATTATCAAACTGACAATTGTGATGTGTTGGATCAGGTTAACAAACATTCGAACAATTACTAGGCTCTAAAACCATCTATTTCATCTTTGAAAGATTGTTTTCGTCTAAATACATTTGTATTATGTTTAAACCAATCAAATGATGCAGCAGTTTGTAATTTCTGTGACGCTTGTTCATCATGAGAAAACCCAAGATCGTTCATAAGATTTTTCACGTATTCAAACGGTTTGTTGTTAATGTGGGAGTAGCCGCCCTGCCCCGGCCGCGCCCAACTCAAAACAACTCCCTCCCTGGCATGGCGAACGACATTATTAATGAAAACACTTTCAAATTTTTCAGGAATGTGTTCGGCTACTTCCAAACTCATTGCCCAATCATATACGGGTAGTCCATACTGCGGCAGAGTCAAATCAAGAAACTGCACGCGCCCTTGACTAGTGACGTCACAATATGGCGCACCATCATAGGCATCGTATCCTTTCACTTTTCCCGATTCTATGAGAAGTTGTTTATATCTCCCTGGGCCGTCGCCAAAACTTCCGACAAATTTACCTGGAATAAATCAAACAAAATATTCATTTCACTCGTGCAAACTAGAGAGAGGATTAAACGCTTGCATCAACATAAGCTACATTCAATATAACATAACTCCCTAACTACATGCATACATATAGTACCGCCGTTATAGAAGGTTTATTGTGCCCCTTTTTGAGGTGTGTGAAGTTGGCGCGCAGCTCATAGATCGTACATCAACATAAAATAATTAAATTGGTTGACCTGGATCGTTTGAGATACTGTTTCTGAAATCAAAGCTTTTTAAGTTACGAAGATAATTAATCAAATAAGTGATTTTATAGTCATTTAAAGCAACCTGTTTATCAACAATTATACACAGTATTTGTTGTAAAGAAATTGATAAAAAAGATATTTAAGCGTGCATGAAAGGCCCAATATTTTTTGTTATTATAAATTAGATTAACGTTCATTGTTTTTTTTTTCTTTTCAGGACTGCGATCTGAACAAACATTAACATCACTTTACGGTCAATGAACCCAACAGTTTTAATAGATATACCATAAACTTAGAACAGTGCAAATATGGACTAAGAAGTGCAACATATATATAGCAATGTCGTACACTATCAGATTAAAAGTCTTTCCTGATAATTAAAAATCGTTACAACAAGACGATGCTTATAATAACTACATGCATTAAGGAATGTATTGCGGGATTGGTGTCATTATAGGGGTTATAATGAACACAATTGGGCTGGTCAAAGTGTGTGAAGTCCGAAGGACTCCACGCGTACTTTGACCAACCAAATTGAAATCATATCCCCGATAATGACATCAATCCCGCAATTCATTACTTATAATAACACCAATAGTGCATTATTTCATTCAAGAGTTGTTAAAAAGATACTTTATTTCATTTAAGAAATCCTTTCAGTAATCCTTTCTTACCCATTCTGTAAATAGACCCGACAGTAACGGGAAACGTTTTATCAATGAGGTCACGATAACGCGGGAAAAGATCAACCACTTGAAATCACTTTTAAAAGTAAAATTGAAACACTTATGGCAAAATACATTTAACATATCGTAATTTAACACTTTCTTGATTGTTTATTTATATTTTACGGCACCTGCTGACACAATACAAACAATAACAAGATCAAAAACGTACATGTATATTGTAATGCGATGAATTGCGATTCGAACATATCCGAAGATGTTGCGTTCATCGATTGAAAAACGCAATTGCCGAAAGGCAGATCATTTAAGGAATGGAAGTTGAGGTGTAAATATTCATGTACGAACATTGTCGACTACGCTGAACAACTTAACACATTATAGCACGGTGTAGCAACATCTGTTGCCACAATCTTGCAATAAGATATTATAGTGGGCGATAAATATCACGTTGAATTGCGTTATGATTGTATCAATATAAAAGTACATATACTTCAGTACTCAGACCAAGGTGAAGCTCTAAGCAAATATATACAGGGTCCATAAGACCACATTTTGGCAGCCATAAGCCCATATAGATCAAAACAAACCCAGGCGAAGTTCTAAGTAATCATATACAGATCCTAACACAGTGACCATTAGACCACATGTTTGCAACTTCAGCGCACTTTTAGGGTCAAACAAACCTGGTGAAGCTATAAGTAAACATAAAAAATGCCCATTAGACCATATTTCGAGAACCGTACAATCCCTGTAGGATCCAACTAACCCAAGCACATAGGCAGGAATTAAATGTAGAAGAACTACAGAATGTTTTCATTATTTTATTTTTAAAATCGAATCGGAAATATTTTTTAAAAGGGAAGAGGGTGAGGTAACAAGTTTACTTTGTCGATCTACTATCTACGATCCAGGTCAACAATTCATTGTCGATCTACGATCTACGATCCAGGTCAACAATTCATTATCGATCTACGATCTACGATCCAGGTCAACAATTCATCACGATCTACGATCTACGATCCAGGGCGACCATTTTTTACGTTGATGTACGATCATAGTACGATCTACGAGCTACGCGCCAACTTCACAATTTGGTGATTTTCATTCATTTTACCATCTATTGCCATTATTTCCAGGCCACATTTACAGCATGCTTCGATTTTTCTTTCTTCAATACTGTTTTGAAATACATATAACCATATAACCATATAAATACAAGCAATGTATCGTGATTTTGTTTTTATTTTATGAAATCTTAATCTTTCTTATCAAATATAGTAAAACAATTTTGCTTCGCAAGTTGAATAAGGTTTATTAGTGTTTCATTCAGGTTTATACGCCAGTGCTTACACAGTTTATCAAATACTTGCTGAACTTGAGCTATTTGCTTTGCTTTCGTAAATTTTAATGTCCACTGCAGCTGGCTCGCACTCGGGCAACGCCCATTCGACGAGTGCACAGATAAGAGTGTTTGTCATGGAAGGCTTTTGGAGCAAAGTCCACAGGCAGACATCCCTGGTTAGAGCTATCCTGGTATTTTACCGTGCACCAGGGAATATCACTTTCACACGGGACCCCCGTTTAACGTCCCTCTCGGAAGACGATTAGTCTTTTTAAGTGGTGCAGCGGGGAATCGAACCTGCGAGCCTGGCCCCAATTTCTCGAAACTTCTTAAAGTAACACTCTTATTCAAAATCGATACATACAAATGTATAACAAACAAAAAATTTCAGTGATAAACCTAAATCTTCTTCCTAAATAATGCATTTATGGAAAGTATTAATTACAGACAACAAGATTGTAACCGTGTATTTAATAGCTGAAATAGTACACATATTAAATGATTGGTGAATGCTAAAATTACTGCGATCTAATATCGTCTCATAAGGTAGAAATATTGTGTATTCTGGACCTTTCTTTCAAATCAAACTCGGTATCTTTCATAACAACCATTGTTTTCGACATTTATTCATCCTTTTGTATGAATTGTGATAAATCTTATTTGGGAGTAAGAGAGCATCTTTAAGTCCCTTAAGACAGGATTAAGCTAAGCTCACTATTTTTGTTTTTGAACAATTTGCTCAATATTTACTTCTTATGAGTTTTTATACTAGGAATTATCTTTATGATGATCACAATAAACCATCTTTCACTGATCCAAACTGAATTTAAGTAAGCATTTTTGACAATTGATATAAGCTACTTAAGCCTGTTAAGCTTAAGAAGTTTCTAGAAATTGGGGCTAGGATGTCAGTTTTACCACTAGATCACGGATTCACCATGAGTTGTTAGCTTGGTTAAGTTATCGTTCAGTCAGTTAACCACACCAAGGAATTAACCACTTAAGTACAATCGACGGCTGGTTTTCTTCCGCTTGTATAAGTATTTCCTTGAAATGATCTTGGGTCTATAAAGACAACAACACTTCAGCCGATTGAAGTATTGTTCAACATTTAAAGTTATACTCTCATAAATTATAATTGATTCATCAGATATATAGATGTAATGAATCAACATAGATAGAGCATTAAATTTGCATATCAAATTTTGCACTTGTCAATTTCTCTAATCTCTAAATATTTTTGTTATCACCTGTGTGGTCCAGATATATTTACCTTCAGTACATTTCATGTAGACTAGCCTTTAACCTGTATTGATAAACGATGCAATCATTACAGATTCAACAATGTTTAAACAAGTTTTAGTAATAAGTAATGAACAAACAATTTATAGCCTAGATTTGCCCTAACCGAGAGCAACGGATTAAGATCGTAGCAATAGCGGCTTAAGTGGGGGGGGGGGTATGTCAAAGGTTTTCGCCCCTATGTTACGCCCCCTCTAACGTTTATTCCTAGATCCACGCCTGCGTAGGGTTTGCGGTACATTTGTGTCAATGAAAATTCATAATTATACTAATTGATTTGACTTTGAACATTCTAAATTGAAAGCACATAGTAGATGTAACCAGGTGTTTATTTATTGCTAGTGTGAGTGTTTCCCAGACGTGCTTGTTTAGTTATGTATCACTGTGTGGGAAAGGACACCGGATATAGCTCAAAAAGTGATAAGTAAACAGACAATTATGCAGTTGTTTTAATTTACCAGAGGTAAGATCTTGCTGTGTAAACGCATATCTACCGTATCCACAAATGAAACAAGTGTTTGAACTAATAACTGAATGCTAAATTTGGCCTATGGTATACTTTAAAGTGCTTACGATTTAGCAGATCTCGTAAAATGTTTCTACAAATCTAAGATGATCACCTCAAAACTTACTGAATTTCGACAAGTATTGTTTTTTTAGGAAATATATCAAATAAAAAAAAAAATCTGAATCGAAGTAAGAAATGGCAATGTAACTTTTAAACTGTTAAAGATATGCCCTTAGAAATGAACACAGTACTGTACTGGGGATAGCCGTATTATGTACTGGGGATAGTTTCAAATGTGTGTCCTGGTGATAACATGTAAAATGGGACAAATATTGATAGTAGCGCTGTTGATATACACTATACATGTATATGTCTATTTCGAACTTTCAAATAATCTGCAAAAAGTGAGAGTGCAATATGATAAGAAATTATTGAGCAAACTTAAGTTTACAATGAGTTTGATCCGTGCTCTCCTAAATGAACGTATATATGCAAGCTGCGTAAATATCAGGGTTGGTCACAATACATTCTTTCTCACTGAAGTGAACGAGCAGAGACCATTATTCTGTTCTAAGTAATACCAACATCGACCCAAGCTTAGAAAAAAGCTTTACGTGTTCCAAATTTGATCACAATATCTCATTCCCTACTGGTGACTTTCTGTTTGCAAAAACGTACCTACCTGATTTACAAAGCAATATTATATATACATATATATATAGCAAACACCACATAAATTCTACCGCCATATGTTTTGTGTTACTCAATAGATCAGATTACCGGCGTATTTAAAATATTTAGATATTGATGCTTGTGAAAAACACAACATGGTTGACTAATATATATGAATGAAACAGTTTTAAGTGCATACAGATACAAAGAACAACAACATGTTTTTGCTCTCATCCCTCGATATGGACAACATCGAACAATTTCCCTCAAGCTCGCGTATAGATAAATAGCTGTAATCATTATCACAATCTCGTTTTTCTAAATACATCGTTACTATCCTCAGTCCACTTAATAGCTATCCCCTGTGCAGTTATTAATTTGCTTCATCTACCCCCAGTACACTGCCAGGGCATCAAAAGGTATGAATATCTCCGTAACAACAAAATATATCATATTAATATTTTACACATTACTAGATTATGTAATTACAATGAAATCGCTCGATTCAGTTTTATTTTCTTTTTTTCAATTTGTTGATTTATGTTTAAAATCGTACCGTAAGAATGAACATTTGTGAGCAATCATGCAACTTTCGGCGAGAATTGGGCTATTATACAAAAGAGGAGACACATTTCCATCATAGTCGTATATTGCACAGTATCAAGTAATTCAAAACTCTTCAATTTTGTTAAATATATCACCATAAATACAAAAAAAAATGATAGAAAAATGTCCATGTGTCAAAATCAAACGCTTATCGATTGATCACTTTTTGAGCTATATCCGGTGTCCGTTCCCACACAATGTGTATGATTGGCTTCAGTGCGATTAAGTTTAAATTACAATGAATCGTGCCGTGGCAGTGAACACTTTTTACCAACAAATCTGTCGTATTCACGGTCAATGTACACCCTATTGAATCCGTTGTCCCATTTTCTTTCTTCCTCATGTTACTTTTCATTTGCTTCTCGTAAGAGACAGTTCATAAATATAAACGTTCTACTCTGACAAAATATAATTACAAAAAAGCTGGCCTGATAGGGGTCTTAACCTTTTCAGTTGTCTTGTGTCTATTTTGCATGTAGTTTGTAATTTTGTATTAATGTTGTTGTGTGTTTGTTTATTTTTGTCTGTTAAATCTTCTTAAATACTCTATGTTATAGGTGTTTCATATACTATATTTTGCCCCCCCCCCCCCCACAACACAAGACTACATTTCGCGTAAAATCGTGCCAACGGGAGTGGTGCATATAATTTTGAAATAACTTGTTTCACAGTCGTTATAAAATAAATATGTTTGAACTAAACTACTATAATTTATAAATATCTAACCCGAAAAGGTTTCTGTAGATAGTCCCACTAGGTTACATAGAGATTAAGGAATTTTTACCCTGGCCGTTCAAAAACACACTTCAATATGAATGTTAGTGCACTCAATCATCAAGATGATATTTACAAAGGGTATTATAGGTACCGCATAGTGCTGACATATAACTGATTCATAATTTGCAATTCAATGCGCTTTGTTTGATGTTTTTTTTACGAAGATTAAAATGTGTATTTTTTGTGTCAAAAGATTATCTGTGAATGATTAAATTTGTCGTTCAAATAAGACGATTTGTTAGCAAATATAAGCCTAGGAGCCGAACGATTGCTACGATAATTATTAATTAAGAATAAAAAACCAAACATGAAAAGATAAATTATTTGGACAGCATGAAAAATTAAGACGCCTAAAAAGAAATACGAAAACTTTCAACTTCAATTCTATCGTCCGTATAATGGTCAGGAAAAAAAACAACAGAAATTGACTGGGGGAAGTTAGGAAAGCCAGTATAATACTATAAATGCATAACCTCACCTTACAAATATCGCCTTGAACAAACACATAAATCTTATCAGGCATAAAGTCAAAGGTCTGTTAATGTTAATCAGCCTTTCCTGATAGAGTACTTTTATTACCAATGTTTAATACGAAACCAAGCAATCGATTTAATTATCAAGTGTTTACCCGTTTTGCTCCAGTATATTGTCTTACGATACCCGCTATCGCTTTTATAGACCCATGTTTGATTAACATTTTCCAAACTGATTTAAAATTCAAGATTCAAACATGACAGTTTTGTGTGTACTTTGATTTAGGGATGTCAGCGCTGGCTATTTATGTTGTGTACATAACCAGTCACAAAAATACTCCACTGTTTTATTTGATTTACATAAATTTATATTGAAATATATAAATAGGCGAAGCGATATTTCCAAAAAGGTATTTTATATTCGAAGTCGTTCATAAAAAGTAGTAATTATAAATGATGTTGGCACTGTAAAACACTAAATATTGTTCTGTTCGAATCTAGAACCACTACAGCTTCTGACGCGCACTTATAAAACATAATTATACATGTACATACAGGACAAAGCGAAGACTGTGAATATCGAATATTGATACAGTGTAGACTTCAGGGACGATCCTAACAACCACAACTACGAGTTATGTGTTTGTCAAGGTACATAGGTCAAAGCTCAACATAGTCTTATCGAAACACACAACTCCACAAGACTGCTAACACAGAATGCATACATACAGGGGATACTATGACATGGCACTCCTTTGACATCATATATCACATCGTGTATACACCGTACAAGACGTGATACAGGGTCTTCAGAAAAGCGTCATATCGTAATATCCTCTTTATTATAAAAATGTTTCTCCAATGATTATTTCTAAAGATAAACGCACCACTTTTAGCTTAAAACAACGAACTCTTACATGGAAAGTTCATGTCGGAAATGACGTCATAAATTAATCGAATTAAAGATTTAGTGCATTTTCCTGAATAAAGATATAAATAAGCAATTTAATACATTCGAAATCATTTCTTTAGGAAAGACGGTACGTTCCTGATTTTTTTTGCTGAATAGTAAGTTTATACAGTATAAAATTAACATCAGTCTATAGAAAGTCGTACCCAACACATGCTACTTTTCTGATAGGCAATTTGAACACGCCAGTAGTAAGCTGTTAATTTTTCAATACAGTGTGCTTTATTTTTACTGTTGGATATAGACAAGGGAATGTATACTATAATAAATGGATGTATCATTATCAGTATGTTATGGGGGTTATACACACCAGTAAACAATTCGATCAAAGCGGCCACCAGATTATTGTCAGTCATGTGATGTCCGCTGTCCTCTTTGCTGGCTTTCTCGCACCAACCGCCGGTCTCACTTGTTGCTGCCCCTTTGTCCCCGAGTTTCTAAAATATGATATTTAAAAGGTGGTTAATTTAAGGACATCGAATGTCATAATAACTGAGTTGTGCGATGTAAGCTAGACATGCGACATTGGACATTGGACATTAAAAAATGAAAGTCGTGCTGGCACGACATTGGATATCAAAAATGAAAGTCGTGCCAATGACCAATGCCGTGCTGTTATAACATTTATTTTTTAATGTCCAATGTCGTGGTGGTATAACATTCATTTTTGAATTTCCAATGTCCATTGTTGTGCTGGTATAACATTGGTTTTTGGATGTACAATGTCCAATGTCGTGCTGGTATTACATTCATTTTTCAAAGTCCAATGCCGTGCTGGTATAACACTCATTTTTCAATGTCCAATGTCGTGCTGGTATACCATATTTTTTTTCAATGTCCAATGTCGTGCTGGTATAACATTTATTTTTCAATGTCCAATGTCGTGCTGGTATTACATTAATTTTTCAATGACTAATGTCGTGCTGGTATTACATTCATTTTTGAATTTCCAATGTCCATTGTTGTGCTGGTATAACATTGGTTTTTGGGTGTACAATGTCCAATGTCGTGCTGGTATTACATTCATTTTTCAAAGTCCAATGCCGTGCTGGTATAACACTCATTTTTCAATGTCCAATGTCGTGCTGGTATACCATATTTTTTTTCAATGTCCAATGTCGTGCTGGTATAACATTTATTTTTCAATGTCCAATGTCGTGCTGGTATTACATTAATTTTTCAATGACTAATGTCGTGCTGGTATTACATTCATTTTTTCAATGTCCAATGTCGTGCTGGTATAACACTCATTTTTCAATGTCCAATGCCGTGCTGGTATAACACTTATTTTTCAATGTCCAATGTCGTGCTGGTATACCATTTTTTTTTTCAATGTCCAATGTCGTGCTGGTATAACATTTATTTTTCAATGTCCAATGTCGTGCTGGTATTACATTAATTTTTCAATGACTAATGTCGTGCTGGTATTACATTCATTTTTTCAATGTCCAATGTCGTGCTGGTATAACACTCATTTTTCAATGTCCAATGTCGTGCTGGTATAACACTTATTTTTCAATGTCCAATGTCGTGCTGGTATAACATTTATTTTTCAATGTCCAATGTCGTGCTGGTATTACATTCATTTTTCAATGTCCAAAGTCTAAAGTTCTGCTGGCACGACATTCATTTTTAAAAATCCAATGTCTAAAGTTGTGTTGTGTAATAATGAGTTTTGAAAAACAGGTATTCTTAAAGTAAGTATAAGCCGACGGCAGAGATACAAACCGAAGAACAATTAGACTTAAGTTAGTGACGACCTATAAACCGCCAACATTCATAATATTAAGGTAGTATATAAATAACCGCTGCTTGTAAATAATAGTTTCATCAAGTCAAACACAATATCAAGGGCTCTGTTTAAAAACTCAGAGCTAAGACCTAACTAACACTTATCGAGGGACAAACAACATACAAACAACACAGTTAAAACACACATGCTTTAAAATACACTCATCAATAAATATGGGGCTGAACGCTTTAAAATATACTCATCAATAAATATGGGGCTGAACGCTTTAAAATACACCCATCAATAAATATGGGGCTGAACGCTTTAAAATACACCCATCAATAAATATGGGGCTGAACGCTTTTATATACACCCATCAATACATATGGGGCTGAACGCTTTAAAATACACTCATCAATAAATATGGGGCTGAACGCTTTTATATACACCCATCAATAAATATAGGGCTGAACGCTTTAAAATACACCCATCAATAAATATGGGGCTGAACGCCTTTATATACACCCATCAATAAATATGGGGTTGAACGCTTTAAAATACACCCATCAATAAATATGGGGCTGAACGCTTTTATATACACCCATCAATAAATATGAGGCTGAACGCTTTGAAACAAATCCATCAATAAATATGGGGCTGAACGCTTTAAAATACACCCATCCATAAATATGGGGCTGAACGCTTTACAATACACCTATCAATACATATGGAGCTGAGCGCCTTGAAATCAGAAACTAGTAAAAAGGAACAAACATGATAAATAAGAAGATTTTAAGAAGGAAAAACAAAAAGTTATTTTGAAATCAGTACCTCACATTCCAATCGTCCTATTTTTTGTTGTTTCATATTTAACATTTTTGACGCATTATTCCTTTGTTCTATAACAGCAAGCAACGTTTGAGTATGAAATCCTTGTGTGTTTGGAATAGCATCCTCCCGAACTGTGACTATATTAGGCTCTGAAGAGTCGGTGAATATTTTCACAACTAATAGAAACACACAACATGCGCCAACAGCAGCGATTATGTTTGTTTTACTGGTCATCTTACTGCATTTAGTCCTTAAATGCTTTGAAAACTATTTAACTTACTAAATAATTATCAATATATTTCTTGTTTATCAATCTGTCTCAAAAGTGCGTCAACATATGCGACGATAACACTGCTTGGCTGTCCTATGAAGCTATGAAGATAATGGTTCGAAAGCGACGATTATTGGATTTCAAATATTTATGCTTTTGCAAACAGCAACATTGAAATGAATATCCATGTCGTTGTAATCATTTCACAGTTCCATCAAAAATGCATAAAGGCATTAGGCCATTGGCCGTGAATAAAGGATATATTTACATATAACACACGCGTATAAATCATATGATAAAAGTGATGTTCGTAAGGAAATTAAATACTATTCGATTAGACACATGTTCCTTATTTAAAGTTACAATTTCAACGTTGGTGCATGTCATTGAACTCAAGTATTAGCTAATTAAAGTTGTCGCTTTCTAATCTTTAACTAATTAAAATATTTCCGACGGTTTGTATAATAAAGGGACCCGCTCGTGTTTTATAAAGTAGATTTTTTATCACGAAGTGTTGCAGATCATGAGGTATTAAAACGTCGCTTTTCTTTTCTTTTTTGGCTATACCGGCGTGAGTTCGCACTAATACCAACATATTTTTCATACTTTAAATTGTATACTTTTCGATTTTAGTATCAATATTAATATAATAATAATATTAGTGTTTTCATATGCGTTTTCGTGAACAAAAAAATCTTGGTCCAACGACATAAGCGAGTCGCTTTAAGACCTGTTTTATTACCACGACCAAGTAAGTGATACAAGAAGCCAAGGTCTCTTTATAAGGAAGCTTGTTAACGTTTGATAACAAACAGTTAATTGCTGGCCACTTGAGATGCTTGCTAAATGTCTTGTTTAAATAGACTTGATGTTTCATGAAGAAAATCATCGTTATCCTTGTTTACAAGTTTACAAGTTTATTGGTAGAACATACATACATGTGATACAAGGTTATACAACAGTGTACTAATAACCACAATAACCAGGCTGTGGGTTGTTACTATCAGAAGGAAGAAATAATGCGGAAAAGTGGCTACACACTTATAAAAAAGGAAAATACATGCTTCTATGATTATCTAGCGTTTTAAAGAGACAAGTGACCTCCTTTCACAATGTTTGAACAATGAAAAGCAAAACCATGTTGCTGCGTTTACTTAACAGAATGGGATATTTAATGCATAAATACTTGATGATTAAATGTTTTTATTTTTTTTTTTTTCATATTAGGGACAAACGACATGTTTAAAAATATAAATTAAGTAATCAGTCCAACTTTACATCTTAGTATAAGGAATCAAATAGTTAAACGCCAACAAAATTATATTGTCATTGGGGTAGGATAAAACAAACTTCTAAGATTTTGAATAATCGGGAACAAACCGGAGTAGAACAGAACATTTTTGTGTTCGTTCTTCTGATACAAGTGATAAGACTTGTACAACTTGCATAGTTAGTGTACTATGTTCATGTATCATGTCAACATAACCATGAATCTGGATAACCTGTCTTCCGGTTTCCTAAATTCGATATGTGTCAAAGCGAATAATTTAAGCTTGAAAAAATAGTGATGAAGCATTAGTACGCCAGTCAAATAACTTTGATTTCTTTACCAGAGCATACACTAATCCTGTAAATAATAGAAGAATTGTGAGTAATAAACATCCTTACATGCCAAAGATGTGTTTTGTAAGATGTAAGATTCCCTTTTTGTTCTGTTTCATCCGTTATTGAACGGTACTGATTTCGTGTGCGCACTGCAGTTGAAAGTCAAAGCGAAAGTAAAATGTGTTTCTGCAAACAGTGATTAACTTTTGGTATTTAATTAAAAATAATTTTACTTGTTGGAAAGTGCTACTATCTACCGACATATTTTTATCAACTAATTGTTTATAACCAGGATTTTGATATATAAGGAGACGTAAATGCCCGCGATTGTTCGAGGACTCATACTGTCCGAGAGCTACTTGCCTTCAGGTACATCCAGCGATTGTTCGAGGACTCATACTTTCCGAGAGCTACTTGCCTTCAGGTACATCCAGCGATTGTTCTAGGACTCATACTGTCCGAGAGCTACTTGCCTTCAGGTACATCCAACGATTGTTCTAGGACTCATACTGTCCGAGAGCTACTTGCCTTCAGGTACATCCAGCGATTGTTCTAGGACTCATACTGTCCGAGAGCTACTTGCCTTCAGGTACATCCAACGATTGTTCTAGGACTCATACTGTCCGAGAGCTACTTGCCTTCAGGTACATCCAACGATTGTTCTAGGACTCATACTGTCCGAGAGCTACTTGCCTTCAGGTACATCCAGCGATTGTTCTAGGACTCATACTGTCCGAGAGCTACTTGCCTTCAGGTACATCCAACAATTGTTCGAGGACTCATACTGTCCGAGAGCTACTTGCCTTCAGGTACATCCAGCGATTGTTCTAGGACTCATACTGTCCGAGTACTACTTGCCTTCAGGTACATCCAGCGATTGTTCGAGGACTCATACTGTCCGAGAGCTACTTGCCTTCAGGTACATCCAGCGATTGTTCGAGGACTCATACTGTCCGAGAGCTACTTGCCTTCAGGTACATCCAGCGATTGTTCGAGGACTCATACTGTCCGAGAGCTACTTGCCTTCAGGTACATCCAGCGATTGTTCGAGGACTCATACTGTCCGAGAGCTACTTGCCTTCAGGTACATCCAGCGATTGTTCGAGGACTCATACTGTCCGAGAGCTACTTGCCTTCAGGTACATCCAGCGATTGTTCGAGGACTCATACTCTCCGAGAGCTACTTGCCTTCAGGAACATCCAGCGATTGTTCGAGGACTCATACTGTCCGAGAGCTACTTGCCTTCAGGTACATCCAGCGATTGTTCGAGGACTCATACTGTCCGAGAGCTACTTGCCTTCAGGTACATTCAGCGATTGTTCGAGGACTCATACTGTCCGAGAGCTACTTGCCTTCAGGTACATCCAGCGATTGTTCGAGGACTCATACTGTCCGAGAGCTACTTGCCTTCGGGTACATCCAGCGATTGTTCGAGGACTCATACTGTCCGAGAGCTACTTGCCTTCGGGTACATCCAGCGATTGTTCGAGGACTCATACTGTCCGAGAGCTACTTGCCTTCAGGAACATCCAGCGATTGTTCGAGGACTCATACTGTCCGAGAGCTTCTTGCCTTCAGGTACATCCAGCGATTGTTCGAGGACTCATACTATCCGAGAGCTACTTGCCTTCAGGTACGTCCAGCGATTGTTCTAGGACTCATACTGTCCGAGAGCTACTTGCCTTCAGGTACATCCAGCGATTTTTCGAGGACTCATACTGTCCGAGAGTTACTTGCCTTCAGGTACATCCAGCGATTGTTCTAGGACTCACACTGTCCGAGAGCTACTTGCCTTCAGGTACATCCAGCGATTGCTCTAGGACTCACACTGTCCGAGAGCTACTTGCATTCAGGTACATCCAGCGATTGTTCGAGGACTCACACTGTCCGAGAGCTACTTGCCTTCAGGTACATCCAGCGATTGTTCGAGGACTCATACTGTCCGAGAGCTACTTGCCTTCAGGTACATCCAGCGATTGTTCGAGGACTCATACTGTCCGAGAGTTACTTGCCTTCAGGTACATCCAGCGATTGTTCGAGGACTCATACTGTCCGAGAGCTACTTGCCTTCAGGTACATCCAGCGATTGTTCGAGGACTCATACTGTCCGAGAGCTACTTGCCTTCAGGTACATCCAGCGATTGTTCGAGGACTCATACTGTCCGAGAGCTACTTGCCTTCAGGTACATCCAGCGATTGTTCGAGGACTCATACTGTCCGAGAGCTACTTGCCTTCAGGTACATCCAGCGATTGTTCGAGAACTCATACTGTCCGAGAGCTACTTGCCTTCAGGTACATCCAGCGATTGTTCGAGAACTCATACTGTCCGAGAGCTACTTGCCTTCAGGTACATCCAGCGATTGTTCTAGGACTCATACTGTCCGAGAGCTACTTGCCTTCAGGTACATCCAGCGATTGTTCGAGGACTCATACTGTCCGAGAGCTACTTGCCTTCAGGTACATCCAGCGATTGTTCGAGGACTCATACTGTCCGAGAGCTACTTGCCTTCAGGTACATCCAGCGATTGTTCGAGGACTCATACTGTCCGAGAGCTACTTGCCTTCAGGTACGTCCAGCGATTGTTCGAGGACTCATACTATCCGAGAGCTACTTGCCTTCAGGTACGTCCAGCGATTGTTCTAGGACTCATACTGTCCGAGAGCTACTTGCCTTCAGGTACATCCAGCGATTTTTCGAGGACTCATACTGTCCGAGAGCTACTTGCCTTCAGGTACATCCAGCGATTGCTCTAGGACTCACACTGTCCGAGAGCTACTTGCCTTCAGGTACATCCAGCGATTGCTCTAGGACTCACACTGTCCGAGAGCTACTTGCCTTCAGGTACATCCAGCGATTGTTCGAGGACTCATACTGTCCGAGAGCTACTTGCCTTCAGGTACATCCAGCGATTGTTCGAGGACTCATACTGTCCGAGTACTACTTGCCTTCAGGTACATCCAGCGATTGTTCTAGGACTCATACTGTCCGAGAGCTACTTGCCTTCAGGTACATCCAGCGATTGTTCGAGGACTCATACTGTCCGAGAGCTACTTGCCTTCAGGTACATCCAGCGATTGTTCGAGGACTCATACTGTCCGAGAGCTACTTGCCTTCAGGTACATCCAGCGATTGTTCGAGGACTCATACTGTCCGAGAGCTACTTGCCTTCAGGTACATCCAGCGATTGTTCTAGGACTCATACTATCCGAGAGCTACTTGCCTTCAGGTACATCCAGCGTATATACACAGCAAAAGTCATTCATAACATTTTCTATGTTTAAAATACCCTAAATCTTTTACATTCATTAATTAAGAGTGTTAGAATGTTCTTACAAAAAAATAAAATGGCTATGCGATTGCGTCGCATCGAACCATTTGTTTGTGTAAGTACATACTTACAACCTTGAACCATTACTTATGTATGCACTTTAACAATTTATATCGAAGCGCGTAAAGTGTTGATGTACGTGAAGTTAGCGGCCTAGCGACCTAGCGGCCTAGCGGCGTGAAGTTAGCGGCCTAGCGGCGTGAGGTTAGCGGCCTAGCGGCCTAGCTGCGTGAAGTTGGCGGCCTGGCGGCCTAATTTTTTTCTCTATATTCAAGCAATTCTTAATGCGTTTTTTATTTTTAAAAACAATGATAAATCAAAGTTTTTTATTCATACAGTTACATAGCGGCCTTAAATTGTTTTCTATTCAGAACATTTTTCTTTACCTTTTATTCTAAAACAATTTTAAATTAACTGCTTCATGCACAAATTATCACTCTGAAGCGTTTTTCAACTTTTTTTCAAAAAAGTCGATCAAGCGCTTCAGCGGCCTAGCGGTGTGAAATTAGCGGCCTGGCGGCAAAGCGGCCTAAAATGGTTTCCTATTTCAAAGCATGTAAACATGCATTTTCTTCTAAAACAATGACATATTAACTGTTTGAATGCACAAATTAACACTTTGAAGCTGTTAGCGATAATCAACATATTTTTTCAAAGAGGTCGATTAAGCAGTCAGCTATTTCAAAGCATTAAACATGCCTGATCTTCTAAAACAATCATATGTTTACTGTTTTTATGCACAAATTATCACTCTGAAGCGTTTTTCAACTTTTTTTCAAAAAAGTCGATCGAGCACTAACGCATTAACACTTGCTTGGAAATAGAAAACATAATTAGGCCGCCAGGCCGCTAGGCCGCCAACTTCACGCCGCTAGGCCGCCAGGCCGCTAGGCCGCTAACTTCACGCCGCTAGGCCGCTAACTTCACGCCGCTGGACCGCTAGGCCGCAAACTTCATGCACATAAAGTGTTGACAGGCTTTTGACCTGCTATTATTTGTGAGTATAGTTGTATGACTTACGTATGACAACCGTATGACTAACGAATGATTAACGTATGACTAACGTGTGACTAACGCATGACTAACGAATGACTAACGAGTGAATAGTGCATGACTAACGTATGACTAGTGTGTGAAAAACACATGACTAGCTTGTGACTCACTCACGACTGACGCATAACAAGCGTATGACTAACGCATGAATAACGTATGACTAACGCATTACTAGCCTGAAACTAACGTCTGACTAGCGTGAGACTGACGCATTACTAGCTTGTGACTGACGCATTACTAGCTTGTGACTGACGCATTACTAGCGTAAGACTAACGTCTGACTAATGAATGACGAACGTATGACTGACGCATGACTAGCATGTGATTGACGCATGACTAGCGTATGAGTGACGTATGATTGACGCATGACTAGCGTATGAATAACGTATGACTAACAAATAACTAGCATGAAACTAACGTATGATTAACGCATGACTAGCGTGAGACTGATGCATAACTAGCGTGTGACTGACGCATGACAAGCGTATGACTAATACATGACTAACGTATGACTGACTTATGACTAGCATGTGACTGGCGCATGACTAGCGTATGACTAACGCATGACTAACGTTTGTCAAGCGTGTGACTGACACATGATTAGCGTATGTCTAACATATGACTAACGCATGACTAACATGTAACTGACGCATGACTAGCGTATGACTAACGCATGACTACCGTGTGACTAACGTATGACTAACGCATGAGTAACGCATGAGTAACGCATGAGTAACGTATGAATAGCGTGTCATTGACGCACGACTAGTGTATGAATAACGCATGACTAACGTATGGCTTACGCATGACTTACGCATGATTATCGCGCGACTAACGCATGATTAAAGTGTGACTGACGCTTGACTGGCATGAGGAGCGTGTACCAGTGACCAAGTAAGATATCCCTGAAAAAGTTTAGCATGTGCTGACGTGTCACTGGCTTACGACGAACGAGAAGTCAACGTTAGATGAACGTGTTGAGCGTTTCTCTAACGTGTGACTAACGACAGTCTAGCGTGTGGGCTTCGTGTTCAAACGGGAAAACGCGGAAAAATCACGGTGAATTCAATTTGAACAGTGAAATTGAGTATTGCACATCATGCAGCCAAAGGATAAAATGTGAGGGTGGAGGGGGGTACTGCTTCTGCTACTAGGGACGCCTCTTTCTTAGCCAATGTCCTCCTCAGACGAAGAATAACACCATGAAGAAGAGCCCTTGCGTTGTGTTAAATACCATGTGACACGCTCTGAAGGCCCTGAAAACCCCAATGAGGACGTATCGACTGCAAGATTCAGGTCCGGGCGATGGAGGATAGTCCGCGAAAACGGACTGCTGTGGAACTCACAGAAGACAAATGATAATCGAGATCAATGCAACAGAGCTAAAGACCGGGATGTATCACCTGTGGATCTTGTTCAAGTCCCGCAGTGACATGTTCACAACGCATTATGTTTGAAATTACGAAAATGCTTCAAATAATTGCCATGATTTCAATAATAATGGACATTATATACTTACCATATTCTTATATTTTTACCATTTACTTACCTTATGCTTAAAATACAGGTTGGATATGTTTCTTTTCGAGCGGGTAGCGGCGGAGGAGAGGGTTGATGTTGACGATTTTGCTGACCCCGTCCCCGTCTTAAATCGTCAACCCACCCAAGCCCTGTCGGTGGCATCTGACATGGAGACCCTCCAGAGGAAGACTAAGGAGAGCGGCGAGATGATGATTGTGTAATTGATTTTGAACGATTAATAAACTGCAAGTAACGCTAATGTAACGTCTAACTAATAATATAACGCGTAAAACATTCGGCGAACTTTAGTACAGCGTCCCACAAACGTTCCCCAGCGTTTAAAGTTAAACGTTAAAGAACGCTTGTCTCTATGAGAACTTCTGTGTATGTTCAAAACTTTATTTCCATACAAGCGTTCTCCGCCGATTACCGACGATAAACAGTGTTCACCAGCGTTCACATAACTCTGTTCTTGTGCTTTGCCAACGACCATGGACGATTACCAACGTTTCATCAAACGTCATCAACGCTGACCAAAACGTGATGGTGTGTCGGCCCAATTAAGAATTTCAACTTTTGCGGGTGTTTAAAGGTCCGCATACTGAAACTCGATACACACCCCATGTGTCAGATTTTGCGTTGACAATGTTTCAGACAATGAGGCTTAAATTCTTAGACAGTAAGATGACCGGGCCCCAATATCCCAAAAATACTCAAATCAAAGCTCAATCTCAACTCATATTACCATATAAGGCATAGTAAAACCAAACCTGTTTTCTCATAGAATCTGATGATAAATAGATTATGTCAACATTTTGAAGAAAACTAATTCTAGAGCAAATAATATTCTTGAGTAATTCTTAAACGGCAATGAATTGTACTCATACACATTTTTGGCGGTAGAATATTTTCCCTAGGAATCTTGAATTAAGGCGTTAGCCAACCTATTCCACAATAGAATGCGCATTTTAAATGTGTAAAAACAGATATGATTTTTAATAACTTTTGATGCTATGTGGTTAAACGAGATGAGACTGAGATTAAGATTTGACTTAAGTAGTTTGTGATATTGGGGCCGTAAGTAAAATTTTGTTGTTTTCGTTACGCTTTCTCCGCTCATTTATAGCCATTACTTCATGCCATCTAACTAATACTTAAAAATCACCATCACAAGCAAAAATAAGAACGTGTAAATCTGTCCATAATTGTCTAGATCTCACGCTTTAAATGTATTAGTGCTTTTTTGAAGGATATACCAAGGAACACACCATATCAATGCAGAAATCTTGCATTTAATTTGGTCCTATTGAATCAATGGTAATCACAGTGTTATCAAGGTCTCGTTGTTGTATCATGAGGGATCGCGTGATCAAAATGGATCAGCCAAATTAGTATTGTAAAATAAAACTATAATACTTGTTTGATAAAAAATCAACATTTACAAACATTTGTATAAACTGATTAAAAAAAGGGCAACAACAAGATACAAAAAACCTATGTCTAATACCATTATCACAAAGCTACGCGCACAATTAATGGGTATTTAATAACTCGTCCCAAAAATCGTAGGCTACGTTTTTTTTAAAGCTTGGTTTACTGTAAAAAAAATTTCGGAGGACGTTTTGCTTATTTAAATAAAACTGATTTTTATTAAATTTGTAAACTTGAAAAGTCAAGGACGATTCATTACATATAAAAGTATCAATGATGAAATGTAGGAACTGTACGTAACCCAACAATTACTTAGACTCACACGATAACCCGTCATCCAGTCAAATCGCAGGAATTTCAGATAAAATAATATATACAGATATTATCAACATATTCCGGTACCAAAACAGTGATACCTGCCAATATCGATACAAGGTATCGGGGTTTAGCACCAGCACCGGGGTTGTATTGGGTTTTAGCACCAGTACCAGGTAATATAATAATTACTTAAGAAATCCCCGTATCGATAGGCCCGTTCTCAATGTCACAACAATCTACTATGACATGTTCGTGAAGTTGGCAGCCCAGCAGCCCAGCAGCGTGAAGTCAGCAGCCCAGCAGACTGGCAGCCTAGCAGCGTGAAGTCAGCAGCCCATCAGACTGACAGCCTAGCAGCGTGAAGTCAGCAGCCCAGCAGCCCAGCAGCGTGAAGTCAGCAGCCCAGCATACTGGCAGCCCAGCAGCGTGAAGTCAGCAGCCCAGCAGACTGACAGCCCAGCAGCGTGAAGTCAGCAGCCCAGCAGACTGAGAGCCTAGCAGCGTGAAGTCACCATCCAGCAGCATAGCAGCGCGAGTTAGCAGTCTGGAAGCCTGACGGCGTGAAGTCAACAGCTGAGCAGCTGAGCAGATTAGCAGCTATGCTAAGACGAACTCGTGTGAAGTTTCCAGTCGGTTTTCAGTTTTCAAAGACAAAAAAAAACATAAAAATGAAAAAAATCTTCACAATAGTTGGTTTGCAAAACAAACCTTAAAATGAAGCAAAAATACTAAATTGAATAAGTTAAAAACATTAACACTATTCCCTTTTTGTGAACTAAAGAAATCGACTTTTCGAGTTCACGCTTCTGACAGCCCCGGGCAGCCCCGGGCAGCCCCATGTGTTTTATTGTATTTTTACGCGGGCTGTATACATGGCTTCTAGTATATGAAACGTTCGAATGATAACAAGTTTAATGGCTTAACAACACGGAAAATTCATGTTTTCAAAGCCGAAAAAAAAATGAAAAAAATCATTCACAATAATTCGTTTGCAAAATACGCTTTAAATGACGCAAACTACTTAAATGAATACTTTTTCAACATTTACACTATTCTTTGAGTGTGAACTAAAAACATCATTTTACTCCACTTTTCTATTTTAGTTTTCTGGCAGCCCCCAGCAGCCCCGGGCAGCCCCAGGCAGCCCTGGGCATTTTATGATATTTTTACTCGGGCTGCATACATGGCTTCTAGTATATCAAACGTTCGAATGATAACAAGTTTAATGACTTTACAACACGGAAAATTCAAAAATCATGTTTTCAAAGCCGAAAAAAATGAAAAAAAATCATTCACAATAGTTCGTTTGCAAAATACTCTATAAATGACGCAAAATACTAAAATGAATACATTTTCAACATTCACACTATTCTTTTTGTGTGAACTAAAAACATCACTTACCTCCATTTTTCTATTTTAGTTTTTTGGCAGCCCCGAGCAGACCCGGGCAGCCCCGGGCAGCCCCAGGCAGCCCTAGGCGTTTTATGGTATTTTACTCGGGCTAGATACATGGCTTCTAGTATATGAAACGTTCGAAGTTTCCCGTCGTTTTTGTAAAAAAAAGCGCGTCTTCAAATTCAAAAAACTTCATTTTGCCATTTAAGCTGTAGATTCCCCTTACCACACCGCGCATCAAAGCGTTGTATGCTGAATATTGTCTTTTCTTACAACACGGAAAATCCAGAAAATCAGGTTTTCAAAGCCGAAAAAATGAAGAAAAAAACATTCATAAACGTTCGTTTGCAAAACACCCCTTTAATTGACGCAAAAAATACTCAAATGAATCATTTAAAAACAATTACACTACTCTTTTTGTGTGAACTAAAAACATCACTTTACTCCACTTTTCGACTTTAGTTTTCTGGCAGCCCCCAGCAGCCCCCAGCAGCCCCGGGCAGCCTGAAGCGTATAACGATATTTTTACACGGGCTAGATACAAGGCACTAACTATGTGTAACGTTCGGATGATTCAAAGTTTATTGACTTTAAAGCAAAGATAAGATGTAAAATGTTACAGAACACTAATTATTTAACGTAATCTTGATAAAATTTCACTCGATTTGTATCGCTCTGCTAAGACGAAATCGTGCGAAGTTTCCCGTCGTTTTTGTAAGAAAAAACGCGTCTTCAAATTCAAAACACTTCATTTTGCCATTTAAGCTGTAATTTAGTTTCCCCTTACCACACTACCCATCAGAGCGTTATATGCTGAATATTGTCTTTTCAAACAACACGGAAAATTCATAATTTCATGTTTTTAAAGCCGAAAAAAAAGAAAAAAAAATCATTCACAACAGTTCGTTTGCAAAGCACTCTTTAAATGACGCAAACATACTCAAATGAATACTTTTTCAACATTTACACTTTTTTGTGTGTGAACTTAAAACATCACTTTACTCCACTTTTCGACTTCATTTTTTTGGCAGCCTGGAACAGCCCAGGGCAGCCTCAAGCGTATCACGATATTTTTACACGGGCTGGATACAAGGCTTTAACTATGTGTAACGTTCGGATGATTCCAAGTTTAATGACTTTAAAGCAAAGATAAGATGTAAAATGTTAAAGAACACTAATTATTTAACGTAATCTGGCTACAATTTCACTCGATTTTTATCGCTCTGCTAAGACGAAATCGTGCGAAGTTTCCCGTCGTTTTGGTAAAAAAAAGCGCGTCTTCAAATTCAAAACACTTCATTTTGCCATTTAAGCTGTAATTTAGTTTCCCCTTACCACACTACCCATCAGAGCGTTATATGCTGAATATTGTCTTTTCTAACAACACGGAAAATTCAGAATTTCATGTTTTTAAAGCCGAAAAAAAAAGAAAAAAAAATCATTCACAACAGTTCGTTTGCAAAGCACTCTTTAAATGACGTAAACATACTCAAATGAATACTTTTTCAACATTTACACTATTTTTTGTGTGAACTAAAAACATCACTTTACTCCACTTTTCGACTTCGATTTTTTTGGCAGCCTGGAACAGCCCAGGGCAGCCTCAAGCGTATCACGATATTTTTACACGGGCTGGATACAAGGCTTTAACTATATGTAACGTTCGGATGATTCTAAGTTTAATGACTTTAAAGCAAAGATAAGATGTAAAATGTTACAGAACACTAATTATTTAACGTAATCTGGCTACAATTTCACTCGATTTTTATCGCTCTGCTAAGACGAAATCGTGCGAAGTTTCCCGTCGTTTTGGTAAAAAAGGCGCGTCTTCAAATTCAAAACACTTCATTTTGCCATTTAAGCTGTAATTTAGTTTCCCCTTACCACATTACGCATCAGAACGTTATATGCTGAATATTGTCTTTTCTAACAACACGGAAAATTCAGAAATTCATGTTTTCAAAGTCGAAAATAATCATACTAGTAGTTGGAGTCATAGCTGAAGCTGTAGAAGTGGCAACAACAACAGTATCAACAGCAGCGTCAGTTGTTTTAGGGGATGCAAAGTCATCACAATATCGGTGGTGATGATAATTGCGGTGGTGGTGGCGTCGCTGGTGATTTTGCGGTGTTGATGACAGTGGCAATAGCAGAAACAGTAGTGGTAGTATGGACAGCAAAAACTTAAGCATTACCAGCTGTATTACTAAGATTTGAAGCGCACATACCAAATGACCAAACATGCTCACCTAATATATCTATTTAAACTTCAATAGAACATAGTCGGTTCTGTTCGGGGTTATATACTTTTTTACAGACACGATCGTGGGAAGTCATTTAGTATTTTTAGAGGTTGTGGTGAGGGGGGGGGGGAGCAATATAATACACAGAACGAGTCACTCAAGGATGATGATTTTATGTCGGCCAAAATATGTTATTACACAGATCAAGGTATGAAGAAAATGCAAGATGCATCTGTTATACGAAAATGAATTCACAGTGCCCTAGAATGTGTTCATGATGATGTAAACAAAATTGAAGTAGATTTGACATTCGAAGTTCAATTTCACCAATATGATATATTTTCAAGTTTCGATTGTATTTTACATGGTGTTTACGTATACAGTACAACTCCGTTGGCTCTAACTCGTTTGGCCCGAATTCCTCGTTGGCCCGAAAATGTTTCATTATACTGAAAGTAACCATTCCCGCTTGGCTCGAATTTTCCGAGGCTCGAGGTATTTTTGCCGGTCCGTATGAGTTCGAGGCAATCGGGTTCGACAGTACTAACGAGTTTTATAAAAAATACAGTGATCAACGGCAAACCTTTAAAAATGAATAATTAAGAGTTTTCGTATCTGTTATAAAATGCGAAGTCAATCAAGCTTTCTTTGTAAAATTAATATCTATACGCTAAGTAAAACCCCTAAATACATTAGATTGATAAATACAACTAGATTTATATAAGGCATTACAGGTTACATTTACATTACAAATAAAACGGTTTTCATAAGCGTACCATTTTGATTAACAGCTGCCACCTGTTTAAAACAGTTGAATGTTACTCATTAAAGCTGCACTCTCACAGAAATGGTATAACTGTGAGAGTGCAGCTGTTATTAAAGACCAACAAGATAGTTTATGTATAAGTTTATATTAATTTTAACTTGTCAATAATTACGTATAACACTTAATACTTCTTAATATCTTTCTTGGCTAAATTAAATACATTCTTCCAAATCTTGAACAAAACCGCAGCAATTCGCTCGGCACAATAACATGAGAATTTGACCTTTGATTCTCGGTCAATGTGAAATAATATGAAAGAAATAAAACCTTCTGATTTTCCAATTTTCGTTGCAACGTGTTTCTTTGAGTGCAACATCACGCCTGAGACTACAGGTTTTTTATTATGTTTCATAAAGAGACTTAATTTGCACGGTCCCAATTGAAAAAACAACAACAAGCAGCTGGCTGCTGTAGAACAACACGGTGGGCATCAGTCTAGACGATCAGATTTTTTTTAAAGAACTTTTACATTTAAAACAACTCATGGCCAATCCTATGTGGAACTACATTATCCAGTTTTTTAATTTACTCGTATAAACCTCTAAAAATGAAAAAAGGAAACCGTACTCACTGTTTACAACTATTTTCCACTCATTGGCACTATAACGAAAGACGCGTTGGAGCATTTTCAACACTTAACAAAATGTTTTGGCTCCAATGATTGCCCGTCGTGAACAATCCAAGAAACAGAATTGAATCACAAGAAAGCATAACGGTTAAGCGTCTCACAAAGTTGAGAAGAAACACACAACCTTAAAGTGACTCGCTTGAATGGTTTGTAAAATGCACTTTTTAATTACGAACAAAAGTTTGGCAAATCATAAGGAGTGTTAAAAGAAAATTCCACAAACCCTTCAGCAAATGTTGATATTTGCTCAAATATCGTCTTTGAAAACCACAATTTTCATTAGCGTTAAAAACGCGATCGAATATTAATTTTAACGGCTGTGGAGTTGCGTGATTGGTTGATTAACATTGTCACGTGATGTTATCAATGTTTCCTTAAAACGTCGACGTATCCACCACTTTTGTTAAAGTCCCGGTGGCTGTGTGGACCAGCCGACTGTTTTCTTCTTTTTTCTGACTTTACCGGCGTGGGTTCGAACCCCACTAAAACCAAGTTTTTAACTGTATTTTTTCTGCACTTTCGATATCATAGAGTTAAATAATGATAAAATAAGTGTTTTCAGATGCATTACCAGAAAACTAACTTTGGGTCTAAAAACATGAGCGAGTCCCTTTGAGGTCAAGAAGGAATATATGGCTACAAACAATCAAGTTGCGCAGGCAATGATAATCCCAATATATACACTTGCAATTCTCATTCGTTGCAAAACAGTGTCAGATAGTGTGTTCTGTGCAAATAGAGCACCCGTTTCTTCTCTTTTATTCAACTTTAATGACATTTTGATACTATAACACAAGCACTTTTTTCTGTATGAACATCCGGACAGATAACTGTGGTTCTGAGCCTATAAGATGTCGGTTTGTTCGATTCGTGCTGATTTTACAGAAAACTATTACACCAATGAAACATAGAGAGGAATTCGATTTGGTTAGCCATACTATTTTTCTTATATTTATTGAAAACACGCAGTAACACAAAGTAGGAATTTATAAACTGATAACAGTTTTAGTGGTCACCATTATATTTCGTCCAATGATTATGCAGTATATCCCATGTTTCTGTACATTTTTTTCAGTAATTAGGCACTCAGCCGTTATTTATTTTAATCAGGTGAAGTGATATATATATATATGGGAAATTTACACAATATCATGTAGACCACTTAAATAAAGAATGTTAGAATGTATTTACACAATAGGAATAGTTATGCGACAGTGTCGCATAAAACCTTTTTGTGTAAGCTCATTCTAACAATCTGGAGCCATTATTTAAATGTAATAAGAAAATACATAATACAATTTAACCACTAAATAAAACATACATTTGCAGATGGTACTTTGACTAATATTTCTAAACGGCACTTAATATAAGGATTTAAATACTATCTGTACAGATAAGCTATACACGCAAAAGAAATATCACAAAATATATAATAAAGGGAAATAATCAAATCAAGTTTAAATTTTTCCTTCATCATTTGTTTAACGTCCTTGTTCAATAATGATGAGGGAACTGTTCTTTAAGAATCGTGAACGGTAATATTGGGTCGGAATATCTTCTCTTTTTTAATTTAATTTGTGGAGCACAGTTTGTTTTATTTCTTGTTGATTAATACAAATATTGAAATAATAATTAACATTCGGACTGGTTTCTATCACCGCCAAGTTCTTCATGGACGCTTTCATCACCATCATCTTTCTCAATGACGCCGAGTTTGCGGCCGACCCATTGGAATTTCGCCGTCATTTCCTCCTGCATCAGGGTGAAGCACATTGACAGAATGGCCATACCAAATATCGAGTAGATCGTACCAATGATAAGGCGTACGTTTGCCAGCGGGTCGCTGAAATCCCTCCCAGGGGTCACATCTCCAAATCCAATTGTACTGAGGGTGATGAAGCAAAAATAGGACGACTGCAGCATATCCCAGCCTTCCCAGTACTTGAACAGAACTGCGCCGCCAATAATGTACAGCCCGATTATTCCGAGAGAGACGGTGAGGGGAACAGATACCTTGTTGATCTCCTCCCAATCCTCCTCCTCATCGATTTCGCTAGCGTCGTCAATAATCAATGGTTCCGTTGAGTGGCCAGACTCCAAACGCAGACGTCGACTACGCTCCGCTAGATCTGAGCTTCCAAGGGTTTTGATTGCGTGCGGTTGGCCGCCCATTGACCCAATCCGTTGTGTGACTTCGATTCCTTCATGTGTGCTCGTTGAGCCAGTGTTCACAATCCTCGCTCGCGACCCCATCTGCCGTTGTGCGATTATGGTGGCAAACCCGGGTTCAAGTTTTGCAATAGTTGAAAATTCTGAAAACAATAAATGTTCATGACTTACAAACCTGAAACAAACGTACACAACCGAGATCAATAAATCAGAATATACTAATGTCGTTCAAGCGCTTACATGTATAACATGCATTTTATTTTCATTCACGGACTAAACTCAACGGAAATGTAATAATTAGGCAAGTGTTATTTGTGTATAATTCATGTTAAAAACGTCAAGTTTATCCTTTTATCTACATACTTGGTTTTTCATCAGAATGCGGTTCGTGAATATCCGGCGAGCTTGTGTCAGATCTTTGATCCTCTTGTTGTCTCCCCTTTCGCTTCGGTCTCATGCAGCCACAACAGATGACCTTTGCGTACACGTAACGGAATACGTCGGCCAGGATGTCACCGATGTTCGACAAAAAGAGTAGCATCAGAGGGATTCCGATCATCGCGTACGATATGCATAGGATCCTGCCCCACATTGTCTTTGGGGAGATGTGACCGTAACCTGCAAGAGGATCAAAACATTCGGTTTCGGCCATGGCATGAAGTTTATGTAACACGTGGCAGTTAGGCACGCTATGGACATACATATAGATATGTTACGGTTCTTGATTTATTAATTAATAAGTTACAACTGTCAAGAGATTTTTATACCGTTGTAACTAATCACTTATGATATCAATGACCAATTGAAGATGATTATCGTGCTATTTGTACAATGATAAACGATTACTTTAAGTAATCAGTTGACGAAAATGATGATAATACACAAATTATATCAAGTAAAATGATAACCTTGATCTTGCTATTTATGCATAACGAACTTATTATTGTTTTAGAATTTCGGCCAGTTTTCAAAAAGCAATTTAAAAGAATAATGTTTTCTAGATTGATTTTTACGCCTTATTCATGTTACGAAAACAAACCAACTTATAAGACAATAGATGTTTACAAGAGCAAGGAATCATACGCGTTATTACGGCTGGGAAATATGATCCAAGTATTGCCAAGTGCATCCGATATGATTCAACTGCGTATGATTTAAAGGTAATTACGACATGGAATTTCATGTCAATTTAAATAATTGATAGATCGAAGTTCCGAGGTATGGAGAACTAATCAATGGTTTATATTTCAGCAAACTGAGATAATAACAAACTTGCTATTACTGTTTTGATTGATGGTGCTAAAGCTTTATGCTGTGTTCATCTAACCAATAACTATGATATATATTTTCCCCGTAGTTAATTCTGTTACTGACTTGTTTTATTCCCCGACTCTGTTAGGTCTCATACGGGCACTTTTCCTGTTTTAAACAAACCACAATAACAAAGTGCACATTATGAATAAAACAAAACATCAAGAGGCAGGTATATGACTGTGCCCGGCGGTTATGTTGCGGTGCAAATTGGTTCTTGATTTTACCTTTTGCGGGTTCGAATCTCACTTATGATAAGGTGTTATTTTTGCAACTTAAATTAAAGTTGCTAACAAAAGTTTATTCAAATACAAAGAAGTGTTTGATCTCGTTTGAAATGCAGTCACAATTATTCATTATCCTTTCTTTGTAAAAATAGAAAGATGAAACTGTTTATTCATGTACTATGTAAAGTATTGTATAACACGTATGTGGACATATGTAATACCACAAACTATTTATAGATGAAAATCTAACTCATACTATGACCATAAAATAATGAAGATGTTCACAAGGTCAACACAATACAGCCTTGTTGAACCGTAATTTTCACACTCATGAAAATATCACACGTGTGAGGGCTATATCGGATGATTGGCAAAAACTGTTGTTTTCTTTTAATGTGTGCCGTATTCGTATGAACAATATTTTGACGGATGTTTTTTGGACATGTGACGAAATCGTTTTAGCGAATGGGGCGGGGAGGGGGGGATAGTAGAGGTACTTAACTGATTTTTTTCACTAATGAGTTACATACTCCTACGTCCGTGGGACATATTCGTATATGCGTGAAAATTACGGTTCAACACAGCCTCGCTTCACAATGTCAGTTGTGTCTTATTGCTGCGCTTGCCAGGATACATCTTATCAAAGAAGTAACAGCAATATAAAGAATATACGGTTCATAATGGTTACAATGGCTGACGATGAGGGCGTTGTCATGGATCATTAAAATTATACTTTGGTAACAAATTTTAAAAAAGGCAATGCGGATATGACTATTCTAACGCACTTTTTTCTTTTATTTGTGACATTCGATGATGTCATTTTTTTTCTAATCCGCTGCAGTATTGTACATATTTTCTTTGGACGTTTTATTAGAAAATGTCTTCTTAACAGAGTTAACAAATACATAGAATGGTTTTATAAATGACATTATTGATATGACGTCATTATACGATAAAAATATAAATTATGTCGCACATAATTATTAAGCAACCCGATTTGATTAATAGAATTCAACGGTAATTTTTCTAGCAATTCTCTTTCAAGCATTTCTTTTGAAATACTTGTATATATTATTTATACATATTCCTTTGTAAATTCGTAACAGTTTTGAAGACCGTCCTTGAACATACCCCACCAGCATCTGCCTAAATGAAAATAATTGAAATTTAGCAAAACAATCTACTTAAATACTAAAAAGTAAGAACCAAGTATACAGTCAGAAGAAATGAACAACACTAAACGTAGACGAAAATAAATGCTAGAAATTTCTTTGATCGAAACTTGAAGATTTCCATTCAATTTGGTAAAAAACGGAAATTATTCAAGTTAGAGATAACCCAATTCAACGATTGTTTAAGGATAATTCATTAGTGTGTACAGGTTCCTTGTCCGTATGAGCAGCGGTTGTAAAGTGTATGGAAAAAATGAAATGACCACAGATGAATGCAAATGCGTCAACTTTCGCAACGATGTAAATAGTTATTAACCATCTTAAAATGAATGACATTAAGTGCATAAATCATCAAGTGCGTTAGAAAATGTTCTGTGAGCACTGTAAAACGTTTGTTCCAAGCAAAATAAACAGTTGACATTGTATTGTTTAATATCTTAGCAAATCAATGATCATATTTATCTTTATACAAGCCTATACAAATTTATACAAGATCCTGCATCCCAATTTGTAAAATGTTTTTTGGCCCATACCGGATAGAAAACACTTTAAAACGCCTACGTATACACATATTGCATGGTTATTCATGAGGAATGATAGAATCATGGTGAAGAGATTAAACATTAATTAGGCTACTTATTTTAAGTTCATGATATGACTTGAAAAAACGCAACTACTTCTACTGTCAAATATCAAACTCAGATAACATGATCGATAAAAGTTAATTCATATTAAATGTGTATCAACATGATACAATGCTTAGCATTGTCTGAAATGGGGTTCTGGGAAAATGTCTTTATATTTGTTCTTGTTATCAAACAATAATTTAATCTGTACAGATTATATACATGATCCTCAATTTCGGTATTTAAAAATACTGTTTATTTCATACTTAAGATAAAACATATCTTTACTAAGAGCACAAGTAAAACGTTTCTTTGAATATTTTAATTCTGTTTAATTGTGAATTGGAATGTTACATCAATGGCTGAAAATGATTTTATCTATGTTTGATAAAACATGTTTGGGGCTTCACTGGATTTTCAAAGTACAACTTAATCTTGTAATGAATTTGGAATGCCGAAATCTGCGACTCAAATCCTACGGTATAGACTGAAGGGCATTTGAAAATCGCTTCGGCATATAACTGTTTGCAATCGTTTGTAATAAAAAAAATAAGCAAGTGGCACACTAATGTTAGTCCTGTTTATGGTAACTGTCTTATGTCCCTCTTACTTAACCGACTCAACTATAGCCACTTAATAGTGTCGCAACCATACTTACGTAGCTGAAAAAACAACAACAATAAATCTACAGGGACAAGCCCAGTAGTCGAGAATAAAAAAAAATCCTCTTTAAGGCTGAAGGCAAGGGTTCAAACTGCAATGAACTAGAGAAAAATGTAAAGATTATGTTTGAACGTAATGCTCGTGTGTGTTTGTCAAGGCAAACGCAGTACATATTTGACCTTATCGAAACATAAAGGTGGCAGTTTAATATTTATTTTTGTTAATTTGGCCCATCGATACATTCCAGACTTACCTATGGTTGTGATCACGGTCATCGAGAAGAATAGTCCACCGGCAAACGTCCATTCATGCATGGGTCCGTCCGGCTGACCATACCCCTCACACCAACTCCCGTCGTAGGAGATCGAGAATGAATTGTTTCGAAACGTCTCAAACACGCCCAGAAGCTGCGCGTCTGCCGCCTCCGAGTTGAGTTGGTTGTTCAAAACGACGTCAAGGAGACTGAACAATGTTTCGTTTTCCATATCGATGTACTCTTTCCTCGAGTCTACGCATGCTTGTATCTCGTTGTCCTTCTCTAAAAGTTCAAAGAGAACGCCACCAAGTACGCAGTATGAGAAGACAATCAAGCACAGACCGATGTGAGAGAAAGCTACCTGTGCGATCGACTTGCACAGTTGTTTCTTGCTATTTTGCTCCTTTTCAACTTCTTCAGATCCCATTTTGTTTCGTTTTATTTCATGAATTTGCACTTAAAGACATCTAAAGATAATTGATAAATGAAATGAATACCACCATTATTTCTCAGATGTTTATTTATCTTTCTGAAATATCCTTAATCTTGTTAATGTGTGCAACTGTTGCACGTTTTCACAACTTCAAGGACCGCACTGAAGTTTATGATCGTGTACATCACATAACTTGGTAACAGACTGGCACTGTCAATTTCCCATTTAGATATTCCTGAGTGGTTCCATTATGTGTTGTTTGTATATAGTTATGGAACACCGCCAAGAGCTCATCAACAATTTATCGAATACATATACATCTATTGATCGCTTTCCAGACTTTTAAATTCAAGCACTATCCATCCTCGATGGTTTAGAATAACAATTCTGGAAGACAATTAAAAATTCATAATAGTTTTATGAAAATCTATAACCGAACTCCCGGGCTTGGTTAGGATCAATGGGATGAACCGAGCCATGTTTAGATAGTATGTCAACTTACTGGCTGGTCTATGCATCGATTCCAATAATTTCAGATAAAACGTCATGTGGTGGAATAAATTGCGTTTTGCGTCATTTTCAAGAAACCACTTATTTGTGTTGATAAGGATGAATATTATAACTTGACAAAAGCCCAGTCATCAACAGTGTTGCCGTATATATTCACTTGTTTAGTGTCAGTCAGTAACAATGATGCCGTATATATTCACTTGTTATGGGCCGGTCATCAACAATGCTGCCGTATATATTCACTTGTTATGGGCCGGTCATCAACAATGCTGCCGTATATATTCACTTGTTATGGGCCGGTCATCAACAATGCTGCCGTATATATTCACTTGTTTAGTGTCAGTCAGTAACAATGTTGCCGTATATATTCACTTGTTATTGGCCGGTCATCAACAATGCTGCCGTATATATTCATTTGCTATCGGCCGGTCATCAACAATGCTGCCGTATATAATCACTTCTTAAGGGCCGGACATCAACAATGCTGCCGTATATATTCATTTGTTATCGGCCGGTCATCAACAATGCTGCCGTATATATTCACTTCTTAAGGGCCGGACATCAACAATGTTGCCGTATAGATTCAGTTGTAAAGGGCCGGTCATCAAAAATGTTGCCGTATAGATTCAGTTTTTAAGGCCGGTCATCAACAATGTTGCCGTATAGATTCAGTTGTTAAGGGCCGGTCATCAACAATGTTGCCGTATATATTCAGTTTTTAAGGGCCGGTCATCAACAATGTTGCCGTATAGATTCAGTTGTTAAGGGCCGGTCATCAACAATGTTGCCGTATAGATTCAGTTGTTAAGGGCCGGTCATCAACAGTGTTGCCGTATAGATTCAGTTTTTAAGGCCGGTCATCAACAATGTTGCCGTATAGATTCAGTTGTTAAGGGCCGGTCATCAACAATGTTGCCGTATATATTCAGTTTTTAAGGGCCGGTCATCAACAATGTTGCCGTATAGATTCAGTTGTTAAGGGCCGGTCATCAACAATGTTGCCGTATAGATTCAGTTGTAAAGGGCCGGTCATCAAAAATGTTGCCGTATAGATTCAGTTTTTAAGGCCGGTCATCAACAATGTTGCCGTATAGATTCAGTTGTTAAGGGCCGGTCATCAACAATGTTGCCGTATATATTCAGTTTTTAAGGGCCGGTCATCAACAATGTTGCCGTATAGATTCAGTTGTTAAGGGCCGGTCATCAACAATGTTGCCATATAGATTCAGTTGTTAAGGGCCGGTCATCAACAGTGTTGCCGTATATATTCACTTGTTTAGTGTTAGTCAGTAACAGTGTTGCCGTATATATTCCCTTGTTAAGGGCCAGTCATCAACAGTGTTGCCGTATATATTCCCTTGTTAAGGGCCAGTCAGCAACAGTGTTGCTGTATATATTCACTTGTTAAGGGCCAGTTAAGGGCCAGTCAGCAATAGTGTAGCTGTATATATCCGCTTGTTAAGGGCTAGTTAAGGACCGGCCATCAACAGTGTTGCCGTATATATTCACTTGTTAGGGGCAAGTTAAGGGCCAGTCAGCAACAGTGTAGCTGTATGTGTCCGCTTGTTAAGGGCCAGTTAAGGACCGGCCATCAACGGTGTTGCCGTATATATTCACTTGTTAAGGGCCAGTTAAGGGCCAGTCAGCAACAGTGAAGCTGTATGTATCCGCTGGTTAAGGGCCAGTTAAGGGCCGGTCATCAGCAGTGTTGTCGTATATATTCACTTGTTAAGGGCCAGTTAAGGGCCAGTCAACAACAGTGTTGCCGTATATATTCACTTGTAAAGGGCCAGTCAACAACAGTGTTGCCTGTATTCACTTGTTAAGGGTCAGTCAGCAACAGTGTTGCTGTATATATTCACTTGTTAATGACCTAACGACTATTTCTATAGAAAACTGCTTACTTTCAAATTATAAAATAACTTTCAGGCAATTGGAATAATTAGCAATCAAATCATATGCACTTTTAATTTGAATAATAATGATGAAATTTATCAATACAGTGGTATATATTGGAACAAACAGCCTCATTTGTGAATTCTCAGAAATTGGAATGGATTGGACAGGGTATAAAAAAGCATTTAATTTGGGGCTGGTATCGAAACAAGTGATCCCTACGTTTTGCATTTATGGATATTAGGATGTTTATTTTTTTCTTTTGCAACTCTTTGCGGCGAAAAAACAAAATGTTGATTTTATCTGAAATCATTTTCAACTAAATTTTATTACAATCAATGCAGAAAACATCATGCTCATTCAGCTATTATGGATGAAACAAACAACCATTATTATGGGCTTTTACATTTGTTTGAACAATTTTTCATAAACCAATGATTTGAAAAGTACTTGCTTTGAGATATAATCGCGTTTGCCTGAAATCGAGAGGTGTCTAAAATGGCTATTCGGTTATATTTATTTTAATTGAGCTAGCATTGATTTCATTGAAATCGATTGAGCCAGTCCATTGAAACTTTGATACATGAAGCTCGCCATATTTGTTGTCATTCTTATAATTCAATACATAATGTATGTAAATCACTGGGTAAAGCTTTATCAGCAAGCTTCAGAATAATTCGACATCATCTTTACGGCGACACCTTCACAGATGTTGAGCGTTTTTAAACCCAATTAAAAATTTAGTTATCTTACTTACATTTATCAACAAACAGCAGCTGGAGATACTCATATGAATATTATTGTAACAGGGTACAATTCTTTGTATTTATAAAGAATTGGTTGTGTGTAACCTTTTCATGTTCTTTTAGTCCATTCACTGTGAACATTGTATTTTTAATAATTACCTGTCTTTTGACCACGACCATGTTGGCAGAGGATTATAGATTTTCCCGCCAATCCAATCATGTGATATGTCAAGTGATTGCAGTTCTTATTCAGAGTTTGCTGAGGGAGGTTGGACTTCTTTCAGAAGTCAACTTTGGTATTTGTTCAGGATTTGGACACATGTTTTGGTGCGTATTATTTCTGATACTGTATCTGCAATTACCCTTTCTGTATTTGCAATGAGTTGAGATTTGCTTTGTATTATGATTTATGCATTTACTACACTTTTAATTTCTCTGCACGAGTTTCTCGAACTGTTTATATCCTTTCATTCCACAAATGGTAAGCTATATAAGTTTGTTAGATAGCCTATTGTATGTACAGTTGGCTATGTTTTGTATGTCATTGTACTGTTTTTTATACTTGTTTTTATGTACTTTGTTCGCATTGTTGCCACTAGATTTTCATTGTTAAAAACTGTTATAAATCATGTTTATATATGCAGTTGATTTAGAAGTATAAATTATACCCGATATATGTCTATATATATATGATTTATATAAGATTAAGTATTATTTTATTCTTATGATTGTATATTTCTATTTTCAGAATGCGATTCTCATCATTATCGTGGTTATTCTCACGATTAGGATTATCATTATTACAAGTTGAACTCTCTACAATAAACCGTAAAAAAACGGACTCAAGTGTGGACTTTTTATACAAATAAGACGCAGCTAATATAGCTGGTTACATACAACATATTTATGTACTAGCCGGGCATGTAACCTGTATATTACATTATATAGGCCTAAAATCGTTCAATTTTCAAAAGCGTTAGTAAAGCTTTTTTGGCAAAATAGAGCATTATCACATTGACACGTGCACAAATAATTACAAACAATAAAGCTTTATTTTGAACTCACATTTCACACACAAGTATTATTTCGATGTCTAACCAGTTTAAACGCGAGAGTCCCTTTAAATGTTTGAATAAAAGTGTGTTTGAGTGCTCCGGCGAAATATGTGACAGTGAATGTGTTGCTTTTTTAAGTGTTACTGTCATATAAGATTGACATCTTCAATGGTAAATTTATTTGGTGCTTTTTGGTAAAATATGGAGTTAAATCATTAAATAAGAAGTAAAATTATCAACTTAAAGACATTCTTTGAAATTCAATTGTAGTCTTTCCCCTTTGATAAAAAACACATGTTTAAATAAAGTTGTTTGTTGGAAATACAAAAAACTTAAAGCTTATTAGGGAAATTGTTATACTATTTTTAAACAAATGCTCTGACATAAACTCGAGGTATATATCGCATGTTTAATATATTTTCAAAATGCCTGTCTTTGTAAAACGAACATCCCAAATATTTACAACTTACTTTTTGATAAACTTAAATATCGTTATAAATCAACTGAACCTCGCCAAATGTGAACACCTAAGCGTGATCGTTTTCAGCTGAAAAATGACCAGTCTACATGCTAATCAGATGATTTCAAATAGTAGGAGAGATTGAATACCAGTTTCAGTTCATTGGCAATATCAGCAATTTTGGCCAAAATTAACATCAAATTTCACAATGATGGCCACAAAAAAAGAAAAGAGAATACCCATATAGAATGAAAAACTGTTTATATCCACAATGAGTCCACAACTGTTTTGTTTACAATTTTGACCTATTAACTATTTCACGAGGTAAAGGGTGACCAGTGCAATTTGGTCAGGAGTATGCATGTGTTGGTCAGTTAAATTGTATATACATTAACTTGTATTATTTGATACACAAATGCATAAATATAGGTTTATTTATAATTAAATACATTGATGACTTCAAAAGTGAAAGTGAATGTTAGATGATTGGCTGATACGAAACACTGACATATTGGTTTATGGTTAACAATAACTATAACTCGACAGCGAACAGACTACGCTTCTTTACATGTACAAGGTTACGATAACTTCCGGGGCCGAGTAATAATCGATAATGCCGAGAGTGAAACAAAACAGGGGCGGCTCCAGAAATTGTCGTTAGAATTGTCGTTAAAAGGGGCGTAACTTAGGGGTGAAACCTTTGACTCGCGGCCCTCCCTCAGATCCGAAAGTTTATTGCATAAACTGTTTGCATGGGAATTTGGGGTTATTCAATCAAGAACATTTTATAATAACAATTGAGTTGAGGAGGCTAAAACACGTGTTGACCTCAGCGGAAGTATTCCCGCACAAATCGCTCGTGTTCGAACCGAACGCTGCAGTAAAATACTTCACATCCGGCAATGAGCGAGAAGAACAAAATAGGATCGAATTAAATGCTTTCAATTTTTTGTACGCAAGCAATTCCGTTATCGATATATTTTACCTTTATTACTTAAGTGTATCGCTGTACGACTAGAAGATTCATAAAGTCTCGTCAATTATTGATGACAGCTGATGAAAATTGATGTAATGATGTAAATGCGCTTTGCCTGAGATGACTTTCTAGTATGTTTTATTTAGTTTTATCTATTTTGGATTGGAACAGCTGCCTAACAATTTGGTAGAGAGTTGACTTTTACAACATTATACTACAGGCATTTCGCTGTAATTGCTAATTTTTATTTAAATGCTAAAAGTATTGATTCTAAATAGGTGGTTGTAATTGATTTGACCCCAAGGAAATGCAAAGTAATTCTATGCGTAAATGTATTTATTTTAACAATGATGTAATATCAATTAATACGGTAACTTATTTGTTTGAATTAGGGGAAATGAAACATTCGCCCCATACCTTAACAAGCAATTTTTGACGAATATAGCAGAATTATGCACCAGTCAATTGTAACCACGGCCCCGAAAAGTCCGGGAGTATACCGGGGATAGCCGGGGAAATGAGCCGTGTTTTACCTTCCCGGTGGCCCCGCAGTGCCGGGTAAATGCGATGGTTTTGTATTCGCGCCAAATATAGCGGGGAATGCGCCTTAGTTAGGGTCCCTTGGGTGCGGGGGCATTTGGCGGGGATTTTACCATCCGTTCGTCCCCCGCAGAGCAGGGGTTTTACCCGGGCTTGGCTGGACCGAAAATCATAGTCCCCGCTATTCTCCAGACCTGGAGAGGCTGTGGTTACAACTGAGTGGTGCATTACTCCCAGAAGTGATTCAATTAATGTATTAATGTAATGGATACAGTTTTTGAACAGTGAATGCTTAACTAATGGAACAGATCTTAATGCTAAACAACACATACATATATGGGCCCGTATGAGTTAAGTTTAAAACAGTGATTTAAGATGTTGTTGTGGTTGTTGATTTCTATCCCGTTGGGACTGGCAGACTACAATCACGTGATCAATAACCAACGTTATCGGTTGTCGCCTGTGTCCCCGCCCCAAAAAGTATAATATTTGCAGTAGTGAGATAAATTACCTACGCCCGATAGGACACGGAATTGCTATTACGTTGCGTCCGGAAAAAAACACCATGAAAGCGCCCAACGTTCGCTCGTAACTGAACACCGTTACCAACACCAACCCCACCAACACCAACACCATCAACAACAAAAACAGCAACAAAGACAACAACATCAAACAATAATCAACAACAAAAACAACAATAAGAAACTCGATTAAGGAGATGCAGATAACCATCAACATTGTTCGAAACCTATTGTGTAAACGCTTGAAGAAGCTGTCAGAAATGGTTTGAATGAATCGCCTTTTTGGTTTTATAACGTTAACATTCTAGAGTTTTTACAGCCATTAAAGCTGCATTCAAACCGATTTACCATTTTTTACAACTTTTTTATTTTTTGTCTTGGAACCAACCAATTTTTGCGAAAATCCATGGAAATCAGTTATACAAGACTCCTGACAAAAATTATATCACATATTTTTTTATATCTAAGTTCAAAAAATGATGTTTCATGCATTTTTCTTAAACCGTTAGTAACTAATTTTCGAACGGAAATATAAAAATCAAATATATAGCATCTTGTATCATTGGTTTGCAGTTATTTACGCAAAATTTTGCTCTTTCCAAGACAAAAAAATAAAAAAAGTTGTAAAAATGGTAAATCTGTGAGAGTGCAGCTTTAAACAAAAAAAATAACAGCAATCGATTTGAGTAAATATTTGATTATAAAATTATTAAAAGTATTTCAACTGAAAGTTTTAAGGGCCTGTAAATAAATTTAATTTCATCTAATACTGCATTTAATGATGATGATGTATTACTGTGTAGCTTGATCTCATGAAATGCAATAACTGTGGATTGCCTGTTTGTCTTTCACTTTCATTTATAATTAATAACCAAGATTACACTGTGGTTAAAAAAGTTGTTAGATTGTACAGAAATAAATAGTTCGATGCGCCACAGTCACTTTGCAATTTATTATAATTAAATATAAACTAACGATCTTTACTTGTAATGGGTGGTCTACATAATACTGTGTAAACTACCCACTTACATTGTTTATATCTACCGCTTCACCTGATCAAAATCAGTAACGGCTGACTGCTGATTTACTGAAATGAATGTAAGGCAGATTTAAAGTTATCTGCCTTCTAATTGAATACACTATTATATTGACCAGTAAAAGCATTGATGTGGCTCGGCGCATACGGACCGTTTTGTGAATGTTAATAAATTAGACTTTCCTTAACACGACTATGCTCGTCCTAATTAATGAACATTTCTTTCGGGAGTTTCCATGATTTCGCAGATTATGATGCTGTCCCAAACTATCACAAGTGCACTCACTTGAAAACGCCGTGTAGCATAGTTAACTCATTGCGTACTGGTCATGATAAGTGTTTTTTAGCAATCATCACAAAATTCATATTTGGCATCCACAGATTAATTGTCGTTGGTATAAAATGGGCATGATAAACTGCAAAGTCATGATCTGTGAAACTAAAATTCCGCTGCAAATTATCTACTTTAAACACTAGTGAAATATGAGTTCATAAAAGGATTGTACGATCATTGCTGATCACATAGCGTGAAGATACATAAGTTCAATATGTCTGCTACAGATTTCACGTTTCGTTTTGGTTTTAACACACAAATCCAGTAAATGTATTTACAAAATTGTTTATGTCACTAGCAAATCATGGTTTGCACGGCTAATTTCTTTCTACGGGATGGAACTTTTTGTTGTTAAACTCTAGAATAAACATATAACTGTATTGTAATTTTAAGGTTTCGGCACAGCTTTTCTAAAAGTCGTTTGATTGCTGAAAAAATGCAATATACGTTTTGCTATCAGCAGTATTATTAAGCCGCCATCTTGTATCATTGGACGGTTCTGTTTTTAGACCAAGACGATTCTTTTTTTACCGATCGATCGCTAATTCTTCGATTTCGATCGATCGCCTGTTGTCGATGCACATTATTGGAGTCGATCTATAGGAGTTGATCGCGAGTATGCTGTGGGGTATATAAAGGTCTGATTTGTTGACCGTCTCAGGAGAGTCTGAATTAGTTTTTTTGCGTGTGTGTGTGGGGGAGGGGGGGGGGGGGGAGCTGAATTGCCACTGGTGTTAATGTTTTCATGGATATCCAGAAGCATGTCTTTCATTATTTTATTTTGACAGAAATTATTGACATTTCTATTCTAATTGAAGAACAAATTCCTTACAATAAACATTAGAATTTCATATAAGCTAAGTACGATTCCTCAACCCGCGAGAACATGTTTTTGTTAATGATGGCGTCAGGTATAAGTTATTTGGTTCAAGTAGCATAGCTTAGTCAAAACGATAACAATCCTGAGTAATTATAATAGAATTATCGAGTGTGGGAAGAAGCGCCACAGACGGAAGGGCATCGCACGAGAGGCGAGCCAATAACAGTTTGTTATGGGTTTCTATATTCATCAGATGCATGGGAACGTCTGTTACTTTTCATATGACTATATTCAATGCAAAGGTATATGACTCATCCTGTATCCGTTATTCGGAATTATTGTGATAACAGTACTAGTCGCTAGTCATACAATAAGTATTCCCCGATGACTGCTTTGACTAGAATGTAGGTATGTTCTGTTTTGTTTAAAACTGCGTCCTGTCCTGTAAGTGATTTTTTCCCATTTCAGAAGGTAATATTATGTGTTGTTAAAAACTTTTCACTTGGGCTCATTATTTAACTTAGTAGTTATCTTCATATTAATTATCCACTTATAATACTATCAAATATTTTGTACAACTTGTCCATTCACTAGTTAGTGTATATATAAATGGTTAAGAAGACGATGTACCGTGTACAAGTCTTGATTAACTATAAATAGAGTTATTCGTTTGTTTCGTTTTTATTCTGTGAAAGTTCCATATTCTTAACCCTTTATCTTATACATTCTGTGAAAGTCGCTAGTTCGCGATCGAGAACAAATCGCTTATTTGATAGTTTGCTCAGATTATCGAATTACAATATTTAAAGTTAAAAATAAATCGTTTTCACTAATTTCAGCGAATTCGTGGTTTTGAATAAACATTAAATGTCATTGAATTTACTCTTTTCCTTTATATTGAAAACAAGTTATAACGTATTGTTTTTATTATATTTTGTATAAAAGTACAAACCTTGTTGTTTGGTAAATGAACAACGCATTTTCATAATATTTAACAAAACATGATTAAATGTATAAACATCAAATCTACAGTAAGAAAACATGTATATTTGTAAGTAAACAATATTGCACGTAAACACTTCTTTAGCAATTTTTAGGATTGTCTTAAATATCATTAACAACAACACAATCATAACCATTACAACTTACAAATGTATTGCACGAGACATATTACCAGGTACATTCTGGAAGAGAGATTCTTAAAAAAGGCTTATTATGTATAGCTTATTTGTTGTTCAAATAGGCCAATCAGAGTCATGAACTTTGTGCGCTCTATTTGGGTTGGTGGTGTACGTGACTGAGTCCATCTTCTTGTCTGAGTTTGAACCATCAACTCGAAGTCAGATATTATTCATGTATTTCAAATTAAACCAATGTGTTTCCGAGTTCGCTGTCGTTTCCTTAGAATTAGTATTTTTTTTGTAAAAATGAGGAATTACATGTACATACACAATTGAAAAATAAGCGTCACTTGATGTTTAGATATCATTTAAACAGGAATTACATAGTCTATGTTGTAGTCCAGTGAATCAAATGTAAAGAAATCACAAATTTGTGATAAGAATTCTGAGCCTGCATTTTCAAGCGACCGATAATCATTAACGTGCATGTGGTACCCTTGTCCAAACTCTGACCCTATTTTCGAGATAATGTCCCCATTTCCTATTGTTACGACGAACACATTATTATTTTTAGCCTTCAGCAGTTTCGCTTCGTTGATGATATTGTAATCTAAGCCGTTCATATTCCCATCGATAAACAGCACTGCAAGTTTGGTCGCTCCCTGTCGACCCCCATATTCTATGGTAAAGCCAGATCGTCGAAGCTTTTGGAGCATGTGGGAATATGACGACAATTGGAACTCGGAAAAGTCTACAGGTGTGAGTTTGCTACTCAGCGGTATGTTTCCGGCCGTGGGACAGTCGTCAGTTACTCGGCCAATGCGAAGGTTGCCTGATCGCAGGTCCAGCCCTGACACAACTTTGGAGAGAAACTGTGATATCGCATTGGAGGTTCGGACGCCCATAGATGTTGAGTCATAGATAAACATCATATCCGTGTTTTTCTTTACCAAACAAACTGAAAACGATGAAACGTGAACATGAGTTAAAACAAAAGACATATAATATATTTAGAATAGTATAATTGATGGATATTTTAATCAGTTTAAACAGGTATAATAAACAACCTGTATACATGTAGTTGGTAATTAAAATGTAATATATCTATTGAATAGATAATTGTTTACCTGCACGAGGATCTGGTTTCCTAGCCTCGTCGGGCTTTACGCCACAAGCCTTGTCGGCCAGTACGTCCTTTATAGTTTCAAGAGAACTGAAATCTTCCACCTGGAAAACGTATTGTTGATCCGGGTTACTTGCAATATTTCGAATCTCGACCATGTCTACGGCTCGTCCAATCCCAATGGCGAACGCCTTGATGCCCATTGCCTGTGCCAACCTGGCCTCTCTTGCCGTTTGTATTTCGTCTCTTGATAGGCCGTCCGTTAACACAATGATAAGTTTCGGCACATTCGGACGAACAACGTCCGCGGAGAAGCCTTGTTGTCTTGCAAGTTTTAACGCTTCCGCTGTATTGGTCCCGCCTCCGACATGAGGAATGTTGGACAACTTGTTCAAAACCTCTTCTTTTGACATAAGACTGTCAAGGGGAAGAACTATGTTTGCATCGTGACTGAAACTTATTAAACCAATACGAGTTTTGTCCATTGCGACATCAAACAGCTTCACAACGCTCTGAACAAACGAGATTTCTTTGTTGAAATCTTTCCTGGTAATACTTCCTGAAGAGTCTATCAAGAAAAAAACGTCAGCCGGCTTTCCGCCACAATCTGAAACCAAGACATAGAGGTGATATTTAGTGAATTGTCCTGACAGTTGAACATTTATCAAATAGAAATAATGACATGTCTTATTCCCAACAGAACAAAAGATAATATGTTTGCGTTATAAAGAGAGAAAATCATTCATCGTAATAGAAATTAATATGCTGCTCTTGTTTTTGTTTCCTGAAAGTCGACTGGTTTCTAAAGCTATTTATATCAATGTGTTGAATCTGATTGAAGTTAAATTAAATACTTTTAAAGCATACTTGTGCCATCAAATAGTTGAAAATATCATCATATTTACCTGATTGATCGGATGGTGCATTTGTCGTTGTGATGAACGGCGCTGGAGTCGATACTGAAACAGAGGGATGCTATCAAATACGCATTTCCATCTTGAACGAGCTATTAGTACGCATATATGTAGGGATACAATAAAATTATAATACGACAAATTTGGAAAATCTAGGTTGGGTGGACATATCAATAAGAGGATACGAAATCAGTTATATCATACTTCTTAGATTATAAAAAGGTATCATAGATTTAAATTACTTTTACAAGCCGTCCTTGCCAGTCGATTGGTTATTGTTTGAAGGGCTGAGAAATCGTCGACCATAAATAGGAATTCATCGTCCGGATTGCTGGCAATGTTGCTGAGTTCATTGAGATCTAGATTGCGGCCCACTCCTATCGCAAAAATGGTCATATTTTGGTCATGTCCTCTCTTAGCGGCAGCTTGTGTTTTTTGCCACTTCTGCGACCGTCCGTCGGTGATAACAATTATCACTTTTGAGACCCCCGGTCTGCTGCCTGCAGCTGGCGTAATCATACTGTCCAAAGCGTAGTTGATTGCTGCGCCTGTGTTAGTCCATTTGCCGTGCCCATGCTGGATTCCCTCGACCGCCTCTTGTAATGCCGTTGTTTCCATCTTCTCGTTAAGGTCAAACTGTTTCCATACATCATGGCCGAATGTGAGGACACCGACTCTCGTTTGGGATGGCCCTGGTCCGATATCAAACTGCTTTACGACGTCGCGAACAAATGACGTCTGTTTCTTGAAGTCACTTAACCAAATGCTGTAGGACGAATCCAAAATAAAAACAATGTCGGCTGGCTTGTTCGAACATTCCCATGATGGATATGCGCATGATTTTGTCCACAGGATGACAGAAACCTGTGAAAAATAAAATAAATATAAATATAGGAGAACATAAAGGATGGAATAAATTATCGCAACAACATCAATTTCCAACTAAACATTATTATAAACTTATGTAAAATATTTACCGTCAATATCAGTATGTGTTTAGCATCCATTTTCTTGTCTTCTTTTGAATGATAATTCAATGTTAAAATACAAACAATGATTTCAAAAACATGCCGAAACTCACTGCTTTATATACCCGATCCCTCCAAGTGTATTTATATTGATAGATCCACCCCCACCATGACTATCCTCTTTGATCCTGAGCGGTTGTGGGTGCCCGCAACAAATAGGAAGTAAGTTGAGTGGTAAACATTTGCTTCGACGGATGATTGACATTGCTACAGCATGAGTAAGTGGCGCAACAGGAGATCAGCACTCATCTTTATTCAGCAGATTCATTGATCAAAAAAGGGAAGGAAATAAAAACAAGTTAACTACCGATGTAACCGGGAATTTAGGAACACCAAATTATTTTTGTGGTTAACGCACTTTATAATGATATCGTTAATTATCGCATTTCTGGATTATTATGAAATACAATATGTTCTAATTGATTCAAAAAAGAAAAAAAATGTGTCTTGGTTCCGAAAAAAACTGGCGGGCGATTATTCATGATTCTTATATCATGAGATAGAATGTGTCAGGCGATAGTGTGACGATAATTCCAATACAATCTTTTCTTTCCTGAATTCCCGCAGACAAAACAAGAATCCTACAATATTCCATGAATCAGCCTCTGTTTGCCAGAATGCAATAAAACATGAATAAAACAGGAACTATTCTTCGAGTTTCATGATTCACCAGTTATCAAGATGTTAATCAGCAATAACACTAGGAAACAAATTATCATTTTATTTTGAAGATTTTACAGAAATAACATACAGTAATTAGATTAAAAACCGGAATTTATCGCTAGTTGAGTGGGCTGTTAATATTGCAAAAATTAACCCACCTGTCAAATATTTCAGTAGGTTTTACCTGCAGAGATGAATAAACATAACCGCCCTGTCAGAGCTTGCATTTAAGACGCAATACGAATAGTTGTATTCATCGTTGCATTTCATGTAACAAATATCTGTTATCTTTTTAAGGGGGGACCCTTTTACAACTTGTTATGAATATTTTATTCTTATTTTTCGATTAAATTACTTGTGATATTTTTTGCGACTGCGAATTTATTATATATATATATATATATATATATATATACGCTGCTACTTGTAATATTAAAACAATTTATGTCACATATAACATAATAGATAATGTATTAGCTTTGTTTCTGTTGATTGATAAAACGTTTTATAAGAAGTAATTACCTTTATTGTAACAATATGTCAGATGTTACAGTACATATGTTTAATTTTCATGAAATTGAGTATGCTATCATTTTTAAGTCTTTTTGGATTTTAAATGGTTTTGATTACATTAAGAACATATTGTTAATACGGCCTAAATACTTCAGTGTAAACGTCAGTTACTGCTTTTCCCCTACAATACTAACACGTAAGCATCGACGTATGTTAGGGACAATATACTTGACAAGCAATTATCCAGGAATGTTATCAATCAGAGTGATAAAGATGTACTTGTAAAACAATTGCACTTTTCCTTGTATCATAAATTTGTACGTGAGTTTTGGCTGGTAGTTCTATCAGTATTTTAATGACTGTAACGAATTAAATAACAGAAACTGTCTTGATATCAAATATAATAGCATGTCTTATCATAAAATGGTGCATCAATATCGATACTGCTTGTGTAAGCTGTACTTAATATTTGTAATATTTCGATTTGACAATGTGCAATAATGACGTCACTGCATCAACGATATTTCACATTATTGATTCGCTTTTGGATTCGTATGAAGCCCTCGAATCAATATGTTTTCGTTTTACCTCGATAATTTCTTATGCTTTGTTCTGTCTATTTCATTGTAAATACAAATTTCAAAATATAGATACATCAAATTTAGGGCATTTATAAATATGTGGTTGAAATTAATTGCATTTTTCAATATATATTTATGAACAAAATATATCAGATTTTAGATTACATAATACGTATATAGGAACAACAACAATACAGAAACGCAGAACTTCTAAAACAAACAATAAACTGAAGTAAAATGGTACTTTTGAACTGTTCATTTGAAGAAATTGGAAATGTAACACTGTCAACAACCACTAGCACCCTGTAACACCCATATCACACTAGACGAACACTATGAAGACCGCACTACGTCCTGGCAGTTTCGACAAACGCAGCGAGAACGCGGTCAAATTCTTAAAAAATGCTTTACTCAAGTTCATACTACGTCCTTAATGCGTCCCTGCCAGGCATTCACTCCGTCTCACACGTTTCAAATATGTTCTTACTGCGCGCATCTTCACGCGCGCACCACGTCCAATGCATTTTTAATACGCGCGCACCACGTCCAATGCGTTCTTTGTACGTTCTTACTACGACCAGGAAGATTGCACCACGTGCTTACCAAATGATTATCACGTCCCCATTACGTTCTAATGACTTGAATTTATTTGTATATGGAATAACCGTGTTCTATTTATAACTGGCCTATTTTTCATTCATATCTAGTGTTGGTATAAAATGAAGAAATAGGGGAGTTGAATCCCGTATTTATACACGATCACTGTTCAGAACCTGACATGACGTGGTAAGAACCTGATACAAGCGTGCCTAAGACGTGTTTAGCACCGAAAGAACGTATTAACAACCGAACGAGGTCTTCAACAACGTCGCACGAATGTACCATAGTCGTAGTAAAAGCGTGGAGAGGTTGTGGGAACTCCATTGACGTAGCAAGAACGAAATAACAACCTAGAGAAAACGCGATGAGGACGCCATTCAATATTTCCCGTACAGTACCACGCTTCCACTACGTCGACTAAGTTTCTACTGGGTTTAAGTTACGCCGTCACTACTTCCATGCCGTCGTTAATTCGTTCTTATTAGGTTCTTACTGCGTCCTGCTTCGACCGTGTCCTCGATACGTTTTTTTAACATATTTAAAGTCAGCTCACGTCCCATACGTCCATAAAGACCATACCACGCACTTATCGGTTTCTACTGCGTACCATCAACGTTGACCAAGTTCTGACTGCGTCCTGCCAGATGATTTAGGACGTAGTGGGAACGTGGCCTAGTGTGATAGGGAATTATGCAATCATATTTGCGCAGATATATATATATATATCCGACATATCTCGAAGGATCAATATAACGGCACAGTTGACGAAGGTCGTGAGTGGACACAATGCAGCATGATTTCAGGGACATCAAATCTTTAATTGATATACTTATGTTAATTTCCGTAAAACATTTGATTAATAATTAAAATAGGGCTTCAATTTGAACATTTCATTCGTTTTAACAGGATAATCAGTATTTTGTCCTAATAAGCTGTCAATGGCATGTAGTTAATGAAGGTATTTGTTTCTGAATGCATTTCTGAACAACTATAAAGCCTTAAGCTGAATCACACAGTATTTTAATGCCATTGTATATGTATGGCCGATTACTAAGAATCCCCTAAGCAAAGTACAGATCTGATAAGGGAAAGACTCGGTTTCAAAGCTTCAACATGGTCAAATTTGAAAATAACGGATAAATATAATTATTTACAAATACCTTTTGTTTTTAAAATTAAATGGGTTTGCAAGCGTCCTTATGTATCATTTACATCTAATATTACAAGCGATTTTCAAGAACTTTAAAGAGATGTTAAAACAATTGAGATGCCCTATGGGAAATATCTCACAAATCAGAAACTCTAAAGATAATAACCCAAATGTCGTTATTGAGCAACTGAATCCCCAGCTCGGTTTATTCAATATGGTAAGCGGTGATCATTGTTACATGTAGGTGAATTTAAAAGTCCGTACTTCATTATTTATTGATATATTTCAATTGTAAGGTGACCAAGTGTCAAAATGGACAACTTTTCTAGCACACCGGATAGGCATTTCCGGTGAATTCAACCGTGCTGAAAAACTCCATATGGCACCCCCATACCAGATGAGTCACGCGCTCTGACGTAATACTTTCAATTTCTTTTACTACACATTTTATGTAAATAAATCATAATTATGAGATTTCAATAGATGAGTTCCATTGAAATTAACTTTACAAAAATATACCTTAAAAACAAAACAAAATAACCCTTAAAAGACGTCATATCGAAGGAACTTATTGACGTATGCAGTGATTACAAATTACGGCGCGTCATGACGTCAGTTAACATCATCGCACGCGCTTTTTGGTGAAATGTACAAGAACGCGCTTTTTATGTCTTTTCTTCACATGTTATGCTAGAAAAATATCTATCACGTGTGTCCGTTCCGGATCGAAATATCAGACCCTCGGGCACGCTGCGTGGCCGGTAACCTCGTAACCTTGCAACGCAGGTGCCCTCGCGTCGGATTTTTTATGCGGAACGGGAACACTTTACAGATGTTATTAATGTTTCACCAATGATATTCAAGAATGAATTTCTCAAGATTTCAAACGTCAGTGGCAAAGGGCTGGGACACAAACTCAACGACGTCATTGTTAAAGTCACGTTACGTTCGTATACAATTTTCGTAAAAAAAAAAACCTACAAAAAAACTGTCATTTAAAATCCTGTCTAGGCTAATAATAAAAAGAAAAAAAAATGTTCCTTTCAGTATAAGGTCGCAATATATTTCACCTCGTTAAACCCAAAGTTAATATTGGTTTTGGGGTAAAAATGTTTTTTCATACAAGTTTCACCAGTGCTAGAACATTTCCTAAATCTTTGATTCAATTAAATTACTCTTTGAGGATAACCTTTCAACCTTTTTGGGAATAATTCTGGAAGATTTTTGCATACATTATGTTGACTTAATAATGCTAACATTAACAATACCAGAAGCAATAGGTTGTTTCTTGATTTATTCTTAATTCAAAGTATTTGATTTTGGCAGTACTTTGGCCAAACTGTTATAAAATAAATATTGTTTAAAGTTTGTTGCTGGTTTCACTTTATTTTCGATTAGCTTTCGTAATATCATTAACTATCATTAACTAGTGTGACTGAGTCATTTCATTTTTAAAACAATAATTACAACCTAACTTTTAAAAAGAAACACCTTAAATACAAAATGTCAATGAGAAATGCTATTTCAAAACGGAACAACTTTGAGTGTAACTCAATTGTCAATGTTGTAAACTATTATCAAAACATATAAAACAAGAATTACGACTAGTTTTAGTGGGTAATTATCGTTTCACAAAAGGAGAGCGTGTCATCAAGCATCATAGACAAGGTGAGGAATCACGTGACTTCAACGGGGTTCTCACATGTGTCACCACGGTTCAAAACCGATGTAAACAAGCAAGAAAGTGACAGTTATTTCTAAATAACTTTTTTGAGAGAAAAGATGGGAAAATATTTCTTAGCCTATTAAAGACTATGCTATTTTCTGCTTCTTCAAGTGTGAAATATTTTGGATTTACTTGTATTTTAACGATGGAATCCTTGGCTAAAATTTCGAATCGACGGGATTTTGTAGAACAATACAACGCTGTGTGCACCGTGAGTCCTTGTTTTGTTTACATTTCTTAGTAATTAGTAATATTTAAGGACTTATACATGTGTTAATATGTTGATTTTACTCATTTCATTAATTAAACGAATTGTTTGTAAAATTTATTTTAGTTCTTTTAATTAATATCGATATTTTAAGAAAGGCTGTTGTTAACGTGAATTTTATTTTTGCTGTTGTTAACGTGAATTCTTCTCATAACATGCTTATTTTATTTAATAAGTAGTTTGAACTACTCTCTCAACTTTGACGATAATTCAAGATTGGACTTTTATTCCAAATGATATTTCTTTTATGAATGAATATATATCCATCCATATGATCGATTAAAAATGTTAAATTTATGTTCTTTGTTGGCCGTCATGGTGATACGTCCAATTTATCCATTGTCCTTCTGTAAGAGACGAGGTCAACCCTTTTATATTTCATCAAATGTTGACAAAAGATGGATAAATTCAATTGATTGAGTGATGATTACATTCAAATGGAAGACATGATATACTCCAGCTAACTCCGTTCCATGTACATCCCCCGGTAAAAGAAAGTCAACAGAGAAGAAATGATTGACCTACGTTTTAATGTACAATTAATCATTAAACTATTGAATATAAAAATAGTGATTACATGTTTTGCTGGTTGGATCAATTGTATTTGTATATGACGTCATTATAAACTAATAATTTCTTTTTTCATGATATATGACAAACCCTTTAAGTGAAATGATTCAAAACGTCGCGCTCATAATGTAAAAAATCAAACTTTTGAGTTATGGATGTAAAGGATGCAATAACAGTTTCTCTGATATATGTTTGCATATTACATAAGTAAAGTCATGTTGTTGTTTACATTAATATAATCATATACCAGTGTTGTTTGACATTACTTATTATAGGAATTGTAAATGTGATTAATAATGTGTTAAAGATTTCACAATGTGATGATATTAAATATGTTAAAGATGTTTTAAGAAAATCGTATATATATTTAGAACGATTGCCAAATTGTTGTCATGGGCAAAGGTTATTATAGATTTATTACAATCACTAGGATTTTATGATGCATGGTTATTTCAAAGTGTTGGGGATTTTTATATAAATTTAAAGTGAATTGAAACAGAGACTTGAATGTATATGTACAAAAATGATTTGCTGAATTTATTAATTCATCTACAGCCAAAACGTTTGTTTTGTTCGCAGACTGTAAGTTACAAACACTTTTATGTGCTGTTAATATAGTTAAATTTAGGAAAGCATTGACGAGAAATAGACTCACACAGGTAAGAAATTGAGGCCGGTAGATAACACAAACCTTTTCCTATATCTGAATATGAAAGGAAAAGTCAAGTTTGCCATAAAATAGTAGATGAGTTTCATTTCTTGTTTGAATGTACTTTATTTAGTTATTGAAGAAGACAATACATACATAAAGACTACTTAATTAGACCAAATATAACCAAATTTGTTGAACTTTTCAAATACCAGTAAGACTATTCAAAGGAAATTAGCAATGTTTGTCCACAAAACCTTATCATTCAGAGACCCTGTTGTATTTATAATGATGTTAGATAACTCATTTAAATGATATTTGTAACCACTGTCACTTCTCTATGGTTATATTAAATTGTATGTATATTGTCTATGTTTAATTTGTGTTTTGTAGTACCTTGTTAGTAAAGATAAGTATACGTGTATTAATATATAGTGACCTACGATCGATTGGTAGAAGTGCATTTTATTATATATATTATGAATTCCATTGATGTATGTTCATGGGCCTATGGACTTTATGCATTCGAATATACTATGAAACTTTATTATAACAACTCGAGGCTTGTGATGTCTGGTTGGTGATATTTTCTTCTATGGCGTTAAAGCTATCAATTTCTCTCTCTCTCTCTCTCTCTCTCTCTCTCTCTCTCTCTCTCTCACACACACACACTCTCTCTCGCTCCCCCACCTCCCCCGATAAGTAGATTAAAATATTTGGCCACGCTGGACATGCTTATCGTGCTCATAGCTACATAACCGTTTGGTGAAATCTACAAAAGAGCGTTTTCTACGACAATTTTCCCACAAATTAAAATTTTTATATGTAAGAAAATATATCAATCATGTGTTTCCGGTCAGGAACGAAAAATCCGCCCCTCGGGCACGCTGCGTGGCCGGTAACTCGGCAAGCTTAGTAACCTGCTTACGCGCGAGCCTTCGGGTTAGATTTTTCTATCCGTACCGGAAACACACGATAGATACTTATAGTCTTCTATTGTCATCACATACCTGCCTCCCTTGTTGAAGACCGTCCTCGGCAGCACAATGGAAACATTGTCATATGGTATTATTTGAAAAGAGAAAACTTTGTAACCTTATTTCCGCATAACACGCTATGCTCGGGTTGGGGATGAACACATTTACACGAAAGGTCATGCCAGATACAAATTATCATCTTACGAGGGAAGGTCATGTTCATGGTAATCAATTTCGTTGTCAGTGCTTCTTATTATTTCCTGATTTCTTATGGATAAAGATATTTTTACCATTTTCGAAGCTTGGGAATTAACTGGAGCGGTGGCAGTTTTATTATTAACCTTTAGGAATGGCGATTTTGTTATTTAATTGTTATTGTTATTTTGTCGTTTCTTGGGTGTTGAATTTCTTTAACTTTTGAACGTACATGAGACGGGTTTGGCTGAAGTGAATTTTGCCTTCCATTTTAGTGTATCTATTTCTTCATCCATTTGATTTATCCATCTTTGTAAACATTTGGTGAAACTGCAGAGGGATGCTGAATACTTTTAAGTTTCAAATCGATCAAATTGGTGTAAATTCATACCATGAATAAGAGTTTTAGGTTGTATACATTCTCGTCACATATAAGAGGGCAATACAAACCATAAAATAGAATGAACTGAGCATGTTATGATAAGTTTGTTAAGGATGCCGACTTAACATAGTCAGCTTTATTTAGATGAGAAGAAGTTTGCGTAAACGACAGCACATATCACATTCACGTGTACAACAGCACTTCATGAAAATTCGATATTTATTGAAAAAAACTAAGATAACATTTAACGAACAATTCATTTTATGAGAGTAATGAGCAAAACTTTTTTTTAAAGCATGTATGACTTCTTAACTATTACAAATGACTTAGAAATATGTACAAAACAATGAATCACGGCGCACACAGCGTAGCATCCTTCTACAAAATTATGTCGAGTTGAATATTTTGCCAAGGATTGCATCGTACCAAGAAATATGTTCCTATCTTTTCTCTAAAATAATGTTATTTAGTAAATACTGTCACTTTCTTGCTTGTTTACATCGGGTTTGAACCGTGGTGACACATGTGAGAACCCCATTGAAGTCACGTGATTCCTCACCCTGATAGAGGCGATATTGTACACAAGGGGAATTTGTAATCAGTGCAGCGCTACTGTTGGAATACCATCCCATGTACTAAATCGTGTTTAGGGTTCTTGAAGAACGGCCTCCAGTCTCCTTACACTGAGTAAGACTAATGATTAATGGAGGGCCTTGAAATAAATTCATATATCATACGAAATACCCACATTATTATGTTTTAGTGTTTGTTTGTTTTTCAAATTCGTGAGTTGAACATTTCAACGAGACGGAATTGACTGTAAGGAGATTAACGACCCAGCACTTACCGTACACATTGTTGTAATACCTAACTTATTGGCTCATCTATATAGTGCATGTAACATGACGCATGCTTATGCTATTATTGTTTTGTTATGGATTACATATCTTATCACTTTTCGTGATTCCGTTTGTCACGTGAACTGATCATTTATTTCTCTGCAGCATACGATATATCCTAGACAGATCATATATGATTTCGTTGCATCTCGAAAAGCCACAGTTTGTTATAAAATTAACAAAGTTTCTATGACATATCTACTTTTGCAGTAGTACCTACATATGGCTGTTTATTTCATTAAAGGGAAAATTTGTCTTAAGTATTTATTTGTAGTAAGAACTATATTTTATTTTGTAAAAAAAAAATCAGTCATAGTTAATCTTAGTTAATAATAATAACTCAATCAGATTCAACACGGCTTACTGTTTATACAGTTTCAAATAGGTATACACATTTGTGTATTCATGCTCTTCTGCACATTTTGCACGTTTTAATTTTTATCCTTACGAAAATACTACAAAATTTACCCTATATTATGTAGAGCTACCTATTTTGACATTCCATGATATCAGTTTATAACGAAAAAAAATGGTATCATATTCAACGGGACCGAATGGCAATTTGTATAAACTGCAAGTTGTTGAAAAGATATTTGCCTTCGCCTTGTTCTTTGTAGAGAAGAATTGATTGCATTTTCTCGTCTTTTCAATACTTTGATACATTGCAGGAAAACGTAACTGGTCGGTATTGTCATCTCAATTTCTGTTAGTAAGTAAATCCCTAACACAAAATCTATTCGGTAAGATTCAATTTAAAGAGTCTTATTTATTCAATACCGAAGCGTATACCGTATATAATGATGATGCTATCATATAGTCTTGTCGACTTGTTTTATGTCGACTTAACTGTTTTACAATATATTTTGCAAAATGTTTGTTGACTTGTTTGAAATGCCTTAGAGCCAAATTGAACTCCTTAAGACCCTTATAGCACAGCTCATGGAAAGATAGATGCAAGGAAATTGAAACCAAAGCTATGGAAGCGTATATGGTATTTTCTGATAATGTTAGCATGTTGTTTTGTCGGCTTCCGTTATGTCGACTTGAAGCATTAAAACACGACATGTTGTCAAAGGTAATTTCGACTTAACATTTTCAACTGAACGGATGTCCACACATCAAGTTAAAAAATAAACAAGTCAAAACAATTTGGCAAAATGCGGTATATTAGTTCATATTAAAAAATGTCTATTATTTGTCATGATCAAAATACGCAGCAAAGCATTTCGTTTTCCAAGGAACACATTTAAGACTACAACTTTAAACATCATATCGACGATAATATGGAAAGGGGCGGTAAATTGTACTCGACCAAATTGTAAACCTTCAGAAATAGAAAGGATGAGAGCTCTTTGATTGGCGCCTCGCTGAAGCAGTGTTCAAAACGATCGTCTGGTATTGCATATGGAGGCCGAGTTATTAATCAAAAATTGTTAAATTAATCGTACATCGTTTTGACAGATTAGAATAATCATCGGAAGCGTTTTGAAACACAGCAAGTACATTTTGAAGGAAGTAAAGACTATTTTGTAGCGCCTTTACATGCTAAAAAAGAACTCACTAAGTAATTGATCAACATGTTTAGCAGCTTATCTCTTTGTATTGAATTAATCTTTTGAATAATGACAGGCATCATTTTTATTTATGTATTAATCGAAAAGTGTAGCATACAACATTGCAGGTGTCTGATGTTACCATTTCACGGCAGTTACTACCCTTCGGAGATGTGTTTTACAGCTTTAATATATGCCTTTTCTTATAGTTTACAACTGGCGATGACAAACATAAATAGTTAAAGTCAAGACATTATTCGATCATGAACAGATTAAAGTAATCTTATAGTTCACCATTCCGTTTAAAGTACGGTTCGTATTTTAGTCTTTAATATTAGTTGCATGTAACGCTGAGTAACTTAGATGATGTTGTTCCGTGTGCAACACATAGATACTGATATTATAATATCTTATAATACTCATTTTATATTGTTTAAATAAAGGATTACAAACAACTTCAGACTGGTGTTACATTTATATGTCTTTTACATTCTTCTTCCAAAAATATAAGCATTACTATACATTCTTGGTGCCCTTTGATGCTTCGCATTAATGGTCTTTTTTGTGTAGAGATGTATTCATCTACATCATCATAACGACGATAATATGCAAAGGGCGGTAAATTGTACTCAATCAGGGTTAAAACCATCAGAAATAGGAAGGATGAAAGAACTGTTTTCCACTATATCTTTAAATTCTCACAGACATGAAGATATGAATACATAATCTCCAGGTTAAACACTCAATCATAGTGATTGCATGTTTCGCCTTTAAGCATGTTTATATCAATCAAAATAATTAAGGCGTAAAGCGTCTGCGACCTATTTGTGATTAAGATCATCGTTCCGTGCAATATACTTGAAGTTTGAAATGGGTTATGTATTATAATAAAACATTCTTTCACCAATGGTATTGAACGAACAAAAGAAGAAAAGCATACCACTTGTGTACTGTTGTTAATAAACTAAGTATTAACCTCATCGGTGGTACAATTGCCTGGCCTGATTGAAACGTTTCGATATACATGTAAGCATGGTTTACAGCGAACAATGAAAAAAAAACGCTGCAACTGTTTTGTATTTTTATTATTTATTAAACGGGCGCTTTGGGCCTTTCTCATACATTAACTTTTGCTTACATACTTTTGTCATTTTCTGACCTAATGCAGACCTCACAAAAGTGGAATAAAAACAACCAGTAATAAACTGGTAAACGATTAAGTGAAACGTGTGTCTACTCGTAGTTAAGAGATTGAGTTGGATAATAAAGCTTCTAGGATCCCATTAACAGGGCTTTTACACAAGATCAAAGCTACATGGCTTACTTAATAGCAATGAGATTCGGAGGAGTCGGCAAGACAGCATGGCTTATAAACGGGCAAAGATGTCATTTATACACTTTGAGTTCTCTGTTTGTATTTGAAGAGACCGTGCAAAGAATAATGAAGTATATTTTAACAGGGCTTGCCACGAAAGTTTCTATTAAATTGGTTTGCATCAGGGTTGCAGCGATTAAATAAGTCAACCTGTAAATATTGTATAAATGGACTATCAATAACGATCTGTATGTCAAAGTATTTATGCGGTTTTTTAAAGACGAATTTGTTTGGTGTGTAAGGCTCTAAGTTTGTTGATTGCGCAATGCGCAGGCTTGGTCATCGGTTAACAATTCGTTTTCTCATGTTGTAAATGCTTGTGAAGACAACGATCTAAGTTCACTCGCCAATTACTACTGGAATTGTGGAGTATCTAACTTTGTAATGAAATAGGAAGATCGCACAAATCGCTATAAAAACTCTATAGCCTATATTACTTGATACATAAACATGCGGTTGGTTTATTGCTTGAACAGACATTTGCTGAATTGGTTTAGAATTACCCACTCATCATAAAACTTTATGACGACGTATGTGGGGATTATATGAATGGCAATCTTGATATGCAGGCAATATGCTTTAATACGAGAAAAGGATCCAACCCTTCATTAAACAGTTCCGGATAATGGCAAGGAAAGACTGTTTGTTAGGTAAATGTTTACCATTCAGAACGATCAGGATATCAGCGCTTTAGACAGGATGCCTTTCTTGATCTTGATGTATAGGCTAGTATAATACTGTTAGTTTAACGCTTCATAAGATATATAAACTACCTGATTCTTGCAACCAGAATCCCGCTCAGACGGTGTTGTTGGCATTAATGGTGAAACATGTACCGGTAATGGAAATGATTAGTTTCAACACTATGTACCAGTCAAATACTCGGCCATGATAGCTTCGCCTAAGTTAATACCCCGACTCGATCCGTACCTGAGCCCAACCTTAACATAGTAGTCCGTATTAATCGGTACCTTCACTTGATCAGAGCGTATTCATTACGTATTCCAAACAAGTTTTTCCAACTTTTGAACATGCATACACTTTTCGAACGATCCATTGCAATTGGGGTGTGAATTTATGAATTCGGATTGCTACTTTTGTTTCGTATTCGAGCGTAGCCTCCTCGTATACAAATTGAGAGACAGTTCTGAATTGTACATTATGTTCTGGACTTTCCTTATTTAGTATATAAGGGCAAACTTCTCTCTTATTGGGTTTTGGGGTAAAAATATAAAAAAATATACAAGTTTCACCAGTGCGAGAACATTTCCTTTGATTCAATCAAATTACTCTATTAGGATAACCTTTCAACCTTATGTGGAATGATTCTGGAAGATTAGTGCATATCTTATGTTGATTTACTTATATCAACATTAACAATACCAGGAGCAATAAGTTTTTTTATTCTATTTTTAAAACTATTCTTTATTTTATTTGTTTATAGTATTAGCATTTAATTTTGACATAACTTTTGTCAAACAGTTAATAAAAATAAATGTTTAAAGTTTGTTGCTGGTTTCCTTTTCTCTGTTGCATTTAGTTTTCGTAACATCATTAATTATCATTTACTAGCGTTATTGAGTATTTTCATTTTAAAACACGTATTACTAGCTAACTATTAAAGAGAATTAAGTTAAATACAAAATTGATTTCAATGAAAAATGCAATATCAAAACGAAACAACTGTAAGTGTAACTGTGTTATCAATGTTGTGAACTATTATCAAAAGATACAAAACAAGAATTACAACTAAGCTTAGTAGGTTACTATCGTTTTCCTACCGGAGAGCGTCTCATCAATCATCCTAGAGGAAATATTGGGATATAAGGGGAATCTTAAATGCAGTGCAGCACAACTGTTGAAATACCATCCCAGGTACTAAATCCTTTTTTGGGTTTCCAGTTTCCTTACATAGAGTTAGACAAATGATTCTTGGAACGCTTAAATATGAATTTATACATTATACGAAACACCAAAACTATTTTGTTTTCTTTTTTTCAAATGCGTAATTTAAATATTTCAACGAGACGGAATAGACTAATATAGATCAACGACCTAGCACTTACCGTACAAATTGTTGTAATACCTAATTACTGGCTCATCTATGTGGTGTTTGCGATATGACGCATGCTCATGCCATTATGTTGTTCTGTTGTGGATTACAAATTTCTTTCATTTTTCGAGATCCCGTTAGTCACGTTATCTGATAATTTATTTCTCTACAGCATGCGATACATCATAGACAGAACATATATATTATTTTGTTGCAACTCAAAAAGTCGCAGTTTGACATGAAATTAACGGTGTTACTACGGCAATACTAATCTAGCAGTAGTACATACATATGACAGATAATAACATTTGAGGGCAAACTTGTGTTCTCTATTTATTTGAGTAAACATCTGAAAAGAACTATTTTTTATTTTGTAAAAAGCAATCATTTATAGTTATTCTTAGTTAAACATTATCAAACTGACACTCTTATTTAAAATGAATGCATACACATATCTTTCAACATAAAATTGAGTGATAAACCTTTAACTACTTACTAAATAATGCACTTGTAAAAAATATTATTTACTGATAACAAGATTGTAACCGTGCATTTAATAGCTGAAAACGACCAAATATAAAATGACTGGTGAGTGGTAAAAGATTTACAGTGATCACCTATTATCCAATTATGTAGAAATACCGTGTTTTCTGCACCTTTCATTTAAATTAAACACAGTATCTTTAATAAGAACCCCTGTTTTCGATATGTATTTATTCTTTTGGGTAAATTAAAAGAATTGTAATAATTGTGGTTCATCTTATTTGGGATTAAGAGTGCATCTTTAATCAATCGAGGGTCTTCTAAAATCTAAAAGAGTGTCCGGGAAGGCATACATTACATTGTTACAAGAAAGGAATTAGGATTACCAAATTATCAACACGGCTTATTGTTTAGACAGTTTCAAATAAATATACACATATGTGTTTTCATGCTCTTCGGTACATATGTACGTTTGAAAAAGATCTATCCCTACATAGAGTATGCATAGCTACCCATTTTGACATGCCATAATAACTATTAATAACGGGGAAAGGTTTTGTATCATATTAAAGGAGACAGAATGGGAAATCTGTATAAACCATGGGGGAGGACGTTATTTCGTTTCATGCAAATATTAAGTGTGATAAATGTTTCATGGCAGACAAAATGGCGGAATAAGAATAAAACGTACCGATTCAGGTACCGATTTTGGCCTGGTAAGAGGACATTTTCTTTAAATTTTGAAAAATGTATGCGTCATGTATGTGGCGAACAACATATTCTTCAATCGACATCTTAGTATGGTACTTTAACTTTAACGATAAAAAAGTTATTGAACAGATTGTGGCTGAGAAGGCAATTTTTACATATAAACATGTTGATTTTATCCACAATTTGTCGTATTTTCTCGGCAAATATGGCATGTCCGTGTGTTTTAACTGTGCCCTCATGTACATATTCCTATTTTCCAAACTTCATGGTAATTACTCGATTGTACAAGTTTCCTGATCGATGTTTTGTTCCTTAACCCCCAATTTTGCTTATTGCAAGCACATTACCCACATTTTGGTGAAATGTAAACGAACTTCTGCTCAATTGTTTAGCATTGAGAGGATACGTTTTTAATTCTGGGAATCGCTAATGATCACGTGTCTTTCAATTGGGTATGTGATGGGTTTCATTGATAAAGTCTACGACTTTTTCATTTCAGGAACGGACTTGAACTTCACCATGGCCGGATTCGAAGGCGAACGAGTTGCCGCGATTTATACAAGTCAAGCTGTATATCTTGTATCAATGGACTATCAATAGCGATCTGTATGCCATACATTTTTTAAAGACGAATTTATTTTGTGTTTAAGTCTTTAATTTTGTTGATTGTACAATGCACAGGCTTTGTCTTCAGATAACTATTCTTTTTCTCATGTTGTAAATACTTGTGAAAACAACGATGTAATTAAAGTTCGTTCTCCAATTACCACTGAAATTGTTGAGGTTTTTACTTTGTAATGAAAAAGATCGCACAACTCGCTGTAATAACACTGTAGCCTAGATTACTTGTTACATAAACATGCGGTTGGTTTATTGCTTAAACAGACATTTTCTGAATTGGTTTAGGATTACCCACTCATCATAAAACTTTATGACGACGTATGTGAGGATTATATGAATGGCAATCTTGATGATCACCTAATATGCTTAAATAAGAGAAAAGCATACATCTATCATTAAACACTTCCGGATAATGGCAAGGAAAGACTGTTAATTGAGTAAATGTTAACCATTCAGAAATCTCAGGAAGCAGCGCTTTTGGACAGGATGACTTTCTTGATCTTGATGTATAAGCTAGTTAAATACTGTTAGATGAACGCTTTATTCGAGTCATAAACTACCTGATTCTTGCAACCAGATTACCACTGAGACGGCAAATGTACCAGTCAAATGCTCGGCCATAATAGCTTCATCTAAGTTCATATACCGAATCGATCCGCACCTGAGTCGGACCTGTACGAAGTCATCCGTACCGATCCGTAACTGATCCGTACCTTAACGTAGTAATCCGTATCAATCGTACCATCACTTGTTCAGAGCGTAATCGAGACGTATTCAAAACAAGTTTCTCCAACTTTTGAACATGAAAAACATAATTGGAGCGATCCGTGCCAATCGGGTTGCGACTTGGTTGAAAATTGTTTTTCCGTTCTTAAGCGTACTGAAACGTATCTATTTGTAGTTAAACATCACTAACGCATTTGTCTGCAGTTGAATGTAGTTGTTGCCCGAGGTTGCCCGTACTGAAACCTAGTTAAATGCAGATCTGCCCACGCGGTTGCCTAGTTGCCAGCCGCAGCAAAACGTAGTTCAACATATCCCTATGTATTTACGTCCTGTAGCGTTTTGTTCCCCATTTCTTAAAAAAATACGAACTGACCGCCCCCACACCTAAGGGACCAATCCAATCAGCACCGAACCTCAACGAACTGACATTCGTGTGTGAGACTGTAAACTGGAAAAGAACACAAACGTTTTTATGATCCCATACACAGTGTATTTTATCTATACGCGATTTTAACTCAAATCGAAAGGTTGATATTTATATATGAAGTATGTATTTTGTAATTATGTCGGATGCCTATTTCTTTTTTATAACGGCATAAGGCCCTGTGTTTCATATGTTGTTTTTATATTAAAATTGTCAGTGCCATATTTATTTATTCATTAATCGACAGATAAACAAAGCATACCCCACCCTTCGACTTGAGACTTTATTGATTAGACAGATGATTTGATTAAAAGTAATTTCAAACTGAACATATAAATAACATTAGTTGTTAAATCGTTTGGTAGCTTTAATAGATCAGTGAATATGTATTAATATGAGAGAAGTAACGTTTTCGTTAGGGGACGTATAACCATTTTTTTGTCACACTTAACGGATGATACGTTCTGGTGACCTTGAAAAGTGTATGCCTTTCTATTAACATTGGAAGAAATGATGTTCAGGGACTTCAACATAATAACCACATGCACAAGACGGACCCTGAAGTTGGTGATTATTGAAAAGATAAGAGCTTAGATTCGAGCGTGACCTCCTCGTATACGACTTGAGAGAAAGTTCTGGAGGAATTGTACATTATGTTCTGGATCATCCTTTTTTGGTGTATAAGGGAAAATTTCTCTCTTATTGGGTTTGGGGTAAAAATAGTTTTTATTTACAAGTTTTACCAGTACTAGAAACTTTCCTAAATCTTTGATTCAATCAAATTACTCTATAAGGATAACCTTTCAACCTTTTGTGGGAATGGGTCCGTAAGGTTGTTGCATATCATATGATTATTAACTGATGTCAACATTTACCACACCAGGAGCAATACGATGTTTTTTTGAAATTATTCTTTATTCTAGTTATTATAGTATTAGTATTTAATTTTGACATAACTTTTGTCAATCAGTTCGTAAACATAAATGCTGTTTTTGTTGCTGGTAACACTCTCTCTGTTGCGTTTAGTTTTCGTAACATCATTAATTACCAAATACTTGTGCGATTGAGTTATATCATTTTAAAACACGTATTAGTACCTAACTAAGAAAAATTGATTTCAATGAAAAATGCAATATCAAAACGAAACAACTTTAAGTGTAACTGGGTTATCAATGTTGTGAACTATTATCAAAAGATACAAAACAAGAATTACAACTAGGCTTATTAAGTAACTATCGTTTTCCTACCGGAGAGCGTCTCATCAATCAACCTAGAGGAGATATCGTTCCAAAGGGGAGTCTCAAATACAGTGCAGCACAACTGTTGAAATACCATCCCAGGTACTAAATCCTTTTTGGGTTTCTAGTTTCCTTACATAGAGTAAGACGAATGATTATTGGAACGCTTAAATATAAATGTATACATTTTACGAAACACCAAAACTATTTTTCTTTTTCTTTTTTTTTTCAAATGCGTAGTTTGAATATTTCAACGAGACGGAATAGACTAATAGAGATTAACGACCTTGCACAAGCCGTACAAAATGTCGTTATGTCTATCTCACTGGCTCATCTATATAGTGTTTGCAACATGACGCACGCTCATGCTATACTTTTGTTCTGTTGTGGATTACATATTTCTTTCACTTTTCGAGATCCCGTTTGTCACGTTATTTGATAATTTATTTCTCTACAGCATGCGATACATCATAGACAGAACATATATCATTTCGTTGCGTCTCCAAAAGTCGCAGTTTGTCATGAAATTAACTCTGTTGTAGGACAATACTTCTCTAGCAGTAGTACATACATATGACTGTTTTACATTTGAGGGCAAACTTGTCTTCTCTACTTATGTGTAGTATACATCTAAAAAACTAGTTTTTATTTTGTAAAAATCAATCAGTCATTGTTATTCTTAGTTAATAATTGTTAAAGTGAAACTCTTATTTAACATGAATGCATACACATGTCTAACAACATAAAATTTGAGTGATAATCCTTGAACTGCTTACTTACCTTGCAGTTAATAGCTGAAAACGCACAAATATTAAATGACTGGTGATCGGTAAAAGGTTTATAGTGATCACGTATCGTTTCATAAGGTAGAGATACCGTGTTTTCTGCGCCTTTCATCCAAATCAAACACATTATCTTAAATAAGAACCACTGTTTTCGATAATTATTCATCCTTTCGGGTAAATTAAAACAATTGTGAAAATGTTTGTCGAAGTGTTTTAAGAAACCAAACTCTCAATCAAATTCTAGTAAAAGACCGAAGGCGTGGCTCCATAAGTGGCATAGACTGCGCTATGTTTCATTTAGAATCGTGAAGAAATAGTGAAGCTATCTTTGTTTAAAGTCTTCATTCGAAGCAATATACTGCCTTCCGACGAAACATTTACGACGCAATATATCACGTGGTAAACATACACTGTTATCGTTTAGACAATTTCCAATAGATATACACATATGTGTATTCGTGCTTTTCTGCACATATGGACGTTTATATCCCTACATATAGTATGCATAGCTACACATTTTACATGCCATAATAATCTAAATCAAATATCTATAACGGGGAAATGTTTTGTATCATATTAAAGGAGACAGAATTGGAATTTGTATAAATTGCTGGTTAAAAAAAAAGATATTCACACTCGCCTTGTACTTTGTATAGAAGACTTGATTGAATTTGCTTGCCTTTTCAATCCTTAGATACATTGCAGAAAAGCTAAATGGGTCGGTATTGTCATCCCAATTTTCTGTTAGTAAATATCTTTCAAAGAATTTATTCGATAAGATTCAATTCGTAGGATCTTCTCTTTTCAATATCGCAGTGTATACCGAATATAATGATGATGTTTTCATGGTGGTTGGTGTGTAGGCTTATTTATACTCGCACTTGGGCCTTGCCCATTCGGCGATTGCTCCGTTAAAATTGTTAGTCATTTTTAGGTTGTTGAAGCATGGTGCACAGACAGAATGTAACTCTGGTTAGGGCTACACTGGTTCTTTAACGTGTACCAGTGTATAGCACTATCACACGGGATCCCCATTTAACGTTCCTACCGGAAGACGATTAGTATTTGTTTGTTTTATGTCGAGTAACATGTAGAGCGTTATAACACGACACATTTCCTCAGGTATTTGAGACTCAACAGTTTCTACCTGATTTGTATACCAAATAAGTCAAAATAATTGTGTTGAGATTCGTCAAGTTCATATTGAACAAGTCCATAAGACTTCGTGATTATAAGTATATACGGCGTACGCTTTCATACGAAGCAAAGCAAAGAGTTTCGATTTCAAAGGAACACCTTCAAGAATACACCTATACCATCAGAAAAGAAAGGATGAGAGCTCTTTGATTGCCACCACGCTGAAGCAATGCTCTAAACGATTGACTGGTGTTGCATTTGGGGGTCAAGATAATAAAATAAAAAAACCGTTAAATTAATCGTACTTCGCTTTGACAAAACTGTATAATAAAGTGTTTTGAAACGCAGCAAGAACACTATTACATTGTGTTCTAATCTCCCACGCGGAGGATATATTGAAATAAATGAACAAGTACTTGTTCAGAAGGTGAGACTTTTGTTTTGAATTTATCTCTTGAATAATGACGGCATCATTTTTATTCATGGATTAATCGAAAAGTGTAGCAGACAACATTTCTGGTGTCTGACGTTACTCTGTCACGTAACGGTAGTTACTTCCTTTTGGAGATTTGTTTTCCATCTTTAATATGTGCCTTTTCTTTATAGTTTACAACAGCCGATGACAAATAAAATGCATCTTAAATCTATAAATAGTTAAGGCCAATACTTTATTCGATCATAAACAGATTTAAGTAATCTTATAGTTCAGCATAACGTTTCGTATTTCAGTGTAAATATAAGTTGCATGTAACCCTGAGTAAAGGATAACAAACAACTTCAGATTGGTATTATATTTATGCGAAAAACAAGCTCAGTAGCAAATAGTTTAAACATAAACCCGGTTTAATGGTACTGGGTTGACCTAAAGACTACCGTTCTCAGACTCTGTAAAACTGGAAATTATGACATCATTAAATGTAAGTGTGGGGCTATATATGTTAATATGTTTTTCACATCCTTCTTCCAAATATATAAATATTACTATAAATTCCCGGCGCCCTTTGATGCTTCGCATCAATGGTCTTTCTTGTTAAGAAATGTATTAGTCTACGTAATCATAACGAGTATATTATGCACAGGGCGGTAAATTGTACTCAATCAAGGTTCAAACCATCAGAAATAGGAAGGATGAAAGAACTGTTTTTCTCTATGTCTTTAAACTCTCCCAGACATGAAGATATGAATACATTATATCCAGGTTAAACATTTAATCATAATGATTGCATGTTTCGCCTTAATTTTCTATTAAGCATGTTTTCACATCAAACACTTATTCTGATTTATAATCAAAAGCATATAGGCATAAAGCGTCTGCAACGTACGTCCCTGTGCCTATTTATGATTTAGTACATCGTTGCATGCAATATTCTTTAAGTTTTAGATGATTTTTATATCATAATAAAATACCATTTCACCAATGTCATTGAGCAAACGGAAAACGGTGCGAATGTCTCTCCTTACTTAAGATACAAATACTACCAAAAAGGAATCAGAAAATGAAACTACTTGTGTTCTGTTGTTAATAAACAAAGTATTAACCTCATCGGTGGTGCAGTTACCTGGCCTGATGGAAACGATTCGATATACATGTAAGCGTTTGCATTAGCATAAGGTTTTCGATTATTTTCTATCACTAACTAAATTGTTAAATTCATAATGGTTTATAGCGAACAGTGAAGGGAAACCCTGTAATTGTTTTGTACTCCTATAATTAATATTACGGGTGTCATGAGCTTTACCCAAAACTAATGTTTCGGTCACATGCTTTTGTCAATGAAAAGCCCTAATGCAGGCCTCACAGAAGTGGAATAAAAACAACCAGTAATAAACATGTAACGATTGAGTGAAACGTGTTGGATAATGAAGCTTTTAGGATCCCATTAACTGGGTTTTTACAAAAGTTCAAAGCTAAAGGGCTTACTTAATAGTAATCAGATTTCGAGGAGACGGCAAAAAAGCAAGGCTTATCAATGGGCAAAGTTGTAATTTGTACACTGCGTCCTCTGTGTGTATATGAAGAGCCAGTGCAAAGAATAAAGAAGTATGTTAACAGGGCTTGTCACTACAGTTTCGATCAAATTGGGTTGCATCAGGGTTCCCGAGATTTCTACAAGTCAAGCTGTAAATCTTGTTCAAATAGACTATCAATAGCGATTTATGTGCAAAAGTATTCATACATGATTTAAAGACGAATTTATTTCGTGTATAAGTCTTTTAGTTTGTTAATTGTACAATGCACAGGCTTTGTCTTAGATAACTATTCTTTTTCTCATGTTGTAAATGCTTGTGAAAACAACGATGTAATTAAAGTTCGTTATCCAATTACAACTGAAATTGTTGAGTTTCTTACATTGTAATGAAATAGGAAGATCGCACAACTCGCTGCAATAACTCTATAGCCTAGATTACTTGATACATAAACATGCGGTTGGTTTATTGCTTAAACAGACATTTTCTGAATTGGTTTAGGATTACCCACTCATCATAAAACTTTATGACGACGTATGTGAGGATTCTATGAATGGCAATCTTGATGATCACCTAATGTGCTTAAATAAGAGAAAAGCATACATCTATCATTAAACACTTCCGGATAATGGCAAGGAAAGACTGTTAATTGAGTAAATGTTAACCATTCAGAAATCTCAGGAAGCAGCGCTTTTGAACAGGATGACTTTATTGATCTTGATGTATAAGCTTGTACAATACTGTTAGATGAACGCTTTATTAGACATATAAACTACCTGATACGTGCAACCAGATTACCGCTAAGTCGGTGCTTTTGGGCGTTAATGGTGAAACACGTACCGGCTATGTTTATGATTAGTCTCAATACTATGTAAAAGCCACACCCGGCACGTACAGCCTCGTCTAAGGAAAATGGATCTAGCCATATTTATTCACTCATTTATTTATTATTTATTACAGATTGTTGATAAATATTCCCTGAAATATGGCAATTACTCCGCAAGTACTTTTTTACCTTATAAATAGAACGATGGATAAACAAAGCAAGAACAAAGCATACCCCACCCTCCCCGAATTGATAAGACAGATGCTTTAATTAAACGTAATTTCAAATTGAACATATATATTACATTAGTTGTTAAATCGATTGAACATATCAATCAGTTATATATTGCATTAATATAATTATCAGCTTTAAAATATCAGTGAATATGTTTTAATATGAAAGAATTAACGTTTAAGTTTTGCGACGTACTACCAATATTTTGTCACACTTGACGGATGATACGGTCTGGTAACTGAAAGGTGTATGGCTTTCTATTAACAGAGGAACACATACTGTTCTGGGTCTTCAACATAAGCACCACATGTACAAGACGGATCCTGGTGATTTTTGGAAAGAAAAGAAATTGCTGCTTTTGTTTCGTTTTCGAGCGTGATCTCCTGCGAATTGACGTTCTAGATAACTGATGGCACTTTGAACAAATCTTTTAGTTATCTTTTAAATTCTGGGATGGTTGTTGCTTCTCTGATAGTGGAATCAAGTTCATTCCAAACTATAAGCGATGATGGTAAAATTGATGATAAATATATCTCTGTTTTTCAAGCTATCGATTTGTAGTTGGACTCATAACGTAACCAGTAAGGGCTGATATTAGCCGATTGCATATTTGGCGGGAATAGTTGTTTTTAAAAATAAAACAACCACATTTTTTTTCTTTGTAAACGAGAACAAGCTTTTGAATTTTTCATCTGTCTGACAAGTTCTGAATTGAAGTTGATCTTGTAATACCGGCAACGATTCTGACAGCTTCATATTGGACCCTCTCTATTGATTTTTTCTCATATTGTGCGCAGTTATCCCATGCTAAGGATTCACTTCTTAAGAAGCAGGTAGTTTATGTAAATGTAAGGTAGATCGTTGAACTGTAAAGTTCATCATTATCATAGGATTCCATACTTTCAAAGACTTGTAGACTAGAGGTTATAATTGTACTTTTTACATACTAGTTATGCATGTCTTTAAGTATTTGAAAAATATTTTCTTGAAGATAAAATATATGTTGATCTCCACTCCTTGCGAAAACATTTATTGACAAACATTTATAACACTTATGACATTAGATTCCACAAGTTGCGCTCTTCCTCCAAAGCAATAATTAAGTTTCTATGTGTCTTCAATTGATCTTTACTTTTTTTTCCCTATATTAAAAAACCGTTTTTTATCGAGGTGAGCGTTGCAGTCTGCAAATAATTTTCTTGAAGATTGATGGTGATCTTTAAGACATTTTTTGTCTGGCTATTTACGCTAATGATTCTGCCTCATATATAAAAGACTGTTCATTATCTTTTGAATCATTTCTTTTGTACATCTCGAAGAACAGTAAATAACATTAATGTTTTTAGGGTTCATGAAATTTTTCATTTTGATTTCCTTCTTCCTAGTTTGAGAGTTTGTACACTGATATTTTCATTATTTGTCTATATGAAGACATAATTATAAACCTTGTTAAGGCGAACTATAACCGATAGTTGACGTTTAAAGGTGATGTTTGTGTCCGGTCGTTGAGAACTTAAATTATATATATATATATATATAAAAAAATGATCAGCTTGCATGTTTTTTTGCGTTAGTCTTCATTGTTTTCTCGTTAATGCATGCTCTGATGAGGTTTATATATCTTAGTGACCTTACATAAATGTGTCCCTTCTTTGTCATATTATTGACATTATATTTTAGTTGTTAGGTGTATGTTTGTATGTTTGACTTGGACGCTATGTGCTTCTGTTGATCTCTTAGAAGCAAGGTTATTCTGATTTCTGAATTATACTAAATGGAGATTCATTCGTTATTTAAATGCTTAAAATCTCGTTTAGGGTTTAAATGAGACGCAACATATATTAGGAAGTCACTGGAATAACAACTCACATCCTTACCAAAAAAATATTGATAACCTTTTAATGAAATCAGCAAATCAGATACGTAGTTGTTTAACCTTTTTGCTGTGAAAAATAAGATATTGCTATCTAAAAAGCTATCATTTACAAAATCTTTTTTTTTTTGATTCCCCGTATATTTTGATGTAAAATAGACACAGACAATGCTCGTTGCCTAAAACTGGACCAGGATTCAGGTTTGCGCACTCGCTTCTCAACTAGGCGATCCGGGTTCGATTCCCGGCCTGGTCGCATGTGGGTTTGGTTTATGGTCACCAAGCCGGACAAGTGGGTTTCTTCCGGGTACTTCGGTTTCCCACACAACACAAGACCACACTGTTGCGTAACATTGTACCAAGGTGAGTGATAAATATAATGTTGTAATAACTTGTTTCACAATCGTTGCAAAAAAAATAAGTTTAAACTGAACTTAATTGCACCTTTGAATTGTCCAACAATTGTGCCTTTCATTGCTGTGTCATTTTAGCAGCCACGGTCATCATGTCTTACACATGTACGAACCCGAGCCGAAAATACAAAATCGCGAGTAGATGATCAGGAATACAAAATCAAATGTCTCTCCTATAAAATGTTAAATCTTGAAACACTTACTAAAAGTACGAATCTAATGATTTATGGCCTGGAAGAGTTAAAAACCAATATCACTGTTTATGAAGAAGTTTTTGAGTTTATTTCGGAGAGATTGGATATTGATACTGATCGATTGTTCATTGATCATGCAGAGAGACTGGGGCCCGTCTCGCGAAATATGACTTTTACCCCAAAAAGGCCTATTCTTGTTACTTTTCGGTTCAAACACGAGGTAGATACGGTGATGCGTAATGCAAAGCGACTAGCGAGAACAGGAATCGCAATGGATAGGGACTACACTGAAGAAGTCCGGGCAGCTCGCAAACGTTGTTGGGCACATCTAAAAAGGTACCGCGAAAACGGAAACAATCGTGTTCAACTGCGCTTCCCAGCGGCATTATATGTTAATGACCGGCTGGTCATGGACGATTTTCCCCAGTGGCAGGATATTTTATTCCCATCGCGTATCTCACAACCGAGGAGGAATCTAACACCGGAAGGGACTTTCCCAGCATTCAACCCTCTTGGTCCTCCAGTCGACACTTCGCTGTCACAAGGTGCCACAACGACAACACCATCGACAGCGTCCTCTACTTTGCTACAGGGTACACCCAACCAATCACAAAGTGCGCACGTACAGCAGACCATAGCTAATATTTCTAGTGTAAACGGTTCCGGTAAAAACATGCTGGCGACCAGCCTATCCGTTGATGATAAACATTTATTTACACCCCCGCAACCAGTAACAGCTACAAAAGCATCACAACGTGGTCGCTCGAGATCACGTGCTAAACAGCCCACCAATCAACCGAGAGCGCGATCAGGGAGTACCCGTGCAACTCAGAAGAAAACGAGCACACAACCGAGTGAGATCAATGTGAACAATAATAAATAGGACTTCTGTAGTAATCCCAATGTAAACAATAGTAAAATTATCCGCTTTGCTGTTTTAAATATTCAAGTTCTTATAACAAAAACATTTTACAAATTAAAAACAATGGAACTGAGAATGATATTTAACAACAATGACATTATTTGTTTTACAGAAACGTGGGGAGGTAGCGAACATGATTTTGAATATGCAAACTTTAAATGGCAATAATAATAAAAAACAGGAATACAAATTTACTTGGAATAATGATAAAAGAGAGGAATATATTCAGTGTTTAAACAGTTCTTATTTCAGTAGTTTTATAAATGAGGTAGGAACTAATATTGACAACTGTAGTTCAAATGAGGAAATTGAAAACAATTTAAATATTTTTTCGTCAGAATTCGAAAAAATGTGTATGCCTATATTCGGTCGATCTTAAAATAAAAAGTTGACTGCAAGAACCACTAAATATTCACTTGAAGAAAAAAGGTTATATGAGCAAGTATGCTCGGTAGAAAAAAGGCTTTTTATACTGAATTGAATGCATATAGGAAATGTAGTAATGATGAAAATAGAGTTAAATTGGTCAACGCTAGAAGTGTTTATAAGAATAAATTACGACAATACCAATATCAGAAGTCAAAACAGAATACTAAAAAACTCTTAAATGCAATAACTAAAAATGCAAAAGAAGACTGGAAATCACTCAAAGAATGCGCTACTACAAAATCTCCCAAAGATATATCCATTGACTCGTTTACTGTGTACTTTAAGGCAATAAACAACCCAGAAGACGCGTTTTTTTCAAGCAGACGAAGATGTTTTATATTATAATAGCTTGGTAGATAATGAGTTAAACTCAATGTTTTTCAGAATTAGATGAACCATTTACTTTACAAGATCTTAATAAAGGCATCTTAAAGCTAAACTTAGCAAAAAGTGCAGGGCCTGATTTATTTTTGAATGAATTTTTTATTTATGGAAAGCAAGTTTTATCACCGTATTTATTAAAAATATTTAATAAAATATTACAGTTTGGTTATTTTCCTGAAAAATGGACAGAGGGGTATATTGTTCCAATTCATAAAAAGGGGAGCGTTGACGAGGTTAGTGATTTCAGGGGAACTACATTGTTAAACGTTTTGGGAAAACTGTTCACGAGTTTGATTAATGAAAGGCTATCACAATGGGCAGAATTTTATCATGTATACATTGAATCACAGGCTGGGTTTAGGGCAAAAATGGGAACCATTGATAATATTTTTGCATTGCATGGGTTGATTAATCATATTATAAGCCAAAACAAAAAGCTATATTGTGTATTTGTTGACTTTCCCAAAGCCTTTGATTATATTGTAAGAGAGAATCTTTGATTTAAAATACATAGACTCGGAATCAGAGGCAGACTGTTTAACGTTATAAAATCAATGTATGGTCATGTAAAAACAAGAGTTCGACTCAACTGTGAGCTTGGTAATATTTTTGAGAGCTGTTTAGGCGTACGGCAAGGTGAATGCCTCTCGCCATTTCTATTTTCGATGTATATCAATGATTTAGAAGAGGTTTTATATTTACAAGGAGCTACAGGCATTGGTACAGACATGCTAAAAATTTTCTTGCTAATGTACGCTGACGACATAGTCATATTTGCGGAGTCAGGTGAAGAGTTACAATCAAATATAAATATACTCAGTGAGTATTGTAACAGGTGGAAACTAAAGGTCAACATTGACAAAACAAAAGTTTTAATCTTCCGAAAAGGTGGAAGAATTCCTGCTAATTTACGTTTCTATTATGATGCTTATATCTTAGATATAGTCAGCCACTTTACGTATCTTGGCGTAGTATTTACGACAGGTGGTTTTTTCCTGCAAGCAACAACAACACTCGCTGGACAAGCAAGAAAAGCAATTTATCGTTTAAAAAGATATTTAAATAAATTGACAAATATTACACCCGGTCATAATTTAGAGCTCTTTGATAAATCAATTAAACCTATACTATTGTATGGGTCTGAAATCTGGGGTACCTCCAAAAGGATGGCCATTGAACGCATCCATACTCTTTACGTCAAATCTGTGCTATGTGTGAAAACAACAACCCAAAACGACTTTGTTTACGCCGAGACTGGTAGACTTGATATTAATTCATATAGTATAATTAATATGGTGCGGTTTTGGTTTAAAGTAATAAATTCGCAAGCACACAAATATCTTAACATGGTTTATAAAATAATGTTGCAAGATATAGAAACACGTCCACGATCTACAAATTGGGCAATGAGTATCAGAAAGATTCTTACAGATTTAGGTTTTGATCATGTTTGGCTCAACCAGGGTGTCAATGATATCCCGCTATTTATGTCTCTTTTAAAACAACGTTTCAGAGATATTTTTATTCAAAACCTTAAAAGTAGGATCCATGACTCTTCAAGAGCAAGATTTTACCGTACTTTCGTTAATTTTAATTTCCAACCCTATTTGAACTGCGTTAATATTCCAAAATATAGAATTGCACTTAGTAAATTAAGAATGAGCGCACATAGATTGAATGTAGAAGTGGGTAGATGGAATAGAACTCCTTTGAATGAAAGGATGTGCCCTATATGCAATGTACTTGAAGACGAGTTTCATTTTATTTTTGAATGCCAGATGTATGTTGAGATAAGAAATAATTACATACCTAGATATTATCGTCAACGGCCCTCTATGTTAAAAGCTATCGAACTTTTACAGTCAGAAAATAAACAAATACTACGTAACGTATCCATCTTTGTGTACAAGGCTTTTGAATTGAGAAATCGAAATGCTCAACTGTTACACTAAGTGTTGTTCCCTTACCTGTCATATTGTAAATTGCAATTTTTTAATAATGTATAGTTTCAAAGAATTGCATATTTAAATGTACTTCGTTGATTATAATTTGTTACTGTTTGTGAATGACATTAGCACTAACACCATCACGTAGAGATATCTACACAAGACAACTTATAGGAATATAGCTTAAATTGTATTTATTTTATTTTATTTATTTTATTTTTTTTCTTTCTTTTTTTCAGGCTTTCATTCATTTTTATAACTGATCGCCATGTATATATGCAGAATATTCAATTTATCAATGATCAAGGGTCATCTTTGACTTATATCATTGTCATTATTATGTGAACTGTTTTATACGAAATAAACTTGTACTGTTCTGTTTTGTTCTTATTTATTTAAGGCACGTTTACACTAAACTGTTTCTCAAAACGTCCGTTATTGCCCTCTAAACTGGTCAAAGGGTTTGGGTTTGGCTTGAACGTGTCAAAAAAGGCAATTTAATATCTATAATGCGGTCATGGTTAGTTCATAAACAGTTTCTTCAGAATGTTCATTTTATCTATATTCGTCCGTAGTCCGTTTATATCAAGTTTAGTTTGGGTACAAATGAAAGTTAAAGTTATGCTGACCCAGTTTCCAAGCCCCGCAAGCCCATCTGTAGTCAGGTTAAACCTGTTACGTAACTAGTCCTACGTCGGTTTTTTATACTTCGAAAGCCGTTCTAACTAGTTCGTTTCTCGATCACCTAGTTTACAGATGGTTTAACTCAAGAACACATTCTCATCTCGTCCCTAGTACGTTCAGAACGTAAATGTTATTTTTTTACGAATGAATGTTTTTAGGTATGAATTTTTGTTACCATTATATGATGAAGTTCAGAAATCAGCTTTCGATCTTTCAGTGTCTGTTAGTCCTTAACATGCAACCTTTAAACATGGTTTCCTGTAAACTGGTTGTAAACAGGACTTTTCCCTGTAGTGTCAATTGAATATCGTTATAAAGGATGTTATTAACGCGCGTTTTGTTAGTATTCGATGTTATCTCGATACTGTAAAACCAGACAAAGTTTGCTGATTTAATTGTCCCTGTTCTTTAGTGCAAATGGGACGGAACAGACCGTCCCCAGATATATCAGAATCTTGAAGCTTTCCTAATAATGACATCTGTGTGTCTGTATTCTATCAACATTTAACTATTGTCTGCTTTTAGTATCTAAATTCTCTATGTATCATATGGTGATTAATTTTGTTTGGATTCCATCCCCGAAGGATCGGAGCTGTTTTCTATTTTACGCCCATTGGTACTATACCAGCCAAAAATGATAATGAATACGCAAGCTTTTTATTAGGGTTAGTCAAGGCGGTTACAATGCTTGTTGAAAATGTAATCGTGATATCTTTTCCGTTCGTCTGCTCGAGTTTGTTGTCGTTTGGCGTAGAACTATTGGCGGGAACGAACGTTCGTGCTGCGGTATTTAAGGTAGTGAGTGGCTTAGTTTCGTCACTCGAGGCCTTTTTACAGGCAGCGTGAACAGTGTAATATATTTGGTCCGGCAACTTATCTGTTTATATTTAATAAAATTACTTGTCAACGATGATATTCTCTATATACAAGAGGCCATTTATCCGAGATTAACAGGTTTTTTTGCGTAGACCGTATCAATTTGTAGTTATTGCATTATTTAGCCAATGTTTATGACCCACGACACTTTTCAATTTATTAAATACACATTACACAATACACGTAAAATATCATTTCTTATGAACGGTGCAAAAAAATAAATGCTAAGCGATTGTTAAATAGTCGAGATCAAGCTAAATTGTCTGAAATGAGTAAATCTTATACATGTAAATTTTGGAAAAATACAAAATAATATCTGTAAGCAGTAAAAAATCGTTGTGTTTTAATGCTCTTTTTGATCATCTTTCTAATTCATCAATTTTAATGAAGGGGAAAATCAAATGCGTAATTGATCATAACATAATGACCAACATCAGAGTTCTTTGTCAATAGAAGTAATTACGATAACCTATTCAATTTCTCGATCATTTTAAGACCTCTGACTATGATAATAATATAGCGAGTTTAAATCAAATGATTTATATCACCGTATTTATATCCGATGTTCAAACATATAATAAATAATGTGATAACTAAATACCCATAATTTGGGTAATTCAATATCATTCCGAACATATTTCTTTTTTAAGAACTAGAATACTTGTTTAGTGTAAATCAAATGAAATGTTTGGTGACTATCAGTTTGGTTTATATAATAAGTTGATAATTTTGTTTTGTGTGTCGTTTACTTTGTTTCAATTGAAATATTCTTCAAAACAAATTCATATCATAAATGGCAAAACATATGTATATTATATTTGCAATTGACTTACTGTTTAAAAGTGTAAAAGAACACGGTCTGTAAGATTGACTAAGCAAAGGGAAACAACTACGCTGCTTAAACGATATATTGCACACACTATTAACTTAAATATTTCAAACTGTATGGAACATTAGGCCGATTCTTTTGAACTTTGTTCAAGTTAGCAACATGATTAACGTCATTGTTGTTTTTTTTCTATCGTGTTTTATATGTTGTGCTTAAATATTTAAGATATTAACAAGGACACCTTCATAGTGGTTTCAAATTTTGTTCGTACGAAATAAAACGACTGATAAGTTCTACACGAAATAGAATCAATTTGTTCTTGTTCATAACAAATATTTTACGAAAAAATGCACTGATGCATTGAATACCTAAGTCTAACAATTGACCATAAAGTGTATGCTAGGTTAGGTCCAAAATAGTCTTAAATTGCTTTGGACCTTGCGTCAGTGCTTCACAAATAACTTTTTCTGCGATAGAATTATACAACAATAACATATTCAGTAATAGTTGGATATGCAAAGCTTGTAAACAATAATAAGCAAACCAGATTGTTTTTGAAAGTGGTCTAGAAATCCTATTGACATACATTTTATGGAATGTTATACAATGTATTTGAAATTGTGCAATTCATGAATAGACAAATTAACCAGAATACATATGTTTGTTTTTAATTCAGATAAGTTTGCATCGCATAAAACAATAATGCCTAACTTTAAATATTCTAAACAGGTATATTTCGTTGTACCCAACTATCATCAACCGAAGCGCTTGGGTAATTATCTCAATGCCAAGACAGTTATCAATCAGGATCCCCGCTCACCCAAAAAATATTCCCTTAATTAAATTTAACAAAACCGACTTTTAAAATTTATAATGATAAGTAATAACGTTCAAACTGTGTCAACAAATATGTTTTATTTTTGATCCCGTACACATTGCTCTATACATCTGACATTGTATTGTATAAATTTAGATATCAATGGTGGGCCATAATTATTGATATATTTCAATTATTTTTGTTGTATATATTCGAACGGAACAAAAGTTCTTCCACAACTTGTTTCCAAATCAAAATAGTCCATTTATCCCAGACAACATAAGCTAGACTTCTTCATAATTGTGATTTTTAACAATAATATCGGACACCACAGACTTAACTTTTCTATTATTCAACAAATGAATCCGACTTAAGAGACGACTTCAAATTACGAAAACAACAACACGTTTCATGAACATGGCTAGTTATTGGCAGCAAATATACAAATCAATTGACAAAAAAATATTATAGCTAAACTTTGACATATGGAAATCGCCTCATATGGATACCGTTTTGTCGAATGTGCAAATATCAGGAAACTGTTCTCCTAAAAAAACGATTTTCAAGCGAGATTTCCACAACCTTTATTATCCCTGCACGAACACCCCGTGGGTACCCGTCTATATTCTTACGACAATAAACTCGAGCATTCCCATATACCTTGGTAATGTGATGCATAAGGTCCAGAATATGTTACGTCCCATTTACACCCAAGAACATGGACAATAAAATAGTAAAACACGTTTAGTTTTACGTATCAAGATTAGATAGCGACAAAACGGGAATTCTAACAAAACTCGCTTTAATAACATTCTTTATAACGTTATACAATTGACACTACAGGGAAAAGTCCAGTATCCAACTAAACAGGATCGCTAGTTTAAAGGTTACATGTAACGAAAGTTCATATTTAAAAGAAGTAAAACTTGTATAATCATACAGAAAGTAAGCGCATGCATTAAACATATAATATATAATTGTTCACAAGATGCAAGTCTGTTGATTCAAAATATTTATTAGTTGGTGCATAAAAGTATATGAATGGTATCAAACTATGATCCCGCTCCAATTGGCTGGTCTCCTTTAAAAATACACACAATTAAAATACAGTAGTTTTTATCTGATTATCCTTTTAGCATTGCAAACGGACAGAGGCAACTTTCATCTAAGCCTCCTCTTGGTATATTCTTCACCATTATCATATTAATAATTTCACACCGAACATGGAACCACACTTGAGCAAACCAGTTCTAGACGTACTTATGGCTTTAATGAACGCTTCATGTCAGTTTCAATTGAACCCTTTCTTTTTAAATTCACCGATATTTACGCCAAGACTATATGCCTACAAAATCAATGTTTAAATTCACATGAGCAAATAAGTATTTCTGAGAGCCCCAGTACTCCTATGTTGATTCATTAATCGAACTGAACTTTCATCGAACTAAGGCTTAATGTTCTAGATATAAATGGAAACAAAATGTTTAGGTTGAAAGTAGTTGGGGTCTGCAAAGCAAATTTCCATCTAAGCAATTACATTTACTATTCTATTATTGATACTGTTACACGCTGCAATGTATTTCTCCGTCAACATTGTTTTAGGATACTAGGTATATGAAATCGGGGATCATCATGTTTCTAACGCCAGTAACAAAATTAACAATATGACGAAAATTATTTACGTTTCTCTTTTAGAATACTGCCATTGCTTAATATGTTTCCATAGACATGCAAATACCTTATTACAAACATAATCACGATTTACTCCTGTCTTGTCGTAACGATATGCATCAGAAAGATATGAAAGCATTATCATTATGATTAAAGCCAGTCTCACAGTTACGATATGCATTAAAACAATTATAATAAAAAACCTACAATGTACAACAATAATTAATAATCTTAATAGAACTAAGAGATTTATTTCTGAAAAATCCCAAATTCGCACTGCTTTCATAATTCCTTTCCATTATTTAGAAAGTGTAGATAGGGATTGTGATAATCATTCACTTCATAGAGAAAACTGTTTGTTTAAAGATTTTTAACAGCCAGAATATGGTAACTGCAACTTTTGGTATATTATTTGCCAAACCTCCGACAATCTAAATCTGTAAATGGTGAAAAGAATAATAATTTGGTTTGTGACATGAACATATTTGATATATTATCACGAAAACCCAACCCTATTTAAGCAAAACCACAGCAATCAATCAATCAACACTAGCATTTTGTAAACAAAATCCCACGACTTAAAATTTTAGCGTTTACTTGTAATTAACTGCGTCTGAATGGAACTACGTTGTTTTCCTATCTCACACAATAATTGCTGGACACAAAATTCTATAATCTTGTCTAGACATTATAATGAGCATCCGTTTCAAGCAAGTTTGATATAATGTGCCCCTTAAAAAGGCATACCTCAATGCCTTTTTCGATTGAAAATTCACGACCGATTGATTTGTTTATTTTCAAAGGCAAAATGATACTTGTTGTTTCAACAGAATAGTTGTTTTAATGACAATGCATGCTTCATTCCAAACCGATCTTCCTTTTTGCAACAATTGAATCCTTCATATTTTAGCTGGAATCAAACGGTCGTTGTAAAAGTTTTTTGCCAATGTTCACTGACGTCTTAGATCTGATTTTGAGACTAACTTCCAGAACATTTCTTTTGAAGTAAGTTTGCTATTACAAGAGCAAAAATGGTAACAGTTGGCGTGTATGTTGCAAATAACTAATTAATATTAATTTTAATATTAATATTAATATTAATTAACACATCTCACTTTTTCTCTGAATACTGGGGCATGTGAGCCATGGTTTGCGTCGCGATTATGTCGATGGAGTGCACACACTTGACTTTAAAGCGCCTCAACAAGTAATTTACATATTCAAATGAAACTTTGTTCAAACATTGTCAGGTGACAATTAACACTTTCAATGCTAGAACGACGCCGTAAAGAAACATATATTTCCCATATTGTTAAACTTTAATAATAAACGGAATCATTTTCTCAAATCATAATTTATCTTTCTTTTTGGATCTGACGTATACGTTCGATTTAGCGGATACCACTTATATTGTTCACGTGAAATGTTACCTTAACGTGGTATACGATAGAAATGAAGTGTTTAGCTAAGGGATGGTGTATGTTCTTAAAAGCCGGTGTTTTTTACCACTTGGTAAATGCATCATACGTCTGTGTCACCCATTAATCTTAACTTCTAATTGTCCAAAATAATCTATATTAATCAATCTTTGAACAATTAAATCGACTTTTTTTTTTAAACAACTCTCAGTCCATGTCAAATAAAAGGTTCATTAATTAAAGCAATTTTACTGTCGATGATTTTTTTAAAATGAAACTTCACTAATTTATTTAATTTATCTATTGCACCTATGCATTCATGTGCAACCCATTTCTGCCACACATGCTGCTTTAATGATCACTCGTATGCCAATTAAAATTGTCCTTATTGAATCAGGCAGTTATTCTGGTTCGCCGTTTAATCAAGTGGATAACAAGAAGCATGCAGAAGCAAAGGTCTGGTTAAGTTAAAGTAATGTAATGTTCTTAAATAATTTCCCTGAGAAGCTTCATTAAGAATTCTAGGTGTGTGTTCGTACTAAGGGGATAATCTTCATTTTGATGAAACAGCACCACGACAGAACTGTTTCAAGTTATGCTATACGGTTTTATATCTGTTCTAGACAAGTTTATTTACAACGTTATTATTGTTGGTTGTGGAGTGAAACAGAATTGAAGGCAATCCTTTTGCATATGAACGTAATCCGAAGTGTCTCCACTTTTTCAAGCAATCCTAGGTGCTACTCTCCACATATTAAGCATCGTTGCATGATGTTCTACTTACTTTCAACTTTCTACTGAGTTTGTTATAACCAGGAAAACATATGCAGATACGTTTGCAGCTACAATAATGCCAAGGTTGCAAGAAGATAATGTATGCATTCTTTTTTTTAAAAAGTTAGATTAGTCCCGAACATTTACGAAAGCTGGCGGCTGTAAAAGACATCCCGTATAGCAAACACAGTGTAGTTATTCATTTAAGGCAAGTTACACTAAAAAGTTCTTATCATGCCCTTAACAATTATAAAACGAGTTGTTGTCTACGGGAACGTGTCAAATAGATCTGATAATGTCTACAATGCGGTCTTTGTTACTTTATACAGTTCTTAAAACGTCCATCCCGTCTTTCCGTCTGTTGTCCGTTTATATCAAGTTAAGATCGGGTACAAATACCCTTCATTCTTATGGTGACATAAGTTTTTTTTTCTTCTATCTTGCTCTACCATCTCATTGTATACTTGCCCTGTAGGATACATAACAAATGAAACCAATATTTAATATGTAAGGTTATTTGAGTTATCCATCGTTATGGAATATTTACTTTGCAAATTAATCAGCAACATACTGTAGTTAAAATGTCACCAAATGAACCAGTGAGAAAACGGCCCTCATGTATACCCTTCCTTGTCTAATTGTACCACAGATGGGTTGGGCGTTGCTAGAACTGCGTAATAACGCACTAAATGTGATCAAAACGAGTAGAGCTTATTGAGATTGTACATTTAGAACTGTTTAGAAACGTGTTGCAAACTTGTTCAGAACTTTTTAATTTGGTTTTATTGTATTAAGACGGAATAAAGAAGCATTAAGGACATATTGAGGTTGAGTTAAGTATTTCCGTGAATGGGTCAAACGAGTTACAAACCGAACGGTGTGAACACGGGAGAGCTCAGACATGTTCCGTTTCGAGTGTCGGACCGAGTGTCTGGTACACCACACCTCTGACCTTAAATCGCTTTCAAAACCGTTTTTTGTGCGCGCGAGAGCAAACATAGGCACAACACAGACCATACATTTGACCAATAATTGTTGTTTGGTTATTATAACCCTTTGATACATTATCTGATGAGAAGAGGATGTATTGACAACTTGACCGTGGTCAATTAAAAGGCTTGGAACACTTGTTGGAATTGTAAACTCAGAACAAGATGTTTACAGTTCCTTATAGATTATGTCATTCCCAGACTACTTCAATCAATCCTATTCTATTTCTCATTGTTTTATTTACTTAGAATAATATGGAAACAAATAGGTTATGTCAGATACATTTGACAAAAGGAAATTGCGACAATTGTTTTCTGACAACGAAGAAGTCTTTAATATGAAGATAAAAAAGTATTTTTCAAATATTAGATAATATTAAAGCACATGTTTGATAATGAAGGTGAAACTATTTATGAGTTTGCGTTAAAAATGACGTACTTTACAAGCTAGACATTTTTAAAAATTGAAATTTGATAAATTATATGAAAAGCTCAGAAAACGGCTTTCGACCTTTCTATGTCTGTTAGTCCTTTACATGGCATTTTAACAGGGTCTGCTGTAAATTAGTTGGTTACTGGACTTTTCCCTGTAGTGTCAATTATATCACGTGATAAAGGATGTGATTCAAGCGTGTTTTGTTAGTTTTTCCTTTTTGTTTCTATGTTATCTCGATACCACAAAACTAGATGTATTTTGCCAATTGTATTGTCCCTGTTCTTTAGTGCAAATGGGTCGGAACAGAATCTGGACTTTATGCTTCACCTTCCACTGATATATGAGACTTTTAAGCATTCCAAATAATTACATCTTCGTGTTTGTACTCTTTCAGCATACAATTTTTGTCTGCCTTTCAGTATCTGAATTCTCTATCTTTTATATTGAAATGAATGTTGTTTGGATTCCATTCCCGATGGTTCGAAGTTGTTTTCTATTTATACGCCCACTTGTAATATAGCAGCCAAAATTTAATAATGGATATCTTAGCTGTTTTATAAGGGATAGTCTAGGATGTTATAGTGCTAGTTGCAAAATCTAATTGTAATATACTTATTTTTATATCTTTTTCGTTTCAAAATAGAAGATTCGTCGTCTGCTTGATTATGTTTTTGTTTAACATAAGACTATTGGCGTTAACTGAATGAATGTTTGTGCAGGTCTGTTTAAGGGAGTAGGCGGCTCGGTCTCGTCACTCGAGCCTTTTTTATAGGCAGCGTGAACACGTTAGTTAAATATGTTTGGTCCCACACACCCATTATTTTATATCAAATAGTAGTATACTTGTCAACCATGATATTCGCTACGTACAGGAGGCAATATTTTTCCAGAATTAACAGATCGGCTTTTGCGTAGACTGTATGAAGTTGTTGTTATTCTATTATTCAGTCAATAATCATGCTCCACGATTTAAACAATTCAATTTGTTCAATCCAATGTAATATGTATGTAAAAAACTACCGAAACAAGCTGCGTAGCCAAACGTTTAAACATGAACCCCGTTTTATGGTACAGGGTCATTTAATACAAAACAAAATACAAACAAGAAACATAGAACAACAGCAGTAAACTCCACAAACAACACAGTTCATATATACTATTGTAGCGCCTTTCGCTGGGCAGGTTAAACAAAAGAAATACAGTCTTACATCCAACCACGTTTTATTTGGTAATCCCTTAACAGAGTGTCGTGATGTTTATTTACTCAATCCAAAAAAAACTATTCTATTCTCAAAACATTATCCTCTCCTTTTATGTCGTTCGTAACACCCAATAAGTCCATAAAAATCTAACAATCCCTTAGTTCCACAGAATCCAATATTTCCGAGACATCCATTTTCATTACACTATATAAAAACTAGTGTAAAGTGCCGGCTGTATGTTCAATTGGTTTCGTAGAGCTTATATATGGATCGCTCTAATATAAATTTTCCTCAGGCTCCTTTGCCTTATGATTAAAACATATGATTCGAAAAATGATTCGTGAGTTAAAACATAATCATCTAAATAATCAGGATTCAAATATAATACATTGGTTTATATAAAAATTAGTCACTTGATGAATGGCTTTCTCTTACGGGAGCTTGTTTATTTGCAATGCAAAATACCTTAACCTTTTTCAGCGCGCAGATCGCAATGCTCTGTGGCCAACGCAGATGTAAGGTATGAGACTTACTACAGTTTCTAGTCACCAGCTCCGCTCACCAGACTAGATCGCAATGCTCTATGTATCTGGCTACTTGAACTGGAACGCTAGATAACCCTATAAATGTCATGTTCCTGGTGCCTTTTTATCCCACAGATCGCAATGCTCTGTGTTCAATAATACACAGCCAGAAGGTCAAGACTCTAATTATTTGCCTTCAAAAGACTATTTCCGGTTTACTGTTTGATGTTACCTCGACGGCGTTCAAACACAGACTGACTACTTCAGCTGAGCGACGCGGTTATATACTCACCGGGCGGACGAGTTCATTATTAAGATGGGTAAAACGGGTATATTCCACTTTGCAAAAACATGAAGGGAGACAGCTTTATTTTTACTAATACTCTTTATAAAAACAACTACCGATTAATAAATAACGTTTAACATGATTCTTTATAACTGTCGCTAATAAAACATTTATATGGAATAAATAAGTCTAAAATATAAAACTAAACTTTGAAAAACACCGCGAGACATTTAACTATGTAAACGCAAACGGCCAATGTATAACAAAGGGCGGTAATTGTGCAAATATGCGATTACGCTACGCTAAGTATGTTTATCAAAGATTGTTAGGTACCGCCTTGGAACGGTCAGTAAAATGTAAATTGACTGTGGCTTTACACCAGTTAACGTGCACAAACCTCACTCCTTTCCCAACATCCCGAGTAAGTTATAAAAAGCAATGTGTACGGAGTCAAAATGAACCATATTTGATTTCACATCAAACTTATAAATACTTATCATTATAAATTTGATAAGTTTTAATAATTCTTATAAAGGGAAAAATGTTTGGTCGAGCGGGGGTCCTGGTTGAGATAATTGCCCAAGCGCTCTGAGCTGAAGATAGTTGTGTACAACGAAATACAATTCTTTAGAATATTTAAAAAAAATAAGGGATTATTTTATGATACGATGCATACTAACTTTAATAAAAAAAACTATATTGCATCTGGTTAATTTGTCTGTTGATGAGTGCATGGCACAAACTGAATTACTGTATATAACATTTCATTGGATTGCTAAGGTAAAACGTATGACAATAGGATTTCTTGATCACCTTTAACAAACAATGCGAGTCTGTTGATTCAGTATGATCTGTATTAGTTGGTGCATATAAGTATGGATGGTATCACACTATAATCCCGCTCCGATTGGCTGGTCTCCTTAAAAAACCCACACATTTTAAAAAAAACAGAAGTTTTTATCTGATTATCCTTTAAGCATGGCAAACGGACAGAGGCAACTTCTATCTTAGCCTCCTCTTGGTAGATTCTGCACCATTATTAGACTAATATTTTCACTCCAAACATATACTTGAGCAAATCAATTCTAGACGTACTTATGGCTTTAATGAACGATTCATGTCAGTTTCCGTAGACTCTTTCTTTGTTTAATCGCTTATATTTACGCCAAGACTATATGCCTACAACATTTGTTTAAATTCACATATGCAAATAAGTTTTTCTGAGAGCCCCAGTATTCCCATATTGATTTATTAATCGAACTGAACATTTCTCGAACTGATTCTTATTGTTCTACATATAAATGAAAACAAAATGTTCAGGTTGAAAGTAATTCGAGTCTGATCAGCAAGTCTCCATCCAAGCAATTACATTTGTTATTATATTAATGATATTGTTACACGCTGCAATGTATTTCCCGATCAACATTGTTTTAGGATACTAGGTATTTAAAATCGGGGATCATCGTGTTTCTAACGACAGTAACAAACTGAACAATATCGTGGAAATTATTTACGTTTCTCTTTTCGAATATATCCATCGATTTATACTTTTCCGCAGACATGCAATTACCTTATCACAAACAGAGTTAGCATCTATGTTCAAACGGAAATGTCTTCAGGGATATATGAAAGCATTATCATAACGATTTACTTCTGTCTCGCCGTTACGATATGCTTCAGAAAGATATGCAAGTATAATCATTATGATTAAAATCTGTCTCACCGTTACGATATGCATAAAAACAATTAAAATAAAAGAAACCACAACAATTATTAATAAACTTAAAATAACTAAGAGATTTATATCTAAAAAAATCCAACATTTGCACTGCTCTCATCATTTCTTCCCTTTTTTAGAAAGTGTAGGTAGGGACTGTAATAATCATTCACATCATATAGAAACTGTTTGTTTAAAGATTTTTGAACCGCCAGAACAGGGTAACTGCAACGTTTGGTATATTATTTGAACAACCTTCGACAATCTAAAACTGTAGATTGTGAAAAGAATAGTAATATGGTTTGTGAAAAGAATATATTTGGTGTAAAAATATCACGAAAACTCAACCCTATTTAAGCCAAACCACAGCATTTAATCAATTAACACTAGCATTTTGTAATAAAATCAACGACTTAACATTGTAACGTTTACTTCAAATTAATTGTATCTTTCGTTAATATTGAGGGACGTCTGAATGGAACTACGTTATTTTCTCAATTCACACAATAATTGCTGGACACAAAATTCTATAATCTTGTCTAGACATTTTAATGAGCATCCGTTGCCTGCAAGTTTGACATTATGCGCCCCTTAATAAGGCATTCCTCGAGACCTTTTTTCGATCGAAAATTCACGACTGATTGATTACTTTTCTTTGAAATGCAGAATGAAACATGAACAGGAATAGTTGTTTAAATGACAATGCTTGCCCCGTTCTATACCGATCTCTCCTTTTGCAACAACTTCAACCCTTCATACTTCATCTGGAATCAAACTGACGTGTTATTTTAAAGTATTTTGCTAATGTTCACTGACGTCTTAGATCTGATTTTGAGACTGAACTCTTATTAATATAAATATCCATGAACAAATCTCACATTTTCTTTCAATACTGGGGCATGTGGGTCATGGTTTGCGTCGCGATCATGTCATTGGAGTGTACACACCTGAATTCTAAACCCCAACAAGTAATTTACATATTCAAATGAAACTTTGTGAAATTGTTGTGACAATACACTCTTTTAATGATGGAACGATTCCGTGAAGGAACATAATCTCCCTGAGTAGCTTCATTAAGAATTCTAGGTGTGTATTTGTACTAAGGAGATAATCTTTATTTTGATGACACAGTACCAAGACAAAGTTATGTTAAATGGTTATATATAAATTCTTTAGTTTCTTCACAACTTTATTATTGTTGGGTGTGGGGTGAAACAGAATTGAAGGTTATCCTTTTGCATATGAACGTAATCCGAAGTGTCTTCATTCTTATAAGCAATCCTAGGTGCTACTTTCCACACATTAAGCATCAGTTCATGTTGTTCTACTCACTTCCAACTTCCTACTGCGTTTGTTATAAACAGGAAAAAATATGCAGATACGTTTTCAGTTATAATAATGCCAAGGGTGCAAAAATATAATTTGCGCATTCTTTTGTCAAAAAGATTTAAATTAGTCCCGTATGACTCGAACGTTCACGAGGACTGACGGCTGTTAAAGACACCCCGTTTAGCAAACACAGTGTAGTTATTTATTTAAGGCACGGTTACACTAAAACAGTTCTCATTATGCCCTTAACAATTGTAAAACGAGTTGATGTCTGGCTACAACGTGTAAAATAGGCTACTTTGCGGTCTCAGTTACATCATAAACAGTTCTTAAAAACGTACCATCTCATTGTATACTTGCCCCTGTAGGATAGTTTAATTTAGTTACCTTTATATGATAAGTTTAAAAATTAGCTTTCAATCTTTCAGTGTCTGTGTGTTCTTTAGAATGCAAATATTCAATGCAACCGTTAAGTTTTATTTAACAGGGTCTCCTGTTATTTAGTTGGTTACTGGACTTTTCCCTGTAGTGTCAATTGTATATCGTTAAAGGATGTGATTAATGCGTGTTTTTTTAATACTTTTTCCATTTTGTGGCTATTTTATCTCGATAGCGTAAACCCAGACGTATTTTGCTAATGTTATTGTCCCTGTTCTTTAGTGCAAATGGTACGGAACAGACCCTGGACGTTATGCTTTACCTTTCCCAGATATATGATACATCTTTGTGTCTGTACTCTATCAACATTCAACAATTGCCTGCTTTTAAGTATCTATATTCTTTATCTATCATATGATAATTAATTTCGTTTGGATTCCATTCCTGAAGGACCAGAGCTGTTTTCTATTTATTCGTCCATTTGTAATATACCAGCCAAAAAAGATAATGCATACGTAACCGTTTTATAAGGGTTAGTCAATAATGTATGTATATATAATGCTTGTTGCAAAATTTAATCGTGATAGGTTTAGTTGTATATCCTTTTCGTTACGTCTGCTCGAATTAGTTGTTGTTTGGTGTAGGACTATTAGCGGGAACGATTGTTCGTGCAGGAGTATTTAAGGTAGTGAGCGGCGTAGTTTCGTCACTCGATGCCTTCTACAGCCAGCGTGAACTCGTTAGTGTAAAACGTTTGGTCCCGCCAACTCATCAGTTTATATTGTATAATAGTATACTTGTCAACAATGATATTCTCCACATGCAAGATGCAGTTTATCCGGTATTAACACATAGGTTTTGCGTAGACTGCGTCAGTTTGTTGTTATCTTATCATTTAGTCAATAGTTATGAGCCAAGATGCAAACAATGCAATTTATTCAATTCCAGTCAAATTATATAGAGCGGAGTCAAATTGAATCATATTTGATTACACATCCTTTATTAGAATTATTAAAACTGACTTGTCCAATTTCATAGTAAATTGGACAAGTCAGTTTTAATAATTCTAATAAATGATGGAATGTTTGGGTGAGCGGTGGTCCTGATTGATAACTGTCTTGTCACTGAGATAATTGCAGTGGCATTGTGGTATTTGCACAATCGCTTCAACTGATGATTGTTTGGTACAACGGAATACAACTGTTTAGAATATTGGAAATAAGGCTTTATTGTATGATACGATGCATACTTACTTTAATTAAAAGTACATTTCATCTGGTTAATTCGTCTTTTGATAAATGTATGGCACAATTTAAAATTCTTTGTAAAGCATTTCATAAGTTTGCTTTGGTAAAACGAATGACAATAGGGCTTCCAGACCACTTTTAAAAAAACAATATGTTTTGATAAAAAATGTTAACGGGCTAATACTATTTCTTCTATCATCCCAGAGAACAGAAGCAATTTGTGAATTTCAACAATAATATCGGACACCACAGCCTAGATTTAACATTTCCATATTTCAACAAATGTATTTGACCTTAGAGGCTACTTCACATTACAAAGACAACAACACGTAATATTAACATGGCTTGTTATTGGCAGCAAATATACAGATTAATTGAAAACGTTGTATTTTAGTTAAACTTTCACAGATTGAAATCGCATCACATCGGTACCGCTTTGTCGAATGTAAAACTGTTCCCCCCAAAACGATTTTCTAGCGAGATTCACTCAACCTTAAATATCCCGCCAAACGTCAATAAACTAGAGCAGACGACAAATCGTCTATTTTGAAACTATTAGGAAAGCCTCAAGATTCCCATATATCTGGGGAACGTGAAGTCTAATGTCCAGAGTCTGTTCCATCCAATTTGCATCAACAGGAACAATTAAATTAGCAAAATACATCTTGTTTTACGGTATCGAGATAACATAGCCACAAAACTAACAAAACACGCTTTAATCACATCCTTTATAACGTTATACAACTGACACTACTGGGAAAAGTCCAGTATCCACCTAATTTACAGGATACCCTGTTTAAAGGTTGCATGTTAAGGATTAACTGACACTGAAAGATCGAAAGCTGATTTCTGAACTTTTCATATAAAGGCCAGGTGATATTTTTAAATTTGAATAACAGTAGTTTTAACTGAGTGTCTTTACATAGCAAACGGACAGAGGCAGCTAACTTTTAAGCCTCCTCTTGGTATATTCTTTACCATTATCAGATTGATTATGTTTTATCACACATGTATCAGACTTGAGCAAACCAATTATAGACGTACTTGTGGCGTAATAAACGCTTCATATCAGTTTCCGTAGACCCTTTCTTTTTTAAAATGGCAGATATATTCGCCAAGATATGCCTACAAAAAATATGTTCAAATTCTCATGAGAGCCCGAGTACTCCCATATTGATTTATTAATCAAACTGAACTTTCATCGAACTGAGACTTAATGTTCTAGATATAAATGAAAACAAAATGTTCAGGTTGAAATTAATTCACGTCGGCCCAGCCCGTCTCTATCTAAGCAATTACATGTATAATTCTATTATTGATATTGTTACACGCTGCAATGTATTTCTCGATCTACATTGTTTTAGGATACTAGGTATTTGAAATATGAGATCATCATATCTCTAACGCCAGTAACAAATTGAACACTATGATGGAAATTATTTACGTTTGTCTTTTTAAATACTTCCATTGCTTAATACTTTTCCATAGACATGCAATAACCTGATCACAAACATAGTTAGCATCTATGTTCAAACGGAAATATCTTCAGAGATATATGGAAGCATAATCATTATGATTAAAGCCTGTCTCACTGTTATGCATTAAAAGAATTATAATAAAAGAAACCACAACAATTATTAATAAACTTAATAGAACGAAGAGATTATTAATTTCTCAAAAATCCAAAATTTGCACACTGTTCAATCATTTCTTTCCTTTTTAGAACGTGTAGGTAGGGACTGTCATAATTATTGACATAATAGAGAAAACTGTTTTTGAACTGACATAATTTGGGAACATATTATTTGCACAAACTCCGACAATCTTAGTCTGCATACGGTAAAAAGAATAACAATTTGTGAAATGGTTTGTAATATGAACATATTTGATGTAAAAATATCACGAAAACTTAACCCTTTTAAGCAAAACCACAGCAATCACTCAAATAACACCAGCATTTTGTATACTTAAAATTTTAGCGTTTAAGAAATCTGCAAGGAACTACGTTATTTTATTTACTCACACAATAATTGCTGGACACAAAATTATATAACATAAATATGAGCATCCGTTGCCTGCAAGTTTGAACGATCGAAAATTCACGACTGATTGATTTGCTTTTTTCAAAGGCAAACTGAAACTTGTAGAGAATATTTGTTTAAATGACAATGCTTGCCCCGTTCCAAACCGATCTGCTTTAATGCAGCAACTTGAATCGTTCATACTTAAGCTGGAATCAAACGGTCGTGATATTGTGAAGGTATTTTGCTTATGTTCACTGACGTCTTAGATCTGATTTGGGGACTGAATTTTGACAACATAATTTTAAGTAAGATTGCAATATTGAGAGAAAATATGGCAACAGTTGGAATGTATGTTGCAAATAACTTATTAATATTAATATTCATTAACACATCTCACTTTTTCTTTGAATACTGGGAGATGTGGGCCATGGTTTGCGTCTCGATTATGTCGTTGGAGTGCACACACCTGACTTTTAAGGCTCAACACGAAATTTGTATCTATTCAAATGAAACTTGGTTAAAATGTTGTCAGGTGACAATAACACTTTCAATGCTAGAACGACACCTTAAAGAAACATATATTCCCCATATTGTTAAACTTAAATAATTAAACGGAATCATTTTCTTAAATCATAATTTATCTTTCTTTTTGGATCTGACGTATACGTTCGATTTAGCGGATACAACTTATATTGTTCACGTGAAATGTTAACGCAACGTGGTATACCCTAGAAATTGAATGTTAAGGTAAGGGATGATGTATGTTCTTAAAAATCGGTGTTTTAACCACTTGGTAAATGCATCATACGTCTGTGTCACCCTTTAATCGTAACTCCTAATTGTCATAAAGATTCTTTAGCTATATATTAATCAATCTTTGAACAATTAAATTGACTATTTACTTTTTTTAAAAACTCTCAGTCATTGTAAAATTATTAGTTGATAAATTATAGCAATTCTACTGTCGATAATCGTTTTAAATGAAATTTCACTAATTTATTTTGTTTATCTATTGCACCTATGCGTTTGTATACTACCCCATTACTGCCACACATGCTGCTTTAATGATCACTCGTATGACAATTAAATTTGTCCTTATTGAATCAGGCAGTTATTCTGGTTCGACGATTAATCAAGTGAATAATAAGAAGCATGCAATAGCAAATGTCTGATTAGGTTAAAGTAATGTAATGATCTGAAATAATTTCCCTGAGTAGCTTCAATAAGAATTCTAGGTGTGTGTTCGTACAAAGGAGATAATCTTCATTTTGATGAAACTGCATCGCGACAGAAATCTTTTATTTTATGTTAAACGGTTATATATCTATTCTTTAAAACTTTATTATTGTTGGGTGTGGGGTGAAACAGAATTGAAGGTTATCCTTTTGCATATGAACGTAATCTGATGTATCTTCATTTTTATAAGAAATATTAGGTGCTACTCTCCACACATTAAGCATCGTTGCATGTTGTTCTACTTTCTTTACTTCCACCTTTCTACTGCGTTTGTTTTAAACAGGAAATCAAATGCAGATACTTTTGCAGTTACAATAAGGGTGCAAGAAAATAATGTGTGCATTCTTTTGTCAAAAAGATTTAAATTAGTCCCGAATGACTCGAACGTTTACAAGAGCTGGCGGCTGTAAAAGACACCCCGTTTAGCAAACACAGTGCAGTTATTCATTTAAGGATCGGTTACATTAGAACAGTTCTCATGATGCCCTTAACAATTGTAAAACGAGTTGTTGTCTGGCTATAACGTGTAAAATAGGCCTTGAAATGTTACATTGCGGGCTTTGTTACTTCATAAACAGTTCGTAAAACGTCCGTCTCGTCTTTTCGTCTTTTTTGCGTTTATATCAAGTTCAGATCCGGTCAAATGCCCGTTATCGTTATGGTGGCACAAGTTCTTTTCTTTCTTCTATCTTGCTCTACCATCTCATTGTATACTTGCCCTGTAGGAAACATAAGAAAGGAAACCAATACTCAATATGTTAAGCTATTTAAGTTATCCATCGTTATGGGATTATTTTTACAAAACAGTCAGCAACATACTGTATTATAAGTGTCACCCAATAAACAAGTGAGACAACGGCCCTTACGTTTACCCTTCCTTGTGTAATTATACCACAGACGGGTTGGACGTTGTTAAAACTGCGTAATAACGCACTAAATGTGCTCAAAACGAGTAGAGCATATTGAGATTGTACATTTAGAACTGTTTAGAAATGTGTTCAGAACTTTTTAATTTGGTTTTATTGTATTAAGACAGAATAAAGACGCATTAAGGACATATTGATGTTGAGTTAAGTATGTCCGTGAATGGGTCAAACGAGTTACAAACCGAACGGTGTGAACACGGGAGGCCTCGGACCTGTTCCGTTTCTAGTCACGGGCCGAGTGTCTGGTACACCGCACCTCTGACCAAAAATCGCTTTCAAAAACGTTTTTGAGTGCGCACGAGAGCAAACATAGGCAAAAAAAACAGATTATACATTTGACCAATTATTTGTTGTTTGGTTAAAATAAAACCCTTTGAAACATTATCTGATGAGAAGAGGATGTATTGACCGTGGTCAATTAAAAGGCTTGGAACACTTGTTGTAATTGTTGACTCAAAACAAGATGTTTACATTTTCCTATAGATTATGTCATTCATTCCAAGACTAGTTCAATCAATCCTATTCTATTTCTCATTGTTTCATTTACTTAGAATAATATGGAAACAAATAGGCTATGTCAGATACATTTGACAAAAGGAAATTGCGACAATTGTTTTCTGACAACGGAGAAGTCTTTAATCTAAAAAGAAAAAACGTTTTGTTCGTAAAAAAATATTAGATAATATTAAAGCACATGTTTGATAATGAAGGTGAACATATTTATGAGTTTACGTTATAAAAGACCTATTTTACAAGCTAGACATTTTTAAAAATTGAAATTTGATACCTTTATATGAAAAGCCCAGAAATCGGCTTTCGACCGTTCTGTGCCTGTTAGTCCTTTACATGGCCTTTAAACAGGGTCTGCTGTAAATTAGTTGGTTACTGGACTTTTCCCTGTAGTGTCAATTATATCACGTGATAAAGGATGTGATTCAAGCGTGTTTTGTAGTTTTCCCTTTTTGTTGCTATGCTATTTTGTTACCGCAAAACTAGACATATTTTGCAAATGGGACGGAACATAATGGACTTGATGATCCACCTTCCCCGGATATATAAAAATCTTTAAGCTTTCCAAATCATTACATCTTTGTTTCTGTACTCTTATCAACATACAATAATTGTCTTTTTTTAGTGTCTATATTTTCTATCTTTTAACTTGCAATTAATTTTGTTTGGATTCCAATTCCGAAGGATCGAAGTTGTTTTCTATGTATACACCCACTTGTATTATAGCAGCCAAATTTGATATTGCATACCTTAGCTGTTTCATAAGGGTTAGTCAAGGCTGTTTTAGTGCTAGTTGCAAGATTTAATTTTAATTTATTTATTTTTGTATCTTTTTCGTTTCAAAATAGACAATTCGTCGTCTGCTTGAGTGAGTTTAGCATAGGACTATTGGCATGATCCGAACGAATTTTCGTGCAGGGATATTTAAGGAAGTGGTTTGGTCACTCAAGGCCTTTTTTATAGGCAGCGTGAACACGTTAGTTAAATATGTTTGGTCCCGTAAACCCATCCGTTGATATTGTATAGTATTATACTTGTCAACGATGATATTCTATACGTACAAGAGGCAATATTTTTCCAGGATTAACAGAAAGGCTTTTGCGTAGATTGTATCAATTTGTTGTTATCTTTTTATTTGGTCAGAAACTGTGAACAAACAATTCATTTTGTTCAATACAATGTATTATTTATGTAGAAAATACCGAAACAGGCTTAGTAGCCAAAAGTTTAAACATAAACCCCGTTTAATGGCACAGTGTACACACCAAACACATATTATAAAACCAACACAGTGCATATATGCTATATAAAAAGACTAGGTATGTTTAACAAGGATTGTAAGGTACCACCAGGGAACCGTGTGTAATATTTAAATTGACTGGGAGTTTACACCAGTTTACGTACACAAACCTTTCTCTTATCCCAACAATCCTGAGTAGTTTATAAAGAGCAATGTCTTCGGAGTCAAAATGAACCATATTTGATTTAACATCATACGTATAAATACTTATCATTATAAATTTAAAGTTCTAATAATTCTTATAAAGGAAATAATGTTTGGGTTAGCGGGGATTGTGATTGAAGTGATTTCCCAAGCGCTTAAGCTGATGATAGTTGGGTACAACGAAATACACTTCTTTAGAATATTGAAAAACAGGCATTATTTCATAATATGCTGCAAACTAACTTTTATCAAAAAGAACTATATTTCATCTGTTTAATTCGTCTATTTATGACTGTATGGCACAATTTGAAATATTTTATATTACATTTCATAAGTTTGCGAAGGTAAAACGTATGAAAATAGGGCTTCTTGATCACCTTTGAAAATAGTCTGGTTGGATGAACAAATTTAATGGAATTAAACTTTTTTTCTTTTAGAGTCAAACGGCAGTTGTCATCAAATAACATTGAAATGAATAAAATATAATTTCTTATGCGCGCTGCTAATAGAAATGCTGAGCGATTGTTTTACACCCGTGAGCAAGTTACACTGTCGGAAATGAGTACTAAACCTTTTCCATGTAAGTTTTGGAAATATACAAAAAATATCTGTTGTCACTATCAATTCATTAAATTTTGATTCATTCTGTTTTTGATTTCGTTTTGTGTGTTGTTTACTTTAACTACATGGTAAATATGGCAAACGCTGTAAAAACTAGTGAATGAACGGGCTCTAAAGGACAAACCTAGTATCTGATTTATATTTGACAAAGTTAGATTTGATGTCAAAACTTACAAATCGTTGTTTTACTCTTCGGTGACACAGAAGAGAGGTTAAGGAGATATGTACCCTCACGTATATCCATATATGCTATTTTCATTGACTTATTTCGGAATTAAAGTTTTTTTGTATCATTCATTTGCCTTTTTTCTTATAAATGTTCTATACCCAAAATAAAAAGTGGGCTTCACCAGAAATAATCAATATAACAAAACGTATGTATATTATATTAGCAATTGACTTACATTTTTAAAAGCTAAACTAAGGAAGACAACTAGCCTGCTTAAACAATAAACCTCACAAACTATCTACTCAAATGTATCAAACAGTAGGAAACTGCCAATTACTTTAAATTTTGTTTAACTTAGCAACATGATTAGATGTATCGTTGTTGTTTTTTCTATCGTGAATGTTTTATATTATGCTTAAATAGTAAGTTATTAACGAGCTTACCTTTATAGTTGTTTCAAGATTTGTACGAAATACCACGACTGATAAGTTCTACCCGAAATATCATAAATTGTTTCTTGACCATACATAAAATATTTTACAAAAACTATGCACTCGCATTAAATGTCTAAGTCTATCAATTGATCATTAAGTGTATAATTGGTTAGGTCCAAAATATTCTTAAATTGCTATGGACCTTGCGAACGCTTCGTCAGTGCTTCACTAATAGTTTGTTCTGCGATACAGTTATACAATAATTACATATTTCAGTAATAATGACGCCGCATAGCTTGACTGAATATAATTATTCTTTGTACGTTCACAATAATAAGCAAACCAGATTGTTTTTTGAAATTGGTATAGAAACCCTATTGACAAACGTTTTACCAAAGCAATGAATGAATTGTTATACAATGTATTTTAAATTGTGTCATACATTCATGAATAGACGAATTAACCAGATGAAACACTTTTGTTTTTAAATTAAGTTAGTATGCATCGTATAAAACAATAAGGTCTTATTTCAAATATTCTAAGCAGTTATATTTCGTTGTACTCAATTATCACCAGCTGAAGCGCTTGGGCAATTATCTCATTGCTAAGACTGTTATCAATCAGGACCCCCACTCACCTAAACACTATTCCCTTAATTCAAATTAACAAAACCGACTGATCAAATGTATAATGATAAGTTATTACGTATATACAGTGTCAACAAATATGGGTTATTTTGACCCCGTACATTCCGCTCTATATATCATACATAGTAATGTACAAATATAAATGTTTCAATGGTGGGTAGTAATAACTGACCTATTTTTATCATACATTTTGTATATATTCGAACTGAATACAAGTTCTTTCACAACATATTTCCTAATAAAAGTTATCCATTTTGACATCATAAGCTAGACTTCTTAATAGTTGTGAATTTCAACAAAAATATCGGACACCACAGACATAACATTTCTATAATTCAACAAATGAATCCGACTTAAGAGGCTACTTCACATTACGAAAACACGTTTCATGAACATGGCTTGTTATTGGCAGTAAATATACAGATCAATTGCAAAAAGTGTATTCGATTTAAACTTTGACAGATGGAAGTCCCATCACATGGGTACCGCTTTGTCGAATGGGTAAATGTCAGGAAACTGTTCTCCTAAAACATTATTTTCAAGCAATATTTCCACAACCTTAAATATCCCTGCACGAACACCCCGTGGGTTCCTGCCTATATTCCTACGCCAAACGACAATAAACTCGAGCAGACGACGAATAGTCTGTTTTAAAACGAATAGGAAAGATTTAGTATTCCCATATATCTGGGGAAGGTGAAGCATAATGTCCAGAGTCTGTTCCGTCCAATTTTCACTAAAGAACATGGACAGTAACATAAGCAAAATACGTCTGATTTAACGCTTTCGAGAAAACATAGCCACAAAACGGGAACACTAACAAAACACGCTGTAATCACATCCATAACGTTATACAATTGACACTACTGGCAAAAGTCCAGCATCAAACTAATTTACAGTAGACCTTGTTGAACGGTTGCATGTTTAGGACTAACAGACACCGTAAGATCGAAAGCTGATTACAAATATTTCCATATACAGGTAACAAAATAACATATTTAAAAAGTATAACTTGTAGGATCATAAAGCATGTGAGCGCACGTATTAAGCATATATTATATAATTGTTCACAAGATGGGAGTCTGTTGATTCAATACCTTTATAAGTTGGTGCATAGAAGTATATAAATGGTATCACACTTTGATCCCGCTCCGATTGGCTGGTCTCATTTCAAAAACAGTAGTTTTTATCCGATTACCCTTTTAACACGGCAAACTGACAGAGGAAGCTTTCATCTAAGCCTCCATCTTCACCATCATGAGCTTGATTATGTCTTACCAAACATGGAACCAGACTTGAGCAAACCAGTTCTACACATACTTTTGGCTTTAATGAACGTTTCATGTCAGTTTGCATAGACCATTTCAATGTAAATTCGCAGAATTTACGCCAAGACTATATGCCAACAAAAATGTTAAAAATTCACATGAGCAAATAAGTATTTCCGAGAGCCCTAGTACTCCCATATCGATTAATTAATCGAACTGCTGCTTAACGTTTTAGATATAAATGAAAACAAAATGTTCAGGTTGAAAGTAATTCGGGTCTGCACAGCAAGTCTCTATCTAAGCAATTACATGTATTATTCTATTATTTATATAGACAACTGCAATTTATTTCTCGATAAACATTGTTTTCTTAAACCTTTAGGATGCTAGGTATTTCAAATCGGTGATTATCATGTTTCTAACGCATGTAACAAACTGAACAATATCATAGAAATTATTTACGTTCCTCTTTCTAATACTTCCTTTGCTTAATACTTTTCCATAGACATGCAATTGGCTTAACACAAACAGAGTTAGCATTTATGTTCAAACGGAAATATCTTCAGAGAGAAATGAAAACATTATCATAATGACAAACACCTGTTTCGCAGTAACAATATGCGTCAGAAAGATATAAAAGCATAATCAGTATGATTTAATCCTGTCTCACAGTTACGATATGCATTAAACAAATAAAACAGTACAGTTCACAGCAATTATTAATACACTTTATAGAACTAAGATTTGTTTTCGCAAAAATTCAAAATTCGCACTGCTTTCATCATTTCTTTCCAATATTTAGAAAGTGTAGGTAGGAGGGACTATCATAGTTATTAATTTTATAGAGAAAACTGTTTTTTATACATTTTGAACATCCATAATATGGTAACTGCAACTTTTGGTAAACTATTTGCATAACCTCCGCTAATCTTAATCTGCTGATGGTGCAAAGAAAAAATTGGTTTGTAGAATGAACACATTTGATATAGATATATCACGAAAACTCAACCCTAAATAAAACAAAAATAAGTTTAGCGTCTACTTCAGACTAATTGTATATTACGTCAATATTGAGATACGTCTGAATGGAACTACGTTATTTTTTGTTAACTCACACAATAATTGCTGGACACAAAGTTCTATAATCTTGGCTAGACATCATAATGAGCATCCGTTTCCTGAAGGTTTGACATTATGTGCCCCTTAATAAGGCATTTCTCAAGGCCTTTTTTCCGATCGAAAATTCACGACTTATTGATTACTTTTCTTTGATGGGATAAATGCAACGTATACAGGAATAGTTGTTAAAATGACAATGCTTGCTTTGTTCCAAACCGATCTGCATTTATGCAACAACTTGAATCATTCATACTTAAGCTGGAATCAATCGCTCGTGATATTGTGAATGTATTTTGCTATTATTCACTGCCGTCTTAGATCTGATTTTGAGACTGAACTTTAAGAACATTTCTTTTTTAAGTAATATTGCTATTATAAGAGCAACAGTTGGCGTGTATGTTGCAAATACATAATCAATACTTATTTACACATGTCACATTTCTGAGTCTGAGTTAGGAACTAAGACTTAAGACATAAGTGAAAACTCGGGCATTGTTGGTAATGGTTTGCGTCATGATTACGCCGTTTGCGTGCACAAACTGCAAACTTGATTACAAAGCATCAACAAACGATTTATATGTTCAAATGAAAATTTAGACTTAATGTTGTCAGCGACAATACACTCTTGCAATGCTAGACCGATATCGTGAAGCAACATTTCCCAATATTGCTTAACTTTATTACTATATGGAACAATTTTCATAATTTACAGATCTTTTTGAAAATGACGTATACGTTCGATTACGCGGAGTCTATGTTTATTATTCACATGAGGTTATATCAATGTGGTATACGTTTAATTAATAATCTAATTATTTGACATGGACTGAGGGTTGTTTGAAAAAGTAAATAGTCAATCTAATTGATCAAATATTGATTTATATATAACCAAAAACTCTTGTGGACAATTTACTATAAATGGGTGAAACAGACGTATTATGCATTTACCCAGTTGTTGAAAAACACTGGGTTTAAAGAACATACACCATCCATTGCCTTAAAATAACTCTATTGTAGAGCATATTTTTATTAGAACCTTACTATTTTTGTTTAAATTATAAATTGCACCAATGCGCTCGTGTGCAAAACCATTACTGCCACTCTGCTTTAATGAGCACTCGTGTGATAATTAAAACTTTTAAAATTAAATCAGGCAGTTATTCTGGTTTTGCGTTCAATCAAGTGGATAATAGGAAGCATGCAAAAGCAAAGGTTTGGTTAAGTTAAAGTAATGTAATGTTCTGTGTTAATTCTCCGAAGCGGTTCCATCAATAATTCAAGGTGAGTGTTTGTACCAAGGAGATATTGTTCTTTTTGATGAAACAGCAGCATGGCAGATCGTTTTTAACGTTATTTGGAGATACAGTCATATATGCATTCTATAAAAATGTCATTTACATCTTTATTATCGTAGGGTGTGGAGTAAAACAGAGTTAAAAGTAATCCTTTTGCATATGGGCGTAGTCCGAAGACCATTTTGAGGCAATCCTAATTTGTACTCCCCGCGTATTAAATATCGGTGCATTATGTTCGTTTTAATTTCCTTCGATTGCTTGACACTGCAATATCTGTTTGTATTCGATATTTTGCTCGGACTCTGTAAAGTGATCAACAAACGAATCTAATAAAAACCACAGGTACGTCCAAGCTAGTTAAAGAACAGTTACGTTTAAATCCTATCAAGACGCACGATACTATGGCCCTAAACAAGAGACACACGAACGTACAAACATCCCACACAGACTTCATCTTCATATGTATCAAAAAAGATTGATCAATATGTAATGGAGTTCTCTCGTTGGAACATATGGGAGGTTTAACTGTTTATGTCTTAACAACCACAAACTTAGCTGATTTTTTTTCATGACTTTGAAGAAAACACTCATTAGATGCGATTGACTGGCAGACTGTGAATACGATTCTTTGGAGGGTATACGCGTTGGAAAAATGATTGAACTGCAATGGTTTGTTTACTTCATAACTAAGGTATTTTCAAACAAAATTTCAAATCAAAACAATGCTGAAAGTATGAGTGAATTATTGTTTGTGAGGATTTTAATCAATTTAAATGGAATATTTATTTTCATAATAGGATAATTAAAAGACCTTCAGTGAATGTTTGTTCCGATACAATTTGGCTTTCAAAGTAATTCATAACATTATATTTCGACAATCATTTTTGATAATTACAAAATTACAGAATCCCCCTGAATCAAAGTTGAAAACCATCAGCAATATTTCAATATGGGGATTGCTCAGGTCGACTAAAGTTGAAATGAAATAATTACATTATGATTATTGAAAATCTCTTTTTTAGATTTCAGTTGAAATGAACCAATCACAGTTTAGATAGTCAATTAATTTACTCTCTTAAAAACTGTTTGACAGATGATCTCATCCAGAATTATTACTTAAAACTATAATAAACAAATTAAAATAATTATCAGAAATGGAAATTTGTTCTGATGTTCGTAAGAAGGTTCAGTCAGAGTGTCATGCCCTTTCAGCACATCCTTTCTTTGCCATTGATAAACTGATCTGGTATTTTTTTGAAATTCGAATACCATATTACAATTTTGTGAAAACAATAGTCACTCTCAAAAATATCTGGTAACTTACAGGGTGTTTTCAACCTGGAGACATGAATGAAGTTTCCAAATGTTACCTGTATTCGTACGTGTATGTACAGACTATTTTCCCATAACATGGTCATCAAGGTATGCGTTCAATGTGTACAATATACACTATCTAGCCGTTAGCGTGAGCAAGAGTTTGGTCAACAGTGAAACAAAGATATGAGTATGGTCGTGTGCAATGAATTCACACCTCATGACAAAAGCGGCCATGACATGCTCATGGGCACAAAAGGAATGATGTACATGCTTTAGTTGTCTTTTTTGTAGGCTAACTGAATAATAATATAACAGTACGGATTTTAAAGGCTTTTTCGCAGTCTTCTTTCAAACTGAACAAATCATAGTATAGACATATAAAACAAAAATGACTGTTACTGCTAGAATTGCCCGATAATTTGAAAGCATCGCTGTCTCTGGTGAGTTTCAAATTCATGCATTCATTAAGTTTTCACGAAAAAGTCCTTTTTCGGAAACCACGATATTTCAAGCCCACGAATATAAATGATTTCACAGTAGACAGTTATGAAAATGTACTCATCTGATCATCAAATTAAGCAGAAGCAAAACGGCCCATTAAAAGTGTGGTTATAAACCGATCAAAACGAAACATAACTCATATTAAAGTTAAAACGGAAGAAATAATTGATTACCCGACTTGGCAGTAAAATGCTCGAAAAAGACCAGCTTTTGATTACTCAATATAATCTAACCAGTGAAGAAAATAAATAATTAAAACAAAAGAAAACCTCATACAACTGTACTAGCGCACGAAATGACATATATTCAACAAGCCAAGGAAACAACAAATATTTTAAACGTTGTGGAACAATAAGCTTGACCTGTCCAAATACCGTGATTTTGGCACAATGCAGGTAAATGTTTGAAACATTTCCTATGAAACCCAGACTATATTAAACTTATCGAAAATACGTTTTGTACCTTATTGTACTATGAATAAATTGGAAAATAATCCATAAATCCATGCCCCTGTTAAGGGTTTGGTCTATACTGTTGTGTTGAGAAAGCGGATCGTAATGCATACTATCGTAGTCTAAACCAAGTTCCGCCAAGCACAGTGGTGTGGCGGGATTTGTTTTGGATCGTCTCCTATTCAGGTTCACTCACAGCTCCGATCATTTGGTGACACATCCATATTAGTAAGTGCATGTTTGTACATACGAAAATTGTTTCTAGATCATGCTTTGTTTAATAGGGGACACATTCCATATAAAAAAGCAACTACATGGCAGGAAAGCAATGTTTCGAAACACATACTACATCTGAAGTGATATGGTAAAACACACGGTGTTTATATTGGTAAGTGAATTGAAAGTGCAATATTGTCGAAACCGAATTTCATCAACAGACATGCTTCTTTTAATTATCCTGAAGGGGCAAAACTGCTCTGTTGACGACATTCGTGAGTAAGAGTTTAATGACCATAAAACATGATTTCATGATAATATATCTTCAATTTATATTTTGTATGTGATATATATTAATCGACTCGCTTATACGCAATATTGTTGGTATAAACATTTGTGTGGTTTAAAGGCATCTTTAACTAAGTACAAAACCTTTAGCAGAACAGTACAGAATGTCCATGTTCTTGTATCGAAAGACAAATAACTATGAATCAATAGGAACAACCAAATATAATAAAGGAAAAACGCTGTTGTAAATAAGACTTCAACATGGCCTAAGACCGATTTGAAAATGATCATGAAATATCATTATTTTCCCATTGCTTTTCATAAATAAAAAACAATAACTTGAGTATATGTTACGTATGGCACATTTTTGTCAAATGAACTCAGTTAATTTCGTTTGAGACACATATTTCATTATTAAATTGAATTTCAAGCGTCCTTTCATAACATTTACATCAAACACTGTATGTTATTTTCAAGTTTAAACTGATTCTATATCAATTGTTGTGCCATTTGGGAAATATATTTCAAATCAAATACGAAGGATCTGTAGCCCATTAGCGGTCTCGAGTAGTTAATTCTTCGTAAATTTATTATAATAAGTGGTTTTCAATTATTACCATTAACTAGTTTTATACGGTAAATGCAAAAAAATCATACATTTATGGAAACAATTTTAAGTTGCCAATGTTATTTACTGCTATGAAATCGTATTGATCAAGAATAACTCCTTTAATGTGTATGTACCAACCGATTTAATGCAGCTTAACTACATTGTGTAAGACTAATTTAAAATTGACGCATGCAAACTAGTTTGATTCCCGTGTTTCGAGAAAGAAATATAAATGTATAGAGAGTATCGGCTTTACACTGACCGTACTAAATATTAAATTTTTAAACTAACTGGATCATTTATATACTTTTTAGTGTTTTCAACATGACAAATAATCATGATTTATTTCATGCATACCGGTGAAAAAATAATTATTTTTTAACTTAAATAAAATTGAGATTTTCTGGATTTTGCCACAAATGTGTCTAATTGTGCTATTGAATTACAAGAATAACTGAATTTAATAAACATTATATAACAGTATAATATACATAAAGTAGAGAAACACTATATTTTGTGAAATATGATTTTTGGGGTAAATGTTTGAAAATTCAAATGGAAATAAGAATTTCTGTTATATTGCTCAATAAATTACTTTATAGAAAAGAAACAGCCTATGTGGCTGCATGTAGTGTAACATATAACAGAATAGAAATGAAGCTATTTGCGATTTTCTGGTATTTGCCTCTACCAGGATCAAAAACTGAGCAATTATGGTCACAGAAATGACATGACCTACATATCGTGCAAAATATTTTTTAAAAACATTATGCTTTCAAGTCCAACAAGACATATGGTTTTGAGGTGAATAGGGCTGAATAAGAATAAGCGAATATTCTGATTTTCGATATTTGATCACTAAATAAACTAAGGTACAAGCCCCAAATATGTAACTTTTCATATTTTCCAAAAAGAGATTTTAACATTTTATATTTTGTAGCATATGCATAATTGGTTGTTTACGTACATGAAACTGGTTTCAGTTGACTAGAGTAGCAATTTCTCTTAATGTTTCTTAATGTAGCATAGCATATGCACAACGTTTCAACGCTGATGGCTTTCCCACAGCTGACCCCTTTGCATGCAGGCCTAACACAATCAAAAATAAACATCTTGCAGTTACATGCTACTGTATGAAAGCCAGTTTGACCAGTGCACTGTTCAATTTTCATAATTTGCAACCCACTACTTCCCAACCCCATTCTAGCGGGTTCAAAACACTGTGTCCTTTCAATTCCAGAATAGTATGAAATGCCCGTAAGTTGAATTACTTAACAGTTAACACATATCTCTTCGTTAACACTTTTGATCCTAACTTTGCCATTCTTTAGCACATATGTGTCTTTCTTTCTAAACGTGAATTCTTTCATAGTTTTGCCAACCATTTTAGCTACCACATTTTCACAATCTATTTTACTTCATCGGCATTACTCTCATATGACTTCACACCACTTGTTATACTCTTCCTACCTGCCACACATTCAAATGGATTACTTTCTTGATTTATCTCGAGTTTGGGTCGCTGTTGTGGTCGCCATGTGCTGGTCACTTGTAGAATACATGACACTAAAGGCTATAGATCTGCATAACTTCATTTATGTTAAAGCATGTAGGTCATGACAGAGTCAAGACAGTATTTCAAATATCATCCATACCCTGACCCCTTGCCAAACCTCCAACACCTTAAGAATCCACATTAGCATATGCTCAATTGCTAAGTCTTTAGAATTAGATACCATATAGGTGTTTATTGTAGTTTAATGATATTATATGCTATTTAATTGAGTCACAGATTTGTCACACGTTTGCCTGTTATTATGTTTTATTACACTATTTCTAATAGGCTGTTTTATCACTTGTGATCAATTATATTTTTACGTCAAAGTTTGTGTCTATATCATATCTATGTTTATATTAACGTCTTTGGTTTTGCTGCTTAACGTTGTGCCGTTATCAAACATTGTATTGCGTTGACATCATTTCCTTTCTATGATTTATTATTTATCTACTGGTGACTGAATTTAGATATAAATAAATTTGAATATTGGCAACTTCCAGAAATTTATGTTTACATTTTTAACATGTTTCCCTTAAAGTGATAATTCACAGTCATCAATATATATATATAGATTTGATATCAATGAATTAGATGAAATAATACAATTATTCTGATATTTCAATGCTTAATTTGATAATGACTTGTGGCAAAGTCTAGAAATCCTCACTTTAATTTATAGTAACAACAATAACCAAAAAAAAAATCCGCTGCTTAGGTTTGTTGTGGGGTAGTTTAATATAATTATGTTAACTACTGTTAATTAGGTACTTTTTCAGGTTTGTTTTTATCTAGTTAATATTTCTATTGCTAGATCTGATTTTGATATGGACAAATCCCAGAAATTCATACTTTTGTTTACATTTTTTTTTACATTTTACCCTAAAAATCACATCGACAATTTATAATCTGTTAATACATAATGTATGTTATGGTAAAGTATGATATCTATTAAATACAGTTTTTTTCTGATATTTATAATGCTAAATCCAAATTTGGTACAGCCAAATTCCAGAAATTGATACTTTCGTTTACAATTTTCAACAGTTTACCCCAAAGATCACATTTTGCATCGTTGGATTTTTCTAAACTTTTTTTTCACAAACTACACAAATATGCAAAAAATATATTTGTGCAATGTTTTTCCTTTATTTGCATTTTCAGCCTCATGTCACTAGACTACTATGGATTTAAAATAAAACTAGTTTTGAGATAAACAAATTGAAATACAATACTTGTTGCTCTCATATGTCCTTTTGTCACGTTATTTAATGATTCATATCTCTGTAACATGCGAGATATCCTAGACATAACATGCATCATTATATTGCTTCTAGAAAAAAGCGGTTTGTTATAAAACAGAAACAAAAGGTGTAGTGATGTAATAAGGACATATTTACTCTTGTATAAGTGCTGAATATGACTGATTATTTCACTTTTGCTTGTCTCACCGTTATTTGTATGGTAAAATCAAATTAAGTCACAGTTACTCTTAGTTAATCATCAATACCCATTCAAGTGTCTTGCTAAATAAGTGAGTGGGGAATGCAAATGTTTCGTTGTTACAAAAACACCAGGCAATATTGAATTAGTAACACGGCATTGTTGTTTAGACAGTTCTAAATAGGTATACACATTTTAGGGTTCATGTTCTCACAGCACATATGCGAGTTGTTGCAAAATGAATTAAAAACGATCTGCCCCTAAGATAAAACTTAGGTGAACACTAAAGTGTGCAGGATTACCAACTTTGACATGACATTATCACTATCTCTAATGATTATTTATAATTAAGTTCGTTACCATGCTAAAGGGGACAGAGAGACATTTTGTATTAACTTATCATTTTTCAATGCAGATGTACAGACTATGAACTATGAACTCTAACACCGTATCTTGTATTAACTTTTAAACCACTCTGTAAGAAAATTATTCAATCTTCAACACGTTTTTCACAATTCAGGTCTGTAAATCCACCTTTGTTTTAATGTAAATCATTTATTTTCGAGTCGGCATTTTGGAGAATAGGTATCAAAGAGCATTTATATCAATTGCATTTAATTTGATCCGTCGAAAAGAGATAAATTACTTTGAATCGGTTACAAAACTCAATTGTTCCAAAGAGGTTATTTGACGTCAATATTATCTAAGTCCACATTCATTTTAATGCTTTAATTGCCAATGGGTGTTATATTAAACAAAATATATATATGTACAGTTAAATTGAAAACCTTTTGCAACTATTACAGTTGCCTTTAACAATATCCAATTATGTCTTTAAAGGTAAATTGTTTAGCTTTATTGTGAGTTTTTAAGAGAATGATTCTTTATCAAATAGCTTTCTTAAAAAATAACTCCTATCACTTATTAAATTTGACTTAAGTGTTTAATGTGGTATAGTTAATGACCTCATTAAGATAACTTAATTGCATATACAGTATAGTTAGTCGTTTCCGGGCTGTAGCTTCATGTGTCACGCACATTGAGATTTTGAAATAAATGAGCACATGTGTTTAGTACATCACGGCGATGTGTCGCTTGCAAGGCCCAGGACCATACCTCAAAGCCGAAGGTCACAATTAGAGTTGAGTCATCATGAAATGCTGCATATATGCACACATGTCATTGTTTATCGTGTCCGGGCTGATACTTTGTCATGCGGGGAGGGATTTGAAAATTACTTGGCACATTTGTTCGGTACATTAAGACGACATGTCAGGTCCAAAGTCTTCGTTTAACGTTTCGCTGAAAGTTTAACGCCAATCTTACAGGTTTATCATTGTTGAATACTACATTTACGTTTATTGGTATAATTTCCGCGAAGGTCGTGCACAAAAATGGTATAAGGTTACCTTCCACATGTGTTTGATACATGAGGCTCCAAGCATTAACAATGCATGGCAGATAATTAGTATTCTGCGGACAGGTTTGTAATATCTCGTGCAGCATTAAATAAAAATTAAAAAAATGACATCGAGATTGCCCACCACGAGGCGGCTAGAATTGTAACCGGTGCTTCCATTGAGCTACGTATGGCTGACGTTAACTGGGATACGCTGGCGGAAAGGAGACGCAAAAATCGCCTCATTCTGTTCTTTGAAATTAAAAATGGTATTTTTCCAGAATAGCTTACAAATCTTATTCTTCAGCCGAGAGCTCAACCATATGCACTGCGTAATCACTCAGATGTTCCAGTCATCCCTTGTAACACTCAAGCCTATGCTACTTACTACTACCTCTGCACCTGACTATTCGCAAGTGGGATTCACTTCCTGAAGATATCACACACACAGCTAAATCAGCGAGTTTAAATCACAACTGAACTCGAAACCACAACTCATGTCAAGTGTAGGAAGGAGACAATTTCATGTTAATCATGCTCGTCTGCGATTAGGATGTAGCTCATTAAAGTATGACCTTCACAGAAGAAATATTATCCCTTTTCCCCTTTGTTATTTTGGTGCCGTTGAAACAATGTCACTCAGTGTCAGATATATTAATTAATGCGTGAGCGTTATATCAACGATTTACCTTGTGCTACGACTGTAGAAAATCTTCTTTTCGGTAATGATCGGCTTCCTCCCCTGAAACCAATTCAAGCTTGTTTTTAAAATCCAGAGTTTCATTGCAGCATCAGTGCGTTTTGATGCCTAACAGCCAACCTCATTGGTATATCGATCGCTTGTCATCGGGACAGTGTGTGTGACGGAATATTTTTGCGTTTTCTTTTGTTGTTTTGTATTATTATTATCACAAAACATTTAAGTTAAATACAAAAAATAGTTTGAACAGTTATTGTAAAAAGATATCACTAGGTTTATTTATAATAATATTTTTCATCATACTGTAAACATCATACACTGATTTTGTGTGCATTTCGTAGCTGTACACTCTTACATTAAAATGAATTCGTATAAGCAATTACTTTGATTTTTTTCCAATCCATTTCATCTTACTATTGTTGTTTGGTTATTTTTGTAAATATGAACTGAATAAAATATGTTTTAACTCAAAGCAATGTGTCGGCCTGAGATACATGGCATTCAAGGAGTATAAATCACTCCAAGTGAAGGATCTGGTTTCAGAAAAAAACGTATGTCGTTCTAAGCAATCTGGAAAGTAAGAAATAAAAGCGATGAAAATTGCAGTAACAGATATTTCGAATAAAAAATAATTTACGCTTTTTGAAAAAAGACCAATACATTCAGATACCAAATATAGCATATGTGAAATCAAGAACAAAAATAAGGAATATGATAAGGATGGTGCAACGCAATTGAAAAACCCCGCAAAGAAATGCTGTATAAGTTAAATTTTGTTACATTGCTTTAAACTGTAAAATATGAGTGACCTTTGGTTGGCATAAAATAATTGGGTATACTGTAACACGTAAAACATGGCATTGTGGGCATAAAGCAGTTTACGTTTTGTAATCCATTACTTGCGTTTGACCCTTAATGCCATGATGTTTTATTTGTTATGTGTGATGTATAAGTATCTGATATCTGATAAATGTGCAGACACCTTTTTGACTATAAACTGATAAGTGTTAATGGTGCAGTAAAAACAAGCTACTGTGGACATATAGCAACTCACCGCAACTAAGAGTTTAAACGGTTCAAAAGTTCGTATGGCTTTATATTTGTCTTATACTCTCTACCAGTTATCGCATGATAATAGAACAATAGATGAAAGAAATTCGTAAGCATGAAACATTTTTTGTTTTCAAAGGTAACAAGCCAAAATTCTGATAAAATACTGATGCCGATAATATACAAGGGGTGGTAAATTGTACTCAACCCAGGTTTAAACCGTCAGCAAGCGTAAGGATTAAAGCTCTTTGATGAATTGTTTTCCTCTTTGTCTTGAAAACATTCCAGATTTTTTATCTCACTACATCCAGGTTATGCATTCAGTTATAATACTTGCATTTATTGCCTTTATTCTTTTAACGCATAATGCCATTTCTCTGATGCCTCACAAGAGAATAGGCGTTTTGCAACTGCAAAGTACGCTCCGTGTCTTTTAATGACTAAAATTATCGTTTCTTGTTTTATTCACGAAGTTAGAAATGGGCATTATAACAAAAAAGACACATTGTTCAATAACAATGCAATTCAACCAACGGAACAAACAGACACCATATCAATATATGAATATAAGAAGATTCAAACTACCGCCTTAACCAAATTAGGAATGGATATCATGTTGATATTGTTGTTGATGTACTTACGTTTAATAATGGTCTTACGAAAAAAAAATTAACATACATTAATGAATAGGCATTAAAATGACGAACCCCTTTGATCAGTACAACATTGTTGAATTCATAATGGTTTTTTTATGATTAATGAAAGTACATGCTCGTAGCAATTATTTCACGTTATCTTATCTCTCAGTGACAGGCGCCATACGTCGATCAAAAATACGTTTTGTCAAATAAAACTATCAATGTTTGACTCAATACACAACTCACAGAATTGAAGACAAACATTAAGAACGATGATTGAGTGGAGCATGTGTCTAAAAGAGATTGTGTTGACTTATGATGCCTAAACAAATCCCCATTAACAGGCGGTTCTACTTAATTTTAAACTACATGGCGTAGTTTATACACATTGGAATGAACAGGGAAAAGGAATCGGCAAGAAACGAGACTTTATTCGGGAAAAGACATCACTTGGTCGCTTAGAGTCCTCTCTGTGTATATGGAGTTATTGTTCAAACAAGTATACTGGACATGTTTAATGGGCTTGTCCTTATAGGTTCGGCTGAATTGGTTTGCAGCAGGGTTATTGCGTTTTATACCACTACATGTACACGCCAAGCAGTAAATGTTGTATAAAGAATGTGTCTTTGGCGCCCAACCTGCCTAGTTGTTCGTACATTTTTTAAGGATGGATGTGCAATATGCAGGACATATTTATAAGCCAGATAGTCATTTGCTTACGTTGTTATTGTCAGTGCATATCACAACTTAATTTTTTTCGGGTAAATTTTAGCGATGACTAATATATGAGTAAATGTTAAGCATTCAGGTACCGGGTAGCATACCTTTATAAAGGAATTACTTTTGAGTTAGTTATAGCAAGCTAGCCCCAGTATTAGATTTATTAAACCCGAAAGGTCGGTCTTTCAGGAAGCATCTTACTGAAATTGCATGCAGTTTTCATCATATTCTGTGATATATTTTGTATATGTTAATGTGTTATTACTACAATTTGTTTGAGTATTTTGCTTTAAAGTATGAGACCATCAATCATCTATAACATCGTCTGCCTCCAACGTATATAACTAGTAATCGAAAAGGAGAACTGATAGCCCGCCATCGTCGAAGAAAGAGGCATCTAAGATCAGATGCAAGGAGAGGCAATTACTTACAGGCACTAGCCATTGTTATTTGTGCTTAGTGGGTCTAGCAAATCTCGTGCAATTGGGCACTCTGATGTTGCTGTTAAAGAAGTGCGATGAAAGTATATAGGGGATGACGTACATACATGATAAATGCGATTGAGTTGAGTCTCATTTCAGAAAAAAATATGTTTTAATTTACATGAGCCATATAGACGTGTTTTTCTGGTGGCCATATCATTCCAGTTTGATACTTTCATCGTATTGAAACTTATTGTAGTTTTACATGTAAACTTGACAAGAAAAAAAATAGTTTTCAGTTTTGAACAAACCTTCTTGAAAGTTATTCGCGCTGGCACAGCGAGTCTCTAATAAACAATGGGTGTTCATAAACAGTGGGACAGTTAATTTACCGTGTAATTATTACCGATTTAATCAGTAAACGGTAAACTGACAACAACTGTTGAAAACAATAATAGCTATTGCTTGAATGAAAACTGAACGTTTAATCTCTCTATGAACCATCATCTCTGTAAAACACATAAATTACTAGAAACATTAAATCAGCAAAACGTAACACATTCCATTTAACATTCTATTTACAAAGTCATAGCAATAAATTAAGGGGCAATATTTAATGAAATAATGATGAAGATATAGAATTACTTATAAAGATGTTATATGTAAGTTCATTTATTGCATGCTTTCATTTTTAGCACAGCAAAATATAGAATACCTATCACAAAAATAGCATATTCAATTGTGTTGATCGACTTTTTAATAATTGATCGTTTCGCTAGTTAGGCAAACGTTCATCTTATATCAGTATACTTTAAGTGTATTTTAGCCACTGTATATGTCCTTTTACTTAACACAGTTGAATGTTGCATTTGTACGTATGAAATGAGCGTATTAATTTTCTTTTTTATCTGAAGCGACGGGTTTTTAGGTAAACTATGTCAGTAGTCAGTATATTTTCTATCAAAATATGAGTATACTTAATGTTTTTATACAATATACTGTTACATTTTGCAATATATGCCACGATTTATACTGCCATAATTAACTTTGAATAGGATGCAAGCAAAAACATTATTTAACATGTGTCTAACGCCAGAAACGGGATGACCAATATCCTGGAACTCGCTAATGTTTCTCTATCTAATATAAACATTGCTTAAAACATTTCCGTATCGATAAATTTACCTTATCACAAATGGAATAATCACATATTGTCAATCGAAAATGTCGTTGGCAAGATACGAAACCGTAACGACATCCTGTTTGCAACTCTTTCGCCGTTTCGATATACATTTAGGAATCATGCCGACAGAAGGCAAGGAACCAACATACAATTTTTATATAATTTAATAGTTTTTTTTCGCTGAATGATTAGTTATGTAAACCAAACGAGTAAAGTACATCCAACATAATTACATATTACATATTGGATATTTGCTTTTTGTTGCCACTAAACTCTGACGTAAATGACGTGTTTAAAATATTTCAAGGTTTTTATCTATTTGGAAACGGATTGATAATTTAATTTTCTCTACACAAAAGCCTTAAAAAAGGATACCTAAACTATCTAAGGTCAACAAGCATCCAAATTTCATATATTTATGGGTCAGAATTTTAAAACATTAAAATAAATTACATATAAACATACTTGTATTACCTCCTACGATGGTATTCTGTAGTTAATGGAAGGGAGAAATATTTCGAACTTAAAATAAACTCAGCCAGAAATAAAAATAAAGCACATCAATGATACTTATGCTATAATGAAAAGAACTGAAAGCAATTAATACAAGCATATTTTAAATAAATTCTAGAAATTAAATTCAGTTCGTGAATTTTAAACATTCGTATATTTCATCAATATTGTTGGATTCTGAAGAAAATTGCATTCTTTCTCTGATTTTCTCGATCGTTTTCTGGACTTTCGTATTTTTTATATACTTCCGTCTAGACATTGAAATTAGCATCCGTTTTTCTCAAATATTGACATTGTGTGACCCTTAAATAAAATATTTCTGAAGGTATTTCACGACCGACAAATCACGACTGAATGATTATTTTCCTTTAAAAGCTTAACGAACTGTTTTCAGGAAATCTCATCATTTAACGGTTATGCAATTTTAGTGAATGTATGGTATGGTTTAGACGGAATACATTTGAGAATCTTAGGGCATTAAAGGCCATGCTTCCGGTCAGGTTTTATTCGTATGTGTGCAAGTAAGGCAAATATTTTAAGGTTTATAATTGTCAAGTTATGGTTCTTGTTTAATGAAAACAAACAGGCGATCATTGGTTAAAAAACAGTGATAATAAATTCGGACATGTGTGTGATGTTTGTACTCGTTTTAGTAGTTCGCTTTCTGATGGGGTTCATCGGATATTAAGAGCAACATCGAGTATATTTTGATGTTTTTGAACGATACCCTTTTATCTGCTAAACTAAAACCCTTTAACTTACATATTCTTTATATCATCATGCCTTTTCTTCATCGAGCTTCATTATCTATTTATGTCCATTCCATATTTTGATTGCAATTTATCAAGGTTAAGTCGCGTTTTATCATCTTTATTTAGCAAGTTATGGTTTTATATTATCTGAATTACTTAATGATAATGTTTCAAATTCGGCGGACAGTCCCTTTTTCTCACTAAAAAGGTAACAGTTGCCGACGATTTAAAAAGGTCATACACAACATGTGAGGAAAACAATAATCCATTTGTGGATTTTAGGTGTTACGCAATCGGCGGCATCCCTGACAACCTCTGAAACCGGTGAACATTCATGTCAGTTTCATAGAGAACTTATGCATATATTTCATGTAAACAAACCATTTAGAATAACATTTTAAAACACTTTATTCCTCGGTAGACGGTATCCGTACAAAATTCGAAGCCTTTACTTTAGGTCCCAGCGGGAGATGTCGCACGCCATTGGTTGCCCCAACCAATGTGTTCCACCTTTAGCGTCAACTCCTGGATCGGCCCCTCTAAATTAATATAATATAGATGTTAATGTTTTACTCTTCAATCTGTTAGAAAACAGGCGTTTATATCATACATTTGTATTACTCGACATTTTCTGCAAATTTATATTCACCTATATTGCTTAAATTGATATCCCAAAGGAAGCATTTTCTAAAAGTCCACTTAATCGTTGCTATTTGAACCGACGTGAGTCCCAGTAACTTGCTAATCATTTAAATTACTGACATAAAGTGTAATCTGATACTAGGCTAAAAGCTAAAATGGAATGTTTGAGCAACTCATTGTGAATGTATTAGAAAAGCTCATCGTTCAAATGTTCAAACACTGCGTTGGTGCTTCAAACGTCTGTGTCAACCAAGAAACAAAATTAGATAAACCTAACCTTTGAAATATTGATTATTTCGTTTCCAAACGATTTCAAACGACGTGCCAATTAATGACCAAATCAATTAAAAAGTATTTTTTTATGACAAACATTTCAAAGATGATATATCATTGTTATTTTAAATTATTGATTGTCAAGATAGCCTATAGCACGATACACAGTACTATAGCCTAAAGAAAGATATACAGTTATATAACCTATTTAAGGAATTAATGCGGGATTGATTGCAATAACGGGGTATGCATGCAGTTGGGCTGGTTGAAGTGTGTGGAGACCGAAGGGAACGAAACCTCACACTCACGGAATTCCTAATGTTGTTAAAGAATAGATATACTGGCAAATATATTTTATTTTCTTTTGTGGGTATGCGTTAAAATGAGTATGGAACAGTAATGTATTGTTTCATTTTGAAGGTATTTCCAACCCTAGTTCCTAGTCTGATCAATGTTAACATTATGCGTTAATTATTGTTTGTTACAATTTCAATCAATTTTGATGGAACAATTTTTTTTCATACGAGAGTTATTTCAGCGAATTATTTCTGAAATATAAATTATTTTGTAATATTTAGATTTCAACAATTTTAATTGAAAAGTATCAATCACCATTGAAATCTCACTCAAACACTGACGGATGTTGCTATTTATAATAGTATCTTAAACGTGATTAAATTTCACATGTTACTCCGATTCTCATCATACTGATCATCATTATGTCAACAACATGTTAAAAAAAAGTTCTCATCTAGCATCGTAGGAATTACTATAATTAGGAAAACAATTACTTGCATGCTCTTTTCAGGGACGATGATTTTTATGGCAGTTTTTCTTATTCAATATCTAGAAAAAGATCATTGTTTGTTTGTGATTTTCATCGGGCTATAAGATATATGGACAGTATCGCGTTGTTTTCTGGTAATACCTACACGTCCAGGAATTAGTCAATAGGCTATTCTTGTGATACAAAAACATTTACTTGCCCGTTTCTTCGGATGGATTCGTTGGATGGAGGTAGCCATCGCCTAAAGGTAAGTAGTTTCCTGTATCTGTTGCCCAATCAATTGCAGGGATGTCTAGGCTTTGGGGTTGATGAATTAAAACGTTTTCACGGTCTGAAACACTGGCAATGCAAAGTATTTTAAAAGAGATACGACAATGGGAATTACATAGACAATCCCAGTAGCTAAATGTGAACAAATACTCTAGTTTTATCAGGCCTTACATAAAACAAAAAAGTGCATCACATATGCATCAACACATCTTTTATTAATAGTTTAACCCAAAACTGCAAAATCAAAGCAAATCAAAATATACGGCGGGCTGTTAACTGATACAGACTGGGCATTCGTTAATACATCATCCTTAGAAGGGTGGTATATTAAACGATACCATTGTGACCGACAAAGCTATCAACTTCTTTAGTAGATAATTAAAAAGTAAATTGGCAATGGATTCTGACGATGCATCTTAATAAGGAGATTAAGTTGGAATGTCCTGTCTCCTCTGAACTTCCTATCTTTCTCTTTGATAAACTGGTCTGGTGATTCCATGTAATTGAATTACAATATTACAATCCGGTGAAAACTAAAGTCACTGTTATGTTTCCAAACGTTACTTGTACTTTTCCGTGTATGAGCGGACAACTTATTAAGTGCATTGTTATCAGAGTACGAGTACAATGTACATTTTCAGTAGATAGACCAGACTTTTGTTTAAATACATAACTTTGTCTGACTATGAAACATAGCTATGAGTAGGGTCGCATACAGCGAATTTACACACCATGACGATGGTGGTCAAGACATGTGAACTGGTATACAAACTTTAAACGTGTACTTACAGAGTCTATAAATAAACGTTAACTTACGAAATGAACATCTCTGATCATACCCCATTCAATTAAATGCTTAGTAATAATCGATGAAAACAAATAACATGACATATATAATTAATTATGACTAACTTTAGTTGACCCTAACCTTTGATGTACAGACCTGACCTCACATCAAGCGGGCTCGACACAAATGAGCAATGGTTGACTCCGTGCAGAATTATTGTGCAAGCATTCAACTTTGAAACAATGTTTTTTTGGGGGTTCTTTCAAATTAATAAAAATTATCAGACTGGTTTAAAAGCCATTTTACTACCATTTCTGAACGTTTGACATTGAAATAACTTATTTTAGTGGATAATTTAAAGACATAGAATAAAACTTACTATTTTTCTTGTACATGCGCCGTTTAAGATAAACCATTCTGTGGAAACGTATACTTATATGGTTGATGTGCGTATTTTTTTTAATCACAAAGGTCTGATGAATTAATGTTCATGATCACGGCTTACTGGACAATTCTGATACATATTGAATCTTGAAATTAAAAAGCGGTCCCTAAGTGTTTTGAATTGCTACTTCCACAAGTTGTCCCATACAAACGGGTTTTTTTTAATTCAAAGAACATTTACTTTTATTTGTAATTATGTCAGATATTGTATCCGAAAGTCGAACAAATACAAACACACCAAACAATAACTATCAGTAAACGTTGATTAAAAATACAGTTGGAAATGCCCATATTTGTGCTGATTTCAATTTAAGGGTAATCATGCATAATATAAATTACAATGACCACATGTAAGGATTCTCGACATTTAAATGTTATGTCCTACATATGCCTAGATAACTTTTATTAGTTAAACATCATATACATCAAACTTATTGAAATAGTGCTTAAATTGTCATGTAATCACAGTTGCAGAAAATCGAGCGTAATAGTACAACACACATCAGCCAAGCCACTGACCCGATTTAGTCACAACACTGATGAGAAATAATGAGGAAGCGAATTGTTGTACAGACCATAGTCGTCTGATTGAATAACTCCACTGTTAACGACGTTCGCGAGTAGGAATTCAATCACGATGTAACATGATTCTAGTGAGGACATAGCTTAGATAATAAACCTATGCATGTATGTTAGTATCTAAGAAATAATATTAAACCTAAGAAATACAAGGCTTCTAGTCAAACATTCAAAACAATTTAAAATTCATATCAAAGCTTTTACCATTAGTTTTCAATCCGGAGACTGTTAGGTAATGAACATTTTTCGAAAGACATTTACAAATGATTATTAAGCCTTTAGCCAATTCGTAGAGCATTTGAATGTACGAATGACAAAACAATTACCTCATTTTCAATTATTTTATTAGATACGGAACTGATATAATAAATGGAAAACGCTGTTTACAAAACACCCCATTGTTCTTAATAAAAACAGTCAATAAAGTGATTATGTGCTGAATATGGCACAAAATTGTCAAATAAACTGATCGATTTCCTTTGGGAAATATAAATTACTATTAGATGGGATTGCAGGCATTCTAAAATAACATTTACATCTAACGCGGCATGCGATTTTCAATAAGTTTAAGGTGATGTTAAAACAAATGATATGCCAATTGGGAAATCTACTGTAAATCAATTACGAACGTTTAAGGAAATTTCTTTAGAAAAATCGCATTGAAAAGCAATAAAAAACTAGCTCTTTATGTCCGCTTTTCAAGTAATCTGCATATCTCTGCAACATGCGATATATCATAAAAATCATGTTAGTAGGATAAAAGTACACTTGCAATAATGCATAAATATTGCGGTTGATATCTTATCATGTGAAACTTGTCTATAGAGTAATTAGTTAAACGGTACATATTTCATTTAAGTGAAACTCAACCAAGTAACAGTTATTCTTAGTCCATAATTAGTACTAGGGTACTCTAGGGTAATACATACATTTCCTTGTTACAAAATCATCGATACGGATATATTAATCGAACAATTTCAAATACGTATACAAATATTATTTCTTGCAGCACATTAATGCTGTTTCTCACGATATTGAGTGCAGGATTATACATCTTACATGCCAAAATATCTGATTCTAACGAAAAATAACGTGAATAATGCAGGGCATAACAACAATGGACTAGAGACACTCACGTATAAACACCACACATATACACACTTACACCACACATACATACCACACACGCATCGAAATAGCTTTACCGATATAGGATGAGATAACCGCATGGGAACGTTCAGTGAAACACGAGCTCACTGGAACACGAGTCTACTGTGGGCTTATAACTAGTATGGCCATGAGCTCACACTTGTCTAGACCTGTATCAATAATAACAAAATTAGATTTACAAATATTTAAGTGAAAACTACAGAAAAAAGTACAGTGGTCGAAAGTTTAAACATAAAGCCTCATAAGATCAAGCATCAACTTGAAAACAAGGATGAATAAAATCGGAACAACAGTGTTAGAGCTCTTCAAAGGTACGATAAAGTCACTAAAAGACAACCCTCTGACATAGCTCGCCTTAGCAAGGTTTGAATCTATGCCATCATGTAGTCTAATAATGAAAGTATCACTGTACACATTATGAACGTTTAATTTAGGTATTATAATTACAAAGGGAACAAAATGACCCTCTGTTTTAACTTTTTATTTTTCAGGTTGTGCACGAAAAGGAAATTAATTTAATTGTACAAGAATGACAGTTGTACACGTAAACTGGAAAACATGTTTTATATCCTTCCATGATATCAATTTAATTCTCACCAAACAGATGTACAGGCTGTGAACGGTGACAACGCATCTCAACCCGCTCGAGAAAAAAAGTTATTCTTCAAAACTTCACAACACAGTTTTTTTAGCCACTTTTTCAGTCTCCTTAATATACATGTAGATAATTCATGTTGTTGTTTTTTACATTTAAACGAACAAGTGTCAAAAGGCTTCCATTTCAAAATTCATTGCATTTGATCCATCAATAAGTGCGCTATATCACTTTCAATATCGTACAAAAACAATTATTTATATCTCGCTTTTACACATTTCACTAGAAGAGTGGTTCTTTAATGCCATTTTACCTTTTAACATACACATTTTCAATGTGTTAAAATGAAGTGAACGCTTTGTATCCAATGGTTGCAAATCAGTTTGGATTAGGGATTTAAGTTAATTGTAAATGACATAACGAGATGAACATTTTTTGTTAACAAAACGTAAGTTGATATATCCAATAATAAATTGAGAATTTGACAACATATCGCCTTATTGCTCATAAAGTCAACATAATTACATGATCACATCATCGATATGTCATGTATAAAATAAATGTTTCCAATCCTTAACATTATCCGCAATTTTAGTTGGGAGTATATATTAAGGCAACGCCTAGACGACCTGCTGCTCTCTATTAACTGATAAGCATTAATAGTGCGTTCACAAAAAAAATACAGTTGACAGATAACAACATACCACAGCTATTTGTTTTAACCGTTCAAGTCGAGAAATACCATTTTGACAACTTATGCTCCCTGGGACCATCATTGAAAAGTTCACGGAGTTAACTTCTCATCGCATGTATGAATTTAGGAAAGGGAATTGAACGCCAATGGTATGGAAGACAATATTGTTTATACTGATGATGTGATCATGTATTGTTGTCGGCTTGTTTTATGTTGACCTGAAGCGTTAAAGCATGACTTGTTGCTAGAGGTATGTCAACTTTCCGAATTTATTTTGTAGTGGTCGATGTAACGTTTTTTAACTTGATTCGTCGAGAAAACGTAAGTCAACAGAGCTTGTTAATTAAGAAGACATAATCTGGTAGCATGCGGTGTGTAATCATTCGTCAAGTCGAAAAAATAGAAACAATTCCATAAGACCACTTGACCAAACAGTCAGCATATATCCTATATGTTTCCATACACTACAAAGAAAATAGTTCCTTTTTCCTATTAATTCATCCAGGACTAAACCTGAAGCGAAAACTTGTACTCAACTTAGGTTTACATTGTCAGAAAAACAACCGATAAACTGTTTTTATATCTGTGTTGTAAACCTTCCAAAAATGTTAATATGCAATTTCCAGGTTAACCATTCAATTAATCTTTTGCATCAATTTTCTATAAAGCATGCCATAAGTTAACCATTTAATCTGATACCTATACCCACAAACAGAGGCGTATTGGGTCTGCAAGGTAGGCCCTAGTGCCTTTAAAGGATTAAGAACATTGTTTTGTGCACTACATATGAAGGTTGAAATGGGTTTTATAACGAAATAAAATATTTTTATCATGGTAACTTAAAGATATGAGATTACAGCAGATATATATAATTTACATAACCAAATCAGAATAGCATATCATTTCTAACTGTTATTGACATACTACTTCTTAATATCATAAGTGATACGGTTTTTTTTTGTAATATAATGTCTAGGTAAGATTTTAAGTTTCAAAATAATGGATTTTATTTATTTCCAAGGTACTATTAGTGTTAAAGGGTTTATGGTTTGTCAACGTCTGATTAAACACTCAACTCACAGACATGAGTATAATACTTATGTGAACAACTGCAGAAACAAGCTCAGTAGCCAAACGTTTAAACATAAACCACTTTTAATGTGACTGGGTAAACGCCAAAGGCATAAAACACAAAAACAAAAACATCACAAACAAGAAACATGGAACAACAGCAGAAAACTTCACACACAGCATAGCGCATAATTATATACTATATAAAAAAACTAGGTATGTTTATCAAGAATTGTTACGTACCGCCTTGGAACAGTCAGTAAAATTAAAATTTACTGGGAGTTTAAATGATTGATTTGATGAAGGTCTTATGTTGTAATCAAATCAGACGGCTGCAGTTATATAACAATTTTGATGTCTTTGATACATTCACATTCGGTAGGTTTATTGCTTATATATTATTGCAGACATTTGTTGAATTGGTTTATGATGTCGTATCATAACATAGTGTTTATGACAAGTTTGATAAGCAGACAATACCCTGAAGTAGGGTAAGACGTTATTTTCATTTTTGATCGACTTCTAAAGGGAAATTGCTAGCGAAGTCTATGTTTTGAGTAAATGTTAAGCATTCAGATGTAGGTTTGATTTTTGGCAAGAGGACTTTTTACGATGAACGCTTCTTTGCACATACACCTTAAAGAATTCCTGAATACAAAATAGCGCCGGTCGGTGCTATTTGGTTTTCACAGTGTTGCCCTTACCGTTTCTATTAATCATTTCACTCCATCAAAACAAGACAGAACACATTAAATGTGTATTTATAACTTTTTTATGACCCAAATTTGCAATAAGCATGGCCGTTCCATTGTCTTATTACCCCCCTTTCTTCAAATTATTTTTGTTTAGCTTTCAATTAAAATGTTTTATAAAAATAACAGTGTCAGTACAAATATATTGTTAAAAACAAATTTTAAACGATTTACTTCTAAGACAATGTCAAACAGCTGAAGAGAAGTTATTTGGATATGCATACATTTCGATAAGTTTATATTACTAAGATATATTTTATGAGTACCAGCTCAGTTTTTATTATAATACCTCATATAAGCAGGAATAATAAAGTATTACCTATATTTATCCTTAAACTTTGTAGGCAGGTTGGTCATTAACTTGGTAGATCTTCCTCAAGCATGACCAGCATCCTAACCTTTAAACTGTTATTCAAAATCAAGACGTGTTGACATTCAGCTGGAAGTCTGATCCCGTTCAATAACTGAATAATGTTTATATCCAGGTACATCAAACTTGGTATGCTGGTGAACTGCATTTGCTTCCTTTTAGTCATATTTCAAAACATTCGCGGCGTCTTTGCATCAGCATTGATATTATTATATGTGTAGCCACAAAATAATACGATCGATTGTTATTTGTAGATGTTTCATTCGCAAAGTTAATTTGAAAAGTTTTCGTTCGCAAAGTCAAATTATGATAAGCTGCCATCATATGTTTGTTTTCACGACGAATACCATGTGTTCTTTGCCTACTGAATATGAGAAAACTAGCGGCAATGATTGTTAACACTTACCTTATCTCCTTTTGCAAACTATTTAAGAAGCATGAATTAAAGAAGTCCTGATTATTTTAATTCTATATCCGAGTGTATACCTTTTTCTGGTTATTAAAGTAGTTTATACAACTTATTTGCTTGATTATAATTTCAGAATTTCATTTTTCATTCTTACAGCCATAGACATACCTATTAATACCCCACTTTGGAGCAGCTAAGTTAATACCTACTACGAAAAACTGTTGTGCAATAAAGCCTTTAGAAAATGACGTTTTTAAATAAACATTGATGCATATGTATACTTTTAATCTCGATGAAGAAGTTTAGTATAAAAATCAAAATCAGATCACGAATTTTCTTAAGACTCACAATTTGATTCGTCGTTGCTAAGTAATAAAACATAAGACACTATACCTTATTACGTTTAGAATTGCATGTTCAATTGGGCTAAAACTACCACAATTTATGTTGAAAATAACGACAAATACTTATTTATCGGAAGAAAGAACTATTAAAATCCTACCTATTTGTTCTGCAAGATACACGTGTTAACGTACACTCCCCTGTAAATGTATTCAACCTAAAAGTGAGTGCGTGAGCACCATCAGCCAGAACACAAATAGGTCTTCCCAAATGGTAGACACAACATCTCACAATGATGAAATATGTAATATCGTATATCAAATGATCGGTATTGTTTGTGTAAAAATGTTATATTATCTATGGTTTAAGTGAGAAAGTCACATTTTAGGTTTCGATAGAAAGTGTAACATGCTCATTGTAACAACAAGTCCATGTAACATACGTTATTGATAGGCCTTATAGGTAAAAAATATAAAGTTAAGAAGTCGAACAAACTAGCACAATGAAACATATGATTGTTGCGTGAATGTTGCCAAGTGTCCGTATTGAAATGGTTGCCAATGTTAGATCATATGCTTTGTTGTTTAATCGTGTGTATTGTTTTTTATGGGTTTAATTTGTATATTTGATTGATGCAAGTTTGTATTGTGTGGTTTATCTCGTTCTGTGTTTGTTAGGCTTCATCTTTGTGCCTCTATATGTACTTCCGTTGTATTGTTTCGTCCAGGGGCGGCCTGCCCTTCGCAAATGGTATATCATGAAGCAGCACCCGGAGTTCTGCGCTTATTCGTAGCGCTGGGAAATATTAACATCATTCTGTTATTTGGAACAAATTCATTTTGAAAAAAATTCAAAACATAACAATGGTTGGATTTACTCTGTTGTATTTATCTTGTGTCTTTGTTTAACCAACATATTGATATCGGAAAGAACATATGCACATATCATGTGAAAGAAATACAAGTTTAAGTATTGCATTTCATCATTGTATCCTATTTGTGACTGTGGACAAGGCACAGATGATGCAGAACATTATTTCTTTAATTGTAGTAGATATGGCGAAGAACGCGTGTTATCTTTTCGAAATACTCGAATATTTCATCCTTTAAGTACATCAAAATTAACGAAACGTTTCTTTTGATATCACCCTCAATCACGATATAAATGGTCTGGGATGTTATAACATTGTATTTTTTTTCTCTTTTGGTGGCAACCAATTCTTCTTCTTTTTTCTAAAGTAATTAACATTTTCTCATTTATCTAAATACGTTTAATCATAGACCAAAACGACATTGACGCTATATTGACGCCTGGGAAGGGCTGAAACTAATGTTGTAATAATTTGCAGCCCAACCCTTTTGTTCGATTTGTTTTATTTGATTGTAAGTGTACGCGTAAATTGTATGCAAAAAATACTGTTTACAAAAGAGCAATAAAAAATGACTAAACATCATTGTATAAACACATTTGTCAGCCCACGGCTAGTGACATCCAAACAATTATATGATGATCCGCACATAATCACGACCAATTTACCGCCATCAGACGTTATTTGATCAATAACCACGTTTTGTAAGATCAGAGGTAGCTCGAAGATGTTGCGTTCATTTACGAAACGGTCAACATTTACAAGTAAAGAAATAAATTACTGGCTGATAGCGGTCAATAGCTGAGTGTGGATAAAAAGGTAAACAAAAGTGTGCTTGCTTAACCTTTGAAACATAAACATAAACATTTGGATGTTGTCAAATATTTCGCTTTTGACAAATTGCAAATACATGCATAACATTTGTTGCATATCAATGCCTCAGTTATCCAGAGGTTAAGATTAACGACTATCAGTCAAGAGACCCGAAATGGAATCATGCTACTATTGTTTCGTTTTAATTTATTTTTCATATCGCTATCAAATAGCTAGATATTTGGAATTTATTTCATTTTTTACTTCCATACTTGTAAGTTTGGGTCAAAATTAAGTACTTTAATACCGCATCTTAAGAGCGTTATAAGTAACCGCAGCTTCAAATTACGAAATATGCTTGCTACTACAGTACTGTAGGTATTTGTACCACTTCCGATAATGGTAATTATTGCATATCAAAATGCTTGAAAACTCAAAAAGAAATAGATATTAAGATAAGCTTTGATACTCAGTATACCGTGAACGCAGAAAGAGCATATAATACCAGCATATTTAAAACAAAAAGCACAAGAAATAAAATTATTACGTGTACTTGAAATATTTTGTATATTGTTTCATTTTTCTGTGACTTTTGAATGAAGTAGCCCAACTTTGTAATTTCACTTAATCATTTACTGGACAAGGTTTGCATAATTTTGTCTAGACATTGAAATGAGCATCCGTTTTGCTGACGTACTTTGCTGTGTGACCATTAATAAAAAACTTCTCGATGCCTTTTCTCGATCGGCAATTCACGACTGAGTGAAAAAAATCATTCACATGTTTAATAAAATGGATACAGGAATAGTTGTTAAAAGGAAAATGCCTGCTTTTCCCCAAACATGCCATCTGTTTTGCTACAACTTCAACTCTTTTTACTTTTACCTTATCGAAGAATCGCTTATTTATAGCCTTTGGCCAATATTTATTTACGTTTTAAGTTTAAGCCTAACGCTGAAAGGGATTTGCTCATGTTTTTGAAAATTTCGTTTTTTGTAAGACGAAATGAAGTGAGGCAAATCATTGGGATTGTTAAAACTCAGGAACTGATGGCTGGAACCGTTCAACAAATGATTGATAAATGCCTAATACTGTCCTTGAAGCACACGATTTTCAATAGCTTTTGAAACGCGTTTCAACAAAAGGCTTTAAGGTTAACTTGTCCTAATATTTAGTTCTTAAACGCGTTGTCAATTTTCTAGTGTTTCCTTGACTGTACCAGTGTGGGTTCGCTTCCCGCTATAACCAGAATATTTGTCTATGCTTTAAGTGTATTTTTTCTGCAACTTCAGTATCAAAGAGTAAAATAGTTATAATACAAGTGCTTTTAGATGCATAACCAGGAAGAAAAATTGCTGCCAAAACATGAGCGAGTCCCTTTAAAGCTGCAATTTTAATTTATTGTTAGACTACAAGGGGAAGAGCAGTTACCATTTAGGTCTGTGTATATGTTGCAATTAACCTATATACTTTCATTCACACACCATTTTATCGACATTTTTTTCTGTTAAATATATTTTGTAACATCTATGGCCTCACGTTTTTGAATTTGAGAAACAAACTCAGACTCAAGACGTTAGCGACATTGGGCAATAGTGTCGTTGTCGCTGGTTTCGACATTGGCATTCACATTCTTTAACCTTGGCCATAAATCAAAACAGATCTAGACAGATGAAACTTGATAAACATGTTTCCAGAGACATTTGCACGATGCCAATACTTTAGGGTCTTATAAATGTATCATTATGGTCTTTGTTTGACGAAAATAAGAGGCGAGCGTTGAGTAAAAACAGATATATTGGTATAATTGTGTGGCTTTAATGGAACGATTCGTTCAATATGTGGCCCTATGTGTTCGTCTGCTATATGCTAATTATATCATCATGCCCTTTTCTGTCAAGTTATAATAATGTAAGCCTGTCCATTCTCTTTCAATCTATCATTGCATTTTAAATCAACGTTCAGACGTTTTTTATCATACGTATCAAATTATGGTTCTATCTCTTCTGTCGTAACTAAGTAACGATTATGTTTTAATCCCGACGGACAGTTGCTGTTGTCTGTTCTTTCTCCAAAGGGTACACGTTATTTAGTTCATACACAGGTATTAGCGTTATATGAGGTAAAAAATAATCCATTAACAGATTAAGAATGAAGTCTCACCCATCGCCAATCTTTCATACCCTCTTCAAATTATCCAAGTGAAATTGTCTTTTCTTCAAGATGAGAACTTGTTTTGTTTGAAAGCCTTTGAGTTTGTTGGATGTGCATCCCCTTCTTACGTTACGAGTGATCGTGCAGAAAACAACTTTAGGTTTTCCCACAGGATTTGACGAAGGTCTAACGTTGCTATAAAGTAGGACATTTCCAGACACACTCAGCTCTGAAGTCTCTGATACATTTCGATTTGGTAGGTTTATTGCTTATACAGGCATTTGCTGAATTGGTTTAGGATTAACCACTCATCATAAAACTTCCCGATTACGTATGAGAGCATACTGCCAATGACAAGTTTGATAAGCAAACAAAATACGGAAGGTGGATTAATGGTTCCACGCAATTCCATTAAATACTTTACTTGAATTGCTTGCGGTGACTTTTATTTGAGTAAAATTACAGCATTCAGAAGCCAGGTATCAGTCGGTCTTGGACAAACGGACTTCCTTGATTAACCTAGCTCAATCGATTCATTATTAAATTCTATATTCCGTTAGATGAAAGCTTCGTTTAACATATATTCTAAGAGAAACAGGACGAAACACACAAGTATTTATGGGCTCGTATTTTATGTACGATTTCTAATCAGACAGAGACTTATGTTTTCCATACGTTGTATGTTATTTAAATTTGAGAAAGATATCTCTTCTAGACGTATTCTACAAATATTGCATCAAATTATCAGGGCATGAGGCTCTGTGTTTTATATATTTATAGCCAAAACGACAGCCGAACGTTTTTTGTTAAAACATTTGATATGCTATTTGGTTTCTTCTCATTTGTTTTGCGCAATTGCACAAATATCTTGGTTACAGATAAAAACAAAACAGACGGAGATACTTTTTCAAAAGCAGTTGTATTAAGTGTGCAAGATGACAATTGGTGCATTCGAGTTTGGATAAAATATTAAAAAGACAGGTTGATGATTTGAAACAGAAAAGCGTTCGCATGTTTTCATAATTAATAGTTACTCAGTAATTTGTAACTTTGTATTACCAAAATATAGTGACATCCATGTGATATAAAACATAATCGAGCTATATTGGTTGACTATTTTACTATTGCGGGTCATCGTTGTTTATAAGATCAGTGGTAGATGTATGAATGTATTTGAAGGAATATGCGTTCACGAATGCGCAATATGGGTTTTGACTACTTAAAGAATATAAATTACTGGCTTCATCGGGCCTCTTGTACGCTTCATAATAACTTATAGCCTGATAGCGGATTGTCGACAAAAAGGGTAAAACAAGAATGCTTACACTGAACCTGTCAAATCAGTTATCATGTTACATAAAACCTGTTGACCATCAATGCCTTAACAATCTAAAAAACAACAACTTTTTTTATGATTACCTACGTTAGTTTATAACATATTTATCTGCATGTGAATCCACTTAACGTATCCATGAAGCATGTTCTTGCATTATCAGTTACGGAACGGGCGTTTTCCTCTTCTGGTTCATCTACAACACGCTGAGTTAAGAATGAAATACTGTTTAAAACCTCATTCTCATTTGTATCAAATTATAAGTATATTTAAGTATTGTTTCATGCTTTAATGCATGTTGATATTTATAATTGTATATGACATAAATAATATTTGAAAAGCGGCAATCAACTCATGAGTGTCGGGATGAACAATATCCTGGAAATCAGGTCAAAAATGCATTTCTTTATCTTGTATCTAACTTGCTCAATACATTTTTCGTAGGATTATAATTACCTTCTTACAAACAGAGTTATCATCTATTGGCAGATAAAACATATATTTGGAAAGATACGAAAGTAAAGCTCATGTTTGCAATCATCTCGCCGTTTTTATATGAATAATGTGAATATAATTGATGTTTTTGCACAAATCCGACCAACGCGACGCTTTCATAATATGCTTCCTTCTCTGTAGTTTAAATTGAACAACAGGGATTGTCATATTTATGTACATTCAAGGGAAATTGTTTCTTGATATGTTTTTTGAAACATGCTTGCTACTACACTGCGAAATTGTGATCAATACATTTAAGAGGTTAAAATGTAACAAGGTTAAGAAAAGTCATTTGGACATACGTTCAACGAAATAGAGAATTCTATGTTAGTGCCGTGGTTAGAGGAATCTTGTTTCTTTGTTTATTTAAAAACGATATATTACCTTAAAATTAACAAGTACCTTTTTAAAAGAGGGGGACAATTGTTTTTCCCTGTTGACATCGGCTCACTAGGTACCTATGTGTAATGTGCACAAATAAATACTTTTCAAAACTGTTTAATTTTATTCAATACGTTTATAGTCAAATTAATTGCATTTAAATACATACATATCAATTCAAAACATATAAAAAATGAAAGTGCATTAACATGGGTCAGTCACCAAATATTATCTGATGATGTAACAATTACTCCGCATGTCACTGACTACAGTACACAGGTCACGGCACAAGATCACGAGTGTTTACAAACAATCGCCACATTAAATGAATTAAAGGCATGTTCATATTAAATGAAAAAAGGGTTGGATGTTCAGAACAGCACCGGCAAAGAGATAATTAAGTACTGTTGTAAGTGAGATTTTGTCATTCACCTCATACATGGAATTAACTTACAGCACATATACGCGTTGGTGCAAAATGAATTTAAAACGATCTGTCCCTGAAACAATACTTACGTGAACACTCTAGTGTGCAGGGGTACCATCATTGGCATACTATTATCACTAATTATAATGAATATAAATACTTTAGTTCGTTACCATAGTTAAGGGGGTAGGGGGCAGAGAGAGAGATTTGTTATTTACTTATCATTTATCATTTTCCAATGTAGATGTACAGATTGAAGTAAGCACAGTAGTCGAAAATTTAAAAAAAAAGACCCCAGTTAATGGCACAGGGTCAACGCCAAAGACATAAAACACATTAACTAACAATCACAAACAATAAACATGGAACAACAGCACTAAACTCCACAATCAACACAATACATATACACTATATGAAAATAAGGGTGTTTATCAAGGATTGTAAGGTACCGCCTTGGAACGTCATTTAAGTGTAAATTGACTGGGGGATGAAACTTTTTTGTGTGCACAACCTCATTTTTATCCCAACAATCCCGAAAAAAGTTAAAACGTACATGGGAAATAGTATTAAAGTATGCATTAACTTGGGGAAACGTTATAATAAAGCAAATAATTGATAAAAACCTAATAAGTACTTCTATGATTAGAAGCCCGACTCTATCTGCAGACGAAGGAATACAATTCAGAGTGCCTAATGCAAAACCTTTTTAAAAATATCATGCAGTTATTGTTTGAAACTATTAATATCCCAAATGCCTTAGTAAATAAAAGGTTTAAATTTGTGTGATCATATAGTTTTATAATCAAAAGCTTCATTGTACCAAAACTGGGAACTAAACAAAGAAAACATTAGTAAAAATAAAAAAAAACAACAACATATATTTGCTAAAATTTTATTCAAAATGATTACTTAAGTTAAATTTTGAAACAAAGTGACGTCACACACTGAAATATTCCTAGCGAGTCAAACACGGTTTTAAAGGCTACACGAAGAATATGCAAACTTAAGTCAAAGCACTGAAAGCTTAGTTATGTAAGAACGCCATATTCAACTTTATATTTTTTATGGGAAATTCATAAAAAACAGAGGGCTAGTATCTTGGGAAATTCATAAAAAAACAGAGGGCTAGTATCTTCAAAGTATTACCATTATATGCACGGTTTAAATAAGAGCAAGGCAATTCATTGAGTCTATGATATGAGCGCTAACACCGTATTTTGTATTTACTTTTCAACCACTATGTAAGAAAAGATTCAATCTTCAACACGTTTTTCTATAGGTATCTATAGGTATCAAACGCATTTCTTTCCATTTCATTTGGTTGGCTCCGTAAAAAAGAAATAAATTACTTTAAATCCTTTACAAAACCAAATGATGTTCTTTTACGTCAATATCACCTTAGTCCACACCAATTTTAATGCTTTAAAATAAATGAACTTGGTGAATCCAATGGTTACAAATTTGATAGGATTAAGTGCATAATGGCACATTCGTTTGCAAATAATATACCCGGTACATTTAAGTGGCCGCATTATTCTTTAAAACCATAATTGCCCTTTTTTCACTTACTGGCTAGGGCACATTGCGATAATCATGCTTTCAATTGTAGCTTTGAAATCAGTCGTCAGGTGGTTTTTACTAACCGCTGTGCAGGAATACCAAAACATCTCAATTCTCGCGAGATGTCATTGCAAAAAGATGTTATACCAAACAAACTATGTGCATTTACAGTTAAATATTGAAATTTTTAAGCTTTTGCAACTATTACAGTTGCTTTAACAATGTTTAAATCTGTTTTTAAAGGTAAACTGAATAGTTTTGTGAGATTTTAAGAGAATGATCCTTAATTAGATAGCTTTCTTAAGAAATAACCCATATCACTTAATATTAGATTTGACCCAAGTGTTTAATGTGGTAAAGTTTATGATCTTATTTAGATAACTTATTTGCATATACAGTATCGTTTCCGGGCTGTAACTTCATGTGTCATGCACATTGAGATTTTAAAATAAATTTTCACAAGTATTAAGTACATCACGGCGATGAGTCACTTGCAAGACCCATGGCAATACTTCAAAGCTGAAGGGCATACTTAGAGATTAGTCCTAATGAAAGGCTGAATATATGCACACATATCATTGTTGGTCGTGTCAGGGCTGATACTTTGTCATGTAGGAAAGAATTTTAAAATTACTTGGTACATTTGTTCGGTACGTTAAGACGACGTGTTATGTTTAAAGCTTTCGTCCCTAACGGAAACGTTAACGTCAAACTTCCTGGTTTATCATTACGGAATGCTACATTTACGTTTATTGATGAAGTTTACGCGAACGCCATGCACACATATTACCTCGAATATGTGTTCGATGTGTCGGGCACCAGACCCAGACGTATGGCATTCAAGGAGCTTACATCACTCCAAGTGATTTTGTTAATTACAAGAACGTGGTGTGATTGGGATATTAATCAAATCCATTAAAACCTCAAGTTTGGTATTGCCATCGATGTTTTATTGAGGAATCCGTAACAAAGGTCCTTGTTTTAGAAAAAAAAGTATGTCGTTCTAAGCAATCTTGATAGTCATAAAAGCGATGATTGCAGTAACAGATATTTCGACTGTTTTCTTACGCTATTTAAAAGAAAGACCACTGATATTCAGGTACCAGATATAGCATATGTTAAATCTAGAACAAAACTAAGAAATATGATAAGAAGTGTGCAACGCAATTGCAGATGTACAGGTTAGGAGTGTTTCACAGTCAGTCAGTGTATTGTTGTGTCACAGCCTGACAATTCATATAGAACATGCAACATTAATTCGTTTAAGGTTTAACATTAAGAAGTAAATTATTAAAAAAATGTAAGTTTCAAGTTTATTTACATAATATCTGCAGGGAGTAATATCAAATTCATGAAAAACGCAAAGAAATGCTGTCTAAGTTAAATTTTGATTATTTTGCTTTAAACTGTAAAATATGAGTGAACTTTGGTTGACATTAAATAATAATGTAAACTGTAACACGTAAAACATGACATTGTGGGCAATAAGCAGTTTACCTTCTGTAATCCATAACTTGCGTTTGACTCTGAATGTCATGCAGTTTTTTTGTTTGTCCAAGAGACACTCCTTATTAAAATAAATACATACATATGTATAACAAACATAATTGTTAACTGATAAACCTTTAACTACTTACTAAATAATGCATATGGAAAATATTAATTACTAATAACAAGATTGAAACCATGTATTAAATAGCAAAAAGTGCAAACATATTACATAATTGGTGAATTCTGAAAGATTTCCTGTGGTCTACCAAAGTCTCATAAGGTAGAAATACCGTGTTTTACGTTCATTTCTCTCAAAACTCGGTATCCTTCATAAGAACCATTGTTTTCGACATTTATTCATCAATTTAGGAATATTAAAACACTATCATTATTTGTGGTAAATCTTATCTGGGAGAAAGAAAGCATTTTTAAGTTTGATGTATAAGTATCTGATATCTGATAAATGTGTAGACATCACTTTAATTTAAAAATGATTAGCGTTAATGGTGCAGTAAAAATAAGCTACTGTGGACATATAGCAACTCACCGCAACTAAGAGTTTTAACGGTTCAAGATTAGTATGGCTTTATATTAAGCTCATACTCTCTTCCAGTTATGGTATGATAATGGAACCATAGATGAAAGAATTCGTAAACATGAAACATTTTTTTGTTTTCAAAGGCACTTTGCCAAGCCAAAATTCTGATAAAATAATGATGCCGATAATATACAAGGGGTGGTAAATTGTTCTCGACCCAGGTTAAAACCTTCAGCAAGGGTGAGGATGAAAGCTCTTTGATGAATTGTTTTCCTCTCTGTCTTGGAAACATTCCAGACGTTTTATCTTAATACACTACATCCAGGTTATGCATCCAGTAAATAATAACTGCATTTATTGCCATAATTCTTTCTACGCATAATGCATTGTTTCAACCATTTCTTCTGATGTACGAACACAAGAGAAGAGGCGTACACCCTGTGTCTTTCTCTGATTAAGAACATCGTTCCGTGCACTAGTCATAAAGTTAGAAATGGACATTTTATCAAAATAAAACACATTGTTATATAACAATACAATTTAACAAACGGAACAAGCAGCCGTCATTTCAAGATATGAATATAAGAAAATACAAACTACTGCCTAAACCAAATCAGGAAGTGATATCAAGTTTTTACCTTGTTATTGATATACTAACACTTAATAATGTATTTGATACAATTGTAAAGTCTTACGGGAAACGTTTTAACATACATTCGTGAAAAGTCATTTAAAAGATAAACCTCTTTGATCAGTACAAAACTGTTGATAATTCATGAATGGTATTCAATGATTAATGAAAGAAAAAGCTCGTAGTAATTATTTCAAGCTTTTTAATTTCAGTGGCAGGCGCCATACGTCGATCACAAATACGTTTTGTCACGTTTTTTTTTATCAATGTTTGACTCCATACACAACTCACAAAATTGAAACAACCATTAAAACATGTTGTTATTGAGTGGAGCATGTGTCCAAAAGATGTTGTGTTGACTAATGATGCCTCAAGATCCCCATTGGTTCAACTTCATTTTAAACTGCATGGCGTTGTTCATTCACTTAGAAATAAACAGATGGCAGGAATCGGCAAGAAACAGGACTTTCAATCAGGAAAAGACATCACTCGTACGCTTAGAGTCCTCTCTGTGTATATGGAGTTATAGTTGACCCAAGTATACTGTATATGCTAAATGGGCTTGTCCTTATAGTTTCGGCTGAATTGGTTTGAAGCAGGGTTTTATACCACTACAAGTACAAGCCAAGCAGTAAATGTTGTATTAAGGGTGTGTCATTAGCACCCAATATACCTAGGTGTTCGTACATTTCTTAAGGATGAATTATTTTTTATGTTCGTAAGCCTTTAAGTTTTAGGATGTGCAATATGCAGGACATATTTATAAGCAAGATAGTCATTTTATTACGTTGTTATTGTCAGTCATATCACAACTTATTTTTTGGGGGGTAAATAGTTAATGACTAATACATGAGTAAATGTTAAGCATTGAGGAACCGGGTAGCAGACCTTTACACAGGAATAACTTTTCGAATTAGTTATAGAAAGCTAGCCCCAGTAATATATTTATTAAACCCGAAAGGTCTGTCTTTCAGGAAGCATGTTACTTCAATTGCATGCACTTTTCATAATATTCTGTGATATATGTTGTATATGTTTATACCTAAAATGGTTCATGTAGTACATATTTATTCCTCAGTTAATGTGTTATTACTACAATTTATTAGAGTATTTTGCTTTAAAGTATGAGATACCCACACATCAATAACATTTTCTGTCTCCAACGTATATAACCAGGGATAGAAAAAGAGAATTGATAGCCCACCATCGTCAAAGAAAGAGGCATCTAAAATCAGATACAAGGAAAGACAATTACTTACAGGCACTAGCCATTGTAATTTGTGCTTAGTGGGTCTAGCAAATCTCATGAGATTGGGCACTCTGATGTTGCTGTTAAAGAAGTGCGATGAAAGTTATAGGGGATGATGTACATACATAAATGCGATCGAGTTGACGCGAGGGATGTTATTTAAAAAGTGGTATGTATTATTCTTAACAAAGTATTTATTTAACATGTCAATATAATCCTATGCATCCAGACTAAAGTATTATATCAGAAAAAAATAATGTTTCAATTTACATTAATATCAAAGACGTGTCTTTCTGACGGCCATATCATTTCAGTATGATACCTTCATCGTATTGAAACTTATTGTAGTTTTACATGTTAACTTGAAAGAAAAAAACTAGTTTTCAGTATTAAACGAACTTTCGTGAGTTATTCCCACTGGCACAACGAGTCACCATTAAACAATGGGTGTTCATAAACCGTGGAACAGTTAGCTGACCGTGTGATTATTACCGATATAATCAGTAAACGGTAAACTGACAACAACTGTTGAAAATAATTATAGTTATTGCTTGAATACTGAACGTAAATCTCTCTATGAACCATCATTATATTAAAAGAACATTTACACTTATTTTTAATTATGTCAAATGTTGTATCCGAAAGTCGAACAATTACGAACACACCAAACAATAACTATCAGTAAACGTTGATTGAAATACAGTTGGAAATGCCCATATTTGTGCTGATTTCAATTTAAGGGTAATCATGCATAATATTAATTACAATGACCACATGTAAAGGTTCTCGACATTTTAATGTTACGTCCTACTTATGACTAGATAACTTTTATTAGTTACTTTAATCATTATATTTTTTACAACGATTATGAAGGAAGCTATGATAGCTTATACTTAGTCACTCTCATTGGCACGATGTTGCGCGAGAGTGTGGTCTTGTGTTGTTGGGGAAACCGGAGTTCCCGGAGAAAACCCACTTGTCCGGCTTGTTGACCACTAACCAAACTCACATGCGCCCAGACCAGGAATTGAACCCGGGTCGCCTTGGTGAGAAGCGATTGCGCTAACCTCTGCGCTAACCGGACAACCTTTTATTAGTAAAACATCATATACATCAAACTTATTGCAATAGTTCATAAATTGTCATGTAATCATAGTTGCAGAAAATCGAGCGTAATAGTACAACACAGATCAGCCAAGCCACTGACCAGGTTCGATCGAAGCCATTGACCCGATTTGGTCACAACACTGATGATAAATAATGAGGAAGCGAATTGTTGTACAGACCATAGTCGTCTGATTGAATAACTCCACTGTTAACGACGTTCGCGAGTAGGAATTCAATCACGATGTAACATGATTCTAGTGAGGACATAGCTTAGATAAATAAACCTATGCATGCAAGCTAGTATCTAAGAAATAATATTAAACCTAAGAAATACAAGGCTTCTAGTCAAACATTCAAAACAATTTAAAATTCATATCAAAGCTTTTACCTTTACATTTCAATCCGGAGACTGTTAGGTAATGGACATTGTTCGAAGGACATTTCCAAATGACTTTTAAGCCTTTAACCAATTCGTAGAGCATTTTAACGAAATGACAAATCAATTACCTCATTTTCAATTATTTTATTATATACAGAACTGATATCATAAATGGAAAACGCTGTTTACAAAATACCCCATTGTTCTTAATAAAAACAGTCAATAACGTGATTATGTGTTGAATATGGCACAAAATTGTCAAATGAACTTACAATTTCCTTTGGTACATATAAATTACTATTAGATGGGATTGCAGGCATTCTAAAATAACATTTACATCTAAAGCGGCATGCGATTTCAATAAGTTTAAGGTTATGTTAAAACAAATGATATGCCAATTGGGAAATCTACTGTAAATCAATTACAAACGTTTAAGGAAATTACAAGTATCTTAATCCCATTATCGGTCTTATGCAGTTAATACGTGGGTTGGTTTCTTGGTAAGTTTATGAGGGTGAGTGATTATCATTCATGACCATAAACTAGTGTGCACCTTCAAAACACGTAATAATAACTAATTGCTAAAGATACATAAGTTAAAACAATATTGATATCAATAAGCGAAGTTTAATGCTCCAATATGCAAACAAAAAGTTTTTTAAAAGCAACAAGTTAAAGTAATTATAAATCTTATTCCATTGTATTATACAAATCGTTTACTCTGATGAACGGATGATTGTAATATTCATATATTATACAAAAGCACGCAAACCAGTTTGTTGTCTGTGTTTTTAAATGCAGAATTTAAATATTTCAAGGGGAAGGACAACATATTTATAGAGATTTACGAACTAACACTTTAAGTACAAACTAATTTGATACCTAATAAACTCACTGTATAATCTCTATAGTGCTTTCCTAATTATAGCATGCTCATGTTTTACTTGACCTGCTCTGTGATATATATTTCATGAAATTATATATTATAATATCCTAATAATTTCTTTAGGAAATCACATTGAAAAACAATAGAATACTAGCTCTTTATGTCCGTAAATCTGCATGTCTCTGCAACATGCGATATATCATAAAAATAATGTTACTAGGACAAAAGTACACTTGCAGTAATGCATAAATATTGCGGTTGATATCATATTATGATAACCTTGTCTATATAGTAATCATCGAAACGCTTCAAATAACATTTAATCTTAGTCCATAGCTAACTACTCATTCAAAATATTTCCTCTAGGGTAGTACAAACATTTCTTGGTCACAAAATCATCTATACGGATAAATTGTTGGAACAGTTTTCAAATGCGTATTTAAATATTATGGCTGATTTTGTTGCAGCATATATGTACGCTGTTTCAAATGGAATGACACATTTGTTCCAACGAAAATACTTAAGGACTCAAGATATTTAGTGCAGGATTATACATCTTACATGCCAAAATAACTAATTCTCAGGAATAATAAAATTAATACTGCAAGGCCTTACAACAATAAACAATAGACACACAAGTATAAACATTACATTTACAGACACTAACACCACACATACATACCACACACGAATCGAAATAGCTTTACCGATATAGGATGAGATAACCGCATGGGAACGTTCAGTGAAACACGAGCTCACTGGAACACGAGTCTACTGTAGGCTTATAACTTGTATGGCCATAAACTCACACTTGTCCCGACCTGTCTCAATCATTACAAATTAAATTTATAGGCCTCATTAGAGCAATCATTGACTTGAAAACAAGAAAGAATAAAGTAAGAAATAAAATCTTAAATCGATCAAGTAATTACTAGTATTCAGCGACCGGATATTTAACATTACCTGCAAACGAATATACTAAGCCAGAAGAACAGTGCTAGCTCTTGAAAAGTACGATAAAGTCACTCAAACACAACACTCATACATAGCTCGCTTTAGCAAGGTTTGAATCTATGTCTTCATATAACCATATAATGAAAGTATCATCAAACAAGTGAAGGTTTAATTTAATTTGGTATCATATCGAAGGGAACAAAATGGTCCACTGTTCTAACCTTTTTTGTCCAGGGGTGAAGGAAAATAAGTAAATTAATTGCACAAAAATGACAGTAGTACACGTATACTGCAATACACCTTTATATCGTTCCATGACATCAATTTAATTTTCACGAAACAGATGTTAAGGCTGTGAACACCGCATCTCAACCATAAAAGAAACTATATATATATTTAAGGTAAATTTTCTACTTTCAAATTGATGGTTTTTCAACCTCTGATTTAAGACTCAACTCACAGAAGTGAGCACAAACCAACCAGTAGTAACAGTGTTTTACTGAACGTCATGACCTTTGTTATACCAATAGGATTGGACAAGCCACAGGATTTTGTAAGAAAATATGATTGATGTTGTGTAAAGTTTTAATTTTGCAATTATTGAGTTGGGACGAGTTTAAGGTTATAGTCATGCTAACTACTTTAAGCACCCAGGAGACTCATGTTCAAGTGAATTGTATTATTGAAATCGGACGAAGACGTCACTTTTATGCTAAGAGAGTTCAATCTATGTTTATTAAGAGACAGTTAGAAACACAATATACATGTGTAGTATGCTTGTCCCTAAAGTTTCGGTTGTATTTGTTTGTCACCGACTTGCTGCGTTTTATACCTTTACAGGTGCAACGCAGGCGGTAAATGTTGAATAAATAGAGTTTCATTAGCACCCTGTAAGTGTTGGAACGTTCTTTATGATGTAAATGTTATTTCTGAAGCCTTTTACTTTGTAGTATGTGCAACACGCAGGTCTTTTCGCTGTTTTATATTACAATTGCTTGTGCAGACAACATCTTAAGCATCCGCCAATTTCCACAATTTTTGAATGTCTAACATTGTAATAACGTCAGACGACTGCGGTTTTCCACAATTTTGATGTCTTTGATACACATTTGGTAAATTTATTGCTTATACAGACATTTGTTCAATTGGTTTAGGACAAACCAATCAACATAAAACTTTGTAATGACGTATTTGATAATCAGACAATATGCTGAAGTAGGGAGAGGGGATCCTTTCATTTTTAATCAGATTTTAAAGGGTACTTGCTGGCGAACCATGTGATTATATACACTCGTACATTTTAAGCATTCAGAAAAAGCCCTACTTTTTGACAAGAGGAGTTTTGATAATGTTCGATAGCAATAGCTGGATCGCTCCAGTGTTTGTTTTATTAATAACATTAGTTGAACGCTCCATTGAACATACACCTTTAAGGCTCAAAGGATTCGTAAAAACAAAATAGCGCCGGTCGGTGCTATATGGTTTTCACAGTGTTGCACGTACCGTTCCTGTCAATCATTACACTCAATCAAAACAGGACAGAACACATTATATGGATATTCATAACCTTTTTTAAAACCCAAATTTACAATAAGCATGGCCGTATCATTGTCTTATTACCTCTCTTTCTTCAAATAATATATATTAGCTTTAAATTGAATTTTTTATGAAGACAACAGTGTCAGTATGATTATATTGTTAACAACAATTTACGATTTTATTCTAAAACAATGTCAAAAAGTTCACGAGACGTCATTTGGATATGCATACATTTCGATAAGTTTATATTTCTTAAAGATACTGGGACTTGGCCAATAAACATATAGGATTTTTGTGGTTAAATTTAGATAAATAAATGAACAATACCATTATACCTTTGCTTAAGCAGTTATTTTAAAACATTTCGTGATTTTTTCTTAGGTTAAGTATATCACTGGTTATAAGATATAATAACGTTACTATATTTAAAATACTTAGGTTTCATTAATTTAATGTAATACACATAACTTTATGTTAATTTGTTTTCTTAATTTGACGATGAAAACTTTAGGAAATCGAATTAAGTTAAGAAATGACGTAAGACGCTTTAAGAGTACCAGCTCAGTTTATCGTACCTCATATAAACTGAAATTGTATAGTTTTTCCTATATTTATCCAAAGTTTGTGCAACACTGCAACTCATAGCCATAAGCAGGTCGGTCATGACCAGCAGTTAAAGGCTTTTGATTTTGTTATTTGTAAGTCAAAGGTCAATGACGTAGTTACCTTAAGAGTATCTTCAGATGAAAATCCGTTTCGAACAACAATATATAAATAACACCAAGGCTCACGGTCTTAAATTTTCTAGGTTGGGCATGACTATGACATGAAATCTGTTGATTTTGAGGTCAGGGGGTCAAGGGTCAAGGTTGTGGTGACCTTAAGCCGATAATCGGTTCCGAGAACGGTTTGGCTCAATGACCTCCAATTCGGTAGTATAGTTTGTCATGGCCAGAAGATGAACCATATTAATTTGGAGGTCAATGGATCATGGGTCAAGATGCTGGTGTGCGTAAGATGAAAATCTATTTCTGATCAGTATTTGAAAAACGCTTATGCCAAAGGATCTCACTGTGTTTGTAGGTTGATCATGAGCTTGGTAGCTTTTCCTCAAACATGACCAGCACACTAGTCTAGCTTTTTTTACTATATTTACAACAGTTATTCAAAAGTCAAGACGTGTTGACATTGAGCTGTAAATCCGATTTCGTTCAATAACGAAATAATGCTTCAAATTTGGTATGCAGGTAAACTGCATTTGCGTCCTTTTATTTATTTTTGAAAACATTCGCGGCGTCTTTAATGCTTGGCATCAAAATTGATATTGTTATGCGTGTGGCCATAAAACAATACGATCCATTGTAATTTTAGAGGTTTCACGACGAATACTTTGTGTTCTTTGCCTATTGAATATTAGAAAGCTACCTTATTTCCTTTAGTAAGCTATTAGAATTAAAGTAGTCCTGATGTTTTAAATTATAAAACCTTTTTCTGGTTATAAAAATAGTGTATACAATTTATTTGCTTGAATATAATTTCAGAATTTCATTTATCATGCTTGGAGCCATATGCCTACCTACTAATACCCCACATTGGTGCAGCTTACCTACTACGAAAAACTTTTGTGCTAAATGATGCATATGTATAATTTTAATCTCGATGAAGGAGTGAAGTATAAAAATCAAAATCAGGACACGAATTTTTTTAAGACTCACAATGTATATTTGTCGTTGCTGAAATATTTTTTTTTATAAGAGACTATATCGTATTACGTTTAGAATAGCATGTTTAAATGAGCTAAAACTACCACAATTTTTATTGATAAATAACGACAAATATGTATTCATCTGAAGAATGATCTATTAATATCCTGTCCATGTGTTCTGCAATATACACGTGTTAACGTACAATCCCCTGTAAATGGTATTCAACCTAAACGTGAGTGCAAGAGCACAATCAGCCAGAAAACAAATTGGTAGATCTTCACAACATCTCACTATGATGACATGTAATATGAGATAGCGTATATTAAATGACCGGTATTGTTTGTGTACACTATATTAGCTATGGTACAAGTTTGAAAGTCAAAAAAGAAAAGAAATTCCGGTACTTTTGTATGAAATGTTACATATTAAGTTTCGATAGCAAATGTAACTTGCTAATTGTTACAACCAGTCGAAGCGACACACGTTATTAAAAGGTATAAAATATGAATTCGAGAAATCGAACAAACGAGCACGATGAAACATATGATTTATATGTTAATGTTTCCAAGTGCCCGTATTGAAATGTTGCCAATGCTATATCGTATGCATTGTTGTTTAATTGTGTATGTTGTCTTGTATGGGTTTAATTTGTCTATTTGATTAATGAGTTTTGTATGGTCTGTCTAGTTCTGTGTCTGATAGGCTTCATCTTTGTGCCGTTAAAAGTACTTTCCGTTGTATTTTTATGCGCTCATGAAGTAGCACATCCGCTCATCAGTAGCGCTGGGAAACATTAAACCTATCATCCTGTTATTTGGAACAAATACATTTTGAAAGATATCAAAACATAACAATGGTTAGATCTACTCTGTTTTATTTATCTAGTGTCTTTGCTTAACCGAAATATTGATATCGGAAAGAGCATATGCACATTCCATGTGGAAGAAATACAAGTTTTAGTTTTGCATTTCATCAGTGTATTTGTCAGCCATTGGTTAGTGACGTCCCAATGATTATATGCTCATCCGCACATAATCACGACCAATTTAACTCCATCAGACGTCATTTCACCAATAACGACGTTTTGTAAGATCAGAGGTAGTTCGAAGTTGTTGCGTTCATCTACGAAAGTATAAACAATTACAAATAAAGAAATACATTACTGACTGATAGCGGTTTATAGCTGTGTGTGGATAAAAAGGTAATTAAGAGTATGCCTGCTTAACCTGTGAAACATAAATATAAACATTTGGATGTTGTCAAATGTTTGGCTGCAAGTTTTTACAATTTCCGAATACAATTATGAAATGTGTTATAGTGTTACATAACATCTGATGCATATCAATATCTCAGCCGATCCTTACTTTTGTTTCATTTTAAATTTCATATGTTTGGAATTTATTTATTTCTAACGTCCATACTTACGTACATATAGGTTTATGTCAAAACTAAATACTTTAATACCGCACCTTAAGAGCGTTTTAAGTAATGCAGCGTCAAATTCCGAAATATGCTTGCTACTACACTACGGAAAGCATTTGTACCACTTTCGACAATGGTAATTATTGGATATCAACAAACTTGAAAACTCAAAACGAAATAGATATTAAAATAAATAATAATACTCAGTATACCGTGAACGCAGAAAGAGCAGATAAATACCAGCATATTTAAAACAAAAAGCACAAGAAAATGAAATTATTACGTGTACTTAAAATGAATTGTATATTGCTTCATTATTGTGTGACTTTTGAATGAAAAAGCCAACTTTGTAATTTCACTCAATCGTTTACTGTGCAACGTTTTCAATAATTCTGTCTAGACATTGAAATGAGCATCCGTTTTGCTGACATACTTCGCTGTGTGACCATTAATAAAAAAACACTTCTCGAGGCCTTTTCTCGATCGATAATTTACGACTGAGTGAAAGAAATGCTTTCACATGTTAAATAAAATGGATACATATATAGTTGTTCAAATGAAAACGCTTGCTTTGTTCAAAACAGGCCATCTGTTTTGCTACGACTTGATCCCTTCTTACTCTAACCATATCGAAGAATCGCTTATTTATAGTCTTTGGCCCATATATGTTACGTTTTAAGTTTGAGACTCACGCTGAAAGGGATTCGCTCATCTTTTTGTAAAATTCACTTTTTTGTAAGACGACAAAAAATGAGGCAAACCTAAGACACTGATGGCTGAAACCTTTCAACAAATGATTGATTAATGCCTAATATTGTCATTGGAGTACACGATTTTCAATAACGTTTTTTAACGCGTTTCAACAAAAGGCTTTAAAGCTAAGTTGTCCTAATATTTAGTTCTTAAAGGCGTTGTCAATGTTCCATTGTTTCCTTGACTGTACCAGCGTGGGTTCGCTTTCAAGTAATACCAATTTATTTGTCTATGCTTTAAGTGTATTTGTTTTGAAACTTCAGTATCAAAGAGTAAAATAGTTATAATACATTTGTTATCAGATGCATAACCGGGAACGAAATTGGTGCAAAAACATGAGCGAGTCCCTTTAAAGCTGCAATTTTAATGAATTGTTAAACTACAAGGAGGAGAGCAGTTACCATATAGGTATGTGTGTCTGTTGCAATTAACCTTTTAACTTTCATTGAAACATCTTTTTGTCGACATTTCTTCTGTTAAATACATTTTGTAACATCTAAAGACTCACGTTTTTGAATTTGAGAAACAAACTCGTACTCAAGATGTTATTGGGCAATGTCGTTGTCTCTGGTCTCGTCATAGGCGTTCACATACTTTATACATACTTAAAACTTGGCCATAAATCAAACAATCTAGACATCCAGATTAAACTTGATAAACATGTTTCTAGAGACATTTGCACGATGCCAATACTTTGGGTCTTATAAATATATCATTATGGTCTTTGGTTGACGAAAATCACAGGCGAGCGTTAGGTCAAAACAGATATATGCGTATATTTTGAACGAGTCGTTCGATTTGTGGAAGTTTTCTTTGTGATGAGGTTCGGTGGATGCCCTATGCGTTCGTCTGATATACGCTAATTATATCATCATGCCCTTTTCCGTTTTGTTATAATTATGTAACCCTGTCCATTCTCTTTTAAACTATCATTGCATTTTAAATCAACGTTCAGACGTTATTTATCATACGTATCAAATTATGGTTCCATCCGTTCTGTCGTAACAAAGTTACGATTATGTTTTAATCCCGACGGACAGTCGCTATTGTCTGTTCTTACTCCAAAAAGTACTCGTTTTATAGTTCATACACAGTTATTAGCGCAATATGAGGTAACGAATATTCCACTAACAGTGGAATTGGGTCTCACCCATCGTCATTCCCTCTTACCCTCTTCAAATTATCCAAGTGAAATTGTCATTTCTCCATGATGCACTTGTTTTGTTTGAAAGCCTTTGGATTTGATAGATGTGTATCCATTTCTAACGTTACGATTGATCGTGCAGAATATAATTATGGTATCCGCCAATTTCCACAGGATTTGATGAAGGTCTAACGTTGCTATAAAGTAAGACGGTTGCAGAAACACTGCAGATCTTAAGTCTCTGATACATTTACCTTCGCTAGGTGTATTGCTTATACAGCCATTTGCTGAATTGGTTTAGGATAAACCTCTCATCATAAAACTTCCCGATTACGTATGAGAGCATACTGCCAATGACAGGTTTGATAAGCAAACAATATACGGAAGCTGGATTAATAGTTCTTCGCAATTCCATTAATACTTTACTTGAATTGCTTGCGAAGAAATTTATTTGAGTAAAGTTACAAAATTCAGATGCCAGGTATCAGTCGGTTTTGTACAAACGGACTTTCTTTATTACCTTAGCTCAATTGTTTTATTATTAAATTCAATATTCCGTTAGATGAACGCTTCATTTAACATATATTCTAAGGGGTTCGTGACAACAAACTTCCGCTTAGTCTGTGCTATCGGTATTGACATTGTTGCGTGTACAGTTCCTGTCAATCATTAGTCGACCTCAAAACAGGACGAAACACAAAAGTATTTATGGGCTCGTATTTTATGTACGATTTCTAATCAGACAGAGTCTTATATTTTTCAAACGTTGTTTGTTATTTACATTTGAGAGTGATATCTCTTATAAACGTATTTTACAAATATTGCATCAAATTATCAGGGCATATGGCTCTGTGTTTTATATATTTATAGCTAAAACGACAGCCTAACGAATTTTGTCAAAGCATTTAATATGCTATTTGGTGTCTTATCATTTGTTTTGCGCAATTGCACAAATATCTTGAATACAGATTAAAACAAAGCAGACAGAGAGACTTCTACAAAAGCAATTATGCAAAGTTTTCAAAATGATAATGGATGCATTTTAATGTCGAAAACATATTATAAAGACAGGTTGATTGTTTGAAATAGAAAAGCGTTCGCATGGTCTCATAATCAATAGTTACTCTCTTGTAGTTATCTTGTATATTTGTATAATCAAAATAGTGACATCCATGTGATATAAAAATCGAGGTTATATTGGTTGAATGTTTTAGTATTGCGGGTCGTCGGTGATTGTAAGATCAGTGGTAGTTGTATGAATGTAATTGAAGGAATATGCGTTCACGAAAGCGCAATATGGGTGTAACTACTTAAAAATATAAATTACTGGCTTCATCGGGCCTATTGTACGCTTCATTTTAACTTTCAGCCTGATCGCGGATTGTCGTCAAAAAAGGTAAATCAAGAATGCTTACACTGAACCTGTAAAACATAAACACAAATATAAAAACGATGTTGATAAAGTGTTTCGCTTCAATGCGGACATATTCCTATACAGTCCGTTATCGTGTTACATAACATATGTTGCCTATCGATGCCTTTTTAACCTCAACTAGGAATCAAGAAGTCCCTTGATCGAACCATGCTGCCAAACTTCACTTTCATTCAATTTACTATTTTCCATATTGCTTTGTTATATTTTGTTTTTTTTGTAATTTATATCTTATGCATGTTATTTTGCCGAAATGTATATTAACTAATAACATTAATACCGCATCGAATGGGTGTGTAAAGCAACAATGTGTTCTAAGTTCTCCTGGATACATTTTAAAAAATGCAACGGATGGAGTCAACTCGTTGTTATATATCTCCCACGATTGATAGATTGTTCTAACCCATAAGAAATGTTTTATTTAGCTTTAATGTACTCTTAATGCCGGTTCCTTTGTTCCCTTTTTCGTACACTGGTAGTTATTTTGGCCTCACAATAAATGTTTTAATCCATACGAGAACCTATGGAAGCCATAACAGTTCCACTTTGATACCTTAGTCAAACTGAAAGGAAATGGGTTTTTTTTTAAATAGAATTAATAGAATGAGAAATTTATTGGAACGAACTAATCCCGTCAGCATAGCGAGTCTTTTTCTCAACATAGGGTGTTCTTATAAAGTGCAAACCAACTGAAATGCAGTTGATAAACTATGTAAGTATGACCGTAATAGCGTTTATTAAATGACAAATGATCTGGCATGGAAATAACATACTGAGTTTGATAATTACCTTCGTAAGCTTTTAAAATGTTTAACTACATGTGTAGCCACTAAACGTATCCATGTAGCATGTTTTTGCATTTTATTTCATGCTTTACGATGAAATATGGGGTTGAAATAGTGAAATAACAACAGTGAAAATATCAATTTGATATTTTCACTGCAAAATAAGGAGTGAAAATATCAACTTTCAGAACTACTTTTAAATTCCTTTGTAGTTACTTGCCTTGATCAAAACAAAACACTGGACTTTGAACCAGTAAATGTGGTCAAGAAAATTAAAGAAATGTTTTATAAATTTAAATAAATATATATTTGGAAATTAACAACTTACCGTTTATTACCGGTTATCCCGTTTTTCAAACATTTTCCTGATCTTTGAAGTTGAATGTTCGAACTTTTGCTTTCATACCAAACAAATTACAGACAAAAACAACTGTTCGAACATAAATAGAACTTTATATCATCGTTCAAATGTATTTTGAACTGTTTGTAGTACGTAAAATAAGCTTCCTGGAAAATTCACACAACAATTTACAGATAATCCGATATTTTTTACCCCACCCACACCTTAAAATTTGTCAACAGACTAGCTTGGCATTCACTTTTTATCTGGAAAACAAACTTGTATTCAAGCGAAACAGACTGGTCTCTGACAGTAAGATGACTGAATATTAATTTACTATGAAACACATGCAGTCTTAAACTAAGAAGAATGTTTAAAATCTAATGAGTATCCGCATTTGTTTTGCTAACACATTTGACCTTCCAAATTTTCATTCATTAAATAGCGGCGTAGTAATTTGGTTATGTATTTATGCACAACTTAAAATAAAAGTGTTTTCATTATTTTTTTGAACATATGTGCACTTATAAAAGCTTTGCACTAAAAAACGAGCGAATAATAAGCTATAAGAATGAATAACAGAGAACTATTTCTCAGCAAACCGAAAATAGAAAAAGTTGACAGCTAAAATTTTGCATGAGGGGCGACCCACGGGTAGCGGCGTAAAAACCACCCTTTTCAAAAAAGGGGGTAATTAAGAAATAAATAAAAAAAACTCCGAAAATAAGCATAAAAGAAACAGAATTTTTTTTTATTTCAGTGTAAGATCGTATTTAATTCCACTCGTGATCATAGAAAAACTACATTTTCACTCGTGGCTTTGCCACTCGTGGAAATATGTTTTTCTAAGACACTGAAATAAACAAATATCCTCTATATCATATACGGAACGATCGTATTCCTTAGCTGGTTCTTCTACAACACGCTGGTTTAAGAATGAATACTGTTTTAACACATATTTTAGTTTGTATCAAATTATAAGTGTATTCAAAGTATTGTTTTATGCTCTAATGCATAAAAATATTACTATATTTGTCATAATTAAGTTCAATTAGTGTTTATTCCGGACGAACAAGCGATGATGTATGTTCTAATTCAACCAAGTTACATGTTAGCCTTTATAGTTTACTTTATTAGTGATGATCGAAATCATGCGATGTATTAGAAAAGGGGGAATCAACCCATGAGTGTCGGTATGAACAATATCCTGGAAATCAGGTCAAAAAATGTATTTCTTTATCTTGTATCTTAATTGCTAAAAACTTTTCCGTATAATAATAATTACCTATTTTCAGATAAAAATTATCTTTGAAAAAAACCGAAAGTAATCCCCTATATTTTCCTTTGCTAATTCACTTAATCATTTTCTGGACAAATTTTTCAATAATTCTCTATAAATATTGAATTGATCATCCGTTTTGCCGATAATTTATTTGTTGTGTGATCATTTATTGAAAAAGCTCCTCGATGTCTCCTCGATGTCTGTTCTCGATCGGCAAGTTACAACTGACAATGCTTGCATCGTTCCAGACAGTGCCAACTTTTATGTAACGACGTAAACCATACATAAGATTACCCTTTCCAAGAATAGCTATTATGGCAGCCTAGGGCCCATATTCACTTACGATTTGAGTTAAAGACTTACAGTTAAAGCTACAATTTTAATGTCATTTTAAAATTGCTATTAGAAGAGCAATAATGGTAAACGTTTGTCCTTTTTTTGTAAATAACGTTATTTACTTTTATTAAGACATCTTCTGTGGACGAAACTCATATTAAAGATAATTTGTTACATTTTGTAAAAAGTTACTTTACTGAATCTGAGATTCAAACTAAGATTTAAGAGATAAGTTAGTTTAAGCGATGGTGTTCGTTGCCGCCGGTGTCATAAATGATGTGCAACGGTTTCACTTTGACCTTAGCCGTTAATGAAATTCAGATCTTAATATTTTAATCAAACTTTATAAACATGTTACAAGCCAATAGAACTAATTTTAGGCCAATGACTTGCGCACTAATATTTGTATCAGTATGGTATTTGGTTGACGAATAGAACGGACGAAAAAATAAAGACGTATTATTAATGATTTGACCAAACTATTCCTCCAATAAAACTACAGGGAGAAGCAGGATAGTCAACAATTTCAACCCTGTCGAATACAATGGAAGGGCACTGATGGAGAACATGAAACACAAAACGAACAAACACAAATAAGGACTGCACATGCTTCAGATTAGATTTATGAATAATTGACGGAATTACCGTGTTGGGACGGTCATTCACTTACGTATTCACTTCTACACTAGTTCAATTTTAAACCAGTTGATGTGTACACAAGCTCCAAATTCTTCTTTTTAAAATAAATAATATATTATTCAGATAAAGTTTGTGAAGTTATTGAACAACAATGTTTTGCTTGTTAATAAAGGTATTTCCAACCAAAATTCCCAATCGGAACAATTCTGAAAGTATGCATAAATTGTTGTTTGTTACGATTCCAATCAATAAATATAATTATATTGGAATAGTTTATTTTAATAAGAGGATAATTGAGAGTCTAAATACATTCAGTGAATAACATGGTATTGACCGAAATTAAAATGCATTTATTGTTTTATTATTAAATATCGTTTTTGATAGTATCTTTTATTACTTTATTCAAAATTCTACCATTTGAGTTAAAATGTATAAACACCAATGTAATTATCACTTGAATATTGTTTGACGAATGTTGCTATCTAGAACTCTCGATCAAAACGAAGTTTAACAAGGTAAACTAGCATGTTACTCCAATTTCCATCATACTGTCATCAAAATGACGACATTACATGAATGTACCTATCTAACAGAGTTGAACTTACTTCATTTGGGAGCCAACACGTATTACTTCAATTGTTTATGCAATTGTTGGCGTGCTTTTGGGGGGTTCTAAGTATTAGAATTCAGATTTGTTTACTCAATATCGAGAAAAAAAATCATTGCTGTGAATATCTTTTGGCCTAATATCTTAATTCGGTTTAACAGATTGATGTAAAAATATAAAAAAAAGTTTGATAGTAACACCTGCACAAGCAGGAAATAGGTATTTGGATACTTTGTGATACAGAATTTACTAGCACTTTCTTTCGGCATTAGATTGCGATCTGCAATCGCTTATGGGTAAATAATTTCCTTTAAATGTTGCCCGATCCATTGCAAGGATGTTTAGGAATTAAAGCGTATTTCGTTTTTTCATACATACACGACCTTAAATATAATACTACCGAAAATTTAAAATGCGATATAACATTGGTAACCACAGAGACAAGCCCAATAACCTAAATATTCTGTTTAGAGGCACAGTTGTTTAAATGGTCTTACATACACTTATGAGATGAAACAACACAGATGCATTCAACATGCATCGACATATTTTTTAAATATCCTTTCAAAAAAAACGGTTTGGCAATTTATGCTTTTATATATGCCTGTATCTTTTCATTTACAACTCATTTATAAACGCCTTTCGTCTCCCTTTTTCGGAAATGTGATCTTGATTAATTTGTTCGGAAAACATATGGAAAAATCACAAATTCGAAGACCCAAAAATATACGGCGACTTGTCTACTGACATAGACTGAGCATCCTAGGAAGTGTGGCATATTAAACAATATCATTGTATTGCTAACGGAGTCATTTTATTTATCATGTCATATAAAGAACTACTAGATTTTGGTGACGTTATCAGAAACAGTAGCGTACAAAGACATGGTTGCTCCTAGGATTAGGTCAAACTCAACCTACATAACGGTCCGCTGTTCTGTCCGGCTACTGTTATGACATCTGCACCTTAATCTTTGTAAACATAATTATTGATATTACCAAATCGTAACACCATAAAAACACAAGCAACTGGTTGTGTTTGATAGATGTTTATGATATACAAATTTGATAGAAACAAAAAATAAACATACGTCAATGTCATTAATTTCGATCATTAATAACCATATGCCCCCTACAATCATGTTCGGTATTTGAATACCACATCTTGTCAAGTCGATGTTAGCCATCCCACTGAAAACTCTCAATTTTCGTTAAGACAAATGATAAAGGATATTCAGTTAGACACCTTATAATTCTCAATGTCTTTTTGCTCTTTTTGTAAATATAAATAATATTTACACTTTGAGTATGTACAAGATGGACTGTCAAGGTGCGGATCAGCCTTCAACAGTCTTGGAAAATTTGAGAGATCTTTATTTTCCTTGGGAGACTGTTCCTAATGGAATGGCATAAAATTCAGCATTCCAGTCTACATATCGCTCATTGGACATATCTTTGGGCGAAAACTGTATTTATGTTTCTAAAATCTTTATATAAAAAACTTGCCTTTATGCTGAACTGTTTGTTGCTATATCTACTTTGCCATTTCTAAACGCACTTGGGAATCTATATATTTAACCTTCCTTTAAGTATTACTTAAATGCATGTGTTGCTAGTTCAATTGGTATGAGTTAAATTTATTTGTAAGTTTACAATATCCAAACTAACATGTGCAATATGCTTCGTTATTTCGCTTTGATAAAGTAGAAAATTCATTGCGAAACATAATATTGATCATTTTGTCACGCTTTTCAGGATAGTAACTCACTGATAATTTGACCAAGTCTGATCCGTTGTTTTCTTCTTGTAAGATAGCTGTACATTAGTGTATATGCTAGGACTGAGAGACCATTTGCATTAAGCTTGTCTAAGATGAGATCATGGCACAGACAGTACTTTTTAGAAGTCAATTAGAACTGCCCCTACATATGTATTCCCACGTTCGGCTTTTGCCAAACAAACAAGCCTTAACAGGGTAGTTTGACTTCAAAATGTTGTTCCGAAAGCTAGCAGGAAAGGATGTTTTTATCAACAAAAAAACTAACCAAGTCCTCACTTATGACCCGTTCAAATACTTTGGACAATGATGGTAAAGTACTGACTGGTTTATAGCTGTTATATAATGGGGTCATCTTTCTGACAAAAGAGGGGTAACTTGTGTTAGCTTAAGATTAGTTGGCAATGATCCCTGGTGTATGATTTCATTGCCCATATTTCGGATGGGAACTTTTAAGTATCTTTGCCAGCAATGATGAGTATCGCATAAATTATATCTTATTCAGTTACATTTTTAAATTTAACTGGACAACTTATTTTCCAATATTTTATCGGTGACCTGAGTGAAATGAAATGACATTTGGCAAATTTTCTGTGTCTGGTGAATACTAATATTTCCGCTATATTGATAAAAATTGAGCTCCTTTTTTGCCACAAGGTTTTGATAAGAAACTAAATTTCCGATGTTGTCTTTGATTATTTATCGATTATCTGATTTATTTGTAGGTTTCTGTGAGGGAAAAGGATTAATTGTCGGCGGGACAACTTTAGCTTTGGGTCTATCACTACGCCATTCTCGGAAATGAACAGCTATAGATTTTCCTTTTACCTTGGTTTGAGATTTCCAATCTTTGTTTAGTTTAAATAAGTTTACGTTACTTCATGTAAGGTGGTGGATTCCTTTTTTCCTGTTTACTTAGGCATGTCTTGAACCTTGTTAAGGTGAGCTATGTCTGATAAGTGTCTAAATGATTTTATCGTACCTCTTTAGAGCTAGCATTGTTGCTCCGACTTGTTTCCTTCGTTAACAGGTGATGTTGGCATCCGGTCGTTGAGTACTTGAAATGAATGAATCAGTTATAATATTATTTGCTGCGTTAATCTTCATTGTATTTAAAATCCTCTGATGAGGCTAAGAATTCTTTAGTAATTATTGTCGGAGTGAATGACTTCTGCAGATGTTAAACACATATTTGAGCAGGTTCGTGTGTAATAAATTAACACATTATTTCGAAGACGAGTTAGACTTGCTAACGAATAGACGAGAAGTAATGCATTTGTTTCAACGTATACTCATTGGGTCAATGCATTAGTAAAAGTTCATGTATGACGAGTAATAAACCCTTAAACCGAACTGCATTTATTTTGAAGAACATACTTTTACAATAAGTGGGTTTAAATGCAGGAATTGCTCTATACTTTGAAAGCATCCCTGCTCAGGTCAATACTTTGATGGATCATTAGAAGCGACAGAAACCTTTCACAAAAAACTTATTGTTAATTAATCGATAAAAACAAAACATAAAATGAAAGTAAAAACGTTTGAAACAATTTATTAGCGCATTCCACGCGCCATTGCAAACGTTCACAACAAACCAGATTGAGTACTCAATACCACACCATTCTCAATCATCAGAAGTTTAACAATTATAAATCTAATGTGTTGTTCGCATAACACCATCTCTCTAGAGTACGAAAAGTCCCACGTGTAATACCCTTAGAAGTACAAGTGAAGTAAACAAATAATTTAAGCAAAATAGCACGTGTCAAACAAGCTAATTCAGATATTTTAGTCCAGGAACAACACATACTGATATTTCCATGGAATGATAAACTTGCCAAATGACCTTGTTGTTGGCACAGTTCAGGTAAAAGATTGAAACAATTCCTAAAAATCCAAACATAAGCTAAATAAATGGAATGCCTAAATGCAATATTTTGTAAATTACAAAAAAATGTTGAACTTAGCATTGACTATTTACTCTTAGAGAATGAAATTCGACATAGTTGAATGATATAACAATATGTCAAAGACCGATTTATAATGCAAATTATCAAGGAAACGTAAAAGGTTATTTTCTAATCATATTTCAATAGCCTCAATTTAGCTAATTAAAAGAACTATTTTCTTGACAACATTTTCTCAAAATTACTCCTTAAATGGTAAGGCTAAAAAGTGTAACGCTCGAATTGCTTGTTTAGTGAAGTTTCAAAATATGGATATTATTTTAGATGTTGTATCTGTTTAGTTCTGCTCGTAAATATTTTGTAAAAGAGACTGAAAGTCGCAAGAAATATTGTAAATGTAAATACAATTACAACATGATTAAACATTCATCAAATATACAATATAAAATTCATACATTTTGACTTATTCCATATCCCCTTGAGCCTAAATGGGTTAAACGAAAAAAAAAACAATTAAATACAGTGTGTAATTCAACTTTCAAAACTAACTTATACTAATCACTTAAATAATTAGTTATGACTTGATTTACTTGAATCCTGATTCCATATACATTGAGAACTCTTTTATTAACAAATAGAAATTAAGAAAGGAATTATCTCTGTGAAATAGATCGTATGACATTCACCGTTGAAACTATTGAATAGATTCACTTTCTATAATGAAAAAACATTTTCATAAGTCAAGCCATTATTTAACCATTTTTTGAGCGTGTAACGTTTGAATATCAGAATTTAACATAAGTGGACAATTTAAAGACAAAGGAGTAAATTTAATATTGTTCATGTAAGCTCGCCGTTTACGATACAAATATTTGTGCAAACGTATTTTAATTCGTATGTTTAATACAAGTTATATAATTTTGAGTCACAATATCAAGGCTTTATACATTCATTTTTCGAATTTGATCACGGCATCCTAAACAATTATGATACATATCAAACTTTAAAATTCAAAAGTGATCGTTAAGTGTATGAATTACCAGTTATTCTTTAGAAACCCCTTATGTTTTTCAGTATTCAAAGGACGTTTACACATACATTCCAGGCTGTCAGATATTATATCCGACAGTCGAACAAATGAAACTCACACAAAAATATACTGTCTTCAGCAATTCTTTTTTCTTTTTTATGTATGTCTAATACACTTTTGTTTTGTCTTTATAAATATATTCGTATTTTTCTTAATAGAAACATTCGTCCATCATTATAATAAACATTCGAAAACTGTTTGAGTGTTTGAGTATGAGTTTGAGCTTTGATCGGCGAATACTTATGTTACCGGTCATCTCCATTTATTGACAGAAAATGTCGACTATAGTGATGCAATTCTCAATGAACTTTCAGTGTATGCTGATTACAAATACAGTGGAAAATGCAAACGTGTGTTCTAATTTCCATAAAATAAGATTAATCAAGCAGTAACAAAACCTTTAGGGAGTCTCGAGATGGCCGGTACTTTTAATGTTACAACATACGGATGCTGTGGAAATATCTATTTGTTAAACATCCTTTACATCATACTTCGTGGAATAGAAAATAAATGTCATGGGATCATAACTACAAAAACATGGCGCTTTCTACACAGATAAGCCAATCTGTTCCTTGACAAGGTTTGATCAATACACTTGTGTTGAGGAACGTTGTGCATAACGTCGTCGTTTAAACCAAAGTCCCTAAAGACTTTTTTGGAAAGCTCAGTTGTGCAGCGGGATCAGTTTTTGATCGGCTCTGGTCCCTGGTCACCAAAAGCTCACGTCATTCGATGACAGAGCAATATACGATATCGGTGAACGATATACGAAAGATACAGATAAAACGCAGTCTGTTCGTACCAATATGTTTAATTTGAATATGTCCAAGAGTAGCCGTGCAGAAGTTGTTTACAAAATAAGACTTGTAATTGGGGAAAAATATCATTTACAGGAAAAACTTCATTCCAGAAAAAACTATTTTTCGAATACACAACCTATACCTAAGGTAAGATTTATCAGGTTCAGTATAAAACATAGGCTGTTCGTTTTTAACGCCATTTCTACCTTTATCCACATACATTTTTAATGATTATTAATGAAATGATCGATCAGTATACAACGGTGCAAATTGAATTGGACTAAGTGCCGTATGACATTTAAACATACAATGAATATGCTCGAATAAAACTAGTTAAGAGCAAGTTCATTGTAAAAAACGTGTTCATAACGCGATTAACCTTATTTGTCGACAAAAGGCAAGTTGAAATCTTCAGATAAAAGGAACAAGTCGACACAATTTTAACAACATATCGCCTTATAATCTTGTCAAGAGGACAAAGCTACATCATCATACCACCGATACATAAGGTATAAGACATACGTTTTCATATTTACACATCATCTGGAATGTGGGCTGGGAGAAGATATATATGCAAAGTTTCGGCTTCCTGCAGCTTTTTAACAGATAATCGTTAATTTTGAATAAAAAGCTACAGCTGACAGATACCAACATACCGCAATTATCATTTCTTTTAAACTTTGAGATTGGAAAACACGTACATACAACTTAAACTGACAATGACCATCAACATACATTTCACGGAGCTTTCTTAACATTGCAAGATAATGGAATATAGATGAACGGAAAACATGTGACCATGCAGTTTTGTCCTCAAAAAAATCTTTTAGGCTGACTTGTTGCCAAGGGTATGACGATTTGTTAAATCTATTTGTGTGACGTCAACGTAACGTCTTTAAATCTAATTTGTCGACTAAACCTATGTCAATATATCCAATTCATCAAAAAACAAGAAAACATAATTTGTTATGGCATTTGGTGTTTGAAGTTGTCAAAACGGCATGAAACACACACTATTATCAAACTATCCGTATAAATGATAAAAGCTGTTATACACAGCAAAAAAAATATTTTTGTGTTCATAGAAACTGCTCCAGGACTGAACCTAAAACATCTTTACGACAACAATGTGCATGTAGCGGTACATTGTACTCAACAGGTTTATATGATTATGATCTGCTATTTTCTCTGTGTTGCAAACCCTCTAGATTTAAAGCGTTAATACGCAATATTCAGGGTAAACATTCTATTATTATGATTGCATATTTAGAATAATGTTCTATTAATCATGTTATTACTTCACCCTTTATACCATATGTAAACACAAAAAACATATCGTATCGGGCCTGCACAGCTACGTCCCTGCGCATTAAATTGATATAGGACATCGTTTCGAGCACTATACATGGAGGTGAAAATGGGTTTAATAACAAAATAAAACACCCTTCATCAATGTATTATAACGAACGGAACAAACACATTCAATTTAGATGAGAATATTGGGTTACTCGAGATACAAATTACTGCCATAACAAAACGATATAAGCATATATTTCTGTACTGTTATACTTACTTCCATAGGTGTAACAGTTTTTCTTCCCTGAAATTTCATGTTATATGTTAAGGTATGTTAAAAATAAAAAAAACGAAATGAGATATATTTATTTAGTTCTAAACTGCTAGTTTCCTTTTTAATATTTGACCCAATTCAAAACTCACAGAGGCAAACTAAAACCAACCTTATAAAAAATGTGATGATTAAATGAGAGATGTGCCTAGTTAAAAGAGATTGAACAATGATGCTTAAAAATGATCTTTAACAGGGGTGTGACTAAATCACAAAACACTTTTGCTTTAATAATAGCAATAGGATTGGACGGGCGACATATTTCGACAAGAATACGTGACTTATTCTTTTCGAAATAATTGTTCAATGGTAGGGCAAGTGTAATGGCCATTCAAACTACTTTAAGCCGCCAGTTGACTCGTGTTTCAGAAAAGGGTATAATTGAAACCGGGCAAAGACGTGCCTTTTATGCTCAGAGTCCTCTCAATGTGTATTAAGACAGTTCGAATAAGGATGCTGTACATGTTAAGTAGGCTTGCCCCGACAGTTTCCATTGAATTGCTTTGACACCGAGGTTCCGCGTTTAATGCCACAACAAGTACAAACCAAGCAGTAAATGTTGTATAAATAGATGTTCATTACATTTTATTTATACCTTTATGTTATTACGTTTCTTTATGATGAAATAGTTATTATTCGCAATCCCTTTAGTCTATAGTATGTTCAATACGCAGGTAATTTCCCTTTTTAGGTTTACAATTGCTTGTGCAGGCAACACGATATCCGCCAATTTATATGAGATTTGAAAAAGGTCTTACGTTGCAATAAAGTACGACGGCTGCAGGAATACCACAAATCTGAAGTCTTTGATCCACTCCTATTCGGTAGGTTTATTGCTTGTACAGACATTTGGTAAATTTGATAAAACTTTACGAACACGTATCAGAACATTATGACGATGACGACTTTGATAAGCAGGCACTATGTTAAAGTGTATGTGAAAGGTTCCTCCGTTTTTTATTTAAACACTTTCGGGTACTTGCTAGCGAAGACTTCTATTTAAATAATGTTTCACATTCAGAAGTTGGCTTGCTTTTTTACAAGAGGAAATAAATAACTTAATCAGGACTATCAGGAGACAATCTTGCTTCGACCAACAATTTAATGTATTCGTCATAAGATAAAATTGGCCGAAAGTTCAATAATTTATACTCATAAATATCGACAAAGGTTGTATTAGATGACGATTGAACTATTACAAACCTTCCTATATGTTTTAACTAGATGCTCACGTTAAGGTTCACTCCGCTCTGAAAGTATTCAACTTAAATGCGAAAGTCATTTGCGTCAGCACAATTAGCTAGAAACCGAATCGATCTTCACAAATGGTAGAGTTTCACAACTTCTCAAATAGGAAATATAAGATATCGCAAACGAGTTCGTTTATATCAAATTTTCGGTGTTACTAAAAACGTTTGTTTAAAAATGAAATATTAATTATGGTACAAGTTAGATGTTCATTAAAATGAAATCCGATGCGTATGAAAATTCACATTTCAGGTTCTAACTGGTTCAGTTTGACAGGTGCAAGTAAAATACATAACTAGGAGGCCTTATAGGTAATGTATGATTTCGAGAAGTCGAACAAAGACCCATGAATAATGTATAAAGGTTACCGACTGTCTATATAGGACAGATCTTTATTTGTTTGAGTTGTCTTGTATGGGTTTAATATGTTGATTTGATTGATGAATGGCTGAATTGTTTTGTCTGTTTGTATGTCTTATTCATTGTCTGTTAGGCTTTATCACTGAGCTTTCAAACAAGGATTTTGTTATTGTGCGTACCAATGTATTTTGTCTTGAAGGAAGTGAAGGCTTTGTTGTTCCATTTAATACTTTATGGTTATGTTATCTCGAGATATACTGACATGGTTTAAGGTTAAATGCTTTAGTAATACAGTTCTGCGATGCATGGAAACATTTGATCAGTCCATGGTTCCATGATTATCTGCTCATAATCACACAATAGTAGGTGTTAACGACCATTTCAAAGCCATAAAACGTCATTAGACCAATTAAAAACAACGTTTTCAAAGATCAGACGTAGTTCAAAGATGTTGCATACAAGTGAGTATGAAAGCAATCGAAAGAATATGCGTTTATCGAAGGAAGCGCAATATTAGTGTGAATATATTCATATACAGAAATAAATTACTGGTAATATCAAGGTTCGTGTATGCTTCATAGTTACTACTTGCCTGATAGCAAACGGTTGACTAAAAGGTAACTAAAGTGGTTATTTTACATGGAAAGCAAAAACATAAACATTTCGACAATCTGTTCGTTGCCAAGTTTTACACATTTCAATACAATAATAAATTGTGTTATTTTAAATCGTTTGTATATCAATGTCGCAGTTGTCATGCAGTAAAACCTCGATCAAGAGATCCATACTCCTGCTCCTGCTATGCTTTGAATTTTAATTATAATTCTATAATGTTTTTTATATGCAGATATTTTGAAGTTATTTGATATCACGGATTTATGATAATTTTATTGATAGCTTCAATATTATACATGTATAATATCAGTTACACTATATCTAAGAAATGAAGGAGTAAAGTAATATAATTTATATGATAAAACAAATAATGCTATTTCCTATCGAATGCTTTTATATATCTGTCCAATTGGGGCAGGCCAATTTCTAACGTTGTATAATATTGTGATCCAACCCTATTGTATTTGTTATTCTATATTTGTTGTGTTCGAATTGAGTTAAATGTAAATTTGTCGATATGCAATAAAATACAATTCAATGTAAAGTTAACAAATTCCTATTTGGCGTTTACAGTCACCACAGTATCAAGCCCAATCTTGAAAAAACTCAATATTTCTTTAATCAATATGATATACAATGTAACCAATCATTGCAGTTATCACTGCTTCTTTGTGCCTACAACGGACGGAGTCAGCTCATAGGATAGATCTTTCCAGTTTGATACATTGATAATGTCTCTCAATCATGAAAGCCAACTTGTTTACGGCCGTTATAGATGTTATTGTTGCTAAAAAACGTCTCTGCCAGTTTTCCGGGTCCCCCCTTTTAAAACTAGCGGGCAGTTTGAACTCGCAATAACTGTTTAAACCCACCAACAAGGAATAGCATTTTTATATGCCATAGCAGTTCCATTGTGATACCTTGGTCGAACTGAAACAAAGTGTAGTTCACAATATAATCAACATAACGGCAAGTTATAGGAACACATCATTAGCGTCAGCACAGCGAGTCTCTATCTGAAGACATCGAATTAATAAAGAGTCGACCAACATAAATTAAATTTTTATTTTTGATATTTTAGATTATGAAATGTGTATTTAGCCACCAACAGTATCCATATAGCTTGTTATATCATAATCAGATACAGAACAATCATTTACTGGACAACGTTTTCCATAATCTGTCTAGACAATGCAATAAGCATCCATCTAGCTGAAAGACTTTGCAGTTTGACCATTAATAAAACGTTCCCCGATGCCTCTGCTCCATCGCCAGTTCACAAAATGATTGAATATTTTTTCGCAGGATTTATAGGATGAAATGTAAACATCATTGTCCTGCAACGAATGAACTCTACATAATTTAGTTTGACTTGTTTATGATGAAAACAGAAGAGCTTTGTGATAGCAGTTTGATAACATGGGGCTCATAATCACTTATGTTTTGAGGATGAGATTCAAGATTAAATTTGCAATTTTAATTCTATTTTAAATGGCTTTTAAATGAACAATAATAGTCAAATTTGTTGGTTGCAAATATCTGTATTTACTTTAATCGACACATCTAATTAACTAAGATATGTTGTAGCATAAATTTTAAGGAACACTTTCTGAGTCTGAGTCGGAAACCGAGACGCAAGACGTTTTATGGGCCATAGTGTCGTTGTCATCGGTGCTGTCATTAATGTTCTAACACTTTAAACGCAGACATAAATAAAAACAAACTTATTTAGATAAAAACAAACATTTATAATCATATTGCCATAGAAAAAAGGAAATATTCAAGGTCAATCACTTAGCGTCGAATGAGAATCGGGTTATAGCCCATGGTTGACAAAAAACAGACGAGTTTTGGTTAGAAAAAAGTTTAAAATTAATTTGTACATTTTCTTTGAGGCTGCAAAGGAACGAGGCATTCCCTGTGTTGTATTTGTCGCTCCGATGAGGTTTGCTGGAGGTCCTTTCTGTCGTCACTAAGTAACGATGATGTTTTAATCCCGACGGACAGTCGCCTTTTTTTGTTCTTACCCTAAAAGAAGTCGCCAAATACACTTGAAGATACGTTGGATGTTTCAAATTCAGTGCATCATCTAATTTTATGCATTGGTTTCTGTATTGTTAGCAAAACTTGCTACAAATTTTAATATCTCATACAGTTCGGGAAACCCAATCTTTCATGAACTTCAAAGTGTTATTTTTGTGTTAAACTAAATATATATATTTATGACAGTGTTTAGAAATACATCACGTTTGTGTACGTGATGTCATTATTTGATTTTCGTAACTGTTTTACTCGCATTTTCAGTTTTGAAGGATGTGGTACGATAACTAATTTAAGGTAAAGCAATTGCAACAAAACTAAAACAATTTGTTAAAGAAATCTGGTTGGTACTCATTACACTTAAGTACCGGTGTTTTATCTCATTTCAGTTTGTTAGAAACAGTATTGACTATTTAAGTTTGGAGTTGATTATTTTGCTCTTTTTAAATCTAATGCAATCTACAAGGAAAATCCAGGTCAACAATGGAAGTATATACCCTGTTGAAAGGCAAGATGCTAGGGCACCATGGACGCTAAAACAAATGACACAAACCGAACAAACACACATACAGACAAGATCTGAATCAGAATAGGTTTCATCTATGAATGTTGGAATTACCGCCTTTGAGCGGTCAGTGAATCATGTGTTTACTTGAAAACGTGTTAATTTGGCATTTTACCAGTTGATGCGTACACAACCTCACATTTAGAGGAATTCCTAATGACTTGAAAAGAAAATACTCCTTAGAATAGATAAACATAATTACGATACTTACTTACAAAATTCTCCAAACAGAACAATCTTATCGTATGCATAAATTGTCTATTGTTTCAATTCAATTAAATTATAATTGAATACTTTATTTTAAACAATGTACGGCGACATGTATCCGGACACATCCTGGGGAAAGATTTTTCCAGATTTTAATATGTTTATACACAATATTCAAATTAAGCATTTAAATAATACGGTATGTTTCGTATTCAATTTCTTTTGATCATGTCATTAATTCACCCTTTAATCTTATATGTAAACACATGAACAAAGCGTATTGGGCCTGCACAGGTACGCTCCTGTGAGTTTTAGTAATTAAGACCATCGTTGTGAGCACTATACATGAAGATCAAAATGGGTTCGATAACATAATAAAACAACTTGTATCAAAGCAAGTTAACGAACGGAACATATATGTTACATATATATGATAATATAAGGTTTCTCCAGATACAAAATACTGACAAAACCTAATAAGGAAAGCATACATTTTGGAACTGCTATAGCTACTTCCAGGTGTAACAGTTTTTTAATCCAGAAACTTTATTCCATATGATAAGGTAAGTTATATAGTAAGAAACAAACTAAGATTGATTTATTTGCAAGGTAATTCTGAACTGCTGTTGGCTTGATTAATAGTTGACTCAATACAAAACTCACAGAAGAAAACTTAAACCAACAAATAATAAAAAAATGTGGCAATTGAATGAAAGATAAGTCTAGTTTAAAGAGATTTTTTTTGAACAAGAAGGCTTAAAATTTCCCATCATCAGGAGTTTAACTGATTCGCAAAGCTTTTTTACATTAATGACACCAATAAAATTGGACAGGCGACATATTTCGACAAGAACCAATGACTGTAGAGGCGAACATATATATATATATATATATATATATATATATATAAATATATATATATATATATATATATATATATATATATATATATATATATATATATATATATATATATATATATATATATATATATTTGAAACAAAAAAACAATGGTAGGGTAAGAGTGCGGTGAAGTCCATACACATTAATTTAAGATGCAAGTAGACTCTTTGTTCAGTAAATTGTATAATTAAATTTGGCAAAGACGTCACTTTTATGCTAAGTGTCCTCTCTGTGTATATCAAGAATAGTTCGAACATGAATACTGTACATGTTAAGTGGGATTTTCCCAACAGTTTCGATTGAATTGCCTTGTCATCGACTTACCGTGTTTTATAACACTTCAAGTACAAACCAAGCCTTAAATATTACAGAATTAGATTTTTATAACCCTTTCTGTATGCCTTAATGTTTCTTCGTTTCCGTATGGTGAAATAGTTATATTCTGCAATCTCTTTAGTCTATAGTATGTTCAATACGCAGGTAATTTACATTTCATACGTTGATTGTGGAGACAACAAGATATCTTCCAATTTAAACGGGATTTAAAAAAGGTCTTACGTTGCAATAAAGAAAGACGGCTGCAAGAAGACCACAAAAGTGTTTGGTACACTCTCGAAGGTTTATTGCTTTAACAGACATTTGCTGAATTGGTTAGAGATAAAACACTCGTCATAAAACTTAACGAACACATATCAGAGCATAATGTCGATGACGAGTTTGATAAGCAGACACAATGTTAAAGTTCGGTGGAAAGGTTCATCTCTTCTCTAATTCAGTACTCGTGTTATTGCTAGTGAGAACTTTGATATAGGTAAGTTTTAACATTCAGAAGTAGCCGTGCTTTTGGACAAGACAAATAACTTGATCAGGAACCTTAGGAGAGGAACTTGCCTCCACCCACATTTTAATATATTTGTCATAAGATAATCATAAAGTAAGAGGCAATTCCTGCTTGCATTTTGCTAGAATTACAATATGTTATGTTGATAAATAACGACAGAGGTGTATTATTAAGAGAAACGAACTTTTAAAATATTTTCTTTATGTTTTCACCAGATGCAAATGTTTAAGGTTCAGTCTTCTCGGAAATTATTCAACTTTAATGCGAGTGTCATTTGCGTCAGCACAATTAGCTAGAAACCGAATCGATCTTCATAAAAGGTAGAATTGTACAACTTCAAACGTACAAAACATTGGGATATCGCATACGAGTTTGTTTATATAAAATGTTCGGTATTAATATAAAGTGATATTTGTGTACAAATGAAATTTTAAATATGGCACGAGTTAGAAGTTTGATAAAATGAACTCCGACGCGTTTGAAACTTCATATTTCAGGTTCTAGTAGGAAATAAAACAGGTTCAGTTTTACAGGTGCAAGTGACATACATAACTGACAGGCCTTATAAGTAATATATGAGTTCGAAAATTCGTACAAAAGCACGAGCATGATGAAACACATGATTGACCTATCAATGTAGCCGACTGTCTATATAGGACGAATGTTTATTTGTTTAAATGGTCTTGTATGGGTTTAATATGTTGGTGTGTTGTTCTGGTATTTTGTGGTGAACCTATGTCGAGGTATATTGAGATAGTTTAGGATTAAATGTTTTAGTTATGTGGTTGGTAGCTGCATGGCAACATTTGGTCAGTCAACGGCTTTAAGATTATCTGCTCAAAATCACATAATAATCCACCTATATTAACGACCATATTACAGCCATAAAACGACATTTGACCAATACTGCGACGTTTTGTAAGATCAGACGTAGTTCAAAGATGTTGCATATATCTCAGTATGAATGAAACCGAAAGCATATGCGTTCATCGAAGTAAGCGCAGTATTAGTATCAATAATAACAAATACATAAATAAATTACTGGTAATACAAGGGTTCGTGTATGTTATATATTAACTATTTGCCTGATAGCAAAGTGTTGACAAAAAAGGTAACCAAAATTGCTTATTTAACCTGTAAAGCTAAACATAAACATCTGGATGCTGACAATCTGTTCGTTGCAAAGTTTACACATTCAAATACAATGCAAAATTGTGTTATTTAACAGCTCTGTTTATCAATGCCGCAGTTGTCCAGCGGTAAAACTTCGACTAGCAAGCTAAAGGGCCATACTCCTGCTATGCATTGAATTTTAATTTAATGTTTTATTTTTTTACATAATGGTTTTTATTTTCAGATATTTTAAAATTATTTGATTTAAATATTATTTGAAATATCGGATTTATAAATGTTATTTATTGATAACTTCAATATTATACATGTTTAATATCAGTTACACTATATGTAAGAAATGAAGCAATAAAATATTATCATTTATATGATAAAACACATTATGCTATTTCTTATCGAATACTCAAATATATCTGACAAATCGCGAAGGCCGATTTCAAACGTTGTATAATAGTGTGATCCAACCCTATTATATATGTTTTTCTATATTTGTTGTGTTTAAATTGTGTTATATGTTAATTTGTCAATATGCAACAAAATACAATTCAATCAAAAGTGAAAAAAATCCGCTTTAGGCATTGACAGTCACCACAGCATCATACCCAATCTTAAGTAAAACTCAATATTTCTATAGTCAATATTTTATACATGTTTAACAATAACTGCAGTTATCACTGCTTTTGCATGTCTACAACGGACGGAGTTATAGAACTTCCACGATCGAAACATTGATAGTGAAAACAAACTTGTGTAAGACCTTTATAGATGTTTTTGTTGCTTTAATGAACGCACCTGCAAGTTTCCCGGGTCCCCTTTTTGCAAATTGGCGGACAATTTGGCCTTGCAATAAATGTTTTAATCCTTCAATCTTGGAATATAATTTGTTTGTGCCATATCAGTTCAGTTTCGATACCTTAGCTTACGACATGCTTGTCTACATATTAAGCCACCAACCGTATCCATGTAGCTTGTAATTGCATTACCAGATATAGAACGATCATTTACTGGCAACGTTTTCCATAATCTGTCTAGACAATGCAATAAGCATCCGTCTTGCTGAAGGACTTTGCAGTGTTACCATTAATAAAACGTTCCTCGATGCCTTTCCTCTATCGCCTATTCAAAAAGTAATTGAATATTTTCTTTCACAGTTTTTATAGGATAAAATGTTTACAGCGTTGTCTTGCAATGGATGAACTTTACGTAATTTAGCTGAACAGGCTTATGAAGAAAACAGAAGAGCTTTGTGATAACATTGTGCCCATAATCTCTTATGTTTTGAGGGTGAGACTCAAGGTTAAATATGCAATTTTAATTCTACTGAAAATGGCATTTAGATGAGCAATAATAGTCAACGTGTGTTTGTTGCAATTATCTGTTGTTTTTTTAATAATCACATTTTTTGTTGACAATACTTCTACGAAGATCTGTTGTAATATAAATTTTTATGACTCATTTTTCTGAGAATAAAGCTTAGACAGAACACGTTTTGGAATATGGGCCATAGTGTCATTGTTATCGGTGTTGTCATTATTGTTCAAACAATCTAATCTTGGTCATTTATAAAACAGATCTAGATAATAAGAAAACTTGATTATCATATCGCCAGGGACAAAGGAATGGTTTCAAGGTCAATCGTTTAGCGTCGAATGAAAATCGGGTTTTAGTCCATGGTTAACAAAACAAACAGACGAGTGATTTTTTAGAGAAAAAGTAAAAATTAATTCGTATAGTTAGGCCATTCCTTTTTAATTTTTTGGTTTACAAGAATTTTTGGAAAAAAATGTCCACCGGGTGGTCGAAAAAAAAAGGAAAAAAGTCCAAAAATATACTCTTAAAGGGTGAAAATCAGAGAACAACATAAAAACATTGAACATTTATATCATTTACTTGACATTTTAAATTTTTAAACTGCTATTTATGAATTTTTAATACACTCAATGTTTCAAAGTTCTAATTAAACAGACAGTTACATACTGTGCAAATAAAACATCAATGAAATTGCCTGTAAAACATATTTACATGTATTAACTACACTTTTTATCAAAGATACATTGAATATCACTCAGCAAGACATCTGTTTAGCTTTACGGGTATGCTTAAGCAAAAGTGAATGCAGAACACTTAAAAACTGACCAATATTAAATAGAAAAAATAAGAGAAGGCGAATTTTACGCATTAAAATACACAAAAATTGCACTGTATTAAAACAATACATTACATTTTTCAAATATTGTTTCAGTTATTTAAATATTGGAAAATGTCAATAAAGTGAAATAATTACCAATTTTGTAAATAAGGAAGTAACATTTTATGAAGACATTTGAGCTTTAATATTGTGAAAACAATTCCTGAAAAACTAAAAATCAAACTAGACCTAGATTTGAGTTTTAATAACTCTTACCATGCGGGGTCCTAGTTGTGTGTAACCCGATCCATGCTAAGTCTGGATATTTTCGGACCGGGATATTTACCATGGGCTGTTCACCAAATCCATTTCAAATTCAAATCTTGCAGCAAATTACCACATCAGTACATAAAAATCACATAGCAAAATAATAAGCATGTGGCTTAACTTTATGTACCAATGATAGCAAACTGCCAGAGAAATCCATAATTATGTATCGGATATTTTCATATTCTCCCAACTCCGCCATGTTCACACGGCATCTATACTTAATGCTTGTTTATTTTTCATTTTTAAGAGTATTTCTTGGTGACAACAACAAATCTCATTTATAGTGAAATATCAAGTTCATTACAAATTGAAATGGATACAAAATAGTTTTCCGTGTTGTTTTATCTAAATGTTTTGCACACAACTCTCGGCATGAGTAAATGTCATTGACACATTTGTTCAACTCTTTGTTTGTTTTTTAACCCAAACATGAATAAACATGTAATCTGGAATAAACACAAGCTTTACATTGACCCAATGACAAGTATTTCAAAACCATTATGTGATTTAAAATCCATAAACACCACCGACCGGACTTTTACTAGGTCACCGGTGTCAACTTAGAAATTATACTTTCGATTTCACCACTCACACTTTGTGCACTGTTATTTGATATATAACCATAAAATAATATAAAATGTTTTACTCACATATAATTTACAGACATTTGTGTCTACTTATTCGATGGCAGCCGCTGACACTTTTATTTTTTATCGATAAACAACAATATTTTTATGACCTAAATTAGCGGGAAAAAACAACAATCATGTGACTGTTATTGTTTGTGTCGGCTGTTAAATTTGCCAATGTTTTTGCTATTGTTATTTTAAAAACTCCTGCATATTTTAATTAATTATTTCATACAAAGAATGACTGCTATCGTCAATTCCGCAATTGCCAACGGCGCTGCCATAACAGTTGACTTGCTCATATGCTATCACTATAAATTGGCGAATACGGCTACGGAACAACAAACCAGTCAAGATCTACTGCATTCGAACTCTTATCTATTCGTTTTTCTTTCGTTTCGCACCAAAACCAATACGGTCGGGAAAATAATTTTGAAAAATAAAAGTGAAATTCATTTTTTTTTTGTACATTTCGGAAAATTAGACCCCCCGGTTTTGTAAACCAATTTATATAAAAGTAGTGGCCTTATATGAGGTTTTAATTGTACGAGGTGTTCTCTTTGTCGTATTTTTCGCTCTGATGAGGCTTAGTGGAGGTCCTTTCTTTTGTATTTAAGCAACGATGATGTTTTAATCCCGATGGACAATCGCTTTTGTTTGTCTTTACATTAAAAACAGTTGCCGAATTCACTTTAATATACGTTGGATATTTCATATTTTGTGCATCTTCTAACTATATGCATTGTTTTCTTTATTGCTAGCAGAACTTATTTAATTTAAGTTATTTAATTTATCTCCAGTAGTTCGGGTTACCCAATCTTTCATGTGATATTTTTGAGTTTACATTTTTGAACTAGTTTTTATTACTTGCATATTTTAGAAATACATCACGTCTGTGTACGTGCTGTAATGATTTGATTTTCGTAACTATTTTACTCGCAACTCAATTATTAAACGGTGTGGTGTGAAAAGTGATTCAGGGTTGATCAATTGCAAAAAAACACGAAAAAGCCTTTCTTAAGACATCAAGTTGGTGCTCTCTTTACAAATTAAGAACTGGTGTTTAACTGACTTTCCTTAGTTTGTATGAAACAGATTTGACTGTTTTATGTTTGGATTTGAAATATAATATTTTGCCCTTTGTTCAGTCTAATGCAAACGGCAAGGACACATCAGGTCAATAATGCAAGCATAAACCTTCTTGAAATGCACGATACTAGGGCACCAGAGACCTTGAACAAGAGACACAAAACTAACAAACACATAAACAGACTAGATCTAGATCACAACAGGTTTCATCAATGAATGGTGGAATTACCGTCTTTGAGCGGTCAGTGAATCATGTGTTCCCTTTAACACAAGTTCACCTGGCGTTTTTACCAGTTGATGTGTACACAACTCGCATTAGCGGAATTCCTTATGACTTTAAATGCAAAACCTTTTAGAATAGATACACATGCATTACTTGAATATTTTGACGGTATGAGAAACGTTGTCATAAACATGGAACAGCAATGTTTGCTTCATAATGACGGTACTTCCTAATTAAACTATCCATACTGAACATTTCTAATCGTATGCGTTAGTTGTTCATTGTTACGCTTCCATTCAATTAAAATTTAATAACTTTTCTTCAAAAATGTACGGCGAATTGTATCGGACACATACTAGGCATTCGTTAAGACACCATCTATGGGAAAGTAGTATATTGTTACGGACCTGAGCCCTCCGTGTAATAAAATAAATCCAATGTACTTGGAAATTTTACAGAATTATTAAGGAAACACAAATCAGAATAATTAAAATCAATACTTACCTGAAATCTTAACCTGTTACTATAGTTACCAAGTTTATAGCAGTCTGGAACAATACAACAGTGATAAAGGAGAAAAGAGATTACCTTGTTAAGACTAATATCCATCTTTCCAGAAGTATTTATCCGCTTCAAGACAGTAAAACTATCCTCAAGCGAATAACAAATACCCCACCCATCGTGATTTACATTATGGTCAGCATTTCAAAGCGAATAATTACTCCATATTGTTTATTCGGCTTTAAATAACTATTCGGAAATTAACTTGAAACACTACTGAATAAGTTGCATAAGTTCATCAAACATAGCTGACAAAGTGAGCGAAGAAATCCAGCACTAAACATATGAATTTTCAATGTCAGAAAATATCGGCAGCCATTTTTTAACGATTCGGTGAACCTCGGACTCGGTCGTTGTGAATTGTTCATGAATAGGATTGTGGGTAATTTTGTGAGTATATAAGAGCGCGAAAAAGCTCATTTGAACGGTACTGCCCGAAGTGATAAGTTGACATCATGGAACCAGCTACTGTTCAGGTAATCACTTCTGCAAGAATACCAATTTGGTATTATAGGTCAGCACCCCTCCATCGCCAGTATCAGTTCTGTTCCGAAAACCATATTGGTTTCATTAGCCACTTACCTTATACCTATTTCCTGAGAATACCATATTGGTGTAAATCTCCAAAGACGAAAACAACTGACTGACATTTTACTAAGTGTAATAACCACATCTGGTATCTTCCATATTAACAGTGTCTAAATGTAATAACCACATCTGGTATCTGAAACCATACTCAAGTGTCTAAGTGTAATAACCACATCTGGTAACTTCCATATTAACAGTGTCTAAGTGTAATAACCCCATCTGGTATCTGATAACATACTTAAGTTTCTAAGTGTAATAACCACAACTGGTAACGTCCATATTAACAGTGTCTAAGTGTAATAACCACATCTGGTATCTGAAACCATACTCAAGTGTCTAAGTGTAATAACCACATCTGGTAACTTCCATATTAACAGTGTCTAAGTGTAATAACCACATCTGGTATCTGAAACCATACTCAAGTGTCTAAGTGTAATAACCACATCTGGTAACTTCCATATTAACAGTGTCTAAGTGTAATAACCACATCTGGTATCTGATAATATTCTTAAGTGTTTAAGTGTAATAATTACATCTGGTAACTTCCATATTAACAGTGTCTAAGTGTAATAACCACATCTGGTATCTGATAACATACGTAATTGTTTAAGTATAATAACCACATCTGGTAACTTCCATACTAAGTGTCTAAGTGTAATAACCACATCTGGTAACTTCCAACAAAAACGTGTTTGACTAAGTGTCAATACCAAATCTGGTATAATTATACTAAATGAATAGAAGTGGAGTACTTACTCAATAACAACGTTATAAGTGCCTTGACCAAACCTTGTGAATAACAACTTAACATTGTTACCAGATCGGGACTATCTTCAACATAGTATTATCAACTAGCTGCCAGCCACCTATTTTACCAGGTCTTCAAACTCCGACACTTACCAGTTTTGGTGTATTGCATCATCTATCAAATCTAACCTGATCTGATAGACCACTCAACAACCGGCCCTAGCGACAAATATTAACCATTGGACAATAAACACTGAACGATATCAGCCCTTACGACCAGGACGGGTTCTATCGCTACCTGATATAAGTCAACTACATGGGGGAACAACAACGCAACAGAGGTCTCTGTGACGATATACCATAAGAACTGAATTAACCATTTAGAGGGGAACGTTATGGACTATTGGATGTTGCCTTACGAACTGCTCGGAATAAATCGCTACCAATGACATTAGATACCTATGAAATTCATTTGTTAGTTACAGTTGAATAAAAGAATTGAAGAATATCACCTCTTTATCAGAGTCACCGAAGGTTTATCGAAAGCCAGGTCCAAACGGACCCTGTTACACTAGCTGTGTCGTAAACCCCAAAACGTGATAAGCTGGGTCGTAACAATATTTAACGAAATCATTGTGACGAACAATGCTATGAACTTTTTTAGCAACTAATTTAAAGTAAATTGACAATATATTCTGACATTTTCCACATAACTAAGCGATTTATCCAGAATGTCCTTTCATTTCTGCTCTTCCTATCATGTCTTTGTTCTGGTCTGGTGATTCCATATTATTGAAAAAGCATTTTACATATTGTGAAAAATATAGTCACTGCCATAGATATCTGGTTAACGTGATCTCGACTTGAGATAAGAAGGAGGTTTCCAAATGTTATTTGTACGTGTATGTACAGACTACTTGTTCAGTGCAGTGCCATCCAGGTATGCGTCAAATGTGTAAAATGTAAAATGAAGGTTAACTCAATTCAACGAGAATTCGGATACACATGCAGAGAATTTTCGCAACCAACTTTTTACCTGAACTTAATTGATAGATTTATGCAGTGCACGTAACTGCTAGATTAGCCCCACACTTTGATAACATCCCTGTGTTTTAGGTATTTCAATAATTTGTTAAGTAATTAGGATTAGAATTTTCATATTTGTGGTAAAATAAAATCTAGATACCAATAAAAACTAAACATATTCAATATTCGATGAAACTATTGTTTATAGCATTCACGCTCTATTGAAGGCGCTCCAAACTGAACAGATTTTGAGTACTCTATCCCACAATTAATACCAAAACCAGTACGAGGGAAGGAAACAAATACTATAATTAAAATCAAATCTCATACAGTTGATCCACATCAAAAAATAACAACACGTGTTGAACAAGCTTATGCAGATATTTCAGTCCTGGCAAACACATATCGAAATATCCATGGAACGATCAACTTGTCAAAATACCTTGAATCTGGTAAAGTTTAGGTAAATGTTTGAAATACCTCCTTTGAAACCCAAACTGAACTGAAAATTATGTCGATTGCTAGGTACGTTCCGTGCTGTATTTTTTTTATAATTGGTACCTATATCCAGTGTAAGAATCTACAGTTAAAAAGACACAGACTAATTTATTATGGAAATTATCAATGAAAGGAAATAGTTTTCTTTATTTGATAGGTCTCAATGAAGCTCAGATTGTTTTCTTGGAAACATGATTGCTAAACGTAATATGGAGAAGTTCAATTGTCGTTAATGACAACAGAAATAGTTCTTGATTAGTGCTATGAATAGTTTTGTGAATTGAACTAAGGAAACCATTTTATATAGAATATTTTTAGATCCCGCATTAATAATTATGAAAAAAAAACTTTAAATTTGCAGGAACTATTTTACAGTCATAGACTATTTAGACATGTACCTACATGCATAAGATATTCAATGCATTTACTCACAAATAACAAGATACGTATTTCTAACGTTGCGATAACATTTATTTGTTTCAAATCATTTACATCAAACTTATCGAAATAATTCATACTCGTCATGGAATCTTCACAAACATTGAGCTTGATACACATATCAGACAAACCTATCACTTACCAAGTTTGGTCAAAACACTCACAGAAAGCGAATCATTATTCATACCATCGTCGACTGAACAAAGTTTCTTAACGATCAGTTGGTTGCGCAGCAGGATAAGTTTCGGATCGACTCTGATCCTGGTTCACCCAAAAGTCAGTTCATTTGCGGACACAGAGTATGTATAATATGTCAGAGGTTCCCTGAAGTAAGATTTACTTACAACAACTACTACTCTGAAGAAAAGCAATTCTTCGTAACACAAATACTATACCTGAAATGAGACAGTATCAGCGTCAGAATATTTCAACCTGTGTATTGGCAGTAATTAAAAGTGCAACAAATTCAACGACCGCATCGGATTTTTTTCAAGAAAACATGCTTAGTTTAATTCGAAATTACTCCGAAGGGGCAATACTTGATTTCTTGACAACGTTTGCGATTAGTAGTTAAATCACGATGCAAATGATTTCAGTGATGACACATCTTAAATACATATATGTACGTTAGCTTTTAGGAAATGATATGATATATGAGAAAGAAGGCTTCAAGTCAAACATTCTATTTGTTTTATTATAATAAATGATTTCAAAGAAACCTCATCATTAGTTTTAAAATAAACTTAAGTGTGTTCTAAAGGCATTTCCAATTAAGTATTAAGCCTTCAGCCGAATCAAGCAGAATTTTAATGTTATTATATCCGTAAGGCAAATTATTAACACTCCCAAAGGTAACGTAATATATTTAATAAAGAGAAAACGCATTTTTAAGTGTTTTGAAATGGTCAAAGGCCGATTTGAAAAGAACCGAAAAAATATAATCATTTCCCCATTACTCTTTTAAATAAAAAAGTGTTTAGGAATTTGTCTTTATTTATGGCACATTAATGTCAAATGAACCTGTCGGGTTCCCTTTGGGACAATAAATTCATTTTAAGATTGGATTGCATGCGTTCTTTAATAACATTTACTTCTAACAGTGTATGCGATTTTATAAGAAGTTTAAAGTGATGCTAAAATGATATGCCATGTGGGAAATCTTTTACAAATCAATTACGAAGGATATGAGGAATATCTAAGCATCTATACACCATTTTTGGTCTTGAGCAGTTGACTCGTGGCTTGGATTTTCTGGTACAAATTTGATATGGTTCGATGTTATCATTAATATCATAAACTAGCTTTATTCTTCAAAACAAGTATTAGTAACACTCTATTTAAGTGACTTATGCTTAATGCGCTAAAATGCAAACAAAACACAAAATATAACAAACATGCACAAATTGGATTATGCGAACGCATAAGTGTAAAAGACGTACACTATACATTCAAACTTATTTATTTTCTGTGTTTTCAAATGCATGATTGGAATAATGCAACGAAAAGGATACATAATTTGATAGGGATTAACGACCTTACACTTAAATATTTCAAAATATTTTAATACCTAACTAATTGGCTCAGTTCTATAGTGCTTTCCTAATGACGCAGTATATGTATTTATTCTTTATTTACACTTATTCTGCTCTGGAGTAATAAAAAAGATAGGAGGAAAACAAATTGAAATACAATAATTGTTGGTACAATATGGCAGCATCTCTCTTGATCTGATAATCATTGCTCTATAGCACCTGAAATATCCAAGACAAAGGTATATGATATGTTCGGATCTCGAAAAACAGGTTGAACCTTAAATGAAATCATATATTGATCATATATATATATATGATCAATATATGATTTCATTTAAGGTTCAACCTGTCCCTATGTAAGTATAGCATTCATCTCAGAAGTAGTAATTTTGTATTGTAAAATTCAACAAAGTAACAGTTATTCTTTTTTATAATTAGTTCTCATCCAAGAGTCTTTCTCCAACAGAATGTGGACGGGGAAGACAATCCTTTTCTTTCTACAAAAAAGAAAATAACAAATAATTATCAACAAAATGTTATTGTTCTGACAATTTCAAATAGGTATTACACATGTATGTATTATTTCAGCACATATGCACATTGTTGCTCTACGAATATACGTTTATACGATAGACTGTTTAGTGTGCATGGATACCCATTTTGACATGTCATAATACCTATTTTTAATGAAAATGAAATTATTCCATCATTTAAGGGTAACGCAATGGCCTATAATGCAGTGTATACGATATACGATGATTTCATATATGAACATCATCATATTGAATTATGATTGGAAGTTGATATACAAGCATAGTTTTGACTACTTTCTGCTCTCTATTTACTGATAAGTGTTAATATTCCTGTAAAACGCTACAGTTGACAGATACCAACATACCGTAACCAAATGATTTAACTATTCAAGATTGGAATACGTTATAAACAAATAATGCTACCTGTGATAATCAGCGCACGGTTCACGGAGTTAACTTATCATTGAATGATAGGGATGAAAGGGAGTTATTTGTCGGCTTGTTTCATTTCGACATGAATCGTTTTCGCACAACTAATTCCCATAGTTATGACGACTTTCCTAATGTCTTTAGGTAAAGTATGTCAATATATCCAGTAAATCAATAAAGAAGTAAACATAAAACAAGTCCACAAGGCTTCATAATCAAACTATCAGTATATATTACATAATAATAAAAGGTTTCATAAACATCAAAGAAAATATTTCGTGTTCTAGGAACTCCCCAAGGACTCATTTTTAGACAACTAAACAATGATAATGTGCAAGGGGCGGTACATTGTTCTCAACCGAGGTTTATATTTTCTACAAAAGAAGCGATGAAAGCTTTTGGGTTTTTTTTTCTTTGTTGTAAACCTTCCAGCTTTGATAATGTTAATTGTTAATAGCAATATCCAGTATAATTATTCAATTATTATGTTTATAATGCATTGTTTTGCATTTTCTAATTAATCATGGTATTAGTTAACCATTAAATCTGATAGATAAACACTGTGATATAGGATATATATGATGTTGCGTCTTCAAGACTGTGCCTTTTATTGGTTAAGATCATCGTTTCGTGCACTGTACATTGAAGATTGAAACAGGTTTTGTAACGTAATAACAAACTCGATCATCGATGGCATTTAACGAACGAAACGAATAGATTAGATATAGAAGATATAGTAATAGGTTACACCAATTACAAAATATTGCCATAACCAAAAAGCTAAGATGTTCTAATTTAATGGCCGAAGGTTAAAATATTTATTTCAGGGAACGTGTTCTTGTTTCAACCAATTTTATTTATTTCCAATGTAGTACTAAACGTCTGGTGATTTGTCAATGTCTGACTGATACACAAGTTACAGAAAGGAGCACAATCCAACCAGTTATAAACATGTGACGATTGAATGAAACGTGTACCTAGTTTATAAGAATGAGTGTTGAATAATGGTGCATTTAAATCCCCATAACAGGTTTTTCTTATCTTCATGACCTACTAATTACCAATAGGATGTTTAAGGCGACAGGAATCGACAAGAAAAATATACTTAAACTCTGATAAAGACTCACTTCTGTGTATGTAAAGAGACTGTGCGGACAAGTATACTGTAAATGTTAAATGGGATTGTGCCATTATATACGACTAAACTGGTTTGTAGCTGGGTTCCCGATTTCTACCACCACAAGTGCAAGTCAAAAACTTTAGAATGACATATCAAAACAGTATGTCAAGTTTGAGACGCATTCACTATGCTGAACAAGAGGGAGAGATTCCTCTGTTTTTAATAAATGCTTTTTGGATATTGTACAGATGTAGCCGTGCTTTTGGATAAGATGTTTTCCTGATCAATAACAAGAGCAATAACAAATCGAGTTTTAGGTATAATAATGACGTTAGTTGAAAGTTCTTGTTATTGGTACTTTGCAATGTTGTGCAATCATTAGTCTCAATTAAAACCGTCCAAAACACACACTTATTTATGAGGTAATCAATTATACACATATACGTGTTCAAGTCAAACAGATACTGATGTTTTTTTTATACGTTGCATGTTGTTTGTAGTTGAGCAGGATATGCATAATAGATGTTTTATTTCTTTTAAACACACGCACGAATATCATTGTTTGAAGATTAAAAAAATATTTCTGCTGAAGAATTTTTGCTTAGATTGCAAGAAGATAATGAATCATTCTTACGTGAAAAATATAAAAAAATAGGCGAATAATTATTTCAAATATCAAAGCGTTCGAATGACTTCGTGCGTGCTAATGTATTCATAAGTGTTTAAATAAAGCCTAAAAACATTGGTAGCTTGCGGCTGTAAAAGGACACTACTTATTTCCACCAAAGCGTAGTTATTTTTTTTAATTCTTGTTTTGAATCATATGCGCATTGACAGTGTTGCACCTACCACTGATATCTATGAGCAGTATCAATCAATTCAAAACAGACGTTTTCATAGTTTCAATGAATTTTGGCTGTTGAAAGAAAGCATGAAAGTTCATACTGCAACGGTCACAGTCACATACAGAGAAACACTAGTTTAAACTTATTGAGAATTAGAGATAAAGCCATTGACAGGATGCTAGTCGTCATTCAAACAAATGATTGACCACTAATTTTGTGTTTAAAAAGTTGATATACTTTTACATTTTCTAAGAATAGTATAGAAGTAATTCGGTTATTACAGATATAATTGACATCAGGAAGTATAACACTATGACTTCTTTACCAGTTTTTCTTATATTAATTTCAACTGTTAGATGACAGGTGTTTGAGAACGGAGTAGATATTTATTTTAAAAGAATCTAAGTTGTTTTTGCACCAAAATGTATTTTATAATGCAATCATGCTTCTTGTTGCATAGTTTTTAATGAAATAGTGAAGCTTACTTCATTATACATTGTACTTTTTATTTATTAATTTTATATTTTTATTTTTATTATTTTTCTTAGAGGGGTGAACCAATGATACACAAAGTATAGGCTAGCAAAATGGCACTAGGCTTTTTTTAACGAATTATAAAAACAAGATTAGAATTTTAGGAGTTTGCATAATCAGCAAAGGTTTAAATCTCTCAGTGTTAAAAATGTTATTGTGGCTTTAATATAGGCTTCATGCCACTTTCCAATATCCCATTTTTCGTAAAATGGCAGATACTTTGGCCTCGCAATGTTTGTTTAATCCACACAAAAAACATGAAGAGTCAATTCGATACCTGAGTGGAACTAAAAAGATTGCAGTTCCAAATAGATTTAATAGAATGCTAAGGTCTCTACGAGTCTCTATCTCAAAAGGTGTTCCCATTCAGTGCAAACCCGCTGATATGCTGTTAAAAAAAACCAAGTTATTACTTCTTATAAAGCGTATAGCAAGTGAAGGGTAATCTAATCTGGCACGGAAATTACATGATAAAATTTGATGATTTACTTCGTTTGCTTATAACATGTTAGTTTACATAAGTAGACACTAAATGTTTCCATGTAGCTTGTTATTGCATTATCAGATACGAAACGTTTCTTATATAAAAAAATATTCAGCGTGTTGTTTTTGCGTGCAGCGAAAGTCAAGACTTACATATATATTTGATATAATTAACTTTATTTAAGTTTCATTACCGACAAATAGCGGCTGCTGTCAGTTGTTAGTCCATCTAGTTACATGTCAGCCAGTATAGTTCAATTTATCGCTGATGATATGAATTAGCTAGGTATTTCAACGCGGCGATCAAGCAGGATGAACATTATCCTGGAAATCATATGTGTTTTCATCATCTTATATAAACACATTTCCGTAGAAATATAATCACTTTATCTCAAAAGTGTTATCATCTATTTTCAAGAAAATCTTCTTGGAAATATACGAAACCATAAATATTTGTTCTTTTTGTCAATGGATCGTCGTTTTGATATGAATAAACAAAATACAATTGAAATATATTAACCCAATAAACTATTATTAGTAAGTGGACATTGAACGATCAACATGATGTAATAAGAAGTGATTTTTGCACAGATCCAAATCCGCACTACTTTCATAATATACTTTTTTCTTTCTCCTTCTGAAACTATAAGTTCAAAATTAATTAAAGGGATTCTCATATTTATGCACATCAAAGGGAATTTAATGATATTAACATATTTTAATAATAAATATTCATATTATTGGCATGTACTTAGAAACATGCTACTAAGGCAACGGATGTATGGCGTTACGGAGCACTTTGAATAACTTGCAAGGTTTTGTTTCAGTCATCGACGTAAACCCGCAATGTATATTTTAAAGCAACAGCATTGTCGTTAAAGATCACATGACATCAGTTTATACTTTCATGACGTTTACCGCAAAATTTCAACGTCATATCCGGTATAATGATATCGTTGTGTACACATGTATAACAAATATATATTTTGAGTAATAAACGTTTAGCTTCTTACTAAATAATGCATTTATGGAAAATATTAATTACTGATAACAAGTTTATAGCCGTTTATTTCTATAGCTGATAACGATTTTAACCGTCTGTTTAATAGCGGAAAACGTACAAATATTGAATGATTAGTGAATGCTAAAAGATTTACAGTGATCTACTGTTGTCTCATAAGGTAGAAATACCGTGTTTTCTACACCTTTCTTTCAAATTGAACTCGGTATCCTTCGTAGAAAACATTGTTTATGACATTTATTCATCCTTCTTGGTATATTTAAATATTTGTTTTCATTATGGCAAATCTAACTTGCTAGTAAGATTGCATCTTTAAGCCTTTAGCAGAAATCTTCATCATTTTAAAGGGATTGTATCCGTAAGGCAAATTAATATGAATTTCCGGGGAAAATTAGGAAGAACGTCGAAGAAACACTTCAAAACAGCTTTGTGCCGATTTGAAAATATCAGTATTTCCAAATAACTCTTTTTTAAATAAAAGTCATTAACGTTTCTTGCAGAAAAAAGCATAGTATTTTAAAGGCTCATAAATATTTTCATACCGTTTTTGTCAAAATAATTATCAAGAAAATTAACGTCTCTTACTTGTTTGTTTTCATCGGTTGTGACCAGTGGTGACCCATGTAGGAACCCCTTTAATCACGTAATTTATCATCATAAAAATCCACTTAAAAAAGGTTCCTTTACGCCCACTTTACCTTAATCAACACATATTTTCAATGATTATTTAGGGCCTCCCATAATGCAAAAGTGGGTGGGGAAGGCCATCAATTAAAACAAATCAAAAGTTATGGTTTTATTTAGTTTTGAGGAACATTCTTTTTCAAAGGTAAAACAAACATTCTTTGCGACATGTTTTTTGGTAATAACTAGTTGACCAAATTTTACGAAAGAATATTTTATCAGATTTTGCATAAAAAAAAACATGAAGTTTTTCGGAAAAGTCTGTCGACAATATAAGAATATTTAAGTGTTAAAATGTTCCAGACTTCTCAATCCACAATGTCTTGCGGATTCTTGATGATATCTTTTCAAAGAAGAAAGCTGTTAAATAAAGTAGTGAAAAAATAGTCGATTAAATGCATTTCCTTGTTACACAAATGCAAATATCTTTTGTAAAACAGCTGAAATCACCACAAGCCACAATACATTGTTAAAAATATAATATTGACTATTTTGACACAAAAACATATTCATCTTTTATGAAGGCATTTACGAAAAAGATGGTAAAACAAATGTTCATTGAAAACCTGATAAAAGTATTATTTTTTAAGATTTGCTCAATTCCTAATTAAACATACATATGCTTCAGTGGATGTATGTATTATGGTTGCTAAATATTTATCCTCAAATAAAAACAAAAGGAATTCTTAACAGTTTTGTTTCGATCATTTTGCACTGTGCATTTCAAAAGTAAATAAAAACATGTTTTGGTCCTGCAAACGACGTTTGCACTATGCAAGGCCCTCAAGGAAATACACATTCAGTATCCAATGGTTGCAAAATGAAATGGATTAGGTTTAGTATGACAAATAGACATCCAAATAATGTGCTCGAAATGAACTAGTTGAACACACCAAGTTGATTATAAATGGAGTGTACATATCGTGCTTAACCTTAATTGTCAAAAAGCAATTCAGAATATCCAATTTATAAGTGGACCAATCGATACAATTTTGACAATATATGTCGTCTTATATCTCTTCAAGTCGACAACTGTACATGATCACATCATAAATAAACAATGTATACGATACTCGTTTCCATACTTTAACAACATCTGTAATTTTGGTTTGGTGTATATATATAGGCAAATTGTTGACGACCGGTTGCTCTCTTTTAACTGATAATCATTTATATTGAGGTAAAATGGCTTTAGGTGACAGATACCAATACACCACGACAAATATGTTTAATAGTTCAAGATTTGAAATATCTTATAAACAACTTGCACTCCATCATCACATATTTCACGGAGCTGACTGATGATAGGAATACAATGGAAATATAGGTGAAAGGGAATCATGAGATCACGCATTTTGTCGGCTTCATTTATGTCGACTTGAATCGGCTTAAAATGACTTGTTGCTAAATTTACTTTTGTAAAGTCGACGTAACGTTTTAAAACCTGATTTGTCACCTAAACGTATATCGAAATATCCAGTTTTTGGTATTAAGTTTGGTAACATGTGTTGTTTTAATTCGTCAAGTCAACATAAAATAAGTCCACTTGACAACAATATCAATCAATCAGATTATATGATATATATCATACACAGTAAATAAATATTTTCGTTTCCTAGGACCTCCTCAAAGACTAAACCAAAAGCATTTATAACGACGATGATGTCCGAGGGCCGGTACATTGTATTCAATCGATGTGCATATGGTCAGCAATAAAACCGATAGACCATGTTGATACACAATATTCACTTTAAGCAAACAATTATAGTGATTGCATGTTTCGGATTATTTTCATATTAAGTAGGACATTAGTTAATCATTTAACCTGATATAAACTCACAAGAATACAGGCGTATTGTTTCTGAACAGGTTTGCCTTTTAGTGATTAATATGAACATAATTCCGTGCGCGAAACATGAAGGTTGAAATGGGTTCTATAACAAAACAAACCACCTTTAATCAATGTATTTTAACGAACAGAACAAAAAATTGACTGCATACAGATGAAATATTAGGCTACACAAGATATTTGCAACAACATGTATCGAATTGTTTAACTATATATTGATTATCGTTTAGTTAGCTACAAAATGAATTATAGTGTCTTACTCATTTAACAACTCAAGAGGTGAACGTAAACCTATCAATAGGTAATATGTGGCGATTGAATTAAACATGTGTCTAGTTATGAGAGATTGTATTGAACAGCGGTGCTTCAAATTTCCCATTAACGGTGTTATTACTGCATTCCAAAGATAAATTGCCTATACCTCTTTCTATATTTTAACAAGACCAAGAAAACAAACATAACTTGAAATCCAAAAAAGACGCTTAGAGTTCACTCTGTGTATATGGAAAGACAATGCGAACACGTATACTGTGCATGTTAAATAGGCTGGCCTTAGCAGATTCACGCTCATTGGATATCTACCACTACAAGTACAAGCCAAGCAGTTAATGTTATATAAATTGAGTGTCATTAGCATCCTGTAAGCCTCAGTGTTTTTGATGAACTTGCTATGATTGTAATTTGTATATAAGTCTTTTATTTTGTAGGATTTGCGATACGAAGGTCGTTTTCATTCCTTACGTTACAATAGCTTGTACAGACAACAACTATCCGCCAATTTCAAAGAAATTAGATGAAGGTCTTATGTTGCAATAAAGTGTGACGGCTGCAATAATATTACAGCTCTGAAGTATTTGATACATTAACATTTGGTAGGTTTATTGCTTAAACAGACATTTGCTAAATTGGTTAAGGATCAACCACTCATCATACAACTTTATGATGACATATCAGGCCATAATGCGAATGACATGTTTGATACGCAGACAAATGCTGAAGTTAAGGTTGTGGTTTTTTTCTCTTTAATTAAATACTTTGTGATAGTTGCTGGTGAGGACTACGTTTTGAATAAATATTAAGCATTTAAAAGAAGGCGTGTTTTTTGGCATGAGGACTTTCTTAAATAAGTACGATAGCTATAGCCTACTCGCCCCATTTTTAGATTTAATAGTATTGTTAGTTGTATTTGTGAAACAAAATTTCATTAATTCGTTGATATAACAGTGGTGTGCGTGCCGTTCCTGACAATCAAAAGTCCCAATGAAAAGAGGACAGAACACACACTTATTTATGGACTTTTCACTTATGCACATATACGAATTCAAAGCACTCAGAGACTGATGATGTCAATGTTATGGTATTTGTATTTTAGCAGGATGTGGCTTCCAGAAAATACTTCAGAGATATTAAATTCAGATGTCAAGCCTTACGTTTGTATGATATTTTTTTACCTGAAATGACAGCCCAACGTATTAAATCAAAGCAAGCTATGTTAATTAATTTCGAAACCTTTCTTATAAACAATCGCAAAAATGCGATTGTACCAGATTACGGAGAATCTTCTGTAGAAACAAGTTTGCTCAGATTGGAAGAAGATAATGGATGCATTCTTATGTCAAAAATATCAAACGAAAGTTAAGTAGATAATGATTTTAAAATATGAAGCAATCGTGTGTTAAATGATATAATGATAAATGTTTAAATGAGGCCAGAATGCATCGTTCGTTTGTAAAAGCTAGCGGTTGTAATAGGTATTAAATGCCGTATTTCCACCAAAGTGTATTTATTTATGTTGTGCTTGTTTCGCATCATTGAAGCCACTTATCCCAGTGAAAGTTGGCGTTGACAGTGTTGCACCTGCCATTGATGTCATTGAACAGTCTAAATCAAACCGAGACCGACGTTATCATACTTTTGCTAAAGAAAGCATTAACGATACCAATATCTGTTTTGTATTATTTGCCCTTACAATAACTTTTAGATGACCTGTCATTAATAATGCTTTTGTCATGTAAAAGACGACGGCGCAAGAAATCAAGTCATGTCAAGTCAAGTACACTTTATTGAATATCGCTTGGCCACCTTATGCGGTAACATGGTAAATGCATCTAAACAAAACAGTATACTTATAGTACCTTACAGTTGAATTTGGAAATGATAATAATGAAAACATATCAAAACCCTAACAATACCTTTGCAGGAAAAAACGTAAGCAAAAGGAAATATTCGAAATGATAACATATATTTGTATTTTAATTTATATAATATATGTAGTTGGAAAAACAGTTTTCGGATATTGTTCTTAAGAATTTAGGAAAACAGAGTGTTGTTGGTGGTTGGCCTGTTTCAAAGTTACATGTGTTTACTGGAAATTAAATGGTATACGTATGGAGAAAGTTTTCGTTGAAGTTCAAAACTTTGTGTCTGCATGAACTCTTTCATTTTAATAACATTCGAGTAATTAAGGTGGTACATAGGGATGAACTTCATTCTTGCTTTAATTAATTCTAGGCACGACAGAATATAGTGAAATTCATCACTGGGATCCTTAAAGAGGGGGTTAGTTTTACAAGGCAATGTTCTAATTGAAATTGGTCTTTGAACAGTTTGTAATTAAATCCTTTAAATGAACTATTCATAGATGTTTACCAAATTTGTCATCATAACCTTAGAGTATTGATCTCTGGAAAATAATCATTTTAGCAATCAAGAGACCCCTAAATCGAATCCTGTTGCCGATCTTAAAAATTGAATAAAAAACAAAAATCTTTCTTCCATAATGACATAATGATATTTCAAAACTCCCAAAATCCAAATATGTTTATAGGATATATATATATATAATCATTATTGTATACAAGGTTAACCATCATTGCTGTAGCCGTTGATTCCGTTCGATATTTCACAAACATTTTTTGGCAATGTGCTTTACTTTCTCTTCAATACATTTAGATCATCCAACGGACGGAGTCAACTCATTGGGATATAACTTCCAGGATTATTAGATTGATTATGTCCTCCAAACATGGAAGCAAACTTGAGCAAACCCATAAGAGATGTTATGGAGCTTTAATGAACGCTTCATGCCAGTTTTCCACGTCCCTTTTTCCTAAATTGGCAAATATTTTGGCCTCGCAATAATTGTTTTATTCGACACAAGAAAACATGGAAGAGTCTCTTTTCGAGCCAAAGCAGTTGCATTCTGATGGAAATGTTTGTATTCTTTATCAGAATATGAGTATATTCAATGTATCGCTCCATGTTGCAATGTTTGTCAAGATTCATTTCTATGTCATAATTAACTTTATTTTAATCTCAATCCCGGCGAATAATAGGCGCTGCTGTCTGCTCTTGGTCCATTCTGTTACAAGTTTATCATAAAAGTTCACTAATTAACTGATAAGATAAGATAAGAAATTCAAACATGTGAGCAAGCGGAATGAACAATATCCTGGAGATGACTGTGTTTCTTTATCTTATATAAATATTGCTCAATACATTTCCGTAGACAAATTATATCGTTATCACAAAAACATATTCAAATACAAAATTCTTTTTCAAAAATACGAAACCATAAAGATTTTTTTTTCTTTGCAAGTGTCTTGCCGTTTGTATATGCATTACAGCAATTCAAATCAACACATACTCCCTCCAAAAATAAGAAAGGGGTCATAGAACGTGAAACATAGATGCTTTGTAGTAAAACTAGATGCTTTCTAGTATTAAACTTATAATTTATAGTTTGTGAAAAGAAGATTAGTTTTGTTTGTGGGTGGTATAAAATAAATTTAGGTATGCCTTGAAATCCCGAATACATAAGAAAGAAACGCCAATGACACGATCGCAGTTAGAGTAGCTGATTTAATCAGATATTATTGCGAGAATTTCAATAGTCAACTTTTACTGACCGATGCAAATACTACTTTGCCACTGTTGTTTATAAAGCGACTAATGGTATGGCCCCTTGTTACATGTCAATGATGCTTGGTTTTGCAATCAATAAACATTATTCACTCATATCGGCTTTAAATCATGACTTACGTTCAACGAAGATATCACTTTCTCGTTATTTTAAGGATTCATTTTCTTTCGACAGGTATGGAATGTCATACAAGATGACATAAGTGATGCGAAGTTATTATACTTATTATTATACTATTGCACCGCAGTTATTCTGTTAAATATATTTATATTTATGACATTTATATTGTCCATATGTAGGTCGTTAAAATAATGAAATCAAATAAATAGTAAGCCTTACTTAAATAGTTGTTATAATATTGTGCAAATGTTTTTAATTAGTATTGATATGTTTCTATTAGTAGATGGTCACCTTGTTTTATTCTAATAAAGTCATAATGTGTAACCACATTCTAGAAGTAATAGTAGTAGCAGAAGCAGAAGCAGTAATAGTAGTAGTGGTAGTGGTAGTGGTGGCAGTGGTGGTGGTAGTAGTAGTGGTAGTGGTGGTAGTGGTGGTGGTAGTGGTAGTGGTAGTGGTGGTGGTGGTGGTGGTAGTGGTAGTGGTAGTGGTGGTAGTGGTGGTAGTGGTGGTGGTAGTGGTAGTGGTAGTGGTGGTGGTGGTGGTGGTGGTGGTGGTGGTAATGGTTGTAGTGGTGGTGGTAGTGGTAGTGGTAGTGGTAGTGGTGGTGGTAGTGGTAGTGGAAGTGGTGGTAGAGGTAGTGGTGGTGGTGGTAGTGGTAGTGGTAGTGGTGGTGGTGGTGGTGGTAGTGGTAGTGGTAGTGGTAGTGATGGTGGTAGTGGTGGTGGTGGTAGTGGTAATGGTGGTAGTGGTGGTGGTAGTGGTAGTGGTAGTGGTGGTGGTGGTAGTGGTGGTAGTGGTGGTGGTAGTGGTAGTGGTGGTAGTGGTGGTGGTAGTGGTAGTGGTAGTGGTGGTGGTGGTAGTGGTAGTGGTGGTGGTGGTGGAAGTGGTAGTGGTGGTAGTGGTAGTGGTGGTGGTAGTGGTAGTGGTGGTTGTGGTGGTGGTAGTGGTGGTGGTAGTGGTAGTGGTGGTAGTGGTAGTGGTGGTAGTGGTGGTGGTGGTAGTGGTAGTGGTGGTAGTGGTGGTGGTAGTGGTAGTGGTAGTGGTGGTGATAGTGGTGGTGGTAGTGGTAGTGGTGGTGGTAGTGGTGGTAGCGGTGTTGGTAGCGGTAGTGGTGGCGGTGGTAGTGGAAGTGGTGGTTGTAGTGGTAGTAGTGGTAGTGGTAGTGGTAGTGGTAGTGGTGGTAGTGGTAGTGGTAGAAGTAGTAGTAACGTGTACTTAAAATAACTTGTATAACGCCTAATTATTGTGTGACTTGTTAAAGAAATAGCTTCTTTTGTAATTTCACTCAATTATGCACTTGACAACGTTTGCAATTATGTCTTGACATTCAAATGAGCATCCGCTTTGCTGACCGACTTTACTGTGTGACCATTAACAAAACACTTCTTGGGGCCGTTGTCGCCTGTCGCAGCTTTGGCCATAGATCAAAAACAGATCTAGATTTTCAAATGACACTTAATAAGTGTTGCACAATATATGTTGATGCCAAAGATGTTTTGTTTTGTTTGATCATTTTTATTGCACTATAACGTTTAACGTATTTGACCAAAACAAAAAAGCATATAATTTGTGTACATATAATATAGATAAGTTTAGCTTTTTTATCTAGAATTAAGTTTCAATCCCGTCAACGAAATGCTGAATTTTGTTCTATCTTCGAAATATAGCGTGTTATAGTTGCCGACGAATTATCTGTTAATAACATTTTTCATATACAGTTGTTAGCACAATATGGGGTAAGGAACTATCCACGAATTGGTTTAGATTGGGATCGCATACGTCGCCATTCTTTAAAACCCCTTTAAAAAGACCAAGTGAAATCGTCATGTCAATACTGCACGGAAAATATACTTAAATTACCCGAAGTGCATCATTTTAAACTAAAGGTAGATGTTCTTATGAAAATGTAACCGCTTCCCCGTACCAAATTCGGAGCCTTTTCTTGACGTTCCTGGGGGAGGAGTCATATGCCGGTTTATACTCCTCGCTTCAAATCCTCGATCCGCCCTGTGTTGTAAACATATTGTATGTGTTTATGATATACTCTCTGTACACTCTCTAAGTAAACATTTATTTATTTCTAACAGTTGCAACACTAGACCATTTAGAAAAAGGGAAACATTCGCCAATATTGCTGAACAAAATTCCTCTGACGGAACCTTTTTTGGAGCAGAATATACCTTTTTTTTATTTGGATCAGACGTGTTGGTTCGATTACATGGAGATCACATCTTTAAAACAGGCATTTTCAAACATCGCGTGGGTGCATATGGTATTATATAGTTTAAATTAAATTAAATAATGTATTCTTAAGCAAACCTTAACCGATGCAGTGACTGTATAATTTAATTATAGAAATTTTAGTGTCAAATTTTGTCTGAAATGAAATATTAATGTTATTTTTTTAATCATTGTAAAGATAGCATATAATGTAATATATCCTACAGTTTTTTTGTATTGCACACTTGCTTACTTTGTGTACTTCATACATAGTAATTGGCCCATGTGTTCTACACATTGTATAATAGAAAGACATGGTTTTTCATTTTCTGTATAGACTAGCATCATGTTGCACTTCGTAGCCTTAAAGTGATAAGTTCTTAAGCATTGATGTATTGAATATAATCTCTTTAATGCAGAAGCATCTATGCACTCGTGGGCAAACCCATAAATGGTAGAATTGCTGCTTTAATGAGCAACTATATTGCAATTTAAAATTTCGAGAATAATTTGAGCAAACTTTTTGGTCCGAAGTTTAAGAAAGTGAATAACTAGATACGACGAGATGCAATGGCTTCGTCTGGTTAAGTTAAAATCTATGTTCATATATAATGATCCAAGGCTGTTTCATCAAACATCCTTTGTGCAATGTCGTATGAAGCAGAGAATTTCAGCAGTCGAGCTATATTAAATTGATCAAACAGCCCAATGACAAAACACTTTAACGATATGTAGAAGAAATAATCATATATATTTGTAAAGATTTACTTACTCTAGGGGGTTTGTTTAAAAAATATATATTAATGCATATATGCAATAAAAATATTTACATGAAAAGCATTGTACTGGCAATCATTTTTAACTTAGAAATACACAATACACGTTAAAAGACTACAATTAATTAACCGTACAATTTAAAATAAAAACAAAATACTTCTACTGATGTACCGGCAAACATCCGAGGTTGTTTTCGATGGAAATTGGCCGAGGTGTTCCAAATGTTTGTGTATATGTGGTGTTTATACGTTTGTGTCTTTAGCCCCCCTTGCCTTGTGCCTCAAAGCAAGGCTTACTTTTTAATATTTGCCTACTGTGCTTGTTCCTGTAGTTTGTATTGTTTGAAAGAAATATCTATAATAGATACATTTTGTAATAATTATGGAACAGCAATATTTTGCTTGATGCAGTCATCGCCGTAAACCCGCAATGTATATTTTAAAGCAACAGCATTGTCGTTAAAGATCACATGACATCAGTTTATACTTTCATGACGTTTACCGCAAAATTTCAACGTCATATCCGGTATAATGATATCGTTGTGTACACATGTATAACAAATATATATTTTGAGTAATAAACGTTTAGCTTCTTACTAAATAATGCATTTATGGAAAATATTAATTACTGATAACAAGTTTATAGCCGTTTATTTCTATAGCTGATAACGATTTTAACCGTCTGTTTAATAGCGGAAAACGTACAAATATTGAATGATTAGTGAATGCTAAAAGATTAACAGTGATCTACTGTTGTCTCATAAGGTAGAAATACCGTGTTTTCTACACCTTTCTTTCAAATTGAACTCGGTATCCTTCGTAGAAAACATTGTTTATGACATTTATTCATCCTTCTTGGTATATTTAAATATTTGTTTTCATTATGGCAAATCTAACTTGCTAGTAAGATTGCATCTTTAAGCCTTTAGCAGAAATCTTCATCATTTTAAAGGGATTGTATCCGTAAGGCAAATTAATATGAATTTCCGGGGAAAATTAGGAAGAACGTCGAAGAAACACTTCAAAACAGCTTTGTGCCGATTTGAAAATATCAGTATTTCCAAATAACTAATAAAATAAAAGTCATTAACGTTTCTTGCAGAAAAAAGCATAGTATTTTAAAGGCTCATAAATATTTTCATACCGTTTTTGTCAAAATAATTATCAAGAAAATTAACGTCTCTTACTTGTTTGTTTTCATCGGTTGTGACCAGTGGTGACCCATGTAGGAACCCCTTTAATCACGTAATTTATCATCATAAAAATCCACTTAAAAAAGGTTCCTTTACGCCCACTTTACCTTAATCAACACATATTTTCAATGATTATTTAGGGCCTCCCATAATGCAAAAGTGGGTGGGGAAGGCCATCAATTAAAACAAATCAAAAGTTATGGTTTTATTTAGTTTTGAGGAACATTCTTTTTCAAAGGTAAAACAAACATTCTTTGCGACATGTTTTTTGGTAATAACTAGTTGACCAAATTTTACGAAAGAATATTTTATCAGATTTTGCATAAAAAAAAACATGAAGTTTTTCGGAAAAGTCTGTCGACAATATAAGAATATTTAAGTGTTAAAATGTTCCAGACTTCTCAATCCACAATGTCTTGCGGATTCTTGATGATATCTTTTCAAAGAAGAAAGCTGTTAAATAAAGTAGTGAAAAAATAGTCGATTAAATGCATTTCCTTGTTACACAAATGCAAATATCTTTTGTAAAACAGCTGAAATCACCACAAGCCACAATACATTGTTAAAAATATAATATTGACTATTTTGACACAAAAACATATTCATCTTTTATGAAGGCATTTACGAAAAAGATGGTAAAACAAATGTTCATTGAAAACCTGATAAAAGTATTATTTTTTAAGATTTGCTCAATTCCTAATTAAACATACATATGCTTCAGTGGATGTATGTATTATGGTTGCTAAATATTTATCCTCAAATAAAAACAAAAGGAATTCTTAACAGTTTTGTTTCGATCATTTTGCACTGTGCATTTCAAAAGTAAATAAAAACATGTTTTGGTCCTGCAAACGACGTTTGCACTATGCAAGGCCCTCAAGGAAATACACATTCAGTATCCAATGGTTGCAAAATGAAATGGATTAGGTTTAGTATGACAAATAGACATCCAAATAATGTGCTCGAAATGAACTAGTTGAACACACCAAGTTGATTATAAATGGAGTGTACATATCGTGCTTAACCTTAATTGTCAAAAAGCAATTCAGAATATCCAATTTATAAGTGGACCAATCGATACAATTTTGACAATATATGTCGTCTTATATCTCTTCAAGTCGACAACTGTACATGATCACATCATAAATAAACAATGTATACGATACTCGTTTCCATACTTTAACAACATCTGTAATTTTGGTTTGGTGTATATATATAGGCAAATTGTTGACGACCGGTTGCTCTCTTTTAACTGATAATCATTTATATTGAGGTAAAATGGCTTTAGGTGACAGATACCAATACACCACGACAAATATGTTTAATAGTTCAAGATTTGAAATATCTTATAAACAACTTGCACTCCATCATCACATATTTCACGGAGCTGACTGATGATAGGAATACAATGGAAATATAGGTGAAAGGGAATCATGAGATCACGCATTTTGTCGGCTTCATTTATGTCGACTTGAATCGGCTTAAAATGACTTGTTGCTAAATTTACTTTTGTAAAGTCGACGTAACGTTTTAAAACCTGATTTGTCACCTAAACGTATATCGAAATATCCAGTTTTTGGTATTAAGTTTGGTAACATGTGTTGTTTTAATTTGTCAAGTCAACATAAAATAAGTCCACTTGACAACAATATCAATCAATCAGATTATATGATATATATCATACACAGTAAATAAATATTTTCGTTTCCTAGGACCTCCTCAAAGACTAAACCAAAAGCATTTATAACGACGATGATGTCCGAGGGCCGGTACATTGTATTCAATCGATGTGCATATAGTCAGCAATAAAACCGATAGACCATGTTGATACACAATATTCACTTTAAGCAAACAATTATAGTGATTGCATGTTTCGGATTATTTTCATATTAAGTAGGACATTAGTTAATCATTTAACCTGATATAAACTCACAAGAATACAGGCGTATTGTTTCTGAACAGGTATGCCTTTTAGTGATTAATATGAACATAATTCCGTGCGCGAAACATGAAGGTTGAAATGGGTTCTATAACAAAACAAACCACCTTTAATCAATGTATTTTAACGAACAGAACAAAAAATTGACTGCATACAGATGAAATATTAGGCTACACAAGATATTTGCAACAACATGTATCGAATTGTTTAACTATATATTGATTATCGTTTAGTTAGCTACAAAATGAATTATAGTGTCTTACTCATTTAACAACTCAAGAGGTGAACGTAAACCTATCAATAGGTAATATGTGGCGATTGAATTAAACATGTGTCTAGTTATGAGAGATTGTATTGAACAGCGGTGCTTCAAATTTCCCATTAACGGTGTTATTACTGCATTCCAAAGATAAATTGCCTATACCTCTTTCTATATTTTAACAAGACCAAGAAAACAAACATAACTTGAAATCCAAAAAAGACGCTTAGAGTTCACTCTGTGTATATGGAAAGACAATGCGAACACGTATACTGTGCATGTTAAATAGGCTGGCCTTAGCAGATTCACGCTCATTGGATATCTACCACTACAAGTACAAGCCAAGCAGTTAATGTTATATAAATTGAGTGTCATTAGCATCCTGTAAGCCTCAGTGTTTTTGATGAACTTGCTATGATTGTAATTTGTATATAAGTCTTTTATTTTGTAGGATTTGCGATACGAAGGTCGTTTTCATTCCTTACGTTACAATAGCTTGTACAGACAACAACTATCCGCCAATTTCAAAGAAATTAGATGAAGGTCTTATGTTGCAATAAAGTGTGACGGCTGCAATAATATTACAGCTCTGAAGTATTTGATACATTAACATTTGGTAGGTTTATTGCTTAAACAGACATTTGCTAAATTGGTTAAGGATCAACCACTCATCATACAACTTTATGATGACATATCAGGCCATAATGCGAATGACATGTTTGATACGCAGACAAATGCTGAAGTTAAGGTTGTGGTTTTTTTCTCTTTAATTAAATACTTTGTGATAGTTGCTGGTGAGGACTACGTTTTGAATAAATATTAAGAATTTAAAAGAAGGCGTGTTTTTTGGCATGAGGACTTTCTTAAATAAGTACGATAGCTATAGCCTACTCGCCCCATTTTTAGATTTAATAGTATTGTTAGTTGTATTTGTGAAACAAAATTTCATTAATTCGTTGATATAACAGTGGTGTGCGTGCCGTTCCTGACAATCAAAAGTCCCAATGAAAAGAGGACAGAACACACACTTATTTATGGACTTTTCACTTATGCACATATACGAATTCAAAGCACTCAGAGACTGATGATGTCAATGTTATGGTATTTGTATTTTAGCAGGATGTGGCTTCCAGAAAATACTTCAGAGATATTAAATTCAGATGTCAAGCCTTACGTTTGTATGATATTTTTTTACCTGAAATGACAGCCCAACGTATTAAATCAAAGCAAGCTATGTTAATTAATTTCGAAACCTTTCTTATAAACAATCGCAAAAATGCGATTGTACCAGATTACGGAGAATCTTCTGTAGAAACAAGTTTGCTCAGATTGGAAGAAGATAATGGATGCATTCTTATGTCAAAAATATCAAACGAAAGTTAAGTAGATAATGATTTTAAAATATAAAGCAATCGTGTGTTAAATGATATAATGATAAATGTTTAAATGAGGCCAGAATGCATCGTTCGTTTGTAAAAGCTAGCGGTTGTAATAGGTATTAAATGCCGTATTTCCACCAAAGTGTATTTATTTATGTTGTGCTTGTTTCGCATCATTGAAGCCACTTATCCCAGTGAAAGTTGGCGTTGACAGTGTTGCACCTGCCATTGATATCATTGAACAGTCTAAATCAAACCGAGACCGACGTTATCATACTTTTGCTAAAGAAAGCATTAACGATACCAATATCTGTTTTGTATTATTTGCCCTTACAATAACTTTTAGATGACCTGTCATTAATAATGCTTTTGTCATGTAAAAGACGACGGCGCAAGAAATCAAGTCATGTCAAGTCAAGTACACTTTATTGAATATCGCTTGGCCACCTTATGCGGTAACATGGTAAATGCATCTAAACAAAACAGTATACTTATAGTACCTTACAGTTGAATTTGGAAATGATAATAATGAAAACATATCAAAACCCTAACAATACCTTTGCAGGAAAAAACGTAAGCAAAAGGAAATATTCGAAATGATAACATATATTTGTATTTTAATTTATATAATATATGTAGTTGGAAAAACAGTTTTCGGATATTGTTCTTAAGAATTTAGGAAAACAGAGTGTTGTTGGTGGTTGGCCTGTTTCAAAGTTACATGTGTTTACTGGAAATTAAATGGTATACGTATGGAGAAAGTTTTCGTTGAAGTTCAAAACTTTGTGTCTGCATGAACTCTTTCATTTTAATAACATTCGAGTAATTAAGGTGGTACATAGGGATGAACTTCATTCTTGCTTTAATTAATTCTAGGCACGACAGAATATAGTGAAATTCATCACTGGGATCCTTAAAGAGGGGGTTAGTTTTACAAGGCAATGTTCTAATTGAAATTGGTCTTTGAACAGTTTGTAATTAAATCCTTTAAATGAACTATTCATAGATGTTTACCAAATTTGTCATCATAACCTTAGAGTATTGATCTCTGGAAAATAATCATTTTAGCAATCAAGAGACCCCTAAATCGAATCCTGTTGCCGATCTTAAAAATTGAATAAAAAACAAAAATCTTTCTTCCATAATGACATAATGATATTTCAAAACTCCCAAAATCCAAATATGTTTATAGGATATATATATATAATCATTATTGTATACAAGGTTAACCATCATTGCTGTAGCCGTTGATTCCGTTCGATATTTCACAAACATTTTTTGGCAATGTGCTTTACTTTCTCTTCAATACATTTAGATCATCCAACGGACGGAGTCAACTCATTGGGATATAACTTCCAGGATTATTAGATTGATTATGTCCTCCAAACATGGAAGCAAACTTGAGCAAACCCATAAGAGATGTTATGGAGCTTTAATGAACGCTTCATGCCAGTTTTCCACGTCCCTTTTTCCTAAATTGGCAAATATTTTGGCCTCGCAATAATTGTTTTATTCGACACAAGAAAACATGGAAGAGTCTCTTTTCGAGCCAAAGCAGTTGCATTCTGATGGAAATGTTTGTATTCTTTATCAGAATATGAGTATATTCAATGTATCGCTCCATGTTGCAATGTTTGTCAAGATTCATTTCTATGTCATAATTAACTTTATTTTAATCTCAATCCCGGCGAATAATAGGCGCTGCTGTCTGCTCTTGGTCCATTCTGTTACAAGTTTATCATAAAAGTTCACTAATTAACTGATAAGATAAGATAAGAAATTCAAACATGTGAGCAAGCGGAATGAACAATATCCTGGAGATGACTGTGTTTCTTTATCTTATATAAATATTGCTCAATACATTTCCGTAGACAAATTATATCGTTATCACAAAAACATATTCAAATACAAAATTCTTTTTCAAAAATACGAAACCATAAAGATTTTTTTTTCTTTGCAAGTGTCTTGCCGTTTGTATATGCATTACAGCAATTCAAATCAACACATACTCCCTCCAAAAATAAGAAAGGGGTCATAGAACGTGAAACATAGATGCTTTGTAGTAAAACTAGATGCTTTCTAGTATTAAACTTATAATTTATAGTTTGTGAAAAGAAGATTAGTTTTGTTTGTGGGTGGTATAAAATAAATTTAGGTATGCCTTGAAATCCCGAATACATAAGAAAGAAACGCCAATGACACGATCGCAGTTAGAGTAGCTGATTTAATCAGATATTATTGCGAGAATTTCAATAGTCAACTTTTACTGACCGATGCAAATACTACTTTGCCACTGTTGTTTATAAAGCGACTAATGGTATGGCCCCTTGTTACATGTCAATGATGCTTGGTTTTGCAATCAATAAACATTATTCACTCATATCGGCTTTAAATCATGACTTACGTTCAACGAAGATATCACTTTCTCGTTATTTTAAGGATTCATTTTCTTTCGACAGGTATGGAATGTCATACAAGATGACATAAGTGATGCGAAGTTATTATACTTATTATTATACTATTGCACCGCAGTTATTCTGTTAAATATATTTATATTTATGACATTTATATTGTCCATATGTAGGTCGTTAAAATAATGAAATCAAATAAATAGTAAGCCTTACTTAAATAGTTGTTATAATATTGTGCAAATGTTTTTAATTAGTATTGATATGTTTCTATTAGTAGATGGTCACCTTGTTTTATTCTAATAAAGTCATAATGTGTAACCACATTCTAGAAGTAATAGTAGTAGCAGAAGCAGAAGCAGTAATAGTAGTAGTGGTAGTGGTAGTGGTGGCAGTGGTGGTGGTAGTGGTAGTGGTAGTGGTGGTAGTGGTGGTGGTAGTGGTAGTGGTAGTGGTGGTGGTGGTGGTGGTGGTAGTGGTAGTGGTAGTGGTGGTAGTGGTGGTAGTGGTGGTAGTGGTGGTGGTAGTGGTAGTGGTGGTGGTGGTGGTGGTGGTGGTGGTAATGGTTGTAGTGGTGGTGGTAGTGGTAGTGGTAGTGGTAGTGGTGGTGGTAGTGGTAGTGGAAGTGGTGGTAGAGGTAGTGGTGGTGGTGGTAGTGGTAGTGGTAGTGGTAGTGGTAGTGGTGGTGGTGGTGGTGGTGGTAGTGGTAGTGGTAGTGGTAGTGATGGTGGTAGTGGTGGTGGTGGTAGTGGTAATGGTGGTAGTGGTGGTGGTAGTGGTAGTGGTAGTGGTGGTGGTGGTAGTGGTGGTAGTGGTGGTAGTGGTGGTGGTAGTGGTAGTGGTGGTAGTGGTGGTGGTAGTGGTAGTGGTAGTGGTGGTGGTGGTAGTGGTAGTGGTGGTGGTGGTGGAAGTGGTAGTGGTGGTAGTGGTAGTGGTGGTGGTAGTGGTAGTGGTGGTTGTGGTGGTGGTAGTGGTGGTGGTAGTGGTAGTGGTGGTAGTGGTAGTGGTGGTAGTGGTGGTGGTGGTAGTGGTAGTGGTGGTAGTGGTGGTGGTAGTGGTAGTGGTAGTGGTGGTGATAGTGGTGGTGGTAGTGGTAGTGGTGGTGGTAGTGGTGGTAGCGGTGTTGGTAGCGGTAGTGGTGGCGGTGGTAGTGGAAGTGGTGGTTGTAGTGGTAGTAGTGGTAGTGGTAGTGGTAGTGGTAGTGGTGGTAGTGGTAGTGGTAGAAGTAGTAGTAACGTGTACTTAAAATAACTTGTATAACGCCTCATTATTGTGTGACTTGTTAAAGAAATAGCTTCTTTTGTAATTTCACTCAATTATGCACTTGACAACGTTTGCAATTATGTCTTGACATTCAAATGAGCATCCGCTTTGCTGACCGACTTTACTGTGTGACCATTAACAAAACACTTCTTGGGGCCGTTGTCGCCTGTCGCAGCTTTGGCCATAGATCAAAAACAGATCTAGATTTTCAAATGACACTTAATAAGTGTTGCACAATATATGTTGATGCCAAAGATGTTTTGTTTTGTTTGATCATTTTTATTGCACTATAACGTTTAACGTATTTGACCAAAACAAAAAAAGCATATAATTTGTGTACATATAATAAAGATAAGTTTAGCTTTTTTATCTAGAATTAAGTTTCAATCCCGTCAACGAAATGCTGAATTTTGTTCTATCTTCGAAATATAGCGTGTTATAGTTGCCGACGAATTATCTGTTAATAACATTTTTCATATACAGTTGTTAGCACAATATGGGGTAAGGAACTATCCACGAATTGGTTTAGATTGGGATCGCATACGTCGCCATTCTTTAAAACCCCTTTAAAAAGACCAAGTGAAATCGTCATGTCAATACTGCACGGAAAATATACTTAAATTACCCGAAGTGCATCATTTTAAACTAAAGGTAGATGTTCTTATGAAAATGTAACCGCTTCCCCGTACCAAATTCGGAGCCTTTTCTTGACGTTCCTGGGGGAGGAGTCATATGCCGGTTTATACTCCTCGCTTCAAATCCTCGATCCGCCCTGTGTTGTAAACATATTGTATGTGTTTATGATATACTCTCTGTACACTCTCTAAGTAAACATTTATTTATTTCTAACAGTTGCAACACTAGACCATTTAGAAAAAGGGAAACATTCGCCAATATTGCTGAACAAAATTCCTCTGACGGAACCTTTTTTGGAGCAGAATATACCTTTTTTTTATTTGGATCAGACGTGTTGGTTCGATTACATGGAGATCACATCTTTAAAACAGGCATTTTCAAACATCGCGTGGGTGCATATGGTATTATTTAGTTTAAATTAAATTAAATAATGTATTCTTAAGCAAACCTTAACCGATGCAGTGACTGTATAATTTAATTATAGAAATTTTAGTGTCAAATTTTGTCTGAAATGAAATATTAATGTTATTTTTTTAATCATTGTAAAGATAGCATATAATGTAATATATCCTACAGTTTTTTTGTATTGCACACTTGCTTACTTTGTGTACTTCATACATAGTAATTGGCCCATGTGTTCTACACATTGTATAATAGAAAGACATGGTTTTTCATTTTCTGTATAGACTAGCATCATGTTGCACTTCGTAGCCTTAAAGTGATAAGTTCTTAAGCATTGATGTATTGAATATAATCTCTTTAATGCAGAAGCATCTATGCACTCGTGTGCAAACCCATAAATGGTAGAATTGCTGCTTTAATGAGCAATTATATTGCAATTTAAAATTTCGAGAATAATTTGAGCAAACTTTTTGGTCCGAAGTTTAAGAAAGTGAATAACTAGATACGACGAGATGCAATGGCTTCGTCTGGTTAAGTTAAAATCTATGTTCATATATAATGATCCAAGGCTGTTTCATCAAACATCCTTTGTGCAATGTCGTATGAAGCAGAGAATTTCAGCAGTCGAGCTATATTAAATTGATCAAACAGCCCAATGACAAAACACTTTAACGATATGTAGAAGAAATAATCATATATATTTGTAAAGATTTACTTACTCTAGGGGGTTTGTTTAAAAAATATATATTAATGCATATATGCAATAAAAATATTTACATGAAAAGCATTGTACTGGCAATCATTTTTAACTTAGAAATACACAATACACGTTAAAAGACTACAATTAATTAACCGTACAATTTAAAATAAAAACAAAATACTTCTACTGATGTACCGGCAAACATCCGAGGTTGTTTTCGATGGAAATTGGCCGAGGTGCTCCAAATGTTTGTGTATATGTGGTGTTTATACGTTTGTGTCTTTAGCCCCCCTTGCCTTGTGCCTCAAAGCAAGGCTTACTTTTTAATATTTGCCTACTGTGCTTGTTCCTGTAGTTTGTATTGTTTGAAAGAAATATCTATAATAGATACATTTTGTAATAATTATGGAACAGCAATATTTTGCTTGATGCAGTCATCGCCGTAAACCCGCAATGTATATTTTAAAGCAACAGCATTGTCGTTAAAGATCACATGACATCAGTTTATACTTTCATGACGTTTACCGCAAAATTTCAACGTCATATCCGGTATAATGATATCGTTGTGTACACATGTATAACAAATATATATTTTGAGTAATAAACGTTTAGCTTCTTACTAAATAATGCATTTATGGAAAATATTAATTACTGATAACAAGTTTATAGCCGTTTATTTCTATAGCTGATAACGATTTTAACCGTCTGTTTAATAGCGGAAAACGTACAAATATTGAATGATTAGTGAATGCTAAAAGATTAACAGTGATCTACTGTTGTCTCATAAGGTAGAAATACCGTGTTTTCTACACCTTTCTTTCAAATTGAACTCGGTATCCTTCGTAGAAAACATTGTTTATGACATTTATTCATCCTTCTTGGTATATTTAAATATTTGTTTTCATTATGGCAAATCTAACTTGCTAGTAAGATTGCATCTTTAAGCCTTTAGCAGAAATCTTCATCATTTTAAAGGGATTGTATCCGTAAGGCAAATTAATATGAATTTCCGGGGAAAATTAGGAAGAACGTCGAAGAAACACTTCAAAACAGCTTTGTGCCGATTTGAAAATATCAGTATTTCCAAATAACTAATAAAATAAAAGTCATTAACGTTTCTTGCAGAAAAAAGCATAGTATTTTAAAGGCTCATAAATATTTTCATACCGTTTTTGTCAAAATAATTATCAAGAAAATTAACGTCTCTTACTTGTTTGTTTTCATCGGTTGTGACCAGTGGTGACCCATGTAGGAACCCCTTTAATCACGTAATTTATCATCATAAAAATCCACTTAAAAAAGGTTCCTTTACGCCCACTTTACCTTAATCAACACATATTTTCAATGATTATTTAGGGCCTCCCATAATGCAAAAGTGGGTGGGGAAGGCCATCAATTAAAACAAATCAAAAGTTATGGTTTTATTTAGTTTTGAGGAACATTCTTTTTCAAAGGTAAAACAAACATTCTTTGCGACATGTTTTTTGGTAATAACTAGTTGACCAAATTTTACGAAAGAATATTTTATCAGATTTTGCATAAAAAAAAACATGAAGTTTTTCGGAAAAGTCTGTCGACAATATAAGAATATTTAAGTGTTAAAATGTTCCAGACTTCTCAATCCACAATGTCTTGCGGATTCTTGATGATATCTTTTCAAAGAAGAAAGCTGTTAAATAAAGTAGTGAAAAAATAGTCGATTAAATGCATTTCCTTGTTACACAAATGCAAATATCTTTTGTAAAACAGCTGAAATCACCACAAGCCACAATACATTGTTAAAAATATAATATTGACTATTTTGACACAAAAACATATTCATCTTTTATGAAGGCATTTACGAAAAAGATGGTAAAACAAATGTTCATTGAAAACCTGATAAAAGTATTATTTTTTAAGATTTGCTCAATTCCTAATTAAACATACATATGCTTCAGTGGATGTATGTATTATGGTTGCTAAATATTTATCCTCAAATAAAAACAAAAGGAATTCTTAACAGTTTTGTTTCGATCATTTTGCACTGTGCATTTCAAAAGTAAATAAAAACATGTTTTGGTCCTGCAAACGACGTTTGCACTATGCAAGGCCCTCAAGGAAATACACATTCAGTATCCAATGGTTGCAAAATGAAATGGATTAGGTTTAGTATGACAAATAGACATCCAAATAATGTGCTCGAAATGAACTAGTTGAACACACCAAGTTGATTATAAATGGAGTGTACATATCGTGCTTAACCTTAATTGTCAAAAAGCAATTCAGAATATCCAATTTATAAGTGGACCAATCGATACAATTTTGACAATATATGTCGTCTTATATCTCTTCAAGTCGACAACTGTACATGATCACATCATAAATAAACAATGTATACGATACTCGTTTCCATACTTTAACAACATCTGTAATTTTGGTTTGGTGTATATATATAGGCAAATTGTTGACGACCGGTTGCTCTCTTTTAACTGATAATCATTTATATTGAGGTAAAATGGCTTTAGGTGACAGATACCAATACACCACGACAAATATGTTTAATAGTTCAAGATTTGAAATATCTTATAAACAACTTGCACTCCATCATCACATATTTCACGGAGCTGACTGATGATAGGAATACAATGGAAATATAGGTGAAAGGGAATCATGAGATCACGCATTTTGTCGGCTTCATTTATGTCGACTTGAATCGGCTTAAAATGACTTGTTGCTAAATTTACTTTTGTAAAGTCGACGTAACGTTTTAAAACCTGATTTGTCACCTAAACGTATATCGAAATATCCAGTTTTTGGTATTAAGTTTGGTAACATGTGTTGTTTTAATTTGTCAAGTCAACATAAAATAAGTCCACTTGACAACAATATCAATCAATCAGATTATATGATATATATCATACACAGTAAATAAATATTTTCGTTTCCTAGGACCTCCTCAAAGACTAAACCAAAAGCATTTATAACGACGATGATGTCCGAGGGCCGGTACATTGTATTCAATCGATGTGCATATAGTCAGCAATAAAACCGATAGACCATGTTGATACACAATATTCACTTTAAGCAAACAATTATAGTGATTGCATGTTTCGGATTATTTTCATATTAAGTAGGACATTAGTTAATCATTTAACCTGATATAAACTCACAAGAATACAGGCGTATTGTTTCTGAACAGGTATGCCTTTTAGTGATTAATATGAACATAATTCCGTGCGCGAAACATGAAGGTTGAAATGGGTTCTATAACAAAACAAACCACCTTTAATCAATGTATTTTAACGAACAGAACAAAAAATTGACTGCATACAGATGAAATATTAGGCTACACAAGATATTTGCAACAACATGTATCGAATTGTTTAACTATATATTGATTATCGTTTAGTTAGCTACAAAATGAATTATAGTGTCTTACTCATTTAACAACTCAAGAGGTGAACGTAAACCTATCAATAGGTAATATGTGGCGATTGAATTAAACATGTGTCTAGTTATGAGAGATTGTATTGAACAGCGGTGCTTCAAATTTCCCATTAACGGTGTTATTACTGCATTCCAAAGATAAATTGCCTATACCTCTTTCTATATTTTAACAAGACCAAGAAAACAAACATAACTTGAAATCCAAAAAAGACGCTTAGAGTTCACTCTGTGTATATGGAAAGACAATGCGAACACGTATACTGTGCATGTTAAATAGGCTGGCCTTAGCAGATTCACGCTCATTGGATATCTACCACTACAAGTACAAGCCAAGCAGTTAATGTTATATAAATTGAGTGTCATTAGCATCCTGTAAGCCTCAGTGTTTTTGATGAACTTGCTATGATTGTAATTTGTATATAAGTCTTTTATTTTGTAGGATTTGCGATACGAAGGTCGTTTTCATTCCTTACGTTACAATAGCTTGTACAGACAACAACTATCCGCCAATTTCAAAGAAATTAGATGAAGGTCTTATGTTGCAATAAAGTGTGACGGCTGCAATAATATTACAGCTCTGAAGTATTTGATACATTAACATTTGGTAGGTTTATTGCTTAAACAGACATTTGCTAAATTGGTTAAGGATCAACCACTCATCATACAACTTTATGATGACATATCAGGCCATAATGCGAATGACATGTTTGATACGCAGACAAATGCTGAAGTTAAGGTTGTGGTTTTTTTCTCTTTAATTAAATACTTTGTGATAGTTGCTGGTGAGGACTACGTTTTGAATAAATATTAAGAATTTAAAAGAAGGCGTGTTTTTTGGCATGAGGACTTTCTTAAATAAGTACGATAGCTATAGCCTACTCGCCCCATTTTTAGATTTAATAGTATTGTTAGTTGTATTTGTGAAACAAAATTTCATTAATTCGTTGATATAACAGTGGTGTGCGTGCCGTTCCTGACAATCAAAAGTCCCAATGAAAAGAGGACAGAACACACACTTATTTATGGACTTTTCACTTATGCACATATACGAATTCAAAGCACTCAGAGACTGATGATGTCAATGTTATGGTATTTGTATTTTAGCAGGATGTGGCTTCCAGAAAATACTTCAGAGATATTAAATTCAGATGTCAAGCCTTACGTTTGTATGATATTTTTTTACCTGAAATGACAGCCCAACGTATTAAATCAAAGCAAGCTATGTTAATTAATTTCGAAACCTTTCTTATAAACAATCGCAAAAATGCGATTGTACCAGATTACGGAGAATCTTCTGTAGAAACAAGTTTGCTCAGATTGGAAGAAGATAATGGATGCATTCTTATGTCAAAAATATCAAACGAAAGTTAAGTAGATAATGATTTTAAAATATAAAGCAATCGTGTGTTAAATGATATAATGATAAATGTTTAAATGAGGCCAGAATGCATCGTTCGTTTGTAAAGGCTAGCGGTTGTAATAGGTATTAAATGCCGTATTTCCACCAAAGTGTATTTATTTATGTTGTGCTTGTTTCGCATCATTGAAGCCACTTATCCCAGTGAAAGTTGGCGTTGACAGTGTTGCACCTGCCATTGATATCATTGAACAGTCTAAATCAAACCGAGACCGACGTTATCATACTTTTGCTAAAGAAAGCATTAACGATACCAATATCTGTTTTGTATTATTTGCCCTTACAATAACTTTTAGATGACCTGTCATTAATAATGCTTTTGTCATGTAAAAGACGACGGCGCAAGAAATCAAGTCATGTCAAGTCAAGTACACTTTATTGAATATCGCTTGGCCACCTTATGCGGTAACATGGTAAATGCATCTAAACAAAACAGTATACTTATAGTACCTTACAGTTGAATTTGGAAATGATAATAATGAAAACATATCAAAACCCTAACAATACCTTTGCAGGAAAAAACGTAAGCAAAAGGAAATATTCGAAATGATAACATATATTTGTATTTTAATTTATATAATATATGTAGTTGGAAAAACAGTTTTCGGATATTGTTCTTAAGAATTTAGGAAAACAGAGTGTTGTTGGTGGTTGGCCTGTTTCAAAGTTACATGTGTTTACTGGAAATTAAATGGTATACGTATGGAGAAAGTTTTCGTTGAAGTTCAAAACTTTGTGTCTGCATGAACTCTTTCATTTTAATAACATTCGAGTAATTAAGGTGGTACATAGGGATGAACTTCATTCTTGCTTTAATTAATTCTAGGCACGACAGAATATAGTGAAATTCATCACTGGGATCCTTAAAGAGGGGGTTAGTTTTACAAGGCAATGTTCTAATTGAAATTGGTCTTTGAACAGTTTGTAATTAAATCCTTTAAATGAACTATTCATAGATGTTTACCAAATTTGTCATCATAACCTTAGAGTATTGATCTCTGGAAAATAATCATTTTAGCAATCAAGAGACCCCTAAATCGAATCCTGTTGCCGATCTTAAAAATTGAATAAAAAACAAAAATCTTTCTTCCATAATGACATAATGATATTTCAAAACTCCCAAAATCCAAATATGTTTATAGGATATATATATATAATCATTATTGTATACAAGGTTAACCATCATTGCTGTAGCCGTTGATTCCGTTCGATATTTCACAAACATTTTTTGGCAATGTGCTTTACTTTCTCTTCAATACATTTAGATCATCCAACGGACGGAGTCAACTCATTGGGATATAACTTCCAGGATTATTAGATTGATTATGTCCTCCAAACATGGAAGCAAACTTGAGCAAACCCATAAGAGATGTTATGGAGCTTTAATGAACGCTTCATGCCAGTTTTCCACGTCCCTTTTTCCTAAATTGGCAAATATTTTGGCCTCGCAATAATTGTTTTATTCGACACAAGAAAACATGGAAGAGTCTCTTTTCGAGCCAAAGCAGTTGCATTCTGATGGAAA